>NC_091432.1:11967187-12569687 GCF_964237555.1 Oryctolagus cuniculus | reverse complement strand
TATACTTTTTTACCTATCACAGAATATTATTCTTCTTTTGCTATTTTTTCAGTCATTTAAACATACAAAAACTACTCTTAGTTTATAAGCTGTAAATATGGGTGCCAGGCCACATTATGCCCATGGATAGTAGTTTCCTGACCCCTGATAGAAGAAAAATACAGCCTATTTTTCTCTAAAAGGACAAGTTCCCCACTTTATTCAGTTTTGCATTCTCAAGAGGGGGGTACAATTGATTTACAGGGAAAATCTTTCACTTGTCAACTTGTTCATTCTTACTGCTGACTGTCCATGGCTTGGATGTGACAATCGGCAAAATAAGTTTATCTTATTACTAGAATACAAACCACACCCAAATTATGGCATCCACTTTATAAGCCTGAAGGGAGAAGAAAATTCAACTAGGAAAATGTCTCATTACCTCCATCCTGATGTTACAGTCACTGGGGTGGTATCGAAACTCATAAAATCCTTGATGGAGCAAGGTCACAGGACAACCATCTCCCAGGAATGCTTCATCAGGGGTCACTGGTAGACTATTATTAAATGCAGTTGATTTAATTCTAGCCAAGAACAAAGAAGGGTTGCACCGTACATACACTATAGAGAGAAAAGAGAAAGCCAGATAATACTGTGATATCATGGAAGATCAGGAAAGCTTAAAGCTGGCCAACAATAAACCCCATTCTCCTTATAACATGATAAGCTATCCTATGGAGGAAGGGGCATAGAGGAGGGCAGAGGAAGCTACTAGTTGTGAAGCCAGATGAAGACAGAAGGTATTCCAACTTCAACTGCCCAAAGCAGAGCATTTAGCATAGATCTTTAGCTATTAGCAATTTAGCAACAGATTAATCATTCAGATTTACAAAGCTGAAGAACCCTCATTATTGATCACCAATTAACTACCATCTCTCCTTTTACTTTGTAAATACCTGGCTGTTCTCCACAGCAAGTCCAAATCAGAGAAAAAAAGAGAGGCAGCCTTCTGAACATCAGGAAACGCTTCATCAGGCCAGAGCTCAAGGCAACATACATTCAGGGAACAGGAAGTTGTGAGAACAAATTCCTTGTGTTGTTGCTAGAACCCATCAGCTGTCTATAATAACCTATTACTTTGAATAGCTTGGAGGGAGCTGTTACTCATTACAAAGCAAAGTTTTCTAAAATGTAACATTTTGTTATCAGAGGTACTTAAGAGCAGTAAAGTAGATTAAAATGTATCATTTGAACATTTCCATGGAAACTGTAATCAGTGGGCCTCGGGACATATTTGTGAGTGCATCATTTTCAGGTGA
Source organism: Oryctolagus cuniculus (assembly GCF_964237555.1). Taxonomy (NCBI): domain Eukaryota; kingdom Metazoa; phylum Chordata; class Mammalia; order Lagomorpha; family Leporidae; genus Oryctolagus; species Oryctolagus cuniculus. The sequence goes on along the minus strand of NC_091432.1, from coordinate 12,568,389 downwards.
GCGTTCATTGACAATCATTGCTGGTGATTGGGAGGCAGAGACCCGGCTTCGATCCTGATGACTCTGAATCCACACAGGAGTTCTTGCTGGTTGTTCTTTTCTCTTAACGTCTCCATTTATGAGTAGGAGTACTCATACTTTCTATTTCCAGGTGGAGGTGGTGGTACTGAAGTGAGCAGCTTCAAGGAAGATTACATTCCTTGCTCTGAGAACAGCTGAGACCTGGATGATCCCTTTTTACTAGCTTCCATGAATCACCAAGGGGTAACATTTATCAAAGGACTCCTCATAAGGCTAATGTAATGTTAGGAAATATTTGGCACTAAAGCAGAATTCCTTTATTTTGTCAGCTAGCAATAGTAAGCGATAATTTAAAAAATTCAGAGCTCATCTAACAAAGGAATCATATTTTGGTCCATGTGCAGTGTATTATTATTTTTCATATGATATTTTCACTGAAGACTCCCTTTTATTATGCTCCAGCTTATGCTACCTGATCAGAATGGCGTTATTGAGCACCCTATCCAAAATTGATATCTTTTCCATATCATTCCTTTCTCTTTGTTAAATCACTTAGGTTAAACAGATAACATACTCAGGAACTGTGTATTTAATAATTCTGCCTGCCAATGGAATGCAGGGTCTGTGAAGGTAGAGACTGTTCACCACTGTATTCTGTTCACTGCTAGGCATGTGGTAGGTAAACAGCTCACAGTTCTGTCATGATCCGGACTGGGAAAAGTCAAAAGGGAAGGGACTAGGAACCAGGAAAATGTGCACTTTGCATTCGGGAAGAGAGCAGGGAGAATCTTGTCCAAGGGTCTAGTCCTGAAAGGGGGAGTTTAGAGACTGTTTTACTTATTCTTGAAGTGTATTAGGGAAACAATAACAGAAAAAATCAGATAAAAGTAGTCTCTTTATGAGGGAGAGCGTTTGCAGAACTTGAGATCTGGGTAAATAATGGATGTCGGAGTGTCCTTAAATTACTTGTACTCAGCAAGTAGAACATCAGCAAAAGCCTTTGAGAGCACATTTAAACTTGTGGTACAGAATTTCTCCTACTACTGCAGAATCATTTTTTCCATTTGAGTGGCTTACATTTGCAAGGATCTTACATACCCATTCGCTCCTTTAAACATTCCATTTCTACTTATTGTGGTTTGATTTTTATAATGTGTTTGATATGTAGTGATGCAGACTTCCTATTTTTCATATTATGGAGTAAGGAGAGAGAGAGAGAGAGAGAGAGAGAGAGAGAGAATATTAAGGCTACGATAGCAGCCGTCTTGTTCACAAGATTTATTCCTTTTAGATTTCCTTCTCATTTTCACAGTTTCCGTGTGAAATGACAGTGGGATGGAAGATTCCAGGCAAGATTTGAAAGTAGACTTATTGGCATTAAAAATGGAGACGTCAAATAAACTCAGCTGAGATAGGTCCCCATGGTTCACCATCTCCCCTTTCACTCTCCTGTTTTCCTTAATGCAAGACTCAGGAAATTAGCCTCCTCCTACCTCAGAAACAAATCAGGTCTCTACTGTTGGATATTGTCCTAGAGAGTAAGACTACACAGGGTGTGGAGGGTAGGGTGAGAATCTACCATTGAGGTGTCCCAGCCTTAGAGAGGATTTCTGATATTCTTTTCCATCTCACTACCGACCTAATGATTTACTAAGTGAGCCAATGCCTGCACTCACACAGCTTCTTGTACAGTTTTTTTCCCCCACCAGAGAGAACAGGATGGAGCATGGTAGGGTAAATGCTGGTCCCTTCACCTCTATTCTCTGTCTCTTCATTTAGTCTGCATTAGAAATTTCAACATCATCTAAAATTGCTATTTCTAAACTTTCTAAACTTCAGTCATGTCAATGGGATTTCTATATAAATTATCTATTTGAGAGACAGAAAGAAGGGGGTGGAGGGAAGATACAGACAGAAAGTGCTCTTATCCACTGGTTCAGTGCTCAAATGCCTGCAATGGCTGAGGCTGGGCCAGAGGCAGGAACTCATTCTTGGTCTCCCACACTAGTGGCAGAAAATCCAACCATTGAGTCATTACCACCACATCACAGTCTGTATTAGCAGGAAGCTGGGATCTGGAGCGAGCAACTAGGATCAGGGAAAACATATGTTATCTGCCTTTTTGGGACTGGCTTATTTCACTGAGTATAATGGTTTTTATTTGCATCCATTTTGTTGCAAAAGAGAATTTTTTTTCTTCTTTTTCTTTTTTTAACAGCTGAGTAGTCTTGTTTTTCTTAAATGATGCTAATTCTTCTATATGCACACACAGTTCCTACTACATTTCTTTCATGTAACAAAGTTCATCTTGCTGCCTGATTATATCAATAGCATTGATATCCTCTCTGAGGTCAAATATCTTGTCTTTGGAACCTCTGCAGTCTCCATAAGGTATTGGAGACAGGTTATTCAAACCATTTCATGGTCCTGGAGAGGAGGAGAGGCAATTAAATAAGGAAAAAGACTTGATTGTGTGTGGTGGTGTATTTTAGTGTGAAAGAATGGATGAGATCATTAGTGGCTGGAGAAGATCATGTGGAGGAGCAGATGGAGCAAGGATGACATCAGGGAAGAAACGGAAAACAAAACGAGACTGAATTTTATAAACTTTAACCTGCATTTTTGAGAGAGAAGATAACGATATGAGCTCATTGGTTATGCAGCGATATTAACTGGACCCAAGGAGAATATGTAGGTGTTGGGAAGGTGGTGTTTATCAAGTTTCCATGCCTCTTCTGTGCTTCCATAACATGGTAACCAACAGGCCCACTTGCTTGGCTAGCTGCCTACAACTCTGTATGTAATAGCTTGGCAATGGGCCACTTTTGCCTGTAAGCCCACATACGTAACTGTGTGGAGGTGGGCAAGGTTAGGCAGATGCTGGTGGATGCAGATATGTGGGTATGCAGATGTGAGTGTGCAGATGTCTGTGTGTGTCTCACTGCTGCTACAGACACAACGGCAGTTATCTCCTGTGGCCTGTCATCGCAGCCAGTGGTTTTTGTGACGCTGCGAGTAAAGGAGGTATAAAACTGCAATCAGGTCTTGGTTGTTCTCTCACCTGTCAGAATCTACTTGTGTGAGAACTGAGTTCTGGTCACACACTAGGGCTCACTGGAATCACACATTCTTAGGGATAATCAAACCTAAGCAATAAGCCTATGACTCACAATCATTAAAGAATATCCCTTCAAACTACCATTAGCCTTTCTTTGCTTATAACTTGTTCTTTTTTCTAACGCACATCCAAACCAAGGAAACAAGCAGAAGTTAACCCCTTAATGGGGTTCTTTATGCTAAATGTCATCCTAAGAATTATCCGTGGGATGAACTTAGACGACCTCAAGGCAATAACCCATGCGAGGTCATCCCATCCGCACCCAGTGAGGATCCCCACATTTATGGCAGTCCCCAGGCACCCCAGGCTCTCAGGGCAGCCGCTAGACCCCATCCCACCCATATATTTGCCGTTTTTTTTTTTGGCATTTCTTTTTTTAACTTTTATTTAATGATATTTGCCGTTAATATAGGATCGGACGCAGAATTCAGGCCCTGGATTCCAACGCCTGTAAAAAGGCTTCTGCTAACCAAGGGTTGAGGATATGCTTGTGTCTTTCCAGAGAATGCGGAACAGCCCATTTGGGTACCAGCCAGAAACATCAAGCCTGCAACTGACAGCCAACCAGAACCAGCTGCACAAGACTGAGAGTCTGCCTTATTAGCAGATGCACCTGCCCTATCATCTTACCCTGAGAAACTCCCCATAGCCACTTGTGTGTATGAGTTTTTAATTTTACTTTAAATGATAAGTTTCTAGATACCTCATTCTATCTAAGGGACCCTACCCTCACTGTTCTGGGTATCCATAGGTTGTGTATTCTTCAGCAGTACATACACTAATGTTGGATGTCCACATGGCTATTAACTTCCTCTATTACTTTATTCAAAATTGTCTATTTAGGGGCCATCAAAGAAGGAGGTACCTTTCTCTGAAGAGAGGAGAGAACTTCCACTTTGATTATGGCTTTGTCTAAATAAGGTCAGAGTTGGTGAACTCAAGAGGCTTCCATAGCCTTGGCAGCTCATGACAAGAGCCTCGGGTGATTACTTAAGACATAAATAAGAGTGCCAATTGTTGAATCAACAACAGGAGTCACTGTGCACTTGCTCCCCTTGTAGGATCTCTGTCCTTAATGTGTTGTGCTATGCAAATTAACGGTAAAACTAGTCTTCAAACAGTACTTTATACTTTGTGTCTGTGTGGGTGCAAACTGTTGAAATCTTAGTATAGAGTTGATCTTCTGTATATAAAGATATTAGAAATGAATCTTAATGAAGAATGGGATGGGAGAAGGAGTAGGAGATGGGATGGTTGCAGGTGGGAGGCGGGTATAGGGGGAAGAACTGCTATAACCCAAAATTTGTACTTTTGAAATTTATATTTATTAAATAAGTTTTCCATAAAAACTAAAATCATCTACTCTTTGAGTGATTTCCTTGTTATATTATCTACACTTCCACACATATCAGTATTTCTATATCTCCTTTATTTTCTCTCTAACATTAAACATTACTATACATTTACTTATCTGTCTTATTATTGCTTTTCTCATTCTTTACAATGTAAGATGAAGAAAGGGAGGGTTTTTCATTAGTGTATTTTTAGGCATAAAACAGTATTTTGTTTTTAGTAATCTCTAAATATACAATAGTAAACTGGATGAATGGTACTGCGGCAGTGCTAAATCACTTATGTTGGTATTTCAAGTAAAATTTTGTACAGGAAAATAAAAACTACTTGGATTGATGCCAACTGATGGTATGGCATATTCCTGCTGTGTAATGGCCTGGACCTCTTCAGATGTACAAATGTAATGGATTAAGCTACTGCCAGAAAGGCTGGCATCCCATATGGGCATCAGTTGGGTCATAGCTGCTCTGCTTCTGATCTAGCTCCCTGCTAATATGCCTGGGAGAGTAGAGGAAGATGCCCCCTGCACCCCTGTGGGAGACCCATATGAAGCTCCTGGCTTCTGGCTCTGGCCTGGCCCAGCTCTGGCCATTATGGACATTTGGGGATTGAACCAGTAGATGGATAATCTCTCTCTTCCTCTGTAAATTTGCCTTTCAAATCTTTTTAAAAATTTACAAATCCAAAAAGAAATCTGTGTTTTTGTACCTAGGTCTGTGTATCTACGTAGTACCTACCCATCATCACCTATCCATCTATGCTTTTTTTTTTTTTGGTATGGGGAAATTTATTTTAGAATTTTAACTTGGGTTCACAACCTCTGCTGCTTTGAAGGAGTTTGCATTGCTTCCTGACAGCTCTCATTTATCAAAACACTGGTAAAACCATAAACATTGTATGACCATTGTAAGAAAAAGTAGTAATGGTGGGCAGATGGCAGGTAAGTATTATTTGAAATGGGAAAATACATCTGGAAAGGGACTTCTAAACTTTTTATTTGAAAGGCAGAGCGAGAGTGAGAGTTCTTCCATCCACTGGTTCACTCCCCAAATGGCTGCAGGACTGGGCCAGGCTGAGGCCAGGATCCAAGAATTTCATCCAAGTTTCCCACATGGGTGCAGGGGCCCAAAGACTTGAGCCATCATCCACTGCTTTTCCGAGGTGCATTAGCAGAGAGCTGGATCAGAAGTGGAGCAGCTGGAATTTGAACTGGTGTCCATATGGAAATCTGGCATTGTAGGGAGTGGCTTAACCTGTTATACCACACAGATCCCTTGAAGGGTAGTTTTCAAATTAGTGGGTCAAATATCAAGAACTCTGTCACTGGGAATATAAATTTGGGCTTTGCAAAGGAGTTCTCTTTTTATTTATGTGACAGAGTTACAGACAGTGAAAGAGACAGAGAGAGAAAGGTCTTCCTTCCATTGGTTCACTCCCCAAATGGCCACAATGGCCGGAGCTATGCCAATCTGAAGTCAGGAGCCAGGTGCCTCTTCCTGGTCTCCCATGTGGGTGCGGGGACCCAAGCACTTGGGCCATCCTCCACTGCCTTCCCAGGCCACAGCAGAGAGCTGGACTGGAAGAGGAGCAAAAGGGACTAGAACCCAGCGCCCATATAGGATGCCAGCGCTACAGGCGGAGGATTAACCTAGTGCACCATGGTGCTGGCCCTAGGAGGTCTCTTTAAACCAGGAACTTGTGTTTCAGAGCCCAGGAGAGTAGCTAAGCCTGCCATTGTGGTTGCCATTCCTTACACATAGTTTGGAAGAAGCAATCAGAATGATGGGTCATAGGAAGGAAAAGCAGAAAAAAACATTTTTGAATTGTACTTAGCTTTATTTCTCTGCAAGGAAAAAAGGTGGTCACAAGAAATAAGATGCCAGATGCCAACAGACAATTTCTCAATACCTGCCCCTACTAAGGATTGGAACGTCTTGGACTTGGCTTAGGAAGACTGAGATAAAAGTGTCTACTTGCTCACCTAGAAACAAAACTGATCCTTATGGAAAGAACGAGGTTTGGGAACAACTTTGGCTTCAGAAAGTAGGTTTTCTTTGCTTGAATTCAGGCTAATTGGATATCCAAATAGAAAATATCTTTCTAGTATCTGAGCAGAAAATATGTAGTAATTATACGGGCAAAGGTGAATTAAACTTTAGGTAAATGAGAACCCAGTTAGGATCAAGACAAGCTCAATGGCCAGTTTGGAACTTGGAAAACTCTGTCCTGTACTTAGAAATCTTATTGTACAGAAGAAAGTGACCGTGCTTGAACCATTATCAAAGAGAATGTCCCAAGTCCTTGGGCCCCTGCACTTGCATGGGGGACCCGGAAGAAGCTCCTGACTTAGAATTGGCACAGCTCTGGCCGTTGCGGCCATCTGGGGAGTGAACCATCAGATGGAAGACCCCCCCCCCCCCGCTCTCTGTGACTCCTCCTTTTGAATAAATATATATATATATATTTAAAGAAAGTAAAGAGGATAGAATTGAGATTCCCCCTGTGGTACCATGGTTTCCAGATTTTTTTTCAAAGATGTATTTATTTATTTGAGAGGCTGAGTTACAGGGAGAGGGAGAGACAGAGACAGAGGTCTTCCATCTGCTGGCTCACTCCCCAGATGGCTGCAACAGTGATTTCTGCTGTTCTGAAGCCAGGAGCCTGGAGCTTCTTTTGGGTCTCCCACATGGGTGCAGGGGCCCAAGCACTTGGGCCATCTTATACTACCTTCCCAGGCCATTAGCTGGATCAGAAGTGGAGCAAACAGGATAAGAACCAGCCTCTACATAGGGTGACAGTGCTGTAGGCAGAGGCTTAACCTACTACACCACAGTGGCAGCCCTTCGAATTTAAGATGATGACCTTGATGCATTATATGCAGACATGATCTCAACTTTTGTTGTGCTGTGTTCAACAAGCTCAGTTAACACAGAATCTTTAAGACTCATGAAGGGAGGGGTTACTGACATTGCTCAGGAGAAGGTGCCCAGATGATTGATGGAGTAGCATGTCAACCGAGCTCAGGCCAAATCATTTAAACTTGTAGAATAATTTGGTAAGAAGAATGTCAATAGACATTTTGTTCATTCTCCCATCTGTGCTCTCTGCTTCTTATGGGTTTCAATTTCTATTGACTATCTTCTATGTGAGCTTACTGGCCATATTACATATGACTAGGATTAGTTTTCAACTATTAAATATTCAATAGATATTGAAAACAATATTGGTATTAAATTTATTTGCAGTCTCTACGTCCCTGGAAACTCAGCCCAGCATCTTAGAAACTAGCTTGATGTAGCTTAGCTTAATTAGAAATGTAATAAAAACAGATATACTATAAAATGTCATTTTATTCATAGATTTGTGGATCCATAAAATATTAAAAACATTGATATCATCTCAAAGTTATCATAAAAAGGATTACAAGAGATTAAAATAAGTTTAAAACATGCAAATATATGAAAATAAAATGCCACATCATATCAGGAAGGTGGGTACTTAATGTTGCTGGGGAGTGTCCAAGGGCACAAGCTTCTAAAATTGTGATGATGAGAAGGTGGATTAAAAGGTCTCTGGAGCGAGTGGTTGCGTGGCCTATAAAAAGGTGTTGACTGTGGGGAAAAAAACCTTCATAAGCAACAGATAATTAGTAGATACAAGACCCAAGTTTAATTTAAAATGCTCAAAAGAGACAGACTGTCTTTGAGCTTGTAACAATGGGAATGGAGCCAGCTGAAATATACAAACTCTAGATTATGATCTTTATTTTCTTCAAAAGATTTATTTGAAAGTCAGAGTTAGAGAGGAGAGGCAGAGAGAGAGGTCTTCCATCTGCTGGTTTACTCCCCAATGGGTTGCAAAGACTGGAGCTATGCCGATCTGAAGCCAGGAGCCAGGAGCTTCTTTCAGGTCTCTCACAAGGGTGCAGGGGCCCAAGGACTTGGACCATCTTCTACTGCCTTCCCAGGCCACAGCAGAAAGCTGGATAGGAAGTAGAGCATCCATATCAGATGCCAGCGCTTCAGGCCGGGGCATAACTCGCTGTGCCACAGTGCCGGCCCCAGATTATGATCTTTTTAAAAACTTGCAGATATGCACTATATCACAAATACTCCAGATTTTAAAAGTGGGGGCAACAGATCTTACCTCTTGAGGATCATAAAAAAAATTTAGGAAAGTATAAAATCTCTTTAAAATTTGTTTAAACTGGATTCAGTGATAGAACCCAAGTAATTTAACTTATGTTTCCTTCAGAGGTCCCTTTCCAACTTAAGACATTTTGGGGGCCGGCGCTGTGGCATAGCAGGTAAAGCCACCACCACCTGTAGTGCTGGCATCCCATATGGTTGCTGGTTTGAGTCCTGGCTGCTCCACTTCCTATCCAGCTCTCTGCTATGGCCTGGGAAAGCAGTAGAAGATGGTCCAAGTCCTTGGGCCCCTGCACCCTTGTGAGAGACCTGGAAGAATCTCCTGGTTTGGTTTGGCGCAGCTCTGGCTGTTGTGGCCAATTGGGGAGTGAACCAGCAGATGGAAGACCTCTCTTTCTCTCACTGGCTCTCCTTCTCTCTGTGTGTAACTCTGACTTTCAAATAAATAAATAAATAAATCTTAAAAAAATGATATTTTGGTCTCCTTGTAAAAGGTAAGAAAAAAATAATTGAGAGTGCCTGAATCTATCAACCCCTGCTTCCATTGTGTCATCATTTTGTATTCAAGTGCTCAGTTCTGAATTTTATAAAATAAAATCTTTACTGACAAAGGATAAACATTTAGGATGAGGAGAGTATAGGACTGTTGAGTATAGGGCCTTCCTCATGTTAATACTGAATATGGTGTGATGCAAAGTTCAAGGGAGAAAATCTCATATACCCCTGCTTGGATACCTCTACCACCAAATTGTATGTCTTTTTAGACTTCAGTAGGGAGTTTATACCTTACCTGTTTTTACTTGTCTCCAGTGCCTTTTTTTAGTCATAAAACACTTGATTGCAAACACGACAATTTGGCTCTTGTAGGTAACCTTACCCAGTTATCTCTGAAGTGGGCAGAGCGACACATTGCACAGTATCTGTTCTGTATCAAGAACCAGTTTTCATCAGGCATACTCATTACATTGTTATCACGTACAACGTAGGTGCTTTCAAAAGAAAGAAAAAAAGGAATTAAAATATAAAAGGTTAAGAGTTGTTTCTGGGATTGAATTTCAGCATAAGGTATTAGGTCTTATTTTAACAGCTACAACTCATTATATTGTCATATTATTCTTGGTTAATACCCTCAGATCCTCACTACAACTTCCATTGATAACAAATTATGGACAAAGAAATTGTTCTATTAAATTGGGAAAAACTATTTCAAGAAGACAGTCAGTGTTTTATAGTAACTTTTGCCTGAAACTAGCAGTTGGTCTAAGGCAAGATATTCCTAGAACCTCTTGATGTTAATTAATAGGTTATCAGGAGCTAATGAAATTCTATTACTTTTATTTTAGTGATTACATTACAGTCAGGCTTCAGACAGGTTGGAAGATGAGCGACAAGAGCCTACTAACCAGCCATAAAGACAGAGCATTGTGATGTAAAACAATGGTTTTGAGTCATTTTTCCTGTAATTAGATCTGGGGCTTTCTAGTTCTATGAAAATACCAAATCATTTAATATATCTATGTCCAAGTTTCTCAGTCATTTAGCAGAGACAGAATTAGTGACCCATGTAAATGATCAGTCGTGAGGATTAAGATGCCAGAAGTTCTTGGAAATTTGTGGTTGGCATATAGTTCTGTAAATGAAGTTTTTGCTATTAGCAAGTGACATGCAACACTTTTTTTTTTTTACCAAAAACTGCTCTCTAGCAGAATCTGTGCTTAGCAAAATTTCTGTTTAATCCAGCTTGCTTAAGAGAAATTGAGTATCTACTGCTTAAAGGATAAAATTTTCTTTTTCATTTTGTTTAATGGGATGTTGGATACTTTTTTTCATTTTAATTTTTTTTTGTTTCCAGAGAAGAAATATTTGGTTTCCATCCCCTCTCCCAGAGAAAATTATGGAAGGAAAGATGTTATCTTTTCCTGGCTTATCTCTTCTGTTCCAGGGAACAGGAAAACATTATCTCATGGTGAATTGTCTCTCAAGGGTCAGTTCTGGCTCACGGGTGGGACAAGAGGTCAGGTTATTGGATAGTTTTTTTTTTTTTTAATTACCAGATTCACTTTAGGGTAAACTTGCAGGAGACCACTTAGTTGTGGATCTAAAGCCTCATTTTCCAACTGACTTTGTTATAAATAAACTATATCTTCTACATGATGTATTGCTTAAGCAATTTCAAATTCCTGAGGGGAAATGCATTGCTACTTATTTGATTTCTTATTTTTTAAAAAATTAGTTGAAAGAGTTATAGAGAGAGGAGGAGAGGGGGGGAGAGGGGGGAGAGGGGAGAGAGAGGGGGAGGGAGAGAGGGGGAGAGGAGGAGAGGGGGGAAGGGGGGAAAGGGGGAAGGGGAAAGGAGGAGGGGGAGAGGGGGAGGGGGAGAGGAAGGGGGGAGAGGAGGGGGGGAGAGGAGGGAGGGAGAGGAGGGGGGAGAGGAGGGGGGAGAGGAGGGGGGGAGAGCAGGGGGGGAGAGGAGGGGGGGAGAGCAGGGGGGGAGAGGAGGGGGGGAGAGAAGGGGGGGAGAGGAGGGGGGGAGGGAGAGAGGATCTTCCACCTGCTAGTTCACTCTCCGAAGGCCAGAATGGCCTTCAAGCTAGGATCCCAGGACTTCTGGGTCTCCCACATGGGTGCAGAGCTCAAGTGCTTGGGTTATCTTCTGCTGCTTTTCCCTGCATTAACAGGAAGCTGGATTGGAAGTGGAGCAGTCAAGTCTTAAACGCATCCATATGGGATGCTGGCATCACTGGTGGAGGCTTAATTTGCTACATCACAACATAGTCCTCTTATATGATTTCTAACTCTTCTGCACAACTCAGAGCCTCCTGAATTGTACAGGAGTCACAGTCAATTTGCATACTTAAGAAACCACTGCAGATTATGTGGTCGACTGTTTGCATAATGAATTATATTTGATGGTGTGTCTTCATGATCCATGTAGTAGACAGAAAGAATCAAGGGTCTAGAATAAAGAGGCAAGGTCTACTCTTGGCTTTGTAATTTTGTGTAACTCATTTGGTCTGAATTTTGGCCTCTGAATGGTGGATTGGTTGTAAAAATGGATAAGATGGACAGATATATACCTGAGAAGTTATATAAAAACTGTCATGATTTTCAGTAATAAGCTGTGATACATTTTGGCAAAAAGCCATTGATATTTGTGGGAGGAATCAATAGATATTTTAAACTGACCTGGGAACCATACACTGCAAATGGAGTTCAGCAGAAAATGATCGATTCCTTGGTGTATAGGTAAGCCAGGAATGGATGACAACTCTATCAAAGAAAACCTGGTGGGAAAAGAAATGCATATTCATTTGTCACAATATATTTTATAAAACTTGTCTAATTCAGGGTCTCTAAACATCTAAATATTTATCCTAATTAAGATGGTTAAATTCTCTCTTGCAAAGCAGAAGCATTTAGCTTAAGCAGAAAACAAAAATACATTCCTATGATTTTTGAATAGAATTGGCAACATGGGAGGGTGGGTCAGTTGACCCTGAGACTTTCCATTAGTCTTCTCAAATTAAAATTCTAGAAGAGAAAAATTTTCATGGCTAGTTAGGAGAAAAGTTATTCTACAAGAACACTTAAAGGAGTAGATAATTATCATAGAACTTAAAATACTTTATATCTCAAAATTGTGATATATTCTCTTTACTTCTGATTTCCAAATATCTGAAAGTATTAGACAAAATGGAAGATAGCTAATTAAAAGTGAGGTAATTATGCTAACCAGGAGAGTTTTCTGGTTATAAAACATAATGGGTCCTCTTTATGCATATTATAAAAAAGCTATGCATAGATTTCAAATTTTTATACCAAACTAACTTATCTTTTAGTTCTATTTTCCAGGGTCATTTTGAAATCTCCTTGTATACTCTCCATAGGGAACATTTGAAATACATTTGTTGGGCAACAAAGAAGCAACAATTTCTATGATCATATCCTGTATAAAACGTCTAACTATTTGCATGTATGCCTACCTTTGCCCTCCATTCTTCCTGCTACTGAGATCATTCTATATTTTATGTGGGGTTATCTTCTCTATTTCCACATTAACAGAAAGGTTCCCATGTCATTACTTATTGTAATAAGCTATACTTATTGTATACTTATTAGCTGCACAGTATCCTGTAAGATGGCTGAATTATGTGCTTCCTAATAGCTAAATGATTTATCTCACTCAGCTATTCTAATCAAGAGGTAAGATGGAGGAGAGGCAATTTTAAAAAATTTGAAATGCCATCATCTGGATTGACAGAATTTATGCTATTTCAGTTGTATGCAGCCCTGAACAGTTTCTTCTTCTACTTCTATTTGCTCAATTCTTTACTTAGTATAGGGCTAATCTTATGAGTATAAACTGAAAGTAGATCATTGTAAGGATTAAGGGTGGAATAGCTCAGGAAGGAGGAGAAAGGATGGGAGCATGGGTGGGATGGTAGGGTTGGAAGCATCACTATGTTCCTAAATCTGTACACATGAAATCTGTATACCTTAAACATTTTTTTTAAGATTTTATTTGAGAGGTAGAGTAACAGACAGTGAGAGGGAAAGAGAGAGAAAGGTCTTCCTTCCATTGGTTCACTCCCCAGATGCCTGGAGCTAAACTGATCTGAAGCCAGGAGCCAGGTGCTTCTTCCTGGTCTCCCATGTGAGTGCAGGTGCCCAAGGACTTGGGCCATCTTCTACTGCTTTCCCAGGCCACAGCAGAGAGCTGGATTGGAAGAGAAGCAGCCGGGACTCGAACTGGCCCCCATATGGGATGCAAGTGCCACAGGTGGAGGATTAACCTACTGCACCACTGTGCTGGCCCCCCTTAAATAAAATTTTAAAAAAATGTTGTAAAAATAAGCTCCTTAGTGGAAGGCTCCTTAGATTGTTGAAGCAGAAGAGATGGAGAGTGTGATTATTTAAACCAGAATTTATCAACCTTGACATTATTGGCATTTTAACTCCAATAATGTGTTGTGGGTAGCTCTCCTGCGCTTTGAAGGTTGCTTGGCAGCATCTCTGGCTTCTACTCATCATTCCAGCCGTCTTCAGTTATGACAACTCAAAACTGTCTTCAAACATTGCCAAGTGTCCTCTGGGTGGCAGTATCATCCTTATGTGATAATATGGGTTTGGCTTTTGCCTAGGTCTCTAGGAACGATAGGTGCTTGTAACTTCTGAAAGTATCTCAAAATGCCTTACATTTTCTTCATGGTAAGTGTAGTTGAATGTACCTGAGTCACAAGCATCCTGCTACGGTGGACACAGGGCTCATGTAATGGAGCTCTGTGTTGGATAAACATAAACTTGTACTCGGATACCATGATACTTACGGGTCAGTGAAGAGAACTCATTGAAATAACTTCACAGCAACATATGCAAGGAACCCCTTGTTTGTGATTTCAAGGCCAAGTTAATGATAGAACATATTTAGTTCTATGTTTAAAGTAGTGCAACTTAAGATGAGTTGGTTCTATTGTGCTTACTAAGGTGTTATAGAAACCTTCTATACCTCTCAAGCTTTCCTTACTTTAATGTTGAAATGCTGCACTATGTTTTCAATAACGTTGTCTGTTAAAGAACAAGTAAATTCAATTCCTACTATAAGAACTTCCTAGATCATTCTTTCCTCTGTTCTTCTGGTAATTTTTTAGCCATTGTTACACATTCTATTCTGCTTATGCCAGAATCATAGAAGAAAACTAAAGCAGCTTATCAAAATTGGCATCAGCAAGCCTGATTTCTGACCTTGGTTCTGATATACACTCAGCTTTATAAGTTTGATTACATTGCTTGTCTTTAGTCCTCAATTTCTTAAGCTAAATAAATGGTGATGGTATCAATCTCCTAGGATTATGAGGGTTAGAAAATGGATGCTGTATCATGCCGTACATGTAATGGGTTCTATACCCTAATAGACTGTAAGCTTTTGAAAGGAAGGTCTTTGAGTTTTTTTGCTCTCAGTATGCTATACATAGGTTTCAGGTTAATGAATGAAAATAGAGAAGTTTTGGCCGGCCCCTTGGCTCACTAGGCTAATCCTCTGCCTGTGGCGCCGGCATACCAGGTTCTAGTCCCGGTTGGGGTGCCGGATTCTGTCCCGGTTGCTCCTCTTCCAGTCCAGCTCTCTGCTGTAGCCTGGGAGTACAGTGGGGGATGGCCCAAGCACTTGGGCCCTGCACCCGCATGGGAGACCAGGAGGAAGCACCTGGCTCCTGGCTTCGGATCGGCGCAGCACGCCAGCCATAGCTGCCATTTGGGAGGTGAACCAATGGAAAGGGAAGACCTTGCTCTCTGTCTCTCACTGTCCACTCTGCCTGTTAAAAAAAAAAAAAAGAAAATAGAGAAGTTTCTTCATGTTTCTCCTAAGCTATATATGGCACTGATTGGCAATACCAGCTATACATTACATAAAGAACAAACAGAGCAGCACTTCCAAAAAGTTTTCAGATGGCACTAGGCGAAATGGTTGCTTCTCTTACCTGCTTTACAATTCCACAGAGATTAAGGGGATAATCAAACTTTAATTCATATGGTCGCACTTGAGTTGCTGGACAGCCAGTTCCTAAAAATAATTCATCAGGACCTACCAATTCATTCTCATAAAATAGTGCTCTTTTAACTGTAGCACGGAAATAAAAATGACTGCATTCCAACAACACTGTTAAAAGAGGAGAAAAAAATCAGTAATTCTGTTTCAGTGAAGAGCTCGGAGAAATTTGAACAGGCTTGGGTCACATGAAGGATGACCATCATTAGTTAAAACAAATGAAACTGAAGAGATTTGTGTAAAAATGATTCCCTTCACAATGTAATTCCCTTCTTGTCCCTCCTTTTCTCATTGATACCTCCCAAATGAGCAGCATCAACTTCCATGCATTCCTGTTTTTCTGAAAAATGTTTGTCTGAGAAAGAGCCACTGTGGCCATCTCTGGTAGAGGAACAGAGGTCCACGTCTTTAGCGGGGCACTCATACCAGGCACTCAGCTCCCTAGTACTGGTGTCCTTGAAAAACTTTGAGCCCTTTGAAGGTAGACCCCATGCTTTGATGTTTTACCAGTGGCTGTATGACACACAGTGGCTGGTATACATACACACAGGACAGCATGGAGTGACTCTTCCAGGTTCACAGCACTAGGAAGAGGTGGGACTGGAAGTCATATCTGGATCATTTGCTTTTGGACTACATCAGATTCCCTCAAGGAGATCAAAATATTCAATTTATACCTGGCCTAGACTTCTCTCCTGAGTTTTGGGGCCATCTCTCCTATTGCCTATTGGATACCCAAGAGGATACTTAAAATAGTCCTCTCACCATACACATGATCAATATGGAACTCCTGATTTTTACTCCACTTCCTACTTATTTTCTCTACATTTTCAGTCAATAGCACCACATTGCAGACATCCCAATCAGCATCTTATCTACTATGTCTAACCCCACCCCTCAATCTCCATTTGACATTTCTTTCCTTGTCTATTTGCCTGCCATATGTGTGATCTGCTGGCAGTAAAAATATATTGGTATACAACCTCTACAAGTAAGGTCCCTGTTATACTTCTGTTTCTGTCCTACTGGAATCATTTAGCATTTAGCTACCTTCAATAGCACCACATAGTATCCCATGTCCAACCAAAAAGCCTCTAGAACTCATTCCCTACTTCTTATTTCCCTTCATATCCACATTCAGTCTATCACCAAGTCTTCTTACTTTTACCTTCAAAATCTGTCTCACGTCTATTCCCTTTACCATGATCAATGCCCTGGTGCAAGAGCCTTGTGAAGGCGCTCCCTACCTCCAGGTTCACTCTCCTAGATAAGCTGCAAACTTGGTTGCAGATTTCTAATTGCTTTCTGTTACAATTAGCATAAAATGTGAAACCCCAATGGCCTGTAAAACTGTATTGCCCTAGTCTGTGAATCTTTCCACCTAACCCTCCTTGATTTGCTAATCCCTAGCCCAGTATATCTTAAGCCAATGCTGCAATTTTAATGCCTCCCTTATTATTCCTAAATAAAATGTACAGATAACATATATATTTAAACATCACTGTTATTCACCAATTATCAAATAAACAAAAGGAAATAGCTTTTATTACAGTATCATGTAACTCAGCCAGTCTGCTTTTCCTCTGGATTTTTCCTTTCACTCTTCTTTCACATTCTGACTCAATGCCACTTTCTCAGAAGAAAACCTTACACTGAGTATCTTACTCATGTGGCTTTTCTTTTCCATCTCACATAACCATATTTATTTCTATAGAACCCTCATCATAATCTGGAATCAGTTGTTTCCTTATTTATAGTATTTCCTCCCCAACTACAATTCACAAGTTTCACATGTAGAGGTTGTATACCAATATATTTTTACTGCCAGCAGATCACACATGTGGCAGACAAATAGACAAGGAAAGAAATGTCAAGTGGAGATTGAGGGGGGGTTAGACACGGTAGGTAAGATGCTGATTGGGATGTCTGCATCCCACTTTGGAGTGCCTGTGTTTGAGTCCCAGCTCTGTGCCCGATTCCTGCTTCCTCCTAATACCCACCCTGGGGAAGCAGCAGATGGTGGCCCAAATAGTTGGGTCCCTGCCACCCACTTGGAACACCCAGACTGAGTTTCAGACTGGCTTCAGCCTGGCCCAGCCCCAGCTGTTACAGGCATTTAGGGAGGGAACTGCCAGTGGAAGTTCTTTGTCTAATTCTGTGCTTTTCAAAGAAAATAAATAAAAAGAACTTAGGAACTGGAGATTGAGAATTCTGACAATGCTCATCAATGCTAAATGATTCCAGTAGGACAGAAACAGAAGTATAACAGGGACCTTACTTGTAGAAAAGGAATAAGATCTTTGTCAGGCTCTAGTGTTGTTGCTATAGATAGTAACAGAAACAGCCCAAATAAAGCTTCCTGAGTTCAGCAGGGCAAGATTCAATATTTATGGTGAACGTACACACCCACCCCCCATACAAATAATATAAAGTGACTCTGTATGTCCATTCTAAAGCTTCAGGGACACTTGACAATAAACTCTAACAGTCTCATAGGCCTCTTTTGCCACCAGCTATATCCTACTATGAAAAAAAAAACCCACAGTTTTTTCAATGCCACCATCTTAAACTTGAAAGAAATTTATATTTACAAAGTAACTCTCAGTTTTTGAAATTTTACATTTCTATTACCAAGTGTGAGCTTTTTTCCAATATCCTTGTGAAATTGAGTAAGTAATTTCCACCTTCCATAGATGAGGGAAACAGGGGCTCAGGGGCTCAAGGCTTCAGGTAGCCATATTTGCAGTCTAGTTAGGGATCATGCTGGCAGTTGAGTCAGGGACCCACCTTGGATAAGTTGTCCACAAGGCATTGTCTGTTTAGAATTATGTCTTCCATAATTCCTCATCTATGTGAAGTGGTTTTTGGAAGGGCATTGGGCAAAGCTTGGAAATGGTCAAAATAGGGTGGTTGAGACCTTTAGTCAACCCCAATTCAATGGACACTCAGCACACTATTCTACTGATTAGGGTTCCCATTGTGAGTAGGAAAAAGACAAATGTTCTTAACATGTGATTCACAACTTTCTCCAGTTAGGCACCTGTATCAGACAGAAAGCCAGGCTCTGATACTTGGGATAGAGAACCTGAAGTCAGGGCCTGATGGGATGGGGTAGAGACCTGGGCTATTCATGGTGAGGGTGTCAACATAACTGTGTCCCCTTTGATTTTTTTTTTATTTGACAGAGTTAGACAGTGAGAGAGACAGAGAGAAAGGTCTTCCTTCCATTGGTTCACTCCTCAAATGGCTGCTACAGCCGGTGCGCTACACCGATCCGAAGCCAGGAGCCAGGTGCTCCTTCCTGGTCTCACATGCGGGTGCAGGACCCAAGCACTTGGGCCATCCTCCACTGCCCTCCTGGGCCACAGCAGAGAGCTGGCCTGGAAGAGGAGCAACCGGGACTAGAACCCAATGCCCATATGGGATGCCTGCGCCGCAGGCAGAGGATTAGCCAAGTGAGCCAGGGCACCAGCCCCTCCCCTTTGATTTTCTTCTCTATCTGTCTCACTCCATTCCCAGCTTTCACACAACTGCATTTCTAGTAACTGCCAGTAAACCCCCTATAATAAGCATAATATGATAGCTCATTGCAATGTGCAGGGGGAATTAGAAAGGTTTCTAGAGAATGCCATGTGCAGGGTCAAAATTCCTCTTGTATAATATCCCCCACTATTTCAAAATCCTCCATTGCCCTGCCTATCCCTTTAGTCTTCTCAAATCACTTTTCTTTTTTGACAGGCAGAGTGGATAGTGAGAGAGTGAGAGTGAGAGAGAGAGAGAGAGAGAGAGAAAGGTCTTGCTTTTTGCCGTTGGTTCACCCTCCAATGGCCACTGCGGCCGGCGCATCGCGCTGATCCGAAGCCAGGAACCAGGTGCTTCTCCTGTTCTCCCATGTGGGTGCAGGGCCCAAGGACTTGGGCCATCCTCCACTGCACTCCCGGGCCATAGCAGAGAGCTGGCCTGGAAGAGGGCCGACTGGGACTAGAACCCAGGGTGCTGGTGCCGCAGGTGGAGGATTAGCCTAGTGAGCCCCGGCATCGGCCCTCAAATGACTTTTTAATCAGCCTCTTTGTATTCTACTCATCTTGCCCATATTTCAGCATCTGGACATAGATGATCATTTCTGAAACAAAGACTTCTTTTTAACATTTTTTTTTCATTATGGCTGAAGACCAGAAGCAGTGTTTTCTGCTCCACAATACTCAAATCTTCACCTAGCTAAGGGAAATATTACTCCCAAGATCTACTTCAAATACCACTTCCCCAGGAATTCACTCCTGTCCCTGAAGAATGACATTAATTTTACTTATTGCATGCCTTTATAATCCATCTTATTTTTCCTTCTAAGCAGTTAGAACAGTTATATATCTGCAAGATTTTAAAATTAACATCTATCTCCCTTGAAGTTACCAAGTATCCATGCTTCTTCAAGGGCTTAAGGTATTGTAGAGGGTTCCCACCCGATTCTCTTCTGCAGTAGAGAAACCATGCAACACCCTTGGAGAAACAAGCAGACTTTGAGGGACAGACACATGGGGTCTCAGAATATCCTGAATCATTATAGAATGCTGAGGACGAGTTTATACTTCATCCAGGTGGCTTCTGGGAACCACTGGAGTGTTTAAGAAGTGGTCTGGGTAGAGCTGTATCTGACAAAAAATAGTTATGCATGATGGTCTTGAAAGGAAGAGAGGCAAATTGATAAGGAAGGCCAGCTAAGAACATGTGCTTGCCTAACTTGAGTGTGAAGAGGTGAAAGAACAGATGAAATATCAGTGATGAGAAGACAGAGTTGGGTGGAAGAACAGAGGGTCCAGGCACAACTTAGTGGGCAATTTCAGTATCTCTCAAGTGGGAAGATGTGGGAAAGAGTAATGAGAACTTCAGAGAAAATAACAACAACATGAGGGGAACACTCCATAATATTCACTGGATCAACAGTAAAATAAACATGAACAAGAATTATTAAATACTTAACTTTTAGGATGAGACAATAAAGTTTTAGCAACCAAAGCCCTATGACTCATGGTCATTAAAAAACTACCCCTCAAAGACAGCATTAGTTCACCCTAATACCTGGCTGTTGCCCAGAACACGTCCACATCAAGGAAACAAGTAGCAGCAGTAGTTCTCCTAACACCATAAGGAGTTTCATTATGCCAGGTCTTGGGCTGAGGCCTTTCCAGGCAACAGGAAGTTGAGAGGAGAGGAGCTGGGAAACCTGCAACGTTTTTATACCAGAAGCCTCACTCAGATGTTCTCAATGAACCCAACTCAAAGACCAAGGGAAAACCATTAATGTGTTACTAGCTCCTGATTTTTTTCTTGATCATTTGGGTGTGGGAAATCGTAGTGTCATATAAAGTGAGCACAATAAAGTATTCTCAAGTGCCCATGAATCCTCTTTTTTAGAGAGAGTGCTTGAATGGATGTCATTTTTGGGTCAATTTTTGAGAAGATATGAGTTGATTTAGGGATACTACAGAGCTCTGACCTGATGATGTACTTTGTCATTCAACGTTGGAACTTTTGCTCTGTCAGTTTGTGATATTAATTAACTAATTATTGGGAGTGCTAGTAGGAGCTGCACCAGTAGCTATAGAACTTGTTTGAAAGTCTCAACCTTGAAGGCCTAACCTTGACTCCCACATTTTCGAAATCAGCCTTGACAAAGACCCATTCTTTCAGGTAATTTCTTCATGTGATCATAACCATTTGATCTCCCTCTTTTTTTCTTTTCTTACCAAGTTTTATTTGTCCTCAGGGAGACGTTGTGGTGAAACTAGAACTGATGGGTGTTCCTGGATGAGCATTGGTATCTCCTGGGTTGTCTGTTTAATGTGAAAATTTTCAAAATTTCTATCTATGAGAAACTTAAGTTTTGTCCAAATTGATGACTATGATAATATTGGTTAATTTCTCTGGTAGTGTTGCTTTTTCCACACTGGGATTTGTACAAGCCTAAGAATACGCTATCACTCTATCACAATACATCAACTATAATGGATGGATATGGTGAAATTCCCTGGTGAGTCTACTGAGAGAGGTACTTAATGACCTACCTGGAAAACAATCTAGTATATTATTTAAAATGCAACACAGTGTATGCTTTGAAGGCAAAACCCTTTAGAACAGTGATTCTCAAAGTGTGGTCCCTGAATGATCACTTTGGAATTTGTTAGAAACATAAATTCTCAGGCTCCACCCCAGTCTTGCTAAATCAGAAAACTGGGTGAGACTCAGCTACCTGGTTCAATGAACTCCCCAGGTGATTCTTATGTCTGCTAAGTTTGAAATCCACTATTTAGAGGTTGGTTGGCAGAATACGGTGAAAGTAGGTGAAATCAGTCTTTAACTCCCCAGGTTCTCAGGGCTTTGCTGTCTGAGCAAACAGGGCAGTTAAATTCTTAGTTATTTATTTAGTGTTCAGCTATGGAGATAGATTTAGGATGATAGAGAGTTTTAACAGAGTAAACCTTGGTGCATAAACCTTGCTCTGTATTTGATGTTACAGACCTTAAAACAAATGAAGTAGAGACCTCTATTGATCTTTGAATCACTTCCCAAAGACCTGTCTCCTATATTTCAATAGACATTATTAAAAGTTTTGTGCAGTTGTGGGGGCGGGGGGGGCTTTTCTAGGCTGAGGATTTAATAGAAACATTCAAATAGCACATTTTACTTTATGTTTGCTTTCATTGTTTGATAACTGAATAAAAGGCAATAAAGTCTAGAAAATGAGCTGATAATATATTTACAACATGTGTGTGCTATCCAAAATGGTCTCTAATTACGCTCTCCTGAGTGTGTATCCTGCTACTTTGGCATACAAAGTCATCCACTGCTCCAAACTCCCTGTTTCCTGAGTAGAATTTAGTTTCTAATCGAGATAAAGGAAGATTTCTCTGGGGTTAGGAGGGCTCTTTCTCCTTTCCTTGATGTGTATGTGTGCTGGGGACTGGTCAGGAATATAACACACGCCTTGGAGAATAGAAGTCATGTAATGAATGCTGAAAGATGTGGCTTTTGGATTCTTTACAGTTTTGGTCCAGTTGAATCTTAATGACAGCTAATGATAGCTAAGGATATATTGGGTGTGTGTGTCTCTTTTAGTGTATATGACTTGGGATGTCATATTTTTCCTCTTGAATACTAGCACCAATGTGAGACTATGTTCTAACTTGAGAGCTTTTTCTTTTTTCCATCTTCCCTTCTTTTGACGCTTTTCATTTCATGTTTTATGTTCTTGGAACTCAACTACTAGGGGTCTTCTAAAAGTTGTTGGAAAAATTTGGACATAAAAAAGTACACATAGTATGAGAAACATCGTATGTGAATTTTTAAATTTTTTGGTGCCAAAATTAACTTATTTTTTATTTTTTTAAAGATTTATTATTTTATTTGAAAGTCAGAGTTACACAGAAAGAGGAGAGGCAGAGAGAGAGAGAGAGAAAGAGAGAGAGAGAGGTCTTCCATCCGCTGGTTCACTCCCCAGATAGCCGCAATGGCCGGAGCTGCGCCAATCCGAAGCCAGGAGCCAGGAGCTTCTTCCAGGTCTCCCATGCGGGTGCAGGGGCCCAAGGACTTGGACCATTTTCTATTGCTATCCCAGGCCATAGCAGAGAGCTGGATTGGAAGAGGAGCAGCCGGGACTAGAACTGGCGCCCATATGGGATGCCGGTGCTTCAGGCCAGGGCGTTAACCTGCTGTGCCACAGCGCCAGCCCCCAAAATTAACTTATTTTTAAATTCCATTTCCATAAAGTTCTTGAACTTTCCTTGTACTTGAAGTGTGTTAAATATAAGGAGTGGAGTGGCCTGAAAATAACTGACTACTATGGGTAATGGTAGGAACTTGGGGATCTTTGGAGTGTGAGATATAGGAAGGAAGCCTTATCAGGGTTCAGCTTTCCATTATCCTTCATAAATCCATTATGTTTGAGAGGCAGCTCCTCTTAAGTGAGATGCCTAATAGTCTGTTTTCCAAGTGGATGTTGCAGACACAAAAAGCAAAATTTGAGACTGGGTAGAGCTTGCAAATATTTATCAAGAAGTGCCCTTGGGAGAAAGAAGATTGCAAAGGGAGAAGGTGACCCACAATGCAGGTTCCTGCGGAGAGCTTTACATTCCTGCAGGATAGATGTTTGGAAGCAGGCCACCAGGGAAAGGGATGTGGCTTGAGTGAGTAGCTCTGGCAAGGTGTGACAGTTCTTGGAGGAACCGAGGAAGGCAACTGGGGCAGCAAGCCCTTTGGGGCTTTGAGAAGCACGTTATAGGCCCACCATTATAATGGTGAAGGAAGCACCAGCAACCTTGATACAGACTGGAGGCACAAAAACCAAGGGGGGCTATCTATGTACTGACTGAAGCATCTGTGGGTAGTGATAGTGTGTGAATTCATTTAATTATCCTTGTATTTTTAAGTTATCTAAAAGGGGAGTATGATATATTGGAAGGAAACAGAAACTTTATGTTTTAAATTATCAAATGAATGAGTCCATCTGTCTTCTCCTGTATTGAAAACTATGTGCTAAATGTTTATAGACAAGATCTTATATTTTTAAACAAATGATCCCTTTTTTTAAAAAAAATCTTATTTGAAAGGCAGAGTTAGAGAGGGTGAGACAGAGTGAAAGAGAAATCTTCTATTTGCTCATTCACTCACCAAATGGCTGCAATGGCTGGGACTGGGCCAGCCCAAAGCCAGGGGCCAGGAGCTCTTTAGGGTCTCCCACATGGGTGCAGAGGCCCAGGGACTTGGGCTATTCTCTGCTGCCTTCCCAGGCTCATTAGCAGGGACTCAAACCAGCACTCCTGGGATGCTGGACACTCCAGGTAGCAGCTTAACCCAGTATACCCCCAAAAGATCTTATTATTAACTGACACCCTTCATTCCTCCCTGAAAACAGCTATTCTACCTGTTCAACATTACTATAACCTGAGGACTTTATCAGTATTGTTCCTAAGGAGGAGAACTTTTTGTTTTTTAACAGTAGAAATATTGAAACAGATTTAATTGTTCAAACAAAATTTCCCAAGGATTTACGATGAGTAGAAGCAGCTCCAAGATGCCAACTAGGATAAACTGATCTCAGAGCCCATGCTCTCTGTGAAAAAGTAAAATTCTAGTTCCAACGGTGCTTCACAAAGGTCCACTTCTCTTTCAACTAACAAGATTGTTTGCCTTTTAAGTGCAAGCACTATGCCAGGTTTTAAACTAATTTCCCATGAAATGATGTTCTTTATAGTTCAGCTGGGAGTGTGCCCATTTTTGACAGCTTAAGTTCTATAAATTCCTACTCAAATGCCTCGAAATTTCCTTATATACTTGAGAGAAACATCTGCTGAAGAGCTTTTTTTTGTCCCCTTAGGCTCTCCAGGAAATTACTCTGCTTATAACTTGAATCAAGTATATCTCAAGAAACTCCACCATCCGGTCTGAAAAGCCTCTGTTGTGTGTTATCTGCACGAGAGCACACCTGTTTGAGTGCTGCCCTTCATCTCCACTTTCCAGATTACAGACCCAGACCTGAAATGTTAAATGGCGTAACAAGGATTGCCAGGTGGTGCTTGCATGTGTTGCGGGGAGGGCGCACCAAACCCTAATGAGAACATAAATCTCTCTCTATCTCTTTCTATCTGTCTCTGTCTCTCTTAAAAATTTACTCATTTATTTCTAGAGGAGAGACACAGAGAGCCTTCATGCACTGATTCACTCCCCAAATGGCTGCAAGAGCAGAGCTGGTCCAGGCTGAAGTCAGGAGCCCAGATCTCTCTCCAGTGTGGCAGGGGCCCAAGTACTTGAGCCATCCTCCACTGCTTTCCCAGGTGCATCAGCAGGGAGCTAGACTGGAGGAGGATGGAGGAGGAGCAGTTGGGATTTGAACCGGCACTCTAATATGTTGCAGGAGCCAATTAGCTCTCCATATTACAATGCCATCCCTGAGAACATAAATCTTCTGATTCTTTGTCCTGTTTTCTTCAAAAGTTATTATAATTGTCCCCTGAAAAATGAAAATACTGAGAAAACTAAGAAATGGAATGAAGAGAGAGAGAGATAAAGAGAGTGAGTGAGAGAGCCAGCGAGAGAGAGCAGCAGGCTGTAGTCAAGCCAGAAACTCCATCTGGGTCTCCCACATGTGTGGAAGGAACTCAAATACTGGACCATCATTGCAAGGAGCTGTGTTAGAAGTGGAGTACCTGGGACTTGAACCAGCATTCTGATGTGGGATGTGTCCCAAGCATTGGTTTAATTCACTGAACTACTCTCCTAAGTTATGATTCACTTTTCAGCGTCAATTAAAACCTGGAAGATTCGTCTAACAAGCTAGTTTATTTTAGTTTTAAATTTGGGCCTCCATCTGAGATTCCTGAAAGTAATAAAAAATATGGGTTGAAAGACACATGAGTTCATCAGAGAGTCAGGATCAGCATACCATGCAAGGTTGAAGTTGTGGGAGATGTATGGAATATACTAGAATAGGACCTGGGGTTAAGATTCAATCTCTATTGTACCTGATTAATTGACTCCTTGGAAAAAGACTAAGAAAATCAATCTTCAATAACAACTCTGATCATGGCTTAGCAAGACTCTTATATACTTAGCAAGACTTTATTTGCACAATTTTCCCCTCATGTTTTTCTGATTAAAATTTTGAACCAAACATTTTTTTTCTGTCTAGTCATTGTCTTCTAAGAGCTTCCTTATATAGTGTTCTTCTCACAGATCATTATTTTAGCAGTTAACATTTACTAGTCACATAGATATGCCTGCATGACTTGAAGTATTTTACTTTTGTGTGTTTGTTCAACATGGCAACTTAGTGAGATAGACATTATCATATGAAACTTTGAGTGAGGAACTAGAGCTAGAGTCAGGATGCAGAGCTGGGTATTGAACTCAGGTACTCTGATACAGGACAGGGGTATCTTAATTGGCAGGCCAAATGCCCACCTCCACTGTTGTGTTTCTCAAAGGTGTTATTGATCGTGGAGGATTTGTTAATCTATCACTAACTGGTAAGGACTTCATATAAATCAAAGTCATTTATCTTGAGCATGGTATCTGTGATCAAGGTGAAGATGAGATATCTATTATTTGGATACCAACAAAGTTCTGAGTCATAAAATGAGTGTTAATATTGAGATAGATATGTTGGTAATCTCTGGAGAAGTGAACTCAGAAGTGTCATCAATCTTGGTTGCAACTTTTTCCAAGAAGGACTAAATATTTATAAGGATGCTTCATTCTTGAGTCCTGTATGAAAATACACTATAATCAACAACAGGAGTCACTGTGCACTTACTCCTCATGTAGGATCTCTGTCCTTAACGTGCTGTACACTGAGGCTTAATGCTATAACGAGTACTCAAACAGTATATTTCACTTTGTGTTTCTATGGGGGTGCAAACGACTGAAATCTTTACTTAATGTACACTAAACTGATCTTCTGTAAAAAAAAAAAAAAAAAGAAAGAAATTATCAATTCCCAACTTGACTCTCACTGGGATTAAACATGACAATAGGTCTGATCTGATTTCATCATCATTTAAAAAAAAATCATCTATTATTTTTCACTTTATGTTTCGGTGTGGGAGCAAACTGTTGAAATACTTACTTAAGGTATACTAAGCTGATCTTCTGTATATTAAGATAATCGAAAATGAATCTTGATGTGAATGGAAGGGGAGAGGGAGTGGGAAAGGGGAGGGTTGTGGGTGGGAGGGACGGTATGGGGGGGGGAAGCCATTGTAACACATGAGTCGTACTTTGGAAATTTATATTCATTAAATAAAAGATAAAAAAAAAATAAAAGTGTTGAATGAAAAAAAAAAAGAAAATACACTATAAAAACTCATAATAGGTTATATTTAGCTATTAATGAGGGGATGGAGTTATGTTTTAGAAAGAGTAATTAGGACAATCCTAGAACATGTGGGATGTACTTCATAGTTTAAATCATCAAAAGGATGCTTATTCACTTATGAATGCATTGTACTTGTATCATTATACATTTAAAGATATGTCTCTAGAATCTTGTCTGTCAAATCCTTCTAACTCCCTATTTATTCCCACATATATGCACTGCTTACAAATGATGGGCTCTTAAAAGTAGCTAAATAATGTCTGTATGAGGTCCTGTGTTTCCTTAACTGTCTTCCTTCCGTTTCAGTAAGTGTCTAAACAATATTGTCTGTTGATTATCACCAGAGAAGAAACTGGATTGGTCACTTGTCTATTGAGAGGCGATTTGGAGTTCAGACTGAGGATTTATGTGCTATTTTATAGAAATGTGAGAAACTGCAATGAACTTAATGACATCTCAACTCTCATCCATTGGAAATAAAATGCAATTTTAAATAAAATGGCAGACTGCCTTTTTATATGCCCTTTTAAGAAAAGGTGCTCGCCCTGTTTTTAACTACATAGAATTTTACTTATGACTAAAGTTTGTTCTAGAACATGGTTGTTTCTAATTATTGAAAGGATAACATGTTTCATTTTAAGCTTCAGGGCTCATTATAAAGAAGTTTCTAAGGCTAAAACGACTAACTCTAATTAGTTGCTAATTCAAGCCCTTGGTCATGGTTGGTCCTGGTAATAGTGCATCTTCATCCATTTATTCCATAAACATGCACTTAGGGAGTTTACATCTTAGGAGGAGAAGACAAAGTATAAACAAAACAAAAAGTCTATAATATAGATTCTCAGAAAGGTTGCATGCTCCTGAGGGAAAATGAAGTGGAGAAGGGAGACTGGAATACATGGATGAAGACTGGGCTTCCAAATACAGCATCAGGTGGGGCCTCACTGGAAGACAATGATGGAGAAAAGAAGAAAGCAGGAGAAAGAGCAAAGTAGATCCTGGAGGGGAGGTCATTTAAGACTCCGGAGGACATTTTGTTAAATGAAATATGCCAGGCACAGACAAATGTCCTATGATCTCACTTGTATGTGGGATCTAAAAGCATAATTCATAGAAGTGTACAGTAGAATGGAGACTACCAGTGTAAGGGAGATGTTGCTCTAAGGGTACAAAGTTTCAGTTAGATAGGCAGGATCTGCTTAGGGATTTATTTTACAGATCGATGTCTGTAGTAAACAGTGCACTATTTGAAAATTGCTAATAGATTTTAAATGTTTTCATTATTAAAACAGTGTTTTTTTTGTAAGGTGATGAATTTATTATTCAGCCTGCTTTAAAAGTTCCACATTGTAAACATACATTAAATATCACATTGTACTCCTATATATGTGTGCATATATATACATATATATAGTTAGTTATTATTTGTCACTTAAAATAAAATTGAAAAAGATTTTAAATAGCTGATATAAAGTCCCAGAGGAGAGAGCATGTCCAATATGTTCACAGAGCAAGAAGGTCAGTGTAATTGGAGAGGGAAAGTCACAATAAATGAAGTTTAACATAAACCCTAATACAATGTAAGAGGAGTAAGGTCAATCATCCGTTTCCTAAAGCTGACTAATAAGCTTGTTTTTTAGTTGAAATAGGGTGGAGCCACTGGAAGTTTCAAATGAAGAGGTGGCATGATCTGACTTAAATTTTTACCAGGATTACCCTGGCTGATGAATGGAGATTAGACATCAACAGGGCTCGAGGAGTAAGGTAGGATGACTATTGGGCTAATGGGCCTCACCAGGGGCCACTTTGACCTCTAGGGGACATATCTATGCACACTCTTTTTTTTTTTTTTTTTTTTTTCATTTGACAGGTAGAGTTATAGACAGTGAGAGAGAGAGACAGAGAGAAAGGTCTTCCTTCCGTTGGTTCACTCCCCAAATGGCCATCACGGCCGGCGCTGCACTGATCTGAAGCCAGGAGCCAGGTGCTTCTTCCTGGTCTCCCATGTGGGTGAAGGAGCCCAAGCACTTGAACCATCCTCCACTGCCTTCCCAGGCCACAGCAGAGAGCTGGACTGGAAGAGGAGCAACCGGGACTAGAACCCGGTACCCATATGGGATGCCGGCGCTGCAAGGTGGAGGATTAACCAAGTGAGCCACAGCGCCGGCCCCATGGGCGTACTCTTATCACAGTGGAGTGTCAGTGTGCTACTAACATCCAGTGTTTATGGGCTAAGGATGTTTCTATAGTGTATAAGACAGACACTGGCTACAAAGTGTTATCTGGCCCCAAATGGCAATAATGTTGAGATTGATAATCTTGGGTTATATGCAGCAGTGGAATTGATAAGAAGAGGTCAAATCCCCCAACCTCTCCAATCCAAATCCCTCCCCCCCATCTGAGAAGGACTTCAAGGCAGATATGAAACATAAGAAAGAGGAATCCAGGGAAGTTCATGATTTGTGATTTACTGGAAGAGAGGAGATTCCACTAAATCAGATAAGAATGTGGAACATGCTGGTTCAGGAACTCTATTTTGAAAATATCACCTATAAGATGCTCTTTGGGTCTATAAGAAGAGATAGCAAGTGGGTAGTTGAATATATGGGCCTGGAATTAAAAGGGAAAGAAGATTGAAGGTGGATATAAAAATCTGAATGTATCCACAAAAATATTGAAGAGGTGACTCTGGCACAGTGGATAAGATGCTACTTGGATGCTTTTATCGCATATGGAAGCACTTGGGTTTGAGTCCCAGCTCCACTCCTGATTCAAATTTACTGTTAATGTGTTCCCTGGGGGGCGGCAGGTGATGGCTCTGGTAGCTGGATTCCTTCCACCCACGTGGGAGACCCAGGGTGAGATCTTGGCTCCTGGCTTCAGCCCCTGCTATTGCAAGCATCTGGGGAATGCTGCTCTGGGATGAGATCTTCCCTCAGCCCCACTCCCTCTCACTTTCCTTCTTTAGGCCCCTCCCCTCATCTCTGTCAGTTTTTAAAATAGAAAAGTAGTATCTAAAACCAAGAAGACTGGATGAGTTCAAAGCAAATATGTGAGGAAAAAGCCCATGGTTTGAGTTTTGTGATTTCCAGTGTTAAGAGGTAGCTGAGAGGAGGGGGAAACTTCAAATGAGCCAAAGAAAGGGTAGACTGTAAAACAAGGATAAGCCAGGGGCCCTGGAAGCCGTGTAGGAGGAGCTGTCACCACATCAGTCATTGCTGAGACCGTAGTATGTGAACGTAATTGACCTTTAGCAATGCAGAGGGTACTGATGATTTTGACAAAACCAGTTTCAGTGGAGAGGTGAGGGTGAAAGCCTGTTGGATAAGGTTTAAGAGAGGATGAGAAAAAAGGAGCCTGGAAGAATGAGTATAAACAACTTCCCCTAGGAGAATGGTTGTAAAGGGAAGAATAGAAATGGGGTATTTAAAAGGGAAAGTGCAGATGGAAACTAGAGAACAGGTGGGCAGAATAAGATGGATTGACAATCAGCTGGGTAGTTGTAGAGGGAGATTCAGGCATAGCCTTAAGTTAGATGGAGTCTCCTTGTGCCACACAAATTACCCTCACAATGGTGGAAATCCTTAAATTAACAAAATTACTTTCCTCCCTGTTATTATCAGACATTTGAAGAAGAAACTGACCTCTGAACACAAATTTAATGTTTACCTTCTCTCTTGAATTTAGAACCTGTGTGATCTGTGAAGGATCTGAGTTTAGGAAATGGGTTGACTATATGGTAAGGCCTCAGGTGGTGTATATGTGCAACACCTGAGTGCGCTGTGTGCCCTATGGTCACGTGCTGGCCGCCCACCTCCATTTTATTTTCTGCAACCAGAGAGGCAGTTGCCTTGGAACTGGTATCATGAAGACTCTCTTCAAGTTGGCTTTACTTGCTGCTGTGACTTTTTTGGGGTATGGGGCACCA
Organism: Oryctolagus cuniculus; assembly: GCF_964237555.1. NCBI lineage: Eukaryota > Metazoa > Chordata > Mammalia > Lagomorpha > Leporidae > Oryctolagus > Oryctolagus cuniculus. The sequence goes on along the minus strand of NC_091432.1, from coordinate 12,537,411 downwards.
AAAGGTATAAAACAGAAATTTGAAAATTTTCTCATAACTTTTGCAGATACTCATGCACATTGATGTGTTTGTTCAACTCGAGTGTTGAATGAACTGTATTCTCACTTAATTTTCTGATTTTCATTGTTTTTGTTGGATACTAACTAGCAATAACTAAGGATTTTCTGATTCTAACTAGACTCAATGCTAAATAAGTATTACTGTCTTAATTACTTTTATCAGTTATTTCAAGTTGATGTTACTTTTTCTGAAACAACCTCTCATAGATATTTTCCTCTGGCCCCAAACCTGTCTTTTCTCTTCTGCTATGTGCCTCTTCCACACTTGAGTCCTCATGTCAGAATAGCCTTCATGAACTCTCTCATGGCTCACTTAATTCTTGTCCATGACATCTTCCTACATCAGTTTTCCTATGTTGCTTACTGATTGAAGCTTACTTTTTCATCATCATCTCCCTATAGAAGACCAGAAAATGACACATTGAACTTGACAGTGAGCAGGTGAACTGGAAATGAGTAATTGTCAGATGATACTGGTTCTACATACACCTTTTAGGAAGTTGACTGGTATCTAAATAAGTCTTGAGGGGTGCAGTGAGATTTGTGGTCTTATTTCTGACCTTGTTTAGATTTATCTGCAAAGTGGGTTTTGGCAGTGGGTTTGAACTCTTCAAACAATTGTCCTAAGACAATCTGTAGTAAATCGGTGTGACTAAATTTGGAGCAGCGCAATTAGACTTTGGTGTTACTAGTTATTTCCAGAAGAACCTCAATGGCAGTTACTTAAGATTTGATTTTTTTTTTGAGGACTAAGACTTTGTTGTTACTACTATGTTTTATCATTGTTTAAGAATTCAGTTGGTATGATTTTTGATCAAGATGAGGTTGGAGGTATTTTGGAATTAAGAGTTGAATGGCTCAGTTGTATCACCTACAGTTAAAGTATAATGCAAATATGGTTTAAAGACCAGAGTCCTCAAACCTCTAAGGTTAAGAATTGTTGAAAGCATATAATAATTTTACTATAAAAATCCTTAGGTAAGAAGTCAGTTTTCTTTCTTTCTTTCTTTCTTTTTTTTTTTTTGAAAGTCAGAGTTACACAGAGGGAGTAAGAGAGGCCTTCTATCTGCTGGTTTATTCCCCAATTGGCCGCAATGGCTGGAGCCGCGCCGATCTGGAGCCAGAAGTTTCTTCCTGGTCTCACATGTGAGTGCAGGGGCCCAAGAACTTGGGCCATCTTCTACTGCTTTCCCAGGCCCTAGCAGAGAGCTGGATTGGAAGTGGAGCAGCCGGGACTTGAACTGGTGTCCATATGGGATGCTGGCACTGCAGGCAGCGGCTTTACCTGCTATGCCACAGCGCCGGCCTCAGGTCACAGTCTTAATTATAGAAATAGACCTGGAGCCCGGTAGTTGTGGCTAAGTGGTTAAGGCAATGGACCAGAAATAGACCTGGAGTAATTTTCTAGAAACTCAGTGAATACAAGTTCTTTGTGCCTCATTATCAGAAACAGTAATGTAAAAAAAGTAAACAATAGCAAAGGTTTAAAATATAAAGCCAGTTCTAGAAGACATTGTTATTTAAAACCACATCTAAGAAAAATATTTAAAGTATTAATTGAAAAAAACTGGCCACTGACTGAAATGAGTCTTAGTTTAGTGGCTAGTTTAGTCTTATGGAGACAGATGTGTCTATGGTAAAAATGTTAACATGGCACAGCAATTACGATTGACTGATATCTCAGGTGTAGGGATTTCAATTACTTTAAATTCCCAGTAATGTGTTCCCCAATTCCATCCTATTAAGAACTGATAGTTAGGAAACTCCCTTCTGCTTAGGGACTATGTCAGCATCTTGATGGTCTGGATTTTGTTTAGGGTTTATTTGAAAGGCAGAGTTGCAGAGAGCAGGGCAGAGGGAGAGAGGGAGAGAAAGAGAGGTCTCCCTCTGCTGGTTCACTTTCCAAACAGATAAAATGGCTGGGCTTGTCCAGGCCGAAGCCAGGAGTCAGGGACTCCATCTGGGTCTTCCCTCCCAGGCAGCAGGAGCCCAAGCACTTGGGCCATCTTTGGCTGCTTTCTTAGGCACATTAGCAGGCACTTGAATTGGAAGCAGAGCAGCTGGGACTTGAACCAGGACTCATGGGGTGTCAGTGTCACAGGCAGTGGCTTAACCCACTGTGCCACAATGTAGGTGATGGTCTGGTTTAGAATAGCAGTTCTAAATACATCATCTCTGACTGCTGCCATGACTTTTAGTGGATTTTTGGTTTGTTTATGTAAAGGGAACAGATGTCATGTATTTCTTATGTAGTTTTAAGAACATAATGATACTTCACCCTCCCACCTTTCCTCCTCCTTCCTTCCTTCCTTTTTTCTTCCTTCCTTTTTTTTTGATTGATCGATCCATTTATTTGAAAGACAGTGTTAGAGGTCTATTTGCTGGCCCACTCCCCATATGGCCACAACAATCCAGGGCTGAGCCAGGCCAAAGCCAGGAGACAGGAACTAGGAGCTTCTTCTGGGTCTCCCATGTGGGTGAAGGGGCCAAATGGCTTGGGTCATCCTCCACTGCTTTCCCAGGTGCATTAGCAGGGAATTTGCTTGGAAGTAGAGCAGCAGGACTCCAACTGGTGCCCATATGGGATGCCAGTGCTGCAGGTATTAGCTTAAATTTCTGTGCCACAGTGTTGGCCCCTATTTTTATTTTTTGATAGCATACTTACAATTTATAATCACAAGCATAATCCTCCATTAAATAAAGAATTCAGTAAGTAGAAAAACCACTGTTCCTCAGGAGTATAGACAGGAGCTATAAACTATAACCAAATCTCAGGGCATCAATTTCACTCATACACTGTGTTTTTCTTTTCTTTTTTTCTTTTTTTTTTTTTTGTACTCTATCACCACAAACCAGAGAAGATACATGAGTTTTAGTTTATATGCAGGACTTTTGTGAGTAATTTGGCCTAGAGCCTCTCCCTTGGTGGTGCCCTTTTTTCTCAATTTCCATTTGCTCAGACCTTGGTCCCCTGATCTAGTTAACTTGATTTTGGTTTTCTCTAAAATTTCTTTGAAGCATAAGATACATTTGTTTTCTCTCTAGGGTAGGAAGGTGATTTATAGTTACCTTGTAAGATTCCGAGTTGTTTCCAGGGCACATTTGTATTGACATATTCTTTTTGGATCTTTCAGCCCTTGAAATATATTGTAATCTCACTTGGTTACAAGTCAACCTTAAAGCACCGACATTTGGTGATTGGTATTTGCTTTCTGATGAGGTGTTTCTGGGACATGGTTGCCCTGTAAGCACCGTGTTCCAAGATGTGTATGTATTTTGGTATCCTACTAGTGACTGTGGCATCCAATCACAGGTAAGAGCAACTACTGTTATACTTGATTGAGTGATATGGGCATAATTTAGTAGGCCCAGGAATTGGCTTCTTCAAAGATGGTCACTGTTGCAAGATTCATCTGATTATATTATTATTTGGGAACATGAGGATCAATGTATGATAGAACAGTTCCTTGTGTGTCAGTCATTGAATTACACTTAAACAGATTGGACTGTAGGGCAGGAGGCTGCCAAAGTTTTTCTAGAAAGGACTTCGTAGTGTACATTTTGGACTTTGCTACAAGGACAGAGCTGAGTAGTTACATAAAAACAGATGCATGCTGTTAATAAACAAATGGTTATCACTATGTGTTCCCATAAGCCGTGTTTACCAAAACAGGCAATGGGCTAAGATTTGACCTGTGGGCTATAGTTTGCTGAAACTCACTCCCGAGGATGCAAAGTTAAACAGAACACAGATTTCTCTAAATATGTTGACAGTTCTGAAGAGGATATTATTATAGAGAAAAAGTTCATTAAGTATTTTAAAATTCAACTTGATTCTTAAAATTGTAGAAGGCAAGTGTATTTTATACAAGGGAAGGAAGAAGGGACAATACATGGCCTTCTAAAAAGTATAGCCTCTTTTATTCAGTTCACCTTTTCTTTAAGTTTTTGTGAAACTCCTTAGGGTTTGGAGTGAAGCATTACAGCTGACAAGATTCATATGTGATCCACACATAGGATTCTCCAGGTATATACCCGGACTTGTCAAACTTTTAAGCCCAATTAAGGTGTCAACATTTTTTTAAATCCTACTCTCCCCCATTATCTTTTTCCACGTGAAAACATCAGGAGTTAAAGTAGTTTTCCCCTCTGAACTGAAATGTAATGTTTTGCTTTTATACTGAATAAAATGTGAGCAGAAGTATAGGTTTTTAGAAGTTCAAGGATTTTCCTTTTAGTTATGCAATAAGAGAGAACATACATAGATGCTATATACAAAAATTAAACTGAGCCTGTCTTCAAGTAATATTATGGAGAGTTTCTTACTAAGCTGCTTTCCCCTACATTTCAGAACGAGTATGCCTCCCATGAAGAAAGCACAATTTAAAAAATACATTATAGTTTATATATTCATCAACTAGCCAAAGGAATTCTGGGACTCAATGGAAAATAAAGTATTTCATTGAATGTGATTATAAAATCGTTTGACCATTAACTACCTTTAAGTCCTTTCAGTCTGCATAATATTTATACTGACTTATATACCACTATGGTCATGAATATTTTGCTGTTTCATAATATAATACTTTGAGTCTAGCATTGCCCTATTTCCATGAAGAAAACCATGGCTTTTAGGAAGACAGTAATAGTAAGATATTTAAGGAAAACACAGAATTTAAACATAGATAACACAAATTGTAAAAGAAATGGTTTAACTGCTTTTTCAATAATGGCCCTTGATGAATTATGTTGTATCTTATAAGCAATGAATTCAGATTCAAGTAAAACTTACTAGGGGCTCCTGTGTTATGCGGTGTGCCCACGTTTAATAGATTATCCATTTTAAAAACATTTTCTACATGTGTATAGATAATTCAGGTGAAAATGAGAAGAATTTAGTCCTTTAATGGACTTTGGATTATTTCCTGGTTTCTGTAAAAATTTGAGTATCATGGAATTGATAGTTACTTAAAATTTGCACCTGCAGGTTTATAAAAGGAAAGTCGTTTTTAAGACTTCACTAACATTTATCTCAAGAACATCATCAATGAGAGGATTCGCACCTATCTCATGTACTGTTGATCAAGACAAATCCTTGCCACAACCACCTGGAACTGTATTTATTGACCCAAGGTATTGTGCAGAGATTACTTGCAAATGTCATCCTGGGACTCTCTTTAATGACTCTGGTTTCTATTTTTTTTTTTTTTTAAGATTTATTTTAAAGGCAAAGTTACAGGGAGAGGGAGAGTGAGACATCTTCCATCTGCTGGTTCATTCCTCAAATGGCTGCAACAGCTGGGGCTGGCAGGCTGGAGCCAGGAGCTTCTTATAGGTCTCCCAATGTGGGTGTTAGGGACCCAAGCACTTGGGGCATCTTCCACTGCTTTCCAGGTGCATTATCAGGAAGCTGCATAGAAGTGGAGCAGCTGAGACTTGAACTGGCAGCCATATGGGATGCCGGCGCTGCAGGCTTGGCTTTAACTCTCTGTGCCATAGTGCTGGACCCTTACTTCTGTTTTAAAATACGCCATCATATATTTCCATTGAATCTCAACTATCCATTTTACAAATAGAGCTTTGAAAGGGTGAATGAGTCTCTTCTTGCATGCCAAGCCCTCACTTGGATTAGATGTCTTGATTTTTACTTCCTGTGTTGTGTAGGAGTATGCACACGTATCTCTGCAAATACTAGGAGATAATTACTATCCTTAGATAAGTGGGAAGATTATTATCCATGTCTCATTGATCCATTGAATATGTTGTTGATGTCATGTCCAAGCACAGTTCTATTAACTACATATTCCATATTTTCTCTATCTTGCTATCAATAGCAAAGACTACAAAGGGCACTTTAAGGTTCACAACTATGCCAACAGAAGGAGGAAAAACTTTTTAAGAGAAGACCTTTTGTCTCTGTCTCTTTCACTAACTCTGCCTGTCAAAAAAAAAAATGAATCCTAGTTCCTGAACACAGTTGTTTCATATGATTTCAGGATCATAAGATGAAACACTTGGAATACTTAGTACTTTTGTTAACTGTTACATATTTAATGTTTTAAAAAGGTTCTTTTGAGAGGCAAATTTACAGACAGAGAAGGAGAGATAAAGATTTTCCATCCACTGGTTCACTCCCCAAATGGCAGCAACAGCTGGCCAATGCAAACCCAGGAGCTTCTTCCGGGTCTCCCACGTGGGTGCAGGAGCCCAAGCACTTGGGCCATCTTCCACTGCTTTTCCGAGCCATAAGCAGAGAGATGGATCCAAGGAGAAGTAGCCAGGACATGAACCAGCTCCCATATGGAGGCAGAGGCTTAAACCATAGTGCCAGCCCCTATAGATCTAACTTTATATCAAGCTTTCATAAATGAGGTACCACTTAATCACCTTATAACATACATCCTGTGTCTGGGAAAGTGTTGTTGGGCCATTTTTTCATAAAAGTTTTCATATTGAAATACTATACTGAGAATCTATAATCCCATTTTGGTGTCTGATTAGCAATAAGGTATAGAGGCCCCTCACTTAAAAACTGGAAGAAGTCTAGTGTTAAAACAGAGAATGGCAATAATATGTATCCTCCAGCACAGTAACACTAGGACCCAAATAGATGTTTCAATACATGTTTTAGTTCTTGTTCATTTTATGTTTTATTTCCCTTTTAGGCAGTCCCAATGGTTGGCTTCTCCAACTTACCAAGAATATTATGAAGAGAATGTGAAATGCTTAAATGTGCGTCCTTCATACTCCAATGCTTAAGGATTTTTCTTCTGTATCTGTCAAGATTGAAGTTGAGGTACTTAGACATTCAGTTTTTAATACTATTCATGTATGTTCTGTGGTAGAAAACCAGAAATAAGTTTTTTCTTTTAGAAAAGGAAATTTCATAAGCACATGTTGATACCGCATGCACTTAGCTGCACCCAATGCATGGATGGAAAGTTTGTGCAATTCTGTCTTTACTGGTGAATTGGGCTTCATAGTATCGTCTCATCTGACACAGGGTGGAGCTTGCTATTAGGGGTTTCTCAGGCATCATATAATAGACAAAACTAGTATCAATGATATGAACTAGTTGTCATCTTCAATATTCATGGAGATATTCATAGTAATGAACTACTTTAGTGTTAACACAAGGCCAAAGATTACTAAGCAGTCAAAGCAGATGTGAAATTGACATTTCCTTAGAGAAAAGTTCTCTTCCTTAAAATACAATACCTGCAGGAAAATAGGTTTCTGGTTCATGAGATTTTCCCATTGAGTGAGCAGTGAAAGGAAAGTTATGAAAATTTGTTGGAGGGTTAAGACTTTTTGGGGCATAGAATTGCTGAAGGGAAATGGATTTGTTGTAGAGATTACATTTAAAAGCAGAATTTGAGATAAAATGATTTCCTATAAGAACTTAGAATGGTTTCCTTAATTTTGATATATAGTATTTGTTCTTGGATGCGAAAAATATTCGCATACAAAATTGAAAGCTACAGATCACTTTTACCCTTAATTCTATCCTAATGAGAAGCTTCAACCAGATAACCCAATTATTACACAAAATTCACTCATCTATCCTTTATTTTCTTTCTTATAGGAAATGCCCAACATTAGATCCCTGCCTATACCATGTCCGAGGATAATGGAGTGACTGAAGCTGCCTGAGGACTAAGGAGCAATATGCCTAAGCTGTAGTAATCTTCTGAAGAAGGCAGAGTTATTACTGATACCATCTTTGTTTAAAAAGATAACTATGAGATACATTAAAGTAGAAAAATTTTTTGTTTACTGATCATCAACTATGCAATTGTAAGAAATTCTCAGCTAACTGTTTCAGTATAATAAATTAATACTAAGTGTCATAAAATTGTAACAGTCTATATTTTTCATAATTTTTCGGGCTGGTTGGGCTTTTCTGCTTTCACCTAGGCTCAAGCAATGGCTGCATTTGGCTGGAGTATTGGTTGGGATGGAAGGTCCAAGACGGCCTAACATTTTGGACAACTGGGGCCCTCCGTTCTCCTGTACTTATTCTTTCATCCTCCCAAACTCCTTATAGTTCAGTTGGCCTCGTTACTTGACAGTCGCAGAACAGCATTCCAAGAGAGGGGCGGCAGAAGCTGTGATGGTGGGTGAACCTTCTGTTCCAGAACACCCGCAACGTCACCACCACATTCTGCTGGTCAAAACCAAGTCATAGGATCATGATTGCCTCATGGGAATAGCACGAAGTCCATTGCGAGGGGACTTAACTATCAGAATGGGAAGAATATATGGTTAATAAGTAATCCATCACATAGGGAAGAAAGACTTAGAGATGAGTAACTTAGGTCACTATATAAAATCCTTTCAAATCTATTGATCAACATTTAAAAAATCTTAAGTACTATGTTGACATGTTTTCACTATTTTACTTATTTTTTTTAAAGATTTGAGAGGTATAGTTATAGACAGAGACAGAGAAAGGTCTTCCGTTTGTTGGTTCACTCCCCAAATGGCCACAACGGCTGAAATTGAGCTGATCCAAAGCTAGGAGCCAAGGGCTTCACAAGCCATAGCAAAGAGCTAGATTGCAGGAGGAACAGCTGGGATACAAACCAGCATCCATATGGGTCTATTATGCCACAGCACTGGCCCCATTATGTATCTTATTCAAACACTAAAGACATTGCCTCTATTATATACATTATTTAGTATTCCCCAAGTGGTATTTAACTGTTGGGTCAAATGCCCACACTGTTGTCTCAGATTTAAACAAAACAAAACTTTTCACAATATTTGAAATAGAAAACTCCCAGAATTTTCTTCTCAAAGCAGATTCTTAGCGAGCTTTATGTATTAACTTAAAAGAAACGTTAAATATAGTATAATAATTAAATGGCTGTTAGGGCATGCCTTATTCTATATGACAAACACACTTATTGGACACTATCTATGTAAGTGATCTACCCATTATTCTCTTCCACATAGGTAGTTTGAACTACCATAAGCTGAACAGCTATGTGGCTAAGCCAGAGACTGTAGGAAGGTAGAAACTCCATTTTTAGGGCCTTGTGTGACTCTGTGGTACAGATCTGCTTGCCCACTTAATGTCCTATGAAGAAATACACACTTCCTACATAAAGCCACTGAAATTTTGGGCCTAATTTATTACCCAAGTGTAAACTATCTGGCTGGATTAAGAAATATTTTTTAATAAATCTTTAAGCAGTTAAACCAAGTGTTACTAAGATTGCTTCAGACTAGTAAGGACATACAGAAGAATCTCACAAACGACAATATACAAAAAAATCGGCTACATAGGTGCAGGAAAAGCTGTGGTTTTGGAGAGAAAAGTGAATTCTTTAAGGTACTGATTTGATAAAGGACTCAGAATTGAGTTTTTTTTTTTTTTTTTTTTTTTTTTTTTTTTTTTTTTTAAATCTTTGGATAGCATAGAAAGCTAGTAGTTCTGGTAGGCCAGATTCCTATATGAACATACTGGTTAGTTTAGAATGAGATTGCTGTCTACCACCTAGAATTCTCTGAAACTTTCAATATATCAAGATAGGGAATAAGTAGAAACGTGTAGAATAGTATAATGGTGGTCAATTTATGTAGTATTACATTTAAAAAATATTTAAAGGCAGAGTTAGAGGCAGAGAGATCCTCCATCTGCTGGTTCACTCCCCAAATGACTCCAAGGGCCGGAGCTGAGACAATCCAAAGCCAGGAGCTTCTTCTGTCTCCCATGTGCGTGTAGGGGCCCAAGAATGCCACAGCGCCAGCCCCTGTAGTATTGCTTCGACTTAAATATTTAATAACTTGGTTGTAAAGTTTAATGCAGCTAATATTTTTAAGATTTATTTATTTGAAAGTCAGTTATATACAGAGAGGAGAAGCAGAAAGAGAGACAGAGGTCTTCTATCTGCTGGTTCACTCCCCACTTGGCTGCAACGGCCGGAGCTAAGGCAATCTGAAGGCAGGAGCCAGGAGCTTCCTCTAGGTCCCCCACGCGGATGCAGAGGCCCAAAGACTTGGGCCATCTTCCACTGTTTTCCCAGGCCATAGCAGAGAGCTGGATCGGAAGTGGAGCAGCCGGGACTTGAATCGGCGCCCATATGGAATGCCAGCACTGCAGACAGTGGCTTTATTAGCTATGCTACAATGCCTGTCACAGCTAATCTCTCTCTTTTTAAAGATTTATTTATTTATTTGAAAGTCACAGTTACACAGAGAGGAGAGGCAGAGAGAGAGAGAGGGAAAGGAGAGGTCTTCCATCCGATGGTTCACTCCCCAATTGGCCGCAATGACTGGAGCTGCGTTGATCCGAAGCCAGGAGCCAGGAGCTTCTTCTAGGTCTCCCATGTGGATGCAGGGGCCCCAGGACTTGGGCCATCTTCCACTGCTTTCCTAGGCCATAGCAGAGAGCTGGATTGGAATTGGAGCAGCCAGGACTTGAACCGGTGCCCATATGGGATGCCAGCAATGCAGACGGTGGCTTTACCCATTACGCCACAGCGCCGGCTGCAGTTAATATCTCTTAATATAAGAAATTTTAGTGTTCATGAGAATCTTAGAATTTGTTATAGGTGATTTAAACCAAATATTTCTGGCAGAAATCTGGAGATGAAATAAGATACATTAAATGCTTGGCTCTGAAGATATGTGCTGTAAAGAAGTGCAACATCTGATGGAGTGCTGTTTCTTTTTAAAGACTTAAGTATTTATTTGAAAAGCACAGTAACGAGGGAACTTTTCCATCTGCTGATTCATTCCCTAAATGGCTGCAACACCTGGCCTGAGTCAGGCCAATGTCAGGAGCCAGGAAATCCATCCAGGTCTCCAAGTGGATGACTTGGGCCATTATCTGCTGCCTCCCCAGGTGCATTAACAGGAAGCTGGACTGGAAGCGGAGGAGCTAGAAGTGAACTGACACTCCAATATGCGATGCAGGCATTTCAAGTGGCAGCTTAATCCACTGAGCCACAGAGCCTAGGAGGTACTGTTTTACCTCCAGGGTTCTTTGGGTAACTCTGGAATAGTAAATGAAAGAAAGTTACCTATAGTAAAATGCTGAACATTTTAGGTAGCAAGAATTGTAGGGCCAAACACCTTTAGTTGGGAGCATACCTGAGATACTTAAGAAACGGTGGCGTAGTGGGTTAATGCCCTGGCCTGAAGTGCCGGCATCCCATATGGGTGCTGGTACAAGTCCCGGCTGCTCCACTTCCAGTGCAGCTCTCTGCGATGGCCTGGGAAAGCAGTGGAAGATGGCCCAAGTCCTTGGGCCGCTGCACTCAAGTGGGAGACCCAGAGGAGGCTCCTGGCTCCTGGCTTTGGATCGGTGCAGCTCCGGCTGTTGCGGCCAGCTGGGGAGTGAACCACCGGATGGGAGACCTCTCGCTTGCTCTCTCTGTAACTCTTTCAAATAAATAAATAAATCTTTAAATAAATTATCTTGCAAATGCCTGCTCTTCATGGTTCAATAGACACATATCACATATTACATGACATTAATTACAAACCTATACATAGTTTGGGAAGACACAATTTGGAAGAGGGTAGAGTCTAGAGCCACTTTATACATTTCCCCTGATTTTCTAAGTTATCATTATCATAATCTCAGCCTTGAAGCAGAAAAGCTAATTATGCTGAGGGCTTGGGCAACGGGTCATTGCTTGCATGCGAGGAGACCACAGGTCTATAAACACCTTGGGAAGCCACCTTCTCGTGGCTTCCTATTTCCTAGGATACATCAGGCTGGTAGTGGAAGGATGACCTGGGAGTGTTAGTTGGGCTCTCCTTGGCTTTTTCAATTGATTCACAGTTTTGAGGATGGTAAGCAAAAGGGAATTCTGGAGGGTGGCATTTCAAGAAGTGGCAGGCTTTCTTACATACTGTTGACCAGGAATTTGCATTTTACGGTCTGGTGATCACCTGTTCATTGCTAGTGACTGTCAGCTTCTGGTACACAGTTTTATCCAACATCTTCACTGGTGTACTTCCTCTTGAGGTCACAGGAAGGTGACCACAAGGTGCTGTTGTTTTTCTTCTTTATTTGAAGTTCTGGTTTGTGTTTGGTGATTTGCTTGCCACTCGAGTATCAGATACAGTTACTGAGAGGGCGGGAGCGAATGCCAGGGGTCCAGCAGAGGATATTGCTGTGAACAGATTCTGCATCGGTCTGAGTTCTCTCCCACCAAACAGCCAAGAGACCTTATGCTTATTCATCTGTAAGTGTGGAATAACAGAATTGACTTTCTGCAGATGCAACGAAAAGTAAATAGGGCAACCCTCACAAAACTGATAGAAACCCATGAAGAAAACTTACTGTTGCTGTAAAGACAATGTTAGGTATTGCAGTAAGTCTTTAGTTTCACTTATCAACAACTTACTACCACTTGGGTGACAGACATGATATCTATCGTTTTCCCTTTCTTCTTTCATCAGTGTCTATAGACTGCAGTGAATCCTGGCTGCAGGTCAGAATTAAACGAAGACCTCATTTGCATGACCAGCAACCCCAGCCCTAAAAACTATTTCTAAGAATGGCTGCACTTTAATTGGAGCACTGTTGGACTTCTTTGAGTCCCTGTCTCTTCTTGTGGGATCAAAACTGAAGTAAGAACAGCTAGTCAGCAAATAATTTACTCTTTTTTAAAGAGGCAAATAAATTAAAACTGCTATTAAAATTTAATGTTATGGTGAATGTAATATCTGAATTTTTTTATAATTTAACAGTAGAAGTGATATAGGGTAAATTGTGGAACTTTAAAGATTATACATTTGTTTATCAAATTTCTGCAACCCATCTCTTGCCTTTGCTGGAAAGATTTTATATTCTCTGTAGTAAAGTATAATTTGAGAAACAATCTATTTTGAAACACTCCACTGGCTCCCAACCCTTTTTTTTTGTCTAAAATTTCAAACTGAAATATAGTGTATAAGGCTATCATAGCTGCTGTAGAGTTGAGTGAAATCAAACTTTCTAAAACCAGAAAAGTCAAAATTACAGTAACTGTTGTATATAAAGTGGTCACGGTAGAGAACTAAGAGAAAATGAGGAAAAGTCACACTCAGAAACAGTTGTGTGCCTGTTGTGCTGACGAGCATTTCAGAGGCCTCAGCTCTCTGAGCCTCAGGTTATTTTTATTTAACAAGTGGTGCTAACTTAGCACCGGGGGGCTTAAGTAATCTTCATAAAAACCCAGGTCACTAGTATTATGCCACTTGAAAGATGAATATATTGAAGCAAAAATAACTTGTACAATAACAATAAAAATGTACAATAACTTGTACATTGCCACACAGTAGGTGAGTCACTGTTTTTTGTTTTTTAAAGATCTTTGTGTGAAACTGGGGGTGGGTGAAGGGAGAGAAAGAGAGAGAGAGAGCGAGCAAGCTGAGCTGATCCGAAGCCAGGCGCTTCTTCCAGGTCTCCCATGCAGGTGCAGGGGCCCAAGGCCTGGGGCCATCTTCTATTGCTTTCCCAGGCCATAGCAGAGAGCTGGATAGGAAGTGGAGCAGCCAGGTCTTGAACTGGTGCCCGTATGGGATGCCAGCACTTCAGGCAGTGGCTTTACCTGCTACACCACAGTGCCGGCCCCCATTCCTTCCATCTATTATATAATTTCCAAGTCCACTTGAGAATTCAGGTTCATCCATTTGTTCATATGAAAAAGCTGAAATTTAGGAACATCAGATTTCATTTGGTTTCTGCTTCCACTTTTGTTAGCTTTGAACCAAAAGTAAATTTTTATTTTTCAAAATGTTATAGTGCAATAAATTAACTGGCAGCATTTTACAAATCTTGAAAAAAAATCATGCTTTGAGATGATCTCTTGAAACTGTTTACTCTGGATTTTGAATCAGTTGACAAAAGTTATAAGGGGGGAGTTCATAATCATAATATATATATGAAATATATATTTTTTTGACAGGCAGAGTTAGACAGTGAGAGAGAGAGAGACAGAGGGAAAGGTCTTCCTTCCGTTGGTTCACCCCCAAATGGCCGCTACGGCTGGCGTGCTGCACCGATCTGAAGCCAGGAGCCACGTGCTTTCTCCTGGTCTCCCCTGCGGGTGCAGGGCCCAAGCACCTGGGCCATCCTCCACTGCCTTTCCGGGACCACAGCAGAGAGCTGGACTTGAAGAGGAGCAACCAGGACAGAATCCGGTGCCCCAGTTGGGACTAGAACCCGGGGTGCCGGCACCGCAGGCGGAGGATTAGCCTAGTGAGCCACAGCGCTGGCCCATAATACATATTTTTAAAAATATTTATTTATTTATTTATTTGAAAGTCAGAATTACACAGAGATAGAAGGAGAGGCAGAAAGAGAGATGTCTTCCATCCAACAGTTTACTCCCCAGTTGGCTGCAAAAGCCAGAGCTGAGTCAATTTGGAGCCAGGAGCCAGGAGCTTCCTCTGGGTCTCTCACACAGGTGCAGGGGCCCAAGGACTTGAGCCATCTTTTACTGCTTTCCCAGGCCATAGTAGAGAGCTGGATCACAAGTGGAGCAGTCGGGACATGAACCAGTGCCCAAATGGGATGCTGGCATTGCAGGTGGCAGCTTAACCAGCTATGCCACAGCGCCGGCCCCTATAATATACTCTTCATTCTTGGTCAAGTTGTCAAAAGCTTTGTTCAAATCTATGTCCTTCTTATCTTAACCAGCCAGTCAGAAGGAAGAGCACCCACCTTGTAGTATCTGTAGCACCAGGCAGATTCTGCTAAAGAACAAAAAAAACCCCTATAAGGTTTTTTTTTTTTTTTTTTTTTAGCAGCTGGGAAGACAGGATGGGAACAGGGAGGGAGCAGGGGATTGCAGCCTCTTCCCATTCACAGCTTCTCCCCTTTCCTTCCTCTCCAGCTCTTAGCCCAGCTGAATGTCCCAAACTTTTTTTTTTTTTTAAGATTTATTTATTTAAAAATCAGAGTTGCAGAGAGGCATAGGCAGAGGCAATAAGAAAGGTCCTCCATCCACTAGTTCACTCCCCAACTGGCCACAGCATCTAGAGCTGAGCTGATCTGAAGCCAGGAGCCAGGAGCTTCTTCTGCATCTCCCACGTGGGTGCAGGGGCCCGAGGACTCCAGTCATCCTCCACTGCTTTCCCAGGTGCATCAGCAGGGAGCTGGATCAGGAGTGGAGCTGGCACTGCAGGCAGTGGTCTTATCTGCTATGCCAGAGTGCACCCCCACAAGCTTTTAGAGCAACACTCTCCCTTCTTAATGATGGATTGTAGATTCAATTATTTTAAGAGGAAAAACGGAGAGAAAGTCTGTAAGTACACTTGTCTCAAAAAACTGCTCTTTCTTGGATAATGAAGAAGGAAATATTCTCTCAGTACGATCTTGCTCTATCACTTGGGCTTTATTTCCCTATTTTTAAAATTCTATTTCTCTTTCTAGCAAGCTACTTGGGGTCTTCACTGACATATATATTTACTAAGATATCCATCCCTGGATGTAAGAATGTGCTTGTGATTTTAATTAAATTCATAAGGAAAGCTTTTTTTCCTCTCTGGCGATAAATGAAAATATCATTGATTTCTAATAAATTTGACAATTATCTGTTCAAGTTGCTGTAATTCCTCATGTCAACAACTAACCCATACATATATCCTCTCTATGCCAATGCTTTCAACTTAAGTATTTCTTTTTTTTTAAACTTTATTTTTTTTTATTTTTATTTATTTATTTATTTATTTTATTTTTTTGACAGGCAGAGTGGACAGTGAGAGAGAGAGACAGAGAGAAAGGTCTTCCTTTGCCGTTGGTTCACCCTCCAATGGCCGCTGCGGCCGGCGCGCTGCGGCCGGCGCACCGCGCTGATCCGATGGCAGGAGCCAGGAGCCAGGTGCTTCTCCTGGTCTCCCATGGGGTGCAGGGCCCAAGCACCTGGGCCATCCTCCACTGCACTCCCTGGCCACAGCAGAGGGCTGGCCTGGAAGAGGGGCAACCGGGACAGAATCCGGCGCCCCGACCGGGACTAGAACCCGGTGTGCCGGCGCCGCTAGGCGGAGGATTAGCCTAGTGAGCCGCGGCGCCGGCCAAGTATTTCTTTGTTATATTTATATTGATGAAGTTTTAGAAAACCAAGAATAGAGAGAATTCCTACAAAATAACTCCATTAAGGAAAACAAAAACAGATGGTTTACCAAGAAGTGTTTTAAAGAAAAATCACTTAAATACTTAATCTGTCATCACAGATAATTTTTACAATAAGGGTGATGCTAAAGTTATACAGTGTATAAGTCATTTAACACTGAAGAGACCACTGATCAGAAACCAAATTATAAATCATCACACATTTACAAATAAGAGTTTCAGTATGTAGCATATGAGAGCTTTGATAATTTCAAAAAGTGAAAATTCCTATATTTCCCTGTATTCATACCCTTAGCTCCCAAGTTTTCATGTCTTATGTGCCAGGGGTGTGCTTCTCCATCAGCTGAGACATAGATAATGTGTCTTATATTATGGGAAAATATAATGATCTGGTGCCCAGAGTGGTGAACCCAAGCCTTCTGGCTTAAATTGTTTTGTGGTTCAAAAAATTTCCTATTTATTATACTTACATCTATATTGTGGAGGCATAAAGTCAAACCAGCAGGGCCACTTTAAGGCAAGTGTTGAATTTGAAACTTCAGATTGTTGGTTTCTGTTTTGAGATACTTACAGGCAAAACTAACAATCATTACCAGGGGGGTAAGTAGAGAAGAAGATTGGTATCTCCCAGTCCTTGGGATGTAATAGGCAGCTTGATGTGCTATTGACTTGAGTCTTTAGGAAAAGGTCAAGGGGAGGGAGGGTTTTTTCTGGGCTTCCTATTGAGGTTGAGATGTGAATTGTAAAAGGAGGGTGCACACTAGAAGAAAAAGGATGCACAGCCTGGACAAACTTGTAGTGCAAATGAGGGCTACTCCTCTGGGGAACCGCTGCATCCCGACCCCAGAACACTCATCTGAGTGGAGGATAGGGTTATCTGTTCCATTCCACCAGTCACTTAAACCTGTTCCTGAAAAGTCCACTAAAAATTCAACCATCCCTGTGGACTGAGGGTGTTACGGAGCTGTGGATACATCATGTGCTTGTTGTTGCATGCACACAAGTGTGGCTTAGGCTACAAAGCCATTAACAGATGCACTGTGTTTAGGGAACCCAAACAAAGTAAGTATGACTTTGTAGGACTTGGATTGTATGGCCTAAATCAAGGGAATGATGGTTAGGTCAAACCTGGAGAAAGTGTTACCCGTAATCTGGATCCAGATGCAAGTGGATAGGATGATAGGATCACAGGTTCTATCATCCTGGCCATTGGCAGAAGCATTTGTTCCTGGACAATATTTTTAGTTTTGGCCAGAAGCTAGCTGCCACAGCTACTTTTCCATGGCATCTTCTGATGACAGTGGCAACCCACACATTTAAGAGCAGACTAGGATGGAGCCTGAATTTGTATGAGCCCTGCCTTACAAATTCAGGGGCTATTGGTTACATGTATGTTTGCTCTGTGTTACAGAATAATCCAGTCTCCAGATTTTGCTCACAAGCACAGACATTTCATTGACTATGGTTCCCCTTCATTAGCAGAGAGACCTTTTTGATGAATGAACAAAAAGTTTCTTAGCAGGAGAGCTCACTTTAATCTAATGTCTTATCCCCAGAGAGGGACCATTATATGTGAGTCTGAGTCTCACTTCTGGCCTGACCAAACAGTGAAGCTATTAGTCACTGAAAATGACTAATGGCTTATTTGCTAGTGTTTTTAGAGAGCCATCCACATTGCATGAAACTTTGCCTATTTTACTAGCATCATTTGCCATGCTCAGGAAAGAGTTCTCTTTCAGTTAGAATATAGCCTCATCTTAGTCCATTCCTTTAGAAGTTACCTGGAAAAGCCATTAGTGAACCAGACCCATGCATGATCTAGGAGGTTTTTCACCTGGGTCTCCACTGGACCAGTAGAGGCAGTAACTTCTTGGATGATATATCTAGCAGACAGAGGCACACTCCTGAGACAGTCTCATTTCTTTCTTTCTTTTTTTTTTTTTTTTTTCGTTAGCTTATTTATTTCTTTGAAAGGCAAAGATACAGAAAGAAGAGGTGAGATGGACAGAGACAATGAGAGAGAGAGGGAGAGAGATCTTCCATCTGTTGGTTCCTCTCCAATTGGCCACAATGGCTGGGGCTGGGCCAGGCTGACCAGGAGTCAGGAGCTTCATCTGGGTCTGCCACATGGGTGCAGGGGCCCAAGTGCTTGGGCCATCTTCTGCTGCTTTCTTGGGTGCATTAGCAGGGAGCTGGATTGGAAGTGGGGCAGCTGGCACTTGAACCATTGTCCATATGGGATACTGGCAATGCAGGAGAAGGCTTAGCCTTCTACACCACAGCACCAGCTTCTCCTGAGCTATTTTTATGGAGTTGCAGATCCCAAATTGTCCATGTTTTCTCTGCTCCTGTTCATACAATTTCTACCTCACTGTAGAGGATTCCTGAGCCACACTCATCTGGTTATTTGGATCTATAATATGATTGGAATTTCTGGTTATAAAGCCACTCCATGCGCTCATCATCAACTAAGAAACTCCCCACCCCCACCACCGCCAAAAGAGGCTGTAGCATTAAGGAACTATTTGAAGGACGAATCCATGGGCAACAAGGCACTCAATGTAAGGATCCAGCAATCAGAAGACAAAGAAACAGAAAATTTATTTATAATCAAAGAGAAAGAAACATATAATTAATTTTTTTTATTTATTTGACAGATAGAGCTAGACAGAGAGAGAGACAGAGAAAGGTCTTCCTTCTGTTGGTTCATCCCCCAAATGTCCTGGCCACGGCCAGGAACTGTACCAATCTGAAGCCAGGAGCCAGGTGTTTCCTCCTGGTCTCCCATGCGGGTACCCGGGCCCAAGCACTTGGGCCATCCTCCACTACCTTCCCGGGCCACAGCAGAGAGCTGGACTGGAAGAGGAGTGACCGGGACTAGAACCCGGTGCTCATATAGGATGCTGGTGCTGCAGGCAGAGGATTAACCAAGTGAGCCACGGCACCATCCCCAGAAACATATCATTAAAACATCACTAGTTTAGGGAAAGACACCAACTTCTGAAATATCATGCCTGGGAATCCTGGAACACTTCTCTCAGGTCCTGATGGGGTGGGGGGTCCCTGACAGAGTTTCCCCTAGATGGGTGAAATTTCAAAGTTTCTACCTCCCAAGTTCCTTCAAAATTATTCTGAATAAAGGTGGCATTCATCTAAGTGTCCTTGTGTGACTAGGTAAGGTGTTTATTTTCCCAAGAGCTAGCTAGAGATCTGAGAGCCCACCTACACTTGTCCCTGTTTTGTATTTAAAAAATAGAGCTTGTTTTTCCTGACAGAGAGCCAGGCCCACAAGAAAAACAGCACATGCAGCCTCTGGGCTTTGGAGTTCTTGGTGCAGACAAGGACACGGAAAAGCTTTCATTTTAACCCTTCAGAGCCCAATCTAGTTCTTAATATTTAAGAAGAAAATAATTCAATCTTTCTTAAAAAAGATTTATTTATTGAAAGACCAAGTTACATAGAGAGATGGAGAGACAGAGAGAGGTCTTTCATCTGCTGGCTCACTCCACAAATGGCTACAATGGTTGGAGCTGGGTCAATCTGAAGCCAAGAGCCAGGAGCTTCTTCCAAGTCTCCCAGGTGGGTGCAGAGGCTCAAGCCTGGGTCATCTTCCACTGCTTTCACAGGTGCATTGGAAGTGGAGCAGCTGGGGCTCGAACCAGCACCCATATGGGATGCCGGCACTGCAGGCGGTGGTTTAATCTGCTATGTCATAGCACAGGCCCCAATAATTCAATTTTAAGCAAATTCTTTGAGAGAACTGATAAAGGGACAATAATCTCCTTTTGTGGAACTAGGGTAATACTGTACTGATAACAAAACCAGACAAGGAGAATAAGAAAAGACCAGGTGGTATTCTCATTGATATACATGGAAATAAAAGTTCTTTTGAAAAGTTAGATAAATGAATTCCAGATATACAGAAGTAAAGATGGTACATGATGATAAATTAGGTTTCCAATTACAAGGAAATTTGTAATTTATATTAGAAAATTATCAAAATATTTCATCATGATACTAGATGAATGAATAATATGATCATAATAGTTGGTGCAGAAAAAAGTGATAAAATTTGTCAGCAGTGATAAAAGAAGCAAAACATTAAAAAGTACTTTTTAATAAAGTTTAACTAAATATTCTATATCAAATAGCATACTTCATGATGAAATGTTGATGTTTTCTTCTGATATCAGGAGTAAGATAAAGGCACCCACTATCACCAGTTTACTCAATTCTATGTTGGAAGTTCTGAGTGGAATATACGGCAACATTAGGGAACAAAAGATAAAACAGTTATCTAGAAAGAAATGGTATTGCATTGTTCACAGATGAGTAACCGCACAGAAAAAAACAGACTTGGGGCCAGCACTGTGGCTTAGTAGGCTAACTGTCTGCCTGCAGCGCCGGCATCCCATATGGGTGCTGGTTTGTGTCTCCACTGCTCCTCTTCCAATCCAGCTCTCTGCTTATTGCCTGGGGAAGCAATGGAAGACGGCCCAAGTGCTGGGGCCCCTGCATGGGTGTGGGAGACCTGGAAGATGGTCCTGGCTCCTGGCTTTGGCCTAGCGCAGCCCTGGCCATTGTGGCCATTTGGGAACTGAACCAACAGATAGAAGATCTTTCCCCCTCTCTCTGTAACTCTGCCTTTCAAATAAATAAATTTTTTATTTTAAATTCTTCTTTTAAAAAAGGAAAGGAATATATTTGTAATAACATGAACATATCAAATATCTGTGAATAAATCTAAGAAGTTTTGCAAGAACACTAAACAGAAAATTAACTGAAAAGTGATCCCTGTTAAATATAAGAGTGGGAATAAGAGAGGGAGGAGATGTACAGTTCGGCACATGATCACTTGGACTTACTCCTAATGGTAGAACTAGAAACGTGCCAGGGGATTCCAATTCAATCCCATCAAGGTGGCATGTACCAATGCCATCTTACTTGTCAAAGTGATCAGTTTAAGGTCATACTTGATCAAAAAGATAGGATTAAGTGTCAAAGGGATTACATAAATAAGACCAGTGTCTGCAAATAAAAATTGATGGAATTAAAAAGGAGAGAAGGATCCTACACAGGAAACAGGATACACAGCAGACTCATAGAATGGCAAATGCCCTCAGAATCAGCCCTTAAGGCATTTGGATCTGGCTAAAAAGCCCATGAGAGTTTCTCAGGCATGGAAAGCCAAGACACTATGGCAAAATAAATAAATAAATAAATAAAAATAAAAAATAAAAAAAACCACCTAAATGAAAGACCTCTGCGAGTGAGATCCCAGTGGAAAGAACAGGCCATCAAAGAAGGAGATACCTTTCTCTGAAGGGAGGAGAGAACTTCCACTTTGCTTATGGCCTTGTCTAAATAAGATCAGAGTTGGCAAACTCAAGAGGCTTCCATAGCCTTGGCAGCTCATGACAAGAGCCTTGGTGATTACTGACGTCATAAATAAGAGTGTCAATTGTTAAACCAAACTTAATTTAAAAAAAAATTTTTAAAAATTTATTGAGAAGTAGAGTTACAGAGAGGCAGAGAGAAAGGTCTCCCATCCACTGGTTCACTCTCCAGAAGGCCCCAATGGCTGGAGCTGAGCTGATCCAAAGCCAGGAGCCAGGTCTTCCACAAGGGTGCAGGGGCCCAAGGACTTGGGCCATCATCCACTGCTTTCCTAAGTCATAGCAGAGAGCTAGATCAGAAGTGGAGCAATTGGGTCTCGAACCAGCACCCATAGGGGATTCCGGTGCCGCAGGAGGAGGCAGAGCCCACCATGCCATACAAGATTTTCTACTGTAAGTTTAAATACCCAAAATAAAGCCTAGGCAACAGCATCTTGGATATGTACACATTTATGAAGAGCACCTTTTTGGAAAGAAAAACCAGAAAGCAAGTTTTCTGTGTTTTGCAAAGCTTAGACCTTGGTTGTGTGGATTTGTTTACTTCAATCACAATCTCCTGGAACTTGTTATAAGCACAAATTAGTGTGTCTTTTCCCAGGTTTTTTAGATCTGAGTAATTGACAGGGAGGTAGGACATTGGCATTTTATGAGAATCTAGAGTAAACATGACATACAATATCTTTTTGTGTGTGTATATTAAGTATTCCTTATTTATTTATTTTTAAATTTTATTTAAGGTATACAAACTTCAAATATCTTTAATCAATCCACCCAAGAATCTTCTATACCTCCCTCAACTTGTCCTACAAACCCCTGCTTTAACAGTCCAATAAGCACAAATCAAATATTGTGAAGGACAGTTTCCTACCCACTTTTAGGGAAGGTGCCTTGGCGAGGTGTACGGTGTAGAACTTTTCACATTTTCTCCCCTGATTTTCTGATTTATGGCGAGTACTTCAAAAAGTTTTGGAAAATGGATTCAGAATTTTTTTTGAAATCTACCTATGTGAAGGGTCTTTAAAAAGTTGATGAAAAATGAATATTTTGAAAAAAATTATGTATGGGTTTCAAAAAAATTTGCACGAAAATAAACTCACCTTGTTATTGCATTTTCCACAACTTACTGAGAGAGCCATCATATAATTGTAGCTTCAGCTGTGAGGAGGAAAATCCAACGCCATGCCGAGGGCTACTCCGTGCTTTCCAGCCTGAGAAATCGTCTCCCACAGCTGAGAAGGCAAGGGGTTTATAAACACCTGCAGAGGCACGGCCCCTGCCCTCCTGTTTTCCTGTGGCACCGTGGGCTGCGATCTGAAGAAATAATGAAGGTTTCTGGCGTGCTAGGAGGGCTCCTCATGCTTTTTGTGTCTGTTCGTGGTTCTGCGGAATGTAAGCCAAGGAGGGATTTCTAGAGACGGTGATTTCAAGCTGCCGGAATGATTTCAAACATAGGCTGAATTGGGGGTTTGCTTTTTTTTTTTTTTTAAAAAAAGATTTATTTATTTGAAAGAGAGAGAGAAAGAGAGAGGAGAGAGGAGAGAGATCTTCCATCCATTGGTTCACTCCTCAAATGGCCACAATGGCCAGAGCTGTGCCCATCTGAAGGCAGGAGCCAGTCTGCACCGTGGCTCACTTGACTAATCCTCCGCCTGCGGTGCTGGCATCCCATATGGGTACTGGGTTCTGTCCCAGTTGCTCCTCTTCCAGTCTAGCTCTCTGCTGTGGCCCAGCAGGGCAGTGGAGGATGGCCCAAATACTTGGACCCCTGCACCCTCATGGGAGACCAGGAAGAAGAACCTGGCTCCTGGCTTTAGATCAGAGCAGATCCGGCTGTAGCGGCCATTTGGGGAGTGAACCAACGGAAGGAAGACCTTTCTCTCTCTGTCTCTCTCTCTCACTGTCTATAACTCTACCTGCCAAGTAAAAAGAAAAAAATTATGAAGGCAGGGGCCAGGAGCTTCTTCCGGCTCTCATGTGAGTGCAGAGGCCCAAGCACTCAGGCCATCTCCTGCTGCTCTCCCAGGTGCATTAGCTGGAAGCTGGATTGGAAGTGGAGCAGCCAGGACTCGAACTGGTGCCTGTAGGATTTCCATGCCACAGGTTGTGGCTTTACTCTCCACAACACAGCTCCAGTTCCAGGCATTTGCTTTTTATGGACTATGTTGCTCCAACAACTCATGATGTTGGGTCGCAGCTGGATGTATGAAACTTTTCCATCTGTCTTCACCACTGTGCTTCCTCTTCAGTCTGTCTTATTGGTTGATCTCAAGATGCTGGGTTTGGTATTTTTCTTTGCTGGGTAAAATGCTTCAGGTTTTTCTTATGTTTAGAGGCTGGTTTGTCACTTTGCAGAATATGAAGTACTTGTAGTGACTTGCAAAATCGAGAGACTGCGGCTACCCAGAGAGGAAATTGCTTAGTTCTGCATTTGGTTGCCAAGCAGTGTGACGTTTGGGCAGACTGCAGTCAGCTGTATTCAACTGTAAATGATTCCTCTTCAGAGTCGAGGGGCCCAACAGGTCTTGCGTAGGTTTTAATCCTGCTCGGCTGCCAAACAGCTAAGTGATATTAAGTTTATCTATCAGTAAGTAGGAGATTGTAATAAAATTGACATTATAGGGATATAATAAAAATTAAATAAGACAAAGAATTCGACTTGCTTAGCAGTCATAAAAAGTTATCATTAAGCAACGATGATGATATTTTATTTCAGAATTTTCTAGTTTCATCTAGCACCCCAGGTAATTTTTAAAAAACATTTGATGAAAGTAATAGTATACATACCTAGAAATGCACTTAAGTGTACAGATCCATGAGTGTTTTCTGTCATCTGGTCACCCTTATAGCCAACACCCAAATTAGTAGCAAAGCATTGCTAGTACCCCAAGAAGTCCTCACTATTCCTCCCTCTCCATTTTTCATTTTTTTTTAAACCTGTGGGTTGAGATGAAACCTCATTGTGGCTTTTATTTGCATTTCCCTGGTGGCTAGTGATCCTGAGCATTTTTCTCAGGTGTATGTTGGCCATTTGTGTTTCATCCTTCGAAAAATGCCTGTTTATATTCTTTGCCAATTTCTTAGCTGAGTTTTGTTGTTGAGTTTCTTGAGCTCCTTATATATTCTATCAGGTAATATTGAAAAGCTTAAATGTTTTGATGCAACTTAAAAATTTAATTGGAAGCATAGGATACATTTTTCCAACTGTGTATAACCAAATATCAAAGCTTTTTTATTCCTATTTTTAAAAAATTTATTTGACAGGTAGAGTTCTAGACAGAGGGACAGAGAGAAAGGTCTTCCTTCCGTTGGTTCACTCCCCAAATGGCCGCTATGGCCGGAGCTGTTCTAATCTGAAGCCAGGAGCCAGGTGCTTCTTCCTGTTCTCCCATGCGGGTGCAGGGGCCCAAGCACTTGGGCCATCCTCCACTTCCCTGCTGGGCCACAGCAGAGAGCTAGACTGGAAGAGGAGCAACTGGGGCTAGAACCTGGTACCCATATGGGATGCCAGCACCGCAGGTGGAGGATTAGTCAAGTGAGCCATGGCGCTGGCCCCTCTATTCCTATTTTTAAAATTTATATCCATTATGCTTGGAAATATGGCAAATCCATTTATGAGATCTGCTGGTAAAATCAGATCACTAAAAGACCAGAAAGATATTTAGTTTAGAACTTCTCAGGAATTATCACCTATGATTTTTCTACCTTCTTATAAAAAAAAAAAAAAACAACTTAGCCACATAGAGAAGTTACCCAAAATTTCATGGTGGGAAAATATATTAATAGAAAAACACTTTTCCTTTCTAGTTGGGAATTCAGTTGAGTTAGGAGGTTGAAAGTTTCCTGAGCCATTATTTGGGGACAGATGTATTAAATGTTTTCTCTGTATTTTTTTTTCACCAGTGTCTGTAACCTGTACTGCATCTTGGCTCCATGTTAGAATTAGACGAACGCCTATAATACATGATCTACAACCTCAGCACAATGAATTGTATCTAGGCAGTGGCTGCCCCATAAATATCATTGAGACAGACTTCTTTGAGTTCCTTTATCTCCTAAGTTTATGTGACATCAAAGTGAACGTAAGAGCAATTGTTTAAATATGTTTCTGATTGTTTTATGGCTATGCATCAGTGATCAAAACTGAGCTGTTGAAATTTAATTGTTGGCTAATGTTATAGCTCATAATATTGACTCATTTCTCTCAAGTTTTTAAATTCTTTCCCTAGTAAAAGAGACAGTACTTGGAGTTTTAAAAACTATGCATTCTTTTGCTTACATTCTACCAGAAGATCTTTTGCCTTTGATAGAGTGATTTTATATTCTCTGTGGTAAAACCTAATTTTAAAGAAACATTTTAATTTGAAGTAACTCTTCAATCCCCCATTCTTTTGCTGTTGACCTAAAATTCCAATAGACATAGTTTATATCAGATTATATTGTTCCTTTACTAATAAAACAGGGGTCAATATTTCTTGAAACCAGAAATTTTTTTTTTTTTCCTTTGTTATCTTGTTGCTGTGTTTGACAATTTGGTTTTCCTTGGTGGAAACACGTCTGCTCCATTTGGTACAAATGAATCTGTACATATTCCTGGTTACAGGTACATGACCCCATTTGTTTGCTGTTCTATCTCAAGTATCTAAAATGCAGTCCAGAACATGGCAAGTTCTCAGTTCAACACATAGCCAATACAACTCAACTCCCATATTGAAACATCAGTTTATCAGCTATAGGAACCAAGATATCTGGAAGATAAATAGAAAGGCTATGCCAAGTTTCATTCAGAAAACTGAAATGCTCAAACTGAAACTCTGTAGGGATTTTACCAGGATTTCTAGGGAAGAGGCTCACTCTTTGTCATCCGGACTTCAAACAGGTAATCTTTAAGCAGAAAGTGTTGAGGTCTCTACTTGCCACTTCTGAAGGCAGAAATTAAGAAAGAGGGGACTTGGAGAAATGAAAAGTCTGAGGTTGTTGGGGGAGAGTGAGGAAAAGTTATTTGATAGTGTGATTGTGATTCTGTTATCTATCAGTTCCTACCCAATATCCTGGGCTCTCCAGAGCATGGGCCGATATATTCCTATTTGTGAGAACTCAGATTAAAATGAAATTCTTTTTTAAAAAGATTTATTTTTCATTTGACAGGCAGAGTTAGAGAAAGGGAAAGACAGAGATTTTTCATCCATTTTTCTTCAGATGGCTGCAATGACTGGCACTAAGCCAGGCCAAAGCCAGGAGCCGGAAGTTTCTTCTTGGTCTCCCTCATGGCTAGTCAGGCTCAAGCACTTGGGCCATCTTCTGCTGCTTTCCTAGGTGTGTTAGCAGGGAGCTGGATTGGAAATGGAGCAGCCAGATCTCAAACCAGCACCCATATGGGATGCCAGCATCCCAAGTGGCGGCTTAACTCACTATGCCACAACACCAGCTCCCATAATGAAATTCTTGAATGCATAATAAATATTGTCTTGTAAAATGTTCAACTCTAAAAGTTCTTACCATGACAATTTTATTTGCTTTTGGATTATCTGAGATACCAGCACGCTTTCTTGAATAACATACTCCCTAGATGTTAGATGAATCATGGGCAAGAATTGACTATATTTGAACACATGGGAGAGTTGAGTGCTGTCACTTTTTTTAAAAAAATATTTATTTTATTTATTTGAAAGAGTTACAGAGAGAGAGAGGCACAGAGAGAGGGCTTCTATCTGCTGGTTCACTTCACACAATGGCCGGAGCTGTGCTGATTTGAAGCCAGGAGCCAGGAGCTTGTTTCAGGTCTCCCACGTGGGTGCAGGGGCCCAAGGCCTTGGACAATCTTCTACTGCTCTCCAGGCCACAGCAGAGAGCTGGATCGGAAGAGTAGCAGCTGAGACTAGAACTGGCGCCCATATGGGATGCTGGCACTTCAGGCCAGGGTTTTACTCTGCTGCACCACGGTGCCAGCCCCGAGTGCAGTCACTTTTGATAGTACCTTATGTGTTCCACTTATAGAATATAAGTATTCTATATTGTAGCATATAATTACATGCATGTTAATTGTTTTTCACTCTATGAAATTCACTACTCTGAAGGTAACTGAATGGACTGAATTTTTATTTCAATTGGTTTCCTTAGAAATATTTAGTTTGATTGCTCTTACTTGTATTCAATGTACTATTACAAATCATGATTTAAATCTATGGTTGGCAGCTATGACCAATAGGTCAGAATCCAGCCAGCTTCCTATATGTGTAAATTATTTAATTGGAGCAAAGTTATATTCATTTAATTATTGTATATGGTGTCTTTCACAGTGAAAAACCACAATGGATTTTATCATAGACACAGAATGGTCTTTAATGACTAAAATGTTATCTTTCTGGCCCATTTTAGAAAGCATTTTTCCAACTATTTATGTTATCTTCATTTTATTGATAGGAAAGATGTAACCTTTTCTGAAGTTGTCCATATTTATCCAGAGTAACTTAGTCTTCATAAGTCAGACTTTTTTTTTTTCCTTTTAGACAGTGAGAGAGAGAAGAGAGACAGAGAGAAAGGTCTTCCTTCTGTTGGTTCACCCCCAAATGGTTGCTACGGCCAGTGCACTGCACTGATCCAAAGCCAGGAGCCAGGTGCTTCCTCCTGGTCTCCCCTGCGGGTGCAGGGCCCAAGGACCTGGGCCATCCTCCACTGCCTTCCAGGGCCACAGCAGAGAGCTGGACTGGAAGAGAGGCAGCTGGGACAGAACCGGCGCCCCAACCAGGACTAGAACCCGGAGTGCCGGCACCGCAGGTGGAGGATTAGCCTAGCGAGCCGCGGCGCCGGCCAAGTCAGACTTTAATACAAATATAATGATCAAAAGTTGCCTATGCATACTTAACTGTCAAATAAACACAATTTCCCTGACACTATAACAGAAGATATTAATATATGCTAAAATCACATTTTATCACTTAGCTCTTGTGCTGTTCTTACATTTTGCATGTATATGTCTATTCTAGGTCATAAAGTCAAAATGATGATAGTTTTTAAAATGCAATAAGTAGACAATCTTGAAACTATTTGAAGGAGATGTAAGTAAGATAATTTATACCCTTTATATCTTTAGGAATACCCATTAGCTATTCTCATTGAAAGTTCAATCACATATGAGCCGATGAATTTAGATTTTACTGGCCACATCCCAATATCGTGTTATATTCAAAGGTAAGCTTAGTAGACTATCAAAATTAAAGTTATCTAATGTTATTTTTGACTGTAGGTGTTCTGATGAAAGTATAACTGTTGGATTAAGCGTTGGACCAAATATTGTCTATGTTAGATAATATGAGTACATCTAAAAATAATAATTTGATTCTCTTAATGTATTTTATAAATGAGTAAATGAGGCTTGTTTGGCACATGAAAATTAAATATACGTTCAGCAGAGATTATACTAGATTTTTCTTGGTAAATTTTGCTTTCTTGGAATATTCCTTGTTTGTGCCCACTCCCCCATGTTGCCCCATTCACAGGTATTATGCATGTATATACACAAGTTCTTAAAAATTTTAAAGACCATACTGTACATCTGCAGATGTGGAAGATGAACCAAGAGATTCCAAATTGAAGTGTTTCTCCAAAATTTTAAAGCCAGAGCTCAGTCCATCTCTGGTGACTTCCTATGAGATACAAAAATCAGAACTTGCTAATGAGCCACATTCTCTCCTTATTTGAGAACACTCCTTCAATGGGACAATGAAGGAGAAGAGCCTATTGATACAAGATCAGAGAATTCTGCTTGTGGTCAATCTCAAGATTCGACGCACTTGCCTGTGTGCTGTCTCTGCACATGCAGTTTCATTCCAATTTCCCTCCCTCCCCCAATGGTCTGACCTTTGTGGAGAAACAGGCTTAAATGTCTGATTATCTTGTAATCAGTTATTTCAACTGTGTTATGATGAAATCTGCTTTTCTTACTCTTTAATAACATCTTTGGTCCTTTTCACAGTGAACATATAATCAAGTCAAGTCCATATCTTCAATGTTAAATTTAGGTTTCCTTTCTTGAAGTTTTACAACTCTGGGCACAAAGGGTTGGGAGGAGAAGATTTCATATGATTGCAAGTATATTTTTTTCCCTCCTACTTTTATTTTCATTCTTTGTTAGAGTATGACAGAGGATGGCCGGTGCCGCGGCTCACTAGGCTAATCCTCTGCCTTGCGGCGCCGGCACACCGGGTTCTAGTCCTGGTCGGGGCGCCGGATTCTGTCCCGGTTGCCCCTCTTCCAGGCCAGTTCTCTGCTGTGGCCCGGGAGTGCAGTGGAGGATGGCCCAAGTGCTTGGGCCCTGCACCCCATGGGAGACCAGGAAAAGCACCTGGCTCCTGGTTTCGGATCAGCGCGGTGCGCCGGCCGCGGCATCCATTGGAGGGTGAACCAATGGCAAAAGGAGGACCTTTCTCTCTGTCTCTCTCTCTCACTGTCCACTCTGCCTGTCAAAAAAAAAAAGAGTATGACAGAGGATGAAAGAGGCAGAGTCTTAAGTATCTCATGGTTTTGTGGTTTACTGGCACCTGTTTTACTAATACTGGCCAGGTAATGATGCTTTCACCTTGCATGTCAAATAAGGGACCATGAAATTATTGAAGACCCTCATAGGAGATGGTCTTCCCAACTGCACAATATTTTATGGAATAGTATAGATTAGGCCTGCTTTCATACAACTCCCATCAAAGACCTCCAGCTAACTTCTCTGTTTGCTGTCTTGGTTGTCATTTTTCATTCTAGCATTTGGCTTTTGAGTTCCTCTCTCCTTTGAATAGACATGCTTAGGTTATATCCTGGAAAAATACCTACGACTCTGGTCATTACGGGAAAATTACTTAGTCATGCTACAATGTATGCTGGAGGAAAATGTTCTACCCCAACCCCACTTTCTAGTTTTCCATATATCTCATGTGCGAGTCTGCTGCATAAACAGCCACTTAGGAATCGGTCTCCTGTTGGCAGCATCCTCCGTGTTTGGGAGAGGAGTTTAACTTAAAACATACTTATTTGGCATCATAATGAAATGGAGAACTTTAGCAGTCCCCCTCTCACCTTTTTATTAAAGGCCAAGAACCCAAAGCTGTGTGTCTCTAATTAGTCTCTGAGTGGTGAGATGATTAGAGATAATATATCTACTTCAGCCACTTATCAAAAGTTTCTGGTATAGGAAACTTCTATTAATGAGCTTTGGAAGTCAGTAGAATTTTCTGGGGGTAATGAAAAACTGTATCCAATATTCTGTTAGCATTTTTTCTTGAACTGTATGAAATAACAAAGTTCCATTTTTGCCCATAATAGTTGATTTTTTTTTTTTTTGCTTACAACCAAGGATGGTTGTCTGATTTAGTTTGTCTTTCTACCCAATTCCTTCCCTATTCCCAAAATTCTAATATACACAAGGCTCAACTCTATGAAACTTTCCTTTTATTCAGAGTGTTTCCAATGACCTTGGTGATGAAAAGGAGAGACGATAATAATCATGAATGCAAAAGGCCCATAGGACAGAAGTGCTCACTATCATGTAAAGTTGAATGCTTGGGATTCCATACAGGAGCATCATTTAGGTGAGAGTGTTTTGAACTGGTACCATAAATGCTTGCAGTGCACCTATTAAAAACAGTAAAGTGAAATAATAATGCAATGAATCAATGAAATGTGCTCATGTGGTTTAATCTGGGATCATTATAGTAACGCAGTCTTAGGGCCAGCACTGTAGTAAGCTAAGCCTCTGACTGCGGCACCAGCATCCCATAACGGTGCTGATTCGTATCCCAGCTGCTCCTTTTCTGATCCAGCTCTCTGCTGACTGCCTGGGAAAGCAGTGGAAAATGGCCGAAGTTCTTGGGACCCTATACCTGTGTGGGAGACTTAGAAGAAGCTCTTGGCTCCTCGCTTTGGATGGGCCCAGCTCTGCTGTCTCAGCCATTTGGGGAGAGAAGCAGTGGATGGAAGATCTTTCTTTGTCTCTCCCTCTCTGTAACTCTGCCTCAAACAAATAGAATCTTAAAAAAATGCAGTTTTGGGTCCGGTGCTGTGGCGCAGCGGGTTAAAGCCCTGGCCTGAAGCGCTGGCATCCTATATGGGAATCGGTTCTAGTCCTGGCTGTTCCACTTCCTATCCAGCTCTCTGCTGTGGCCTGGGATAGCAGTGGAAGATGGCCCAAGTCCTTGGGCCCCTCTACCCGCATGGGAGACCAGGAGGAAGCTCCTGGCTTCAGATTGGCGCAGCTCTAGCTGTTGCAGCCATTTGGGGAGTGAGCCAGCGGATGGAAGACCTCTCTCTGTCTCTGCCTCTCTCTGTAACTTTGTCTTTCAAATAAAATCTTTAAAAAATGCAGTTTTTTTGTTAGGAATATATTTAATCTTAGCATTTCTTATTTTCTCTTCTAAAATATAAATGATATGCCATTTTAACCTCCATGGCTATTTAATATTGTCAATCCACCCCAGACAAACATAACATCTTTGGATTCTAATATGAATATAGAATGGGATTGTGAATTTCTATGAAGATTGTAACTGATATGTATGCCAACTCTTACATCAGTTTTTTGTCCTAAAAGAACTAAGTTCTATAAAAGAATTCTCTTAAATGAATCTAAGAAATATTCAGATAAAGTATAGCTTTTGACTTTTAATATGACCCAGGGACAGACTTCCACATATCAACTGGCCCTCATAATTCAAAATGAGACAATATGCTCATGTAAAATTTATGACCATTTATGTAGCATTTATTGTTTCTCTGTCTCATCTGCTTTACTTGAATTATTAAAATATTATAATGGCTTCTGGATGCTTAAAATTGATGTATTCTCCTCCCATGTTTTTGCTTTGTTGAGCCTCAATGATTCTTTAGTTATTTGATAGTTTTCTATTAGTTCTACTAATGTGACTGTTTTCCCTTCCTTTCAGGAATATTTTTTCCTTGTTGATC
The DNA here is from genome assembly GCF_964237555.1 of Oryctolagus cuniculus. NCBI lineage: Eukaryota > Metazoa > Chordata > Mammalia > Lagomorpha > Leporidae > Oryctolagus > Oryctolagus cuniculus. The sequence continues at coordinate 12,504,931 of NC_091432.1, read as the reverse complement.
ACAAAAATATTAGCCCTTCCTGTTGTGTCTAGAAATTAAGCTGTAAATTCTCATGAGGAAACCTGACTACTCCTGCTACCCTGGCTGCGTGAGGGTTTCCTTGGACCTCTTAGAAGTTGGACTAAAGCCCATGGATATCATTTTTTACCATTTTAAATGTGATCTTTTGATATTTTTAAATAGAAAACATGATTCTATCAATATTTATGAATTCTTTGGGTGGAATAATATAGCTTCTCCAGATAATAAACTTGTAATAAAGGTACTTTTATAAAATAGTTTTGGAATTCGTAATAGTTTTCTTTTAAAAAATGTAAGTCCTGAGTCACAGGACATTTCAAAGTGTGAGAGGATTATATTTTTGTGGTTAGGCTTACACATCATAATTTGTTCTGTGTGGCAAGTGAGTAGTTAGTGTACTATAATTCTCCAAGTAATCTCCATTTCACTATTTTTTCATGACATGTAAAATCAGAATTTTCATTATATCTGATTAAAAAAGACTATTACATTCTCTTTTTGTTTTTAAAAACCCATTTTAAAAATTTATTTGAAAGGCAAGTAGAGAAGTAGGAGCACTTCCATCTTCTGGTTTATTCCCCAAATGTTTACAATAGCCAAGGTTGGACCATGTTGAAGTCAGTAGCCCAAAATTCAATCCTGGTTTCCCCAATGGGTGGCAAGGACCCAAGTGCTTGATCACCTGCCTTCCACGGCACACTAGAAGGAAGGTGAAATTGGAAGCAGTCTGGGACTTAAACCCAGGCATTCCAACACAGGATGTAGGCATTCCAAAGAGTACCATAACTGCTATGCCAAATACCCAACTTCTATCTTTTGTTTTCCTCTGCATCAATTTCCTTTTCTTAGGGATAGTAATCTCAAGTAAATATGAAGAATTAGGATCATCATTTTTTTTTTTTAAATTTGACAGGTGGAGTTAGACAGAGACAGAGGGAAAGGTCTTCATTCTGTTGGTTCACTCCCCAAATGGCTGTCACGGCCAGTGCTGTGCTGATCCGAAGCCAGGAGCCAGGTGTTTCTCCTGGTCTCCCATGGGGTGCAGGGCCCAAGCACTTGGGCCATCCTCCACTGCCCTCCCAGGCCACAGCAGAGAGCTGGACTGGAAGAGAAGCAACCGGGATTAGAACCTGGCGCCTATATGGGATGCCAGCGCTGCAAGTGGAGGATTAACCAAGTGAGCCACGGCGCCGGCCCAGGATCATTTATTTTTATTCCATATAAAAATATAATAATTTAGGGGGGAAATAAAATTCCAGTTTTTGCATAAATTAGAATTTTTTCAAATCAAAGAGAATCTTTCTTGTCCAAATGTCTTTACTTTTATAGCAGTACATTAACTGGCAGCATTTAAAAAATTTGTAAAATTTCTAGCTTTTAGGAGATCTCTTTAAACTATTCACTGGTAATCTACATATTATGGATCAATTGATAAAAGTAGCAAGGGGCTCATACCACAACATATTCTTTGTTCCTGGTAAAGCTGTTGAATCAGAGATTAGTGCCCTGAATAAGTGAGTCTTCCTTCAAATCTCTAACCTTCCCTGACTCAGTCAGAGGGAGGCGCCCTTGCCTCAGTTTCCAAGATGCAAAAGATCTGGGGCCAGGTCTATTTTTTTTTTAAACTTCTATTTAATGAATATAAATTTCCAAAGTACAGCTTATGGATTACAATGGCTTCCCCCCGCCCCCCATAACTTCCCTCCCACCCGCAACCCTCCCATCTCCTGCTCTCTCTCCCCTTCCATTCACATCAAAATTCATTTTCAATTCTCTTTATATACAGAAGATCAGTTTAGTATATATTAAGATTTTAACAGTTTGCACCCACATAGAAACACAAAGTGAAAAATACTGTTTGAGTACTAGTTATAGCATTAAATCTCAATGTACAGCACATTAAGGACAGAGATCCTACATGAGGAGTAAGTGCACAGTGACTCCTGTTGTTGACTTAACAAACTGACACTCTTGTTTATGGCATCAGTAATCACCCTAGGCTCTTGTCATGAGTTGCCAAGGCTGTGGAAGCCTTTTGAGTTCACCGACTCTGATCATATTTAGACAAGGTTGTAGTCAGAGTGGAAGTTCTCTCCTCCCTTCAGAGAAAGGTCCCTCCTTCTTTGGTGACTTGTTCTTTCCACTGGGATCTCACTCACGGAGGTCTTTCATTTAGGTCCTTTTTTTTTTTTTTTTATTTTTTCCCAGAGTGTCTTGGCTTTCCATGGCCAGGTCTATTCTGAGACCACAAAAATACAGGCAATTGTGTAGACTAATTAGGAACATAGGTTATTAATGTTGAAAACCAATTACAAAGCTTAACCAAGTGGATGGTGATTCTTTGAACATAAATATAAAGAGAGAGTAGCAGATAAAATAGGTAATAAAAGGGCATAAAGAACAATTTCATGCCAATATATCTGAAATTAGATGATATTGACAATATTGACAAATGTTTGAAATTTGTTACTCACCGAAGTTAACTCTGTGATTATTTTGCAAAAAACAAAACTAGTCCTACAGCTACTACAGAAATTATCAAAAACCTTCCATATCAAATTCCAGAAAGAAAACAATTCTAACCTAAAGCGCTTCAAGAAAATAGAAAAAAGAGGAAACAATTGTCAACTAATTTTGTAAATCTAGGATACTCTTTTTAATACACATTTTATTGAAATACAATATTCATACCAAGAAATGCATATAATTGTACACATAAACTAATTTTTTGGTTATTTTTGCCACGTCATAGCCAATACTGTAATTAAAAATGAAGCGTTCCTAGTACTTTAAGAGCCCTCACTATTCCCCCCTCCATTTCTTTTTTTAACATGTGAAAGAATATATTATACTTTACATGTTATGCTTTAATGAAGCACTACTTATAGCTGTCTGCCAAATGATATGACATCCACACAGTTTTTAAATTTTTATTTATTTAAAGATTTATTTGAAAGGCAGTTAGAGAGAGACAGAGATCTTCTGTTCACTGGTTCAACCCCCTAATGGTCACAATGCAGAGGCTCGGCTAGGCTGAAGGCAGGAGCCTCGAACTCCATCTGCATCTCCCACATGGGTGGCAGAGGTCCAAGCCCTTGGGCCATCTTCTGCTGTTCTCCTGGATGCATTAGCAGGTAGCTCGATTAGAAGTGGAGCAGCCAGGATTTGAACCAGGTCTCATTGGATACTAGCATCACAGGCATTGGCTTAACCCATGGAACCGTAACACTGGCACCAATTTTTATACTCTCTCTTTATAATAACCACCACAAATAAGAGAAAACATATTATATTTGTTTTTTGTGTTGGGTTTATTACACTTAACAGAGTAAGCTCCAATTGCATCCATTTTTTTGCAAATGTCAAGACTTCATTTTTCTATGGCTGAGTAATATTCTATCATACACAGACATCTATATATCACATTTTCTTTATCTAGTCATCAGCTGATATACATCTAGGTTGATTCCATCCATATCTTAGCTACTGTCAATTAAGCTGCTATAAACATGGGAGTGCAGGTAACTCTTTCATAAGCTTCTTTCATTTCCTTTGGATATATTCCCAGAAGTGGGATAAGCTGTGTCAAATGGTAGATCTATTTTTAGTTTTCTGAGGAATCTCCATATTGTCTTCCATAATGGTTATACCAGTTTGCATACCCACCAATAGCATATTAGGGTACCCTTTTTTCCAATATCCTTATCAGCATTTGCTATTTTTTGATTTTTGGATGCTAGCCATTCTAACTGGGGTGAGATAAAACCTTATTGTGATTTTTATTCACATTTCCCTGATGGCTAGTGATTCTGAGCATTTTTTCATATATGTTGGCCATTTGTATTTCATCCTTTGAAAAATGCCTGTTCAGGTCCTTTGCCCATTTCTTAAATGGATTGTTTGTTTTGTTGTTGAGTTTCTTGAGCTCCTTATATAGTCTGGATATTAGTCCTTTATCATACCACAGTTTGCAAATATTTTCTCCCATTAAGTCAGTTGCATCTTCACTCTGTCATTTTTTTCTTCTTGCCATCTAATGGCTCTGGCTGTGCTGTGGCATAGAATGTTAAGCCTCCACCTGCAGTGCTGGCATCCCATATGGGCGCCAGTTCGAGTCCCGGCTGCCTCGCTTCTGATCTTTCTAAGATAATCTTTTTTTTTTTTTTTTTTTTTGACAGGCAGAGTGGACAGTGAGAGAGAGAGACAGAGAGAAAGGTCTTCCTTTGCCGTTGGTTCACTCTCCAATGGCCGCCGCGGCTGGCGCGCTGCGGCCAGCGCACCGCGCTGATCCGATGGCTGGAGCCAGGAGCCAGGTGCTTTTCCTGGTCTCCCATGGGGTGCAGGGCCCAAGCACCTGGGCCATCCTCCACTGCACTCCCTGGCCAGAGCAGAGAGCTGGCCTGGAAGAGGGGCAACCGGGACAGAATCCGGCGCCCCGACCGGGACTAGAACCCGGTGTGCCGGCGCCGCTAGGCGGAGGATTAGCCTAGTGAGCCGCGGCGCCGGCTCTAAGATAATCTTATAACAAAACTTGGTAAGAGCAAGGGAGATATTTATCTTTTAATAAAATAAATAAACATTTAAAATACTTGATAAGAGCAACAAGGAGGGGAAATACAGATCATTTTCATTGACTAATATTATTATTTTTTTTTTACAGGCAGAGTGGATAGTGAGAGAGAGAGAGAGAGGGAGAGAGAGAGAGAGAGAGAGTTCTTCCTTTTACCATTGGTTCATCCTCCAATGGCCGCTGCAGCAGGCACACCGCACTGATCCGTTGGCCGGCGCTGCGGCTCACTAGGCTAATCCTCCGCCTTGCGGCGCCGGCACACTGGGTTCTAGTCCCGGTCGGGGTGCCAGATTCTGTCCTGGTTGCCCCTCTTCCAGGCCAGCTCTCTGCTGTGGCCAGGGAAGGCAGTGGAAGAAGGCCCAAGTGCTTGGGCCCTGCACCCCATGGGAGACCAGGAGAAGCACCTGGCTCCTGCCATCGGATCAGCGCAGTGCGCTGGCCACAGTGCGCCGGCCGTGGCGGCCATTGGAGAGTGAACCAACGGCAAAAGGAAGACCTTTCTCTCTGTCTCTCTCTCACTGTCCCCTCTGCGTGTCCAAAAAAAAAAAAAAAAAAAAAAAAAGAAAATATAAAAGAATCTAAAGATAAACTATTAGAATTAACAATCAGTTTACAAAGAAACAGGAGTTTAGTATACCAGCAAAAATAATAACAGAATAAGAACATTTAATACTTTGAAGTAAACTAAGAAAATATGGGGGCTGGTGCTACGGCATAGTGGGTAAAGCTGTTGCCTGTGGTGCTGGCATTCCATATGGGTGCCGGTTTGAGACTTGGCTGCTCCACTTCTGATCCAGTTCTCTGCTATGATCTGGGAAAGCAGTAGAAGATGTCCAAGTCCTTGGGCCCCTGCACCCACATAGGAGGCCTGGAAGAGGCTCCTGGCTCCTGGCTTCGGATTGGCGCACCTCTGGCCATATTGGCCAATTAGGGAGTGAACCAGCGGATAGAAGACCTCTCTCTTGGCCTCTCCTTCTCTCTCTCTGTAACTCTGAATTTCAAACAAATAAACAAATCTTTAAAAAAATATGGATAAGAACTTCAAATAGAAAATTCTAAAGCTACTCTTAGGCATTAAGTATGTTTTAAATGAATGGAGAGATAATATGTTCATGTGTTCTAATACTCACGGGGTTTTAGATTGATTCTAATTCCTCCATAGTCACAACTTTGTTAAAAATTGAAATTTGGTGAGCTGATACTAAGATTTATATGGAGTGATAACTGGTCAAATATGGTCAAACACTCTTAAACAGAGAGAGTAGGGCTACAGTAATCAAGATAGTATAAGAGGGGCCAGTGCTATGATATAGTAGGTTAAGCCTCTGCCTGCCTATAGCACTGGCATCCCACATGGGCACTGGTTCGAGTCCTGGCTGCTCCACTTCTGATCCAGCTTCCTGCCAACGGCCTGGGAAAGCAGTGGATGATGGCACAGGTACTTGGGCCTCTGCACACATGTGGGAGACCTGGAGGAAACTCCTGGCTTTAGATCAGCCCAGCTCTGGCTGTTGCAACCATCTGGGGAGTGAATCAACAGATGGAAGGCCTCTGTTTCTCTCTGTCTCTCCCTCTTTGTCTGAACTCTCAAATAAATAAATCTTAAATAAAGATAGTATGAGAATATGGCATAAGACTATATACATAAACCCATGATCAAAACATAGAATTTGGAAATAGATATACACATAAATGAAGGCCCTCAAAATGTTCACAGAAAAATACATCTAGAAGCTTATCCTGGTGCAAAACAACCCTGAAATCTATGCATAGTTTTTTTTTTTTTTTCCATTCTATGTATTTACTGACAACGTTTTGAAGTACTCTTGTACTGACCACAAAGAGATAGACTGGGATAGCCATCTTTAAAAAATGGGTCTGGGTTGTTTGGATAGTTTTCAGTACATGCATATGGTTAAATACCTTTCCCTATTCATAAAAGATCATTAATTTCAAGTGGATTAAGAAACTCAATACGGAGAGCAAATTTGTATAGCTTTCAGAAGAGAATAGAGGATTATTTCTTTATCATTTTGATGTAAGGAAGTTATTATAGGAAACATGGAAACCACTAACCATGAAACAAAGACAACTTATACATTAGCCTGACACAGTAGTGGTGCTGAGTACAAAAGATACAGGATCTTGGGGGCAGGTGCTGCACGCAGTAGGTTAAGCTGCTGCTTGAGATTCTTGCATCCCACATCAGAAATCTGGTTTGAGTCCCAGCTCCTCTGCTTCCTGTCTGCCTTCCTGCTAATGCACGTGGGAAGGCAGCAGATGATGGCAAGAGTGCTTGGGTTCCTGCCACCCACGTGGGAGGCCTGCGTGGATTTCCCAGTTCCTGGCTTCGGCCTGACCCAGCCCTGGCTATTGCAGGCATCTGGGGCATGAATCAGTAGATAGAAGATCTTTCTCTCTATCTCCCTTTCAAATAAATAATATATATCTTTAAGAGATCAATAATCTATAGAAATGAAATTGACACTTTGAGATGCAACATTGAACAGCCTTTGTCTCAACTGTTGAGAAAGTTTTTTTCATACTATTTGTTGAACTCTTTACTTAGTATAAAATTAATTATATGTGTATAAAGTTAATTTAAAATAGATCTTAGTAAAAAAATAAGAATGAGAATAGGAGAGGGAGGAGGAGGAAGATGGGTGGGAGGCAGGTTAGGTGGGGAGAATCACTATGTTCCTAAAGTTGTATTTATGAAATGCATGAAGTTTGTATTCCTTAAATAAAGGGTTTCTGGGAATAAAAGATAAATAGTGTTCATATGTGGAAGCTATAAAAAGTTGTGCTGAACTTAGAATACTGATAATAGAGATCAGAAGGGTCAGGGGTCAGAGGCACAAAGGGGTGTTGATAAGTTCTAGTGCTCCTCGGCACAGTGGGGTGACTAAAGTTCACGGAAAGCTGTGACATATTTTATGAACAAATAAATGATCAAAGCTTGAAGGCTCCAAGCATGAAAGCAATGACAAGGTAGGGGAAGGTAATTATCCTGATTTTGTTAGTAAGCATTGTACTTTACACACTTATTCAAATATTACACTATATCCCATAATACTTACAATTCCATGTCAAAAACATTTAAAAAATTCTTTAAGAAGATGGAGTGCTAACCTGAATCAATCTTTGCAAATTGAATGCATTTATCAAATTATTACACTGTACCCCATAAATATGTACAATTAATAAAACAAACAAACAAAAAAAACCAAAATAGTGATGAGGAAAAGAAATTTTTCTCTAGGTCCCTAATAAAGATAGAGACTTATGCTTGGTTAGGTCTCATTCCTGTGTCCTGGAGGAGGTACCCCAGCTGTATTATATTTAGTGGGAAGAACTTTCACTTGAGGTTTCTGACAATCACAGATATGCCTTTTTACTCTTTCCTTGCTACATCAACACATAATCTTGGAGGTTTTTATAGATAAGCATGATAATATCCATGAGGTATCCTGCACTTAGAAGCTGTGACAATCTATGTAGTCTACATGTAATTTGTGGAGATAATTTTATAAAGCCGTGTGTTTGAGATGTAGCTTCTGTAATAGTTGTTTTCTGCCAAAATATGATCAGGAGAAATTATTTTCATCCTTAATCCCTCTCTCTGTCAGGATTTTGCATTCCTAGGTTTTATGCGACAAAAATTCTCTTGTGAACTTTTCTTTAGCAAACTGTAGATGTACACATTTGTAATAAAAGACTCCTGGGAAAGCAAAATAAAACAGAAAGCAGAGCTTTTCAAAGCTTAGAGGGCAATTTTGCAAATTTGTTTACCTGAATCAGAATCTCCAGGAGCTTGTTAGAGCAGATTAATGGGCTCATTGTGTCAGAATCATTGACTGCAAAGCTTGAGGCAGAGAATAAAGGGAATACATTTTTTTTTCCACAAAACCCCAGAGTGGTTAAGGTAACTCTACTTTTAACACTCCAACAGAAACATGTCAAGTATTTTGTAAGACACAATTTCAGTCATACCACACACTTGAGGAAGATACCATGGGTGAGAGTTGGATACAGTGTAGAACCACGTTTTCCACATTTTCTCTCTCTGATTATCTGAATGATGATTATAAAATGACTTCTGCTGGGAGGAGGAAAAGGCAACAAAGTGTTGAGGGCTTCCAGAGCTTTTCAGATTAACTCATCACCCACAGCTGAAGAGGCAAGAGGTTTAAAACAGCAGAGGCCCACTTCCCTTGATTTCCTGCTTCCTGTGACACTTTGGCTCAAGATCTGGAAGCCATGAAGATCTTTAATGTGCTGGGAGGGCTCCTCCTGCTTCTTGTGTCTGCTCATGGTGACGAAGAAGACTGTAAGACCTCGAGGGAATTCTGGAGGGTGGTGATGCAAGCCATTGGGGTGTTTGTGTATTTTTGACTGTGGTGCTTATTATCCGGTCATTATCTGCTGATATCTAATGGCTCTCGGTTTTCAGTCATGAGATATTTCTGTGCATCTTCATCATGTTTCCTCTCAACCCCATCCTAAGATGACCTCAAGATGCTGCTGTTTTCCTTTTTGCAAGTGTTTTGAGGTCTTTACTAGGGCACTTAGAACAGCTGAGGGCAAATGGAATTAACAGCTAAGTTTATTTTGATGCGAAAGCATGAAATCGGCATCTTATTTTATAATATGCATTTCTACGAGCTCTTCGAAGACACCTCCTATCCTTTTGTCTTGGACATGCTTGTCACCCTTTAAAGGCTGAAATAGTTGTGATGAATGGATGAATCAGGATAACTGGCCAGGTATCTAGGGAAAGAGATTTAGGTTCTAGTGACTTTGTCCGTATGGTATGTAGGTTGGGCAGAGTGATCAACTGCTTTCAATTTTAAATGATTTCTTTAGAGACTTCATGTAGACTAGCAAGCTAATATTAACTGGTGAAAGTGATTTTTGAATCAGTGAATCAAAGCAGCTGATGCGTAATTTCCAAGTGGTTCCAGATCTGCATCTATTATGTTTAGAAAAATTTAAAAATATTCACAAGGCTATTTTATATGTGAAAATTGAATAACTTCTAAGGATTGTGGAAGCTTCATCTTATTTCCTTGTAACCAATGTGTATAATTTGAATCTCCCAAATTTCTAGCCATCTTGTGTTCCAAGGAAAGCTTAGCATTTCCTCTTCCTGATGGGTCGTGTCATCCCCAAGTCTGTAGTATTGTACAGGCACCTCCTGACACATCTTTTTCTCTTTTTAAAAACATTTACTTATATTTTTGACTACCACAGTGACCGAGACCTTACCATCCACTAGTTCACATCTCACTTGCTAGTAACAGGGACTAGGTTAGGCCAAAGCCAGGAACTCCATACAGATCCCCTGTGTAGGTGATAGAAACCCAAGTACTTGTGCCATAATACGCTGCCTCTTGGGCATTAACAGGAGACTGGATCAGAAATGGAGATGGCAGGACTTGAATCGGCACTGCAGTATGGGATGTGGGTATCACAAGTGGCAGCTTAACCCTTCATGCAACACCCAACCCCATGGCACTCTTTATCTCAATTCCTCTTCAATTTATTGCCTCATTTTTATTCCCTTTAAAGTTGCTTGTACTCTTTGATTTATCTTTCTTTTTTAATTTGAAAAAGTTATGTGGGTGGGGATGGGTGGAGAATCTCCATCCACTTGTTTACTACCCATTCTGCCCCAGTGACCCAGGTGGGGGCCAAGCCAAAGCCGGGAGACAGGAGCTTCCTCCAAGTTGTTCCACATGGGTGCAGGGGCCCAAGACTTGGGCCATCTTCCACTGCTTTCTCAGGTGAATTAGCAGGGAGCTGTATTGGAAGTGGAGCAGCTGGGAATCAAATTGGGCCCTCTATGGGATGCTGCCATCAGAGGCCTTGGCTTAATTTGCTAAGCCTCTACATTGACTCCCTCTTTTTTTCTTGCAGACCTGCTTTAATGAGCTTTACATCAAAAGGACTCCACCAAAAGTTAATTTGTCTGGAATGTTGGTAATTTCTATATAGGAAAATTCAACAGTCACTTCATTAACAGCAGAGAACCAAGATAGTGGCAAAAAGAGGAAAGATTGATGTATAGATAAACATGATATTCCAACCTACATAGATTCTTGTGAATATAATGTGATAAAGGCTTATAATATAAGATAAAAATCCCCTGAAGAAATGGTTGTAAAAATTTTCGCATGTCTCCCTTGGAGGGTTTGTTACAACATAGATTTCTGGACCCTAACCTCACTGTACTAAGCAATAACACAATATGGTTACTGCTTAGGAATTTGAATTCCTAAAAAATTACTAGGTGATGCTGACCATATTGGTTCGGGGTCAAACTGAGAACTACTGATTCAGATCATGTGTTCTGTTTCAAATTCAAAGTAGCACAAAGTTGTAGTGAAACCTAGGTGTTTAGAAGCATGACAATAGAAGTAAGAAAGGATATTTCAAATCTTGCGTGGGGATAAGACAGAATAAAATGTAAAGGAATCATAAATATTTTATAGGAATGGGGGCAAGAAAAGTTTCCTTGATATATTCTATGTGAATAAAGGAAGAAGTCAGGTGAATTCATTTGAGTAGAGGTTTTAATGGGTTCTATTTGATTTTTAAGTGATATTTTAAAAATTGCATTTGATCTGAAGTATTGTTACTTTATATCAAACATTATTGGGTAATGACAAATTTAGCCTAAACTTGACAATATTTGATTATATTAAGATATTCTTTGTGACCAAGCCCATACTTAATCTTTACAACAGTCCCAGGGTCATAAAAGTATTCTTTTTGGACCATTAATATACTTCATGGTTGCTTCCTTCTCTCACTAGAAACATGGTTGCTTCCAAATCTTAATAGGGAATTATAGCTAAGCCTGGTATCTATTTTATTGTTAAACTGTCACATAGCCCTAGTAATACTAAACCATCTCACAGAATTAAAGTAGAATGCAAATATAGGTAACTTCTCTTACCAGATATCAGAAGATAGTCTGAATACGCTTCCAAAAGTTCATAGAAAAATTGAATTAAAAGGTAACCTTATTTGAATGCAAACATTTTTGAAGTCTGTCATTTTTTCATAATATGAATTTTCCATTAACTTTCTGAGGATGCTTTGTATAAGCCAGTAATCAAATCAATATAGGGCCATGGCAAATTGCAAAAGTGAATACGTACATGATGAATAGGATGGGAGAGGGAGTAGGAGATGGGATGGTTGCGGGTGGGAGGGAGGATATGGGGGGGAAAAGCCGCAACAATTCAAAAGTTGTACTTTTTTTATTTAGTACTTTGTAAACATATATATTTATTAAAGACAAGTAGGTACCATATATACATCTACTGAGAATACTTCAAAAAGTTCATGGAATAGTGCATTAAAAGATAAATATTTCAATACAAAAATTTTTTTAAATTCATGCGCAGTCTTTCATAGTCTTTTTCCATGAATTTTTGAAGACCTCTGGTCTGTACTCAGAAAAGGGGTATAATTTATTTGACAGTGAGGGAGAGAGACAGAGTAAGGTCTTCTTTCACTGGTTCACCCCCCAAATGGCCACTATGGCCAGAGCTACACCGATCTGAAGCCAGGAGCCAGGTACTTCTTCCTGGTCTCTGACATGGGTGCAGGCGCCCAAGCACTTGGGCCATCCTCCACTGCCTTCCCGGGCCACAGCAGAGAGCTGGACTGGAAGAGTGGCAGTCGGGACTAGAACCCGGCACCCACATGGGATGCCAGCTCTGCAGGCAGAGGATTAACCAAGTGAGCCATGGCGCTGGCCCCAGGGGTATAATTTTTCAAAAAATGATGGGCACTCACTGGCTTATTCTTGATTTGTATGTACATATGGGAGAATAAGTTTAATATATAAAAATCTTGTCAGATAAGAGGCTATTTTTCTTATTGGTAATATCAATATTTCTTAGATACTACATACATTACAGACTCTTGACTTCATACTTCATGATTCCCAGGATGTAGCCCTTACTATCTCACCCAATTTGGATGAGGAGACTTAACCATGAAAAGGTTGAATGACTCATCTAAGATCTCACAGTAGAAAACATAGAAATAGTCTGTTTTCACTCTAGAGTGTGTTGTTCAGGTCAACTATGGGGTTGAACATTTTCTAAGCTGTTGGTTGAAGACAGACATGCTATTTCACGTTTTTATTTTATTTTTTTCCTGGTCAGTGTTTGTAGCCTGTAGTGAATTCTGGCTCCAGGTCAAAATTAGGAGGGCACCTTTTGTGGATGAACTGCAACCACAACCTTATGAGCTGTATCTTGGAACTGGCTGTCCCGTAAGCAGAATATTGCCTAGTTACTTCGAGTTCATCTATACGCTTACTTCTTGTGGCATCAGGAAATATGTAAGAACAATTATTTAAATAAGTAACTTGTTCTATTTTAAAGTAAATCTACTTACTAACATTGCACTATACTTGTCAGTTGACTTTACACCTCATGTAATACTGAGTATGCTCTGCCTTAAGTTTTTGGATAGTTTCCCAGTAGAAGAAATCTCTCATTTGCAAATAATGGCTTATTTGCTATCAGCAGTTCCTGGTCAAATTCACCAACCGCTTGTATCTCAAATTTTGTTGGAAGATAAGCACATTCATTTAGGTATGATGTGACAGTTCTTATGATGTAGTGGCAGAATTAAGTATTTTCAAGACAGGTCTACAAAGACTTAAAATATTTTGTAGTCAGATTTAGAAGTTTAATGAATCTTGATTTATATTTCCATATTAAAATTGGGGAAGGTGGAACCTGCTCTGAAACAGAGTACTTAATACCCAGAGTAAGCTGCAGAGTTTATCAAACAGGTCTGGCAAAATCAGACCTTAAATCTTACACAAATGTGGTGGCTAAGAGTTGTCTGTGCAGACCCAACTGCCAATCAGATACAATGTCCTGAGCACTAAGTCAGGGGCTATTGTGGTACCTGGATCTTTTCTAAACATGGACATCTTGTCAGCTCTGCTGTCCTCATCCTCCTCTCCCTTCCTCCCTCTCTTTTAAAAAAGACTTGTTTATTTGATAGGCAGAATTACACACAGGGAGAGGGAGGAGTAGATGTGGGTAATAGAACAGCCTTGAGCTTTGGGGGAACTTTAACTTTTTATAACTGAAAAGAGAAACACTACACTTTGAGTTGGGCCAGAGATGGGAGACTTGAACTCCATCCAGGTCTTCCATGTGGGTGGCAGGGGCCCAAGCACTTGGGTCATCCTCTTCAGCTTTCGCAGGCACTTTAGCAGGAAGCTGGAGTGAAAACAGAACAGCTGGGTCTCAAACCAGCACTTACATGGGATGCCTGCATCATAGGCTGCAGCTTAACTTGCCAAGGAACAACACTGATCCCTCCTTAACAGAAAATGATAAATTCATACTCTAAATTTTACTTTTAAAATGTTTTGTAACTATCAGAATTAACTGGGTACTTTTTTGCCCTTCAGGAACGTCTATGGGGTATTCTTATTGAGAGTTCAGTTTCATATGAACCAGTATTTCTAAATGTCAGAGGTCACGTCCCAATATCATGTTCTATCCAAAGGTAAGTAACTATCCAGAGATTAAAGTTATTTAATATTTCCTTGGCTACCAAATGTTTGAGAGTTGCTGTTTGAAAAGATGGTGAGACTGACTTAATGTTTCACTCAGTCATATGAGTAGATATAGCACTCATCAAATAATATATGCACACTCATACAAATTAGTCATCTCTAATTTTTAAAGATATATTTATTTAAAAGAGCAATGTAGAGGGACAAACAGATGTTCCATCCACTGGTTCGCTCCCCAAGTGGCCATAATAGCTGAGGTTGGGCCAGAAACCTAGAACTTTCCTTGAGAGGTCCATGTGGATAACAGGGGCTAAAACACTAGGGCCATCTCCTGCTTTCTCAAGTGCACTATCTGGAAGCTGGATCTAAAGCAGAGCAGCCAGGACTCAATCCAGCACCCCAATGTGGGGTGCTGTGCTTCAAAACTAATCCTTGAATTTTTCTTAAATGAACTTGTTTAGGTGAAAAAGTTTTACTATAAATTTCACTGTATTACTATTAATGCAGCTTATAAAATATTTATTGGAAAACAAATGGTTCAGGGTTTTTGTCTCCTCCAGCCTATGCACATAACATTTTGTACTATCCCTCAGGGAAAATTTAGTTGGTATGTTAGGTTTGAAGGATTGAGTCAAAGAGACTATATCAGAAGGATATATTTATTTATATATTTATATATTTTTCTAGTAAATACTTACATACAATATAAATATTGTATAAATTTATAATACAATATAAATATATTTAATATATAAACATACATATATAAATTATATAAACATAATGTATTATATATTATATCTATTATATATTAATACAAATATTCTAGTAATATTTATATGTATTTCTAGTAAACTTTCTTTTGGGCATTCCTTATCTGCACTCTCCATCACCAACCTGTCTCATCTCCAAGGTGCTTATAGGAACAATTAAATTATTTTGTGACCTTACCATCTCTGTAGTTGAGAGGAGGATGACCCAAGAGGTTCAAAATCAAGGTTTCTAAGACTTTCAAACTAAGTGTGAAACAATCTCTATTGATTTATCTTAAGTTATAAAAATAAGGACTTGCTAGTAACCAACATCCTCTCCTGTTTGAGACACTTTTCAACAATGAGAAAAAAAAAAAAGAGCCAATAGATGCAGAGTTTAGGTAATCTGGCTTGTCCCTAATGGGTTTGTTCACATGGTCTGATTCCATGGTGGTTGGAACTTTAAATACAGTCTATTTGAACAATCTTGAGTTCAATGAAGAAGCTGCACCTGTTTAACAGCAGGTGAGCTCAGCTTTGTTACATAAAACCTTCCCTTCCCTTCCCCTCACAGTATCTTTGGCATTTTCCAATAATAAATTATTTTAATATAAACTTTGAAATTTATCTCTAATGCTTTTCTTACTATCAGTTCCGAGTACAACAGTGGAGACAATGAGGCCTCAAAATGAGCTAGAAGCCTTCTCCTGTTTCCTTATACCATGGCATGTCAGAGGAGAGGCAAAGGGTGAAATGGGGGAAGGAAGGACTATCTCAAAACTGGTACAGTTGCAGTCTGTTTCTAGTGACACTGGTTAAAAGTGTATACGGCAAACTCTAAATGTAGCTCAAATTGTGAACACTAGGGGGATGCTGCAAGGCACAGATGCCCACTGGATATGTTTTGAAGAGGCAGTTTGATAGTTCTCCTGGCTTCACTCAAATACCGCATTGGAGGGCATCTCTTAGTCCCCTAAATAGGTTGTTGGTCTTTGTGCCTCTTGTTTTATGGGAGATCCTTATCCATGCGATAAGTAACTTACAGGTGGCATATATTGTTCTGAGCTATTTCTTAAGTTATATATATTGTTTTGAGCTATTTCCTACAGACATGTAGGAAGATATCTACCAAATGCCAGGCTGTGTTCCTTTTTGTACTACTTAAAAAAATATTTGAAAGGCAGGGGAAAGGGGGACAGCAGGAAGAGACATCTGTTGGTTCACTCTCCAAATGGCTGCAATGGCTGGGTCTGGTCCAGGCCAAAGTCAGTAGCCAGGAACTCCATCCTGGTCTCCCATATGATTGGCAAGGACCCAGATATTTGTGTTAGCCTCTGCTGCTTTTCCCAAGTGCATTAGCAGGAAGCTGGATTGGAAGCAGAGCAACTGGGACTTGAATCTATGTTTCGATACAGAACGCTGGTATTGTAAGCAGCAGTTTAGCTCATGGCACCACATTGCTGGTGCCCTCCTTTCTCTTCCCTATCTGTGTATCAAAGGGGTGTGTGCAGAAGATCTACCAGTCTATTGCATAAGCAGACAACCACTTGGCAGTGAGATGTCATTCTCCAGTGTAGCTACTCTTCTGTGTTTAAGGCTCCTTTAAAACACTTTCTTTCATAAAAAAGGAAGCACTTTCATATCGCTCTAACCCACTAGGAACACAAAACTCTAATCATCTTCTGTGAACTATGGAGTGAGGTATTTGTAGATTACAAATTTGTAAGTTTCTGCCAGTTGATACTACTTTGGCTTTATTTCTGGATCACAATCACTAATTCTGGTATTGGAAAGTAATGGAGGTAATGTTCTGTTAGAAACTTGGGACCAGCGCAGTAGATTAACCCTCTGCCTGCGGCGCTGGCATCCCATATGGGCACCAGTTCATATCCCAGCTGTTCCCCTTCCCATCTGGCTCTCTGCTATGACCTGGAAAAGCAGTAGAGGATGGCCGGAGTGCTTGGGCCCCTGCACCCACATGAGAGACCAGGAAGAAGCTCCTGGCTCCTGGCTCCAGATCAGCTCAGCTCTGGCTGTTGCGGCCAATTGGGGAATGAGCCAGCAGATGGAGGACCTTTCTCTCCCTTTCACTGTCTGACTCTACTTCTCAAAATCTTAGACACTTTGCAAATTTGCAGATATAAAAATAGAAGTTTGCCTTGTATATCAAACCATTTGATTGCCATTTTATTTTTTACAACCCAAAGAGTTATCTCACTTAGTTTCTGTCCTCATATTTCTAGTCATTAAAAATAACAGTAATCAGACACTAACCTCAGACTCCTATCTTTTCCTTTTCCAGAAAGCTTTCTTTTACCTTTACATCAAAAGAAGTAGAAAGTAATGGTAGTGCATCTGGAGAAACATCTCGAGGGCCAGTGGAAAAGAAAAATTCAACATGTCAAGTAGAAAATTTTGGGACTCATCCAGGGCCATCATTTGTGTAAGTATTTTGACTTTGTATTGTGAATGATTACTAATACATTTATAAAAAGGCAAGGGTTCAAGGTGACACCATATGTGGTGTACCATGTATCCATATGACTTCAGTTTAGGACCATTGTGACCATTCATTAATGGTGATTAGGGGCATATTTTGTCATGGCATTTCCTAGTCTGATTAATATGTGGATTTTAGAAGAAGCCTCAGTAACTACTTAGGTTATCATTCCTAACATAATCACAAAATGCATTTTTGATGACTAACATGAGTAGGGAATAAGACTAGAAATTCCAAAGAACATCCATGAGGATAGTGACTGAGCTGTGTGGGAATTCTGAATACCTGTGCTTTGTTCTGTAAGGACATATGACTAAGCAGAAACCCTCTTGGATGTGAGGGACCTTAAGGATTGATCAGATGCTCTATGGCCCTTGGACTTAGCATCACAACATGGCCAGACCTTATTTTCATTTTTAGGAATCTAATAACCATTTAAAACTCTAGATGTTATTACATAAAATCTACAAACTCCTATTAACAAGAGCTATACATAAGTAATGGATAAATTATACCTGAGTTATTACAATATTGTAATAGATTATGACACTTAAAATTATGCCTTTTTCATTTTTAAGTTTCTTCTTCATTGAGCCACGGTGAAATATCTAAGGGATTTTAAAATGTAATTAGTTCCCAATAGTACTCTTATCTGACAGTTTCATTTCTTCCTTACAGGAACAGTGTTTCCCTTGGAGGGGTTGTAACTTTTCCTTGGTCTTAAGTGGAGGAACTAAGCTATAAATTCTGGTGGTTAAGGCACTCTTATTAATACTGGAACTCTGACTATCTATGGATTGTACAACTTAGAAGTTGGACTAATGTCTGAGGATACCATCTTTTTAATGTTCTTTTAAAATGAATTTGTGCTGCTGTATACCATTATGAATTTGGGTGGAAGGCAAAGGAGCTTTCTGAAACTTTTAAACTTGCAATAAAGGCAATTTTTTAAAGTTTTGAATATCTGGGTGACTATGACTCCTCTTTGAAGAAATCTTGACTTACAGAAGGCTGATACAGGAAACTTTTATGAAGGGGAATACTCATTGTCCAATGTGGAGGCCAACTGAATGACTTACACTGCAGTGTAGATCTGATTAATCCCTATTTGACTTCCTTCTAATATGTTTAAAGTGAAATCTAAGTTCCCTCTGTAAGACAGACTAGACCATTTCTAATTTCTAGCCTTCTACCCCCTGCTCCTTGTTATCCCTTTTTTTTCTGTATGGTGATAAATTCTCAAACTGACTTGAAGTTAGGTACATCCATCTGGCTCATACAAATAGAATATATACTTTTTGGTAATGGAGGTGGGCATAGATTCTACTTGATGTCAGAATTTGATAGCTTTAACCTTGAAGCAAATAGACATTTGAAAGCTTTTATAAAAATTGTAGGCCTTTAGGAGTTTCTTTGAGTCCATATTATGGGCCAGTTGACAAAATTAATAACTATATGGTTACTGTACTATGGTCTGTACTCTTTATAAAACTGTTTAGAGGGATTAAGTCCCAGAATAAAATGCGGCTTGTTTGAAAATCTGCCCTTCTTGAGCTTCTGTACTGCATGAGACCTGGGAGCAAGGCAGATTGCAAAAAAGGCCAATAGAAAGCCAGATCAATGTGCCAAGTGATACCCATCCTGCAAATGGAACAAGGATTGAATTCTCTATACAACTTTTTCTGTTTTCTACTTCACCCCCTTCCACTTCTAACAACATACTTATTAGAGGGCTTATTGACAATATGGAATATCTATAACCCTGGCTATAAGAACATTTTTACTTCAACTCATGAATTACTTTTTGTTTTCCTTCTCCAAACCATTAGGGCTCCTCAGTTCTTTGTGAATTGAGACTGAAGGTTAGACTGAAGACAACTTGTTTTAGCTGCAATTCCTTCAATAAATGAATGCTCAATGTTTGGAAAAACTTAACTGGGGAATATGTATTTTTAAATCTAAGTATTAAATACAACTTGCTCAAAGTCTTATAGAAACACACTGAAGATACAGGCACACAGATGGAAGCACTACACTACCAGAATTCCATCCTTATTTCCAATATCTGCCTATGGCACCACCCTTCTCTATTGAATGTGTGATCATGAAGTGGCAGGGACCAGTGTTGAGGACTGAGAGGTTGTAAATGGAAGGCGCTCAGGGTCAATGACATGATTTGCTTTATTGGAGAGACACAGTGGTGAGTATTAGAGGTCATAGCTATGATGTAACATCAAGGGATGTATCCCTGTGTGTTTGGGAGTGGGTGGGTGGAATAGGACACATATGTGTCAAAAGGAGACCATACTAGATGTTACTAAATGGTGACTAGTTTGGGGTTATGGAATTATTTGGTCAGTTTAAGCATGTGGAAAGAACATTTTTCTACTTTTCTCCTAAATAACACTCTTGCTTATTTCATATTTTCTATTTATCCCCATTATGCCTTCTTGTTAGTAACTCGCATACATTGGCCGGCGCTGCAGCTCACTAGGTTAATCCTCCACCTTGCAGCGCCGGCACACTGGGTTCTAGTCCCGGTCGGGGCACCGGATTCTGTCCCGGTTGCCCCTCTTCCAGGCCAGCTCTCTGCTGTGGCCAGGGAGTGCAGTGGAGGATGGCCCAAGTGCTTGGGCCCTCCACCCCATGGGAGACCAGGAGAAGCACCTAGCTCCTGCCATTGGATCAGCGCGGTGCGCCAGCTGTGGCGGCCATTGGAGGGTGAACCAACGGCAAAGGAAGACCTGTCTCTGTCTCTCTCTCTCACTGTCCACTCTGCCTGTCAAAAAAATAAAACATAAAAAGAAATAAAAGTAACTCACATACATTGACCATACCTTGTTCATTATGCCAATGTTTCACAAGCTTCTGTCACTTATGATATTTGATTCTCATTTTCTCAAATTTAGAGACAAATATCCTTAAACTATATTGTAAACCACATTCTAATGTTTATGAGCATGATCTATAAACTAGAAGCCTATAAAATAATAGCATTAAATTCTTAGCAAATTTATTTAATCCTTTTTTTCAACTATATTTAAGCTACCTAGAATTAGTGGAAAATTTTTAAAAATTAAAGCAGAATTAACTTTAGATAACCCTATGAAAATGTGAAGATACCCAAAACAAAATAAGGCTTACATAAATAACAGATCCCTTCCTAAAAACTATTAAATTATGTGTGTTAGGCCATTACAAAACACACCAAACACCGGAGTAAGGGAAAGGGTTTATTGGGGAAAACCCAGCAGACCAGAGGGAAGAGGCGAGGAGGGCAAGAGAGAAGGAGAGTATGATAGGATAGGAGCTAGCGAGGAGAGAAGAGAGCACAGAAGAGAGACAAGATGGGGAGAGGAGAGAGAGTGAGAGAGCCACGTGTTCAGGCACAGGTCCTTTTAAAACTTTGTCAGAGGGTGGGCAGGGAAGCAAGAGCAGCGAATCCCATTAGGATGGGGGTGGAGCTTGACAACAGAGGTTGGGCCGTGTGGCCACCTGGCTTCCAGCAATGGCGGCAGGGGCTAGAGCCTAGGATGGTGTCAGGGTGTAGGTTGTGCCATAGATCAAACTGCGCCATTTTCCTAACAATGTGGTCCAAAAGAACGAACATGAGCACAAAGTTAGAGAGTTAATATATTAGCATAATTTATTCTTTTTAAAAAAGGTTTGTTTATTTGGAATGCAGAGTGGCAGATATTCCTGGTAGCTTTGGGATCTGCAGGAGAGAACACCCACACTTCCGGGAATGAAAAGTCCTTGCCAAGGTCCCCACGGGCGCCTAAAGGTCAACCAGTGAGGATCAGACACACCTCAACCTTTAACCCCCATGCCCTGTATCTATAAAAGGAACCCTCTCAACTTCTGATGTGAGACTTCCCCGGCCCCTGCCCTGTTGGGACCCGGGAACCTTGCATGGGAGCGGAATCCCAATAAAATCCTGTATATTGATTCATCTGGCTGGGAAGATTTGTTATGCACAGGACACCTTGCCATTCCATTGGTTGGTTTACTCCGCGAATGGCTGCCACAGTCGGGGCTGGTCCAGGCCAAAGCCAGGTTCCCTTTTTCCCTTTGCTGATGTTGTCCTGTATCTTTTGCTGTAAATAGTCTATTTGTTGAGTCAATGTAGCCAATAAATGGAATTAGGGATGGCCTTGAAGACCCTAATACAAGAAGTAACTTCTAAAAATTAAGAAATGCAATGAAAGTTAAAAAGAAATATCTAGAAAAAAAAAGGCCAGCACCGCGGCTCAATAGGCTAATCCTCTGTCTGCGGCACCGGCACACCGGGTTCTAGTCCCGGTCAGGGCGCCGGATTCTGTCCCGGTTGCCCCTCTTCGAGGCCAGCTCTCTACTGGGGCCCAGGAGTGCAGTGGAGGATGGCCCAAGTGCTTGGGCCCTGCAACCCATGGGAGACCAGGAGAAGCACCTGTCTCCTGGCTTCAGATCAGCTCAGTGCGCCAGCTGCAGCGGCCATTGGTGGGTGAACCAATGGCAAAAGGAAGACCTTTCTGTCTCACTGTCCACTCTCAAAAAAAAAAATATATAGGAACTTACAAATTGTTGGGCAATTCACTACATAGAAATAAGGAAACAAATCAAGTAAGTAAAACTCAGGCTTAAAAAAGTAATGTGGGGCCAGTGTTATGGTATAGCAGGTAAAGCCACCACCTGTGACACTGGCATCCCATTTAGGCACCAGTTTGTGTCCCAGCTGCTTCACTTATGGTCCAGTTCTGGGTAATGGCCTGGGAAAAGCAGCTAAAGATGATACAAATGTTTGGGCCTGGCCACCCCGGTGGAAGACCCCGATGAAACTCCTGGCTTCAGCTTGGCACAGCCCTAGGTGGTGTTGTCATCTAAGGAGTAAACTAGCAGATGGGAAATCTCTCTCTCTCTCTCTCTCTCTGTAACTCTGCCTTTCAAATAAATAAATATCAGAGGCAGAGAGAGAGATCAGTCTTCCATCCACTGGTTCACTCCCAAATGGCCACAATGGCTGGAGCTGGACTGATCCAAAGCCAGGAGCCAGAAGCTTCTTCTGGGTCTCCCATGTAGGTGCAGGGGCCCAAGCACTTGGGCCATCCTCCACTGCTTTTTCCTAGAAAAGAGCTCGATTGGAAGTGGAGGAGCCAGGACTCAAACCAGTGCCCATTAGGCATGCTGGTCTGCACGTGGTGGCTTTACCTGCTACACCACAGCACTGGCCCCCAATAAATAAATCTTTAAAAAGAAATGTAAAAAAGTCCATCTCATAGAAGCTGAGTGTAGAATAACTATTAGCAGAGGCTTGAAAGGGTAGAGGGGTTGCAGTAAGTTGATAAACAGGTACACAGTTGCAGTTAGAAAGGAGCAATAGGCGGGCTCAGCTCTCTGCGCTCTGCTGAGCCACCAGCCTGGCCTGCCCAGGTGAATTCTCTCCATTCAACCAGGTAACCTCACTCTCCACCAGTCTGAGTGACTGGATGCTCTCTCCCTATCCCTCTCATTCTGAAGGAGGCCCTATTCCCAATAAAGCCTTATGACTCTGCTCTCTGTCTCACGCCTGAATTCTTTCTTGTGTGAAGGCAAGAACTCCATGTCTTCCACGGCCTTTTCTCTGGCGATATTTGGGGACCCAGATGGGACCCACAAGAAATCCACGAGGGAATTCATGAAGGGATCAGGAAGGGATTGAAAGAAAACTCCATCCAGGTCTGTATATCTTCTCTCAAGCGCGATCGGATCTATGGGAGTGACCGTTGATCTCCCAGCATCCCACAGGTCCCCAAGAATGCGGAGTCCCCCAGCCACAGTGTAGCCGTGGCCCAGACTCCACAGAGATTGAAACGGGCAGGGCAGCTAGGAAGGGCAGTTGGCTGAGAGCCTGGAGATCGCTCAAGTTTGCTTTGGCTTTCCAGTGGCTGGACTGCGACCCTAGAACTTTTCCTCTCTCTTGGAGGACTCCTGGTACGCTGCCTACTGCTACATGAGTGGGGCTTAGCTTCAGTCTAGGTTAATATTGGCCCTCCAGGTAAACTCAGACAACTAGAGATAGCAGGCAATCAAGAGCAATAGGAGATTTTGAGCAGTTGGTGAAACAGCGCGCCTACCCAACCCCAGGGCCAGTCCTATCAGGCTCAGGTGTGCCCAGTCTTCCCTTTCCCTGCTCTCTGCCAGCAGAATGGCTCACTGCACCCACTCAGGCACAGCCGGATGTCTCTGGCAAGAGATGAGTGCTCTCTAGGGCTTTTTTCCTCTCTCTTCATTTCCAATTCAATACCCCTCCTAACTATGAGGGGGGAGGGCAAATGCCTCTGGCTAGGGCTGGCCTTACAGGTTTCCCCACCTAAACAAGAGACACCTTAATCTATGAAACCTTTCCAATCTGATGGATGGGTTTTTCTCTTCTCTGCAGTTGATGGAAACTTTCCTTCAACCCCACAGGAGTCTCTCATTCTCTGCCTCTTTCTTTCCTGGTGTGTTTCACTGTCCTAAGTAATGGGCTCATACGCTGATAATCAGTTTTTTTTTTTTTTCCTGTGCTACTGTAGCTGACTTAGCTAAGGAGAGTTTTCACGTGTCTTGAAGGTTTCGTGTTTTTCTGTTGCCAGTACTGAGTCTTAAATGGGTGAACTGCATCTCAGTTGATTATGATATCTGCCTATTCGTAACGTTTGAGAGATTATCTTAATTCGGATCAGATCGAGCCTGCAGCCTTGGTTAAAATGCTCAGGTTAAATGTACTATTTTAGCTAAATGGTGTGACTTTGACTATTTAAATTCTAAACTGAGTCTTCTGACTTTGAGGCTTCCAATCGATCCCTGGAATTCTCAAAGGATGAGACTCTCAATTTGTTAAAATAACACTTGTTTGAGTCGATTCAGATTATGTAAAATACATTAAAAGGTTATAAACGAAGTCAGACCTATGTTGTATTCAAGTTACTGCTTTTCAGCTAGAGTGGTTTTGTAAAGATGAGAGTAAATTCTGTGTATACAAGCTTTTATGTTGTTAACTAAAGTAAGCCAATACAGTTGATTCAAAAATTGTGTTACTCCAAATGCCCTTTCATTGGCTTGGTTTACATGTGTCTTTGATGATATGCTTTATACTTGTTTCTTTAAAGGATGACGATATTTTCAAAGTTGTTAACATACACTAGAGTCTGTGTTTACTGTTCAGGTGGTGTTATCCTTATCAGTTACTTGAGAACATGGAAGTATAGCTTTGACCTTAGAAATAATTCAGATAATGACATAGTATTCATTAATATCTCAGTGTCTTAAGTCGTCTAGGCATCGTTGCTAAGCAAAACTTGAGAAAAGGCATCGTGTGTCTTTTAGCATCTTAGATTCTGTGAGGGGGACTGTTCAGGTTTGTTAACATGTATTCTCAGAGGTTGTCCATACATGACCATTCAGGACTACTTAAAAGTAACTTTGGGTTTAAGTTTCAGGAGCTGTGAGCAAGTCACAAAAAGTTTGAGAGAAATCTTAGAGGAAAAGTTTGTGATTTTAAAATATTGTTTACAGAGTTTCTACAAGTTGAGTGCTAATGCCAAAGTTACACTTGTTGTAGGTAGGCATACAGGATATAACTGATCAGGTTTGTGAGCTGGAAGGCCATGTCTTCACCATGCCCCTGTGTGACCTCATGCCTCTACCTGACCACACCTGTGTGCCCACCTGCCAATCAGACTAGTTAACCACTCCCCTTTAGAAGGGATTAAAGGCCTGGAGCATGATGGGCCCAGTCCTTTATATGTTGGCCCTTTTGCCTTTTGTGCTGGGCCCTTGCTGCCCCTGTGCCTTTGGGGCATGTGGCCTTTGGGCCATCCACTCCATGTTTCCTGGCCTATATGCTGCTCAATAAGCTGGCTCCTGGTACTCAGTATGAATCCAGATTTCTCTTTTTAGATAGGGCCCTTACTTTTCTATGCATCTCCCTCACTGAATAAAAAGCTTAAAAACTTATCATGCTGCCTGAGTCATTTATGCAGGTATTCAGAATTCTTAATTCTTCTCTGAGTATTAGGCAAGAACCCACACAGGCTTGTTAATATTGGGAATTTGTTAATAAGCACACAGTAACATAATTGGAATCCCATATTCCGATATCACATTGACCCAAGGTTGAAGTCTGATCTTCTGTTACAACAAGGTTTTTGAAAAATGCATATTAATATGTTAGTAAATATCTGGAAATGGCCTCAGTCATAGATCTTAAATTCTGTTTTTGCAAAAACTGTAACATCTCCATTTAACAGTTTCTGTTTCATTGGTTACTCTTTGCCATTTCTAGAGTAGATCCTGTATGCTCTTTTTGACTGTTAAATTGTTCCAAGTTATGTGGTTATTTCATGTGTTAACTCTTATATTCAAAGTTTTTTATTTCTGGTATATTTGACAAAAAACATAGATTTTGTGTTCTGTTAATCTATTGTGTTCTCTACTGTTAAGTTCTGATTGATGAAAAGTATTGAGCCTATAGGCACATGAAAAAATGTTCAAGGTCGCTAGCAATCAGGGAAATGCAAATCAAAACCACAATGAGGTTTCACCTCACCCTGGTTAGATGGCTCACATACAGAAATCTACCAACAACAGATGCTGGGGAGGATGTGGGGAAAAAGGGACACTAACCCACTGTTGGTGGGAATGCAAACTGGTCAAGCCACTATGGAAGTCAGTCTGGAGATTCCTCAGAAACCTGAAGATAACCCTACCGTTCGACCCAGCCATCCCACTCCTTGGAATTTACTCAAAGGAGTTTAAATTGACAAACAAAAAAGCAGTCTGCACCCTAATGTTTATTGCAGCTCAATTCACAATAGCCAAGACCTGGAACCAACCTAAATGCCCATCAACGGTAGACTGGATAAAGAAATTATGGGATATGTATTCTTTAGAATACTATACCACAGTAAGAAACAACGAAATCCAGTCATTTGCAACAAAATGGAGGAATCTGGAACACATCATGCTGAGTGAAGTAAGCCAGTCCCAAAGGGACAAATACCATATGTTCTCCCTGATCGGTGACAACTGACTGAACACCAAAAAGGAAACCTCCTGAAGTGAAATGGACACTATGAGAAATGGTGACTTGATCAGCATAGCCCTGACTGTTAATGAACAACTTAATACATTATCCCTCTTAGTATTTTTTTTTGTCTGTTCTACTTAATATGACTGGTTTAATTCTGTAATTAATACACAGTTATTCTTAAGTGTTGAAAATTAACTGAAATGTGATCCCTGTTAAACATAAGAGTGGGAATAAGAGAGGGAAGAGATGTATAATTTGGGACATGCTCAAGCTGACTTGCCCCAAATGGTAGAGTTAGAAACATACCAGGGGATTCCAATTCGATCCCATCAAGGTGGCATGTACCAATGCCATCTCACTATTCCAAGTGATCAATTTCAGTTCACAATTGACCATAATGAAAGGACTAAGAGTCAAAGGGATCACATAAACAAGTCTAGTACCTGCTAGTACTAACCGATAGAATAAATAAAGGGGAGAGTGATCCAACATGGGAAGCGAGATACTCAGCAGACTCATAGAATGGCAGATGTCCTAAATAGCACTCTGGCCTCAGAATCAGCCCTAAAGGCACTCGGATCTGGCTGAAAAGCCCATGAGAGTATTTCAGGCATGGAAAGCCAAGACACTCTGGCAAAAAGATCTCTGTGAGTGAGATCCCAGTGGAAAGAACAGGTCTTCAAAGAAGGAGGTACCTTTCTCTGAAGGGAGGAGAGAACCTCCACTTTGACTATGACCTTGTCTAAACAAGATAAGAGTCGGAGAACTCAAGGGGCTTCCATAGCCTTGGAAACTCATGACTGGAACATAGGGAGATTACTGATGCCATAAACAAGAGTGTCAATTTGTAAAGTCAACAACAGGAGTCACTGTGCACTTACTCCTCATGTAGGATCTCTGTCCTTAATGTGCTGTACATTGAGGCTTAATGCTATAATGAGTACTCAAACAGTATATTTCACTTTGTGTTTCTATGGGGGTGCAAACGGTTGAAATCTTTACTTAATGTATACTAAACTGATCCTCTGTAAAAAAAAAAAAAAGAAATTATCAATTCCCAACTTGACTCTCACTGGGATTAAACATGACAATAGGTCTGATCTGATTTCATCATCATTTAAAAAAAATCATCTATTATTTTTCACTTTATGTTTCTGTGTGGGAGCAAACTGTTGAAATCCTTACTTAATGTATACTAAGCTGATCTTCTGTATATTAAGATAATCGAAAATGAATCTTGATGTGAATGGAAGGGGAGAGGGAGTGGGAAAGGGGAGGGTTGTGGGTGGGAGGGACGGTATGGGGGGGAAGCCATTGTAATCCATAAGTCGTACTTTGGAAATTTATATTCATTAAATAAAAGATAAAAAAAAAAGAAAAAAAAAGAAAAGTATTGAGCCTTAAAAGTTTAAGTTATTTATATGTATTTATTTAAAAATATTTGGTCACTTTATCATTATGATTAAATCTGCTCTAAATTGTTGAAATTGTCCTAAGTGGATATCATTTCATGATGTTAAGGAATTCTATTTTTTTTTATTATAAACACTTTTATTTAGTAAATGTAATTTTCCAAAGTACAGTTTATGGATTACAATGGTCCCCCCCCCCCATAACTTCCCTCCCACCCACACTCCTCCTATTTCAACCAGATACTTTAAGTTCTCTTGGCATCTTCAACAGTTTCTGAAAATCAAAGTTCTAAATTCTCTGGACTTTAATATTTCCAGATGGACCCCTGGAGATATCAAAGGATATATCTCTCATCTTGCAGAGATAATAGCCAATTAGGCTATTTGGTTTAAAGGTGTTGCCAAGGTGTGAAATGATGCTAAATTTCAGTTATAAGCTTGTTTCTTTCCAGCTACTCCAGCCTCTGGTTTGAAAGCCAGATTCTTTAAGGCAGACTGACAAAGTCTCCATCCAGCTAACACTGAATAATCAGGCATTGCTAGTTCAAAATATGGAACAAGCGGAGGTCCAGCCAAAAGGAAGAAAGCATTCCAAAAGACACTTAGAGATGATTGGAGATGGCAATACAGCTGATACTAGAGAGCTGGGTCCTTAGAGCCCAAGAAAGCTCTAGTGTCCACAGGCTACACAGTGAAAATCCAGAAACCCAAAAACTTACTACATAAATCCAAAAACTCATTTTTGAGTTATGTGGTAAATTCTAGAATAAACTTACGGGTTACACAGTAACACTAGTTAAACCGGGCAACCCAGGCCATAACCTACCAGCTCATTGTGAACATTCAGAAGCCTAAGGATGGCAAAGATGTCTGCCACTTCTTCTCTAAGTCAGGCTATGCAGTAGACACTGGTTAAACACTGGTTAAATCCGAAAGCCCAGGAAGTCAGGCCAAGCAATCAGGGAGGCCCGACTCGCTGCCTCATTTCTCCTTTTCTCTTCCAGAAGGGAAGTTGACTATTTAGGATTCTCTACTGTGATGTACAGTTTGCTCCTCAGACTTTATAAAAGTGAGACTGACCTTTTCTGTAACAATGTCTAGCCACAGCATAGAGGACCAAATGATATAGCCAAAAAACTATTAAATAATGTTACAGCTAGATTGGTTTTTCTGTGTACACAGTAAATGGGCAGAATTACCCCTTTTAAACCAAATTTAAGGAGAGAGAGGAAGTTGTACCGATGACCTCAAAATATATACACAGATCACCATATTTGATCTTACCTGAAAGGTCATAGTTCTCCTCATGGGCATGGTTTTAACTCACAGGGAAATACTAAGTTGTAGGCAGCCCATCGCTTCTCGGCCTTTTGGCTAAGATCTCCTGTAGGCAGCCCATAGACAAGTCAGACAAGTCAAAGTCAGCCTCGGCTTGTGGAATTCCTGGGAGGAGAAAGTCACAGACTCCCATGTTGAAGGAGGATGCACTCTGCTAAAATTAACTATGTTATGACTGTGTTGCACAAAACCCAATAAGTTGCTTGCGTGTGTTGTTAACTTCCGTGTTGCCTTGAGCTGCAGCTGGTTATGCATAAAATATCGCTGAGACGCTGGAATAAAGGAGCCTTGATCAGCCTTGTTGTCTTGGCTCCATTCTCTGCGCCCTTGTCCCTCTTTTCATTCCCACTCCCTCCTTCAGGTTCTATTCGACTGGTGCAGCTGGCCCGCACACTCTAAGTGTCACAATTTGCCCATGACCATAGCTTTCTAGCACATCTGATGATATTAAAAAAATCTTAAAAATCTGGATTGGGTTGAGCACCCCCTTGACTGACATCCTAGAGGCTGCATCCGTGGTCTACTTTATTAGAGGCCAGGAGAATGAGGAGCAAGCTAGGCAGAAGGAGCAATGTAAGGATAGAAGGCAGGCCAATTAATGGCTGTTTTATGCAGTGATTTTCCATTAAGGAGACCCAACAAGGCCAGTCCACCCCAAACAGCACCTGTTTCCGATATGAGGCACCAGGGCATTAGGCAAGCAGCTGTCGTGACAGAAACTGGCTTCTGTCAGCTCTGCCAAGAGCAAAGCCACTGGAAATGGAACTGCCTTGGGTGTCGAAGGATCCCTGGTTCAGAACCACAGACCCTGTGGTCCAGAGTTAAAAAACCTTTGTTTCTGCCCAGCTTCCAACTCTAACCAAAGCTATTAGAGGATGGCCAAGGGTCAGTGAAACATAAGTTGCCTACTTGTACTAGCCTCCTATTCAGTTCTCTTCCTAGTCCAGCCATGTAGTGGGAGTCAACAGAGTGCCTCCCTTAAGGAGATTCACATGTCTCTTGTGTTTCTCTTCCAGCTCCCCATGGGTAGGTCTGGGCCTCACACAAACCTGGCCAGGCCTTAAAGCCTGTTCAAATATTATTAAGCTTCAAAAAAGCACTTCCTGGGGCTGGCAATGTGGCACAGTAGGTTAATCCTCCACCTGCGGCGCCGGCATCCCTTATGGGCAGCAGTTCTAGTCCCAGCTGCTCCTCTTCCAATCCAGCTCTCTGCTGTGGCCTGGAAAAGCAGTGGAGAATGGCCCAAATGCTTGGGCCCCTGTACCCACGTGGGAAACCAGGAAGAGGAATCTGGCTCCTGGCTCCGGATCCACGTAGCTCCGGCTGTTGTGGCCATGTGGGGAGTGAACCAACGGAAGTAAGACCTTTCTCTCTGTCTCTCCCTCTCACTGTCTGTAACTCTACCTCTCAAATAAATAAATAAAAATCTTTAAAACAACAACAACAACAACAACAACAAAAAAAGCACTTACTGTCAGTTCTAAAAACAGGGCTTAGAGTAACAGCTAACTTAGATAGTCCTACACCTATCTGCACAGGTTCTCACAGAGGACTTAAAGGACCTATCTCTTGAAGGAGATGTGAAATAATCTAAAATGTAGATGGTTAAATGTAAATGGTTTATTAGTCTATTTCCTTTCCAAGCCTGAGACTCCGGTCTTGTACATTAGCTTAACTTCCTAGCTACTAGGCATCCAGAAGGGAAAAAAGCATAGCCAGTCCACTAGAGAGTTATTTTACCCTTAACCTCACCCCTGGGAAGAGAAAATGAGTCCCAGAGAGGATATTGGCCATGCAGCAAATTCCTGCTTCTGCAAACTTCAGGCAGTCTTCGATGAGGTGTCTGTTTCAGGTCTTTGACCCATTTTGAAGTTGGGTTGTTTTCTTATTGTTGAGTTAATAAGTACTCTGTATATTTTGAATGACAATTCCTAGTCTGTGGCTTGTTTTCATTCTCTTGAACAAGTTGGTTTTTATTTATTTATTTTTTTTGTAAACAGAAACTTTGCAAGTTAATCTTAAAGTTTATACATCAGTGCAATTGGCCCAGAAAATAGAATTGGTCAAATGAGAGAGAAGTATAACTCACCATATCAATATTAAAACAGCTCTATAGTAAATAAGATAAATACATAGATCAATGAACAAAATAGACTCTGGAAAATCCATGTACATGTATGGACCCTTGGCTACAGAGAAAAAGCACGATTCTCCCTTCCTCTTAAGTGTACTCTAAGAGGCAGCAGGTGATGGTCCAAGTAGTTGTGTCCTTGCCATGTATGTGGGAGACCTAGATTGAGTTCTTGGTTCCTGACTTCTGTCCTGGACCAGTTCCAGATATTGTAGGCATTTGGGAGTGAACTGAAGGATAGGAGATTCATATTCTCTCTCTCTCTTTTTCTCCTCCTCCTCCTATCTCCCCACTGCCTTTCAAATACATAAAAAATTAATTTTTACAAAACACAGGCTTTTAAATAAGTGTGATGGATCATTTCAATACCCAAGTGGATATCCATATGATCACATATACTTTTTATTAACAAAAATCAATTTCAAGTAGATTTAAAACCTACATAGACATGTAAAATCATAAAGCTTTTAGAAAAAGATATTGGAAAATATTCTTATGGATTTCATACTGGTAAAGATTCATTGAAAGTGACCCAGAGTACACTAACTCTGAAGGGAAGTTTCATTGATTAGATCACATTAATAGTTTTTTTTTGATAGAAAACTTTTATTTAAAAAATATAAATTTCCAAAGTACAACTTTTGGATTATAGCAGTTCTTCCCCCCCGATAATCACCCTCCCACCCACAAACTATCCCATCTCCTACTCATTCTCCCATCCCATTCTTCATTCAGATTCATTTTTAATTATCTTTATATACAAAAGATCAACTCTATACTGGGTAAAAATTTCAACAGTTTGCACCACACGGACACACAAAGTATAAAATACTGTTTGAAGACTAGTTTTACCATTAATTTTCATAGTACAACACATTAAGGACAGGGTCCTACATAGGGAGTAAGTGCACGGTGACTCCTGTTGTTGATTTAACAATTGGCACTCTTATTTATGTCGTCAGTAATCACCTGAGGCTCTTGTCATGAGCTGCCATGGCTATGGAAGCCTCTTGAGTTCACCAACTCTGATCTTATTTAGCCAAGGCCATAATCAAAGTGGAAGTTCTCTCCTCCCTTCAGAGAAAGGGACCTCCTTTTTTGATGGCCCATTCTTTCCACTGAGATCTCACAGAGATCTTTCATTTAGGTCATTTTTTGCCACAGTGTCTTGACTTTCCATGCTGGAGAAACTCTTACGGGCATTTAGCCAGATCCGAATGCCTTAAGGGCTGATTCTGAGGCCAGAGTGCTGTTTAGGGCATTTGTCATTCTATGAGTCTGCTGTATATCCTGCTTCCCATGTTGGATCATTCCCTCCTTTTTAATTCTACCAATTGTTATTAGCCGACACTGGTCTTATTTATGTGATCCTTTTGATGCTTAATCCTATCTATGATCAGTTATGAACTTAAACTGATCACTTTAAATAGTTTTGTTTACTCTTATTAAGAACACCATTAAAACTTAATCAGATTTAATAAAATTAACAAGTATGGGTTCTCCAGAGAAATAGAACCAATATTAGATACATAGAAAATGGGCTCATGTAATTATGGAGTCTCAGAAGTCCCAAGATCAGCAGTTGGCAAGTTGAAGAGCCAGTAGAGTTGATAGTATAGCTGTAGTCCAAGTCCAAAGGTCTGAGGTCCAGGAGAGCCAGTGGTTAATTGTGTAGTCCAAGTCAAAAAAGGAGACCAATGTCCCATCTTGAACACAAGCAGAGAAAGTGAATTCTCCCTTAACATCTTTATTCTATCCAAGCTGTCAATGAACTGGATATGTCCACATTAGAAAGGACAATCTACTTTATTGAGTCTACTGATTCAAATGTTAATCTCACTAAGAAACAACCTCACAAACACACCAGGATAATGTTGACCTGAAACCCAGGGTTCCAGGTGTCTCAATCAAATTGGCATAACATTCTTACTATCATACCCACTACAAACTGGTAGAAGATATTCACCAAACGAATAAACCAAAATGTTCTTATCCTATTATTTACAAATTAGTTTTAAGAACACAGACAACTAAATAGAAAATTGGAGAAATGATTTCACAAGAGAAGGCAGTCAAATTGTCAGTAAACATGAAAATCTGCTCAAATTCACAAGTAATTCATGAAACTCAAAACTAACAACGAGAGGATGAGCAAGACATCCAACTGCAGATGTATCATCTGTGTCTCCCTCCTGATGCTCATTAAATCCTAAAGCTCTTGTTTCTTATAATTTAATTAACAAGAATTATGTAGGTATGAGAGATATCACATAGGCATAGCATGTTCCTGGAGATGTACAATAGAATTATTAACTTTATGACATAATATCTGATACTAAAA
Organism: Oryctolagus cuniculus; assembly: GCF_964237555.1. NCBI lineage: Eukaryota > Metazoa > Chordata > Mammalia > Lagomorpha > Leporidae > Oryctolagus > Oryctolagus cuniculus. The sequence continues at coordinate 12,471,273 of NC_091432.1, read as the reverse complement.
TATCTTTTATTTTTGAGGTAACATTCAAATTTACACTACAGTCAAAGGCTTAATGTTCCACTAAATAGAGTTTAACAAGTAAAAAGTTTAAGGACCATAGCAGGTGGCCCAGATTGCCAAGAAAAATGCCTCTCAAATTTAGTATGCAAATTGACTAGTTGACAGTCTTGTTGATGTACATGTGTTGTACACTGATGCTGTAGCTCTACAGTGGAACATATTTTCTATCTAACAAGTTCTCAGGTGAGGTTGTGGAGCTCCTGCTAGCTAGCTGACGGACCATGCTTTGGGAAGTTACTAAGGGTTCCCATGGGCTACCCAGGTAGAAGGTAATTGTAGACAGCTGAGTGTGGTCAAGGTTTATAAGCATTTAAGGAAGCCCAGCTCCTTGCTGCTTCCTATTCCCTGTGAGTGTTGTGTCCTGTAGTCTGGCGTGATGAAGGCCTGTGCGCTCTTAGGCGAGTTCTTCCTCCTCTCTTTACTATTTTGGCATTCTTCAGGACTTGAGCCAGGTATGAACAACAAATGCCTTTGGAAGATGGTGATGTAGAGTGATAAGGTTTTTTTTCTTTTTAATATTTTGTATTTGAATGTCAGAGTCACAGAGAAAGAGGGAGAGAGAGAGAGAGATCTTTCATCCACTGGTTCACTCCTCAAATGGCCACAATGGCCAGAGCTGGGGAAGACTGAGGCCAGGAGCCAAGAGTTTCTTCTGGGTCTCCCATGGGGTGCAAGGGCCAAAGCACATGGGCTCTTTCTCTGCTGCTTTCCCAACTGCATTAGCAGGGAGCTGGATTGGAAGTGCAACAGCCAGGAATTGAACTGACGCACATAAGGGATGCTGGGGCTACAGGGGGAGACTTAAACTGCTATGCCTCAGCACCGGCCCTAAGATTAGTTTCTAAAACACTGCTGTATGAAGAATTATTTTTCTCCTTGATTATAAACCAATAGTTAGGGTTACTTGTTTCCAACTAGACGGTTTTTTTAAAAAAACAATGTGTTTTCATCCCCATAATCCACTGTGTTTAAGCTGTACTCAGGTGTTGGCTTTTATTACAAACCTGTTTGAAACTCTTCAGGTTGAATTTATCTTATATCACTAGCTGTATTCCAATGGCTAGACCCATGTTTCTGATGTAATTGGGATTCATATGATTTGAGAGAGCTAGGAAGAAGGGCTACCTTATTCATGTCTCCAGATTCCTGGGAAGGAAGGTTGTAGACATTTTTGGCCTATTTTCAGTGCTTGACAGAATAAAATAAACAGTGAGTAGATGAGTTTGGGTAGGTTCTAGTGAGTTCCTTTGAAATTCTGAGTTTTGGAAATGCGTTATAACCCCAATTCTGGTGCTTATTAGATGCATGAACCCGGGCTTTACTTGAAGTCTCTTGGCCCAATTTCGGCCACTTTTAAAATTACTAGGGATGGAGCCGGCGCCGTGGCTCAATAGGCTAATCCTCCACCTTGCGGCGCCGGCACACCGGGTTCTAGTCCCGGTCGGGGCACCGGATTCTGTCCCGGTAGCCCCTCTTCCAGGCCAGCTCTCTGCTATGGCCAGGGAGTGCAGTGGAGGATGGCCCAGGTGCTTGGGCCCTGCACCCCATGGGAGACCAGGAAAAGCACCTGGATCCTGGCTCCTGCCATCGGATCAGCGCGGTGTGCCGGCTGCAGCGGCGGCCATTGGAGGGTGAACCAACGGCAAAGGAAGACCTTTCTCTCTGTCTCTCTCTCTCACTGTCCACTCTGCCTGTCCAAAAAAAAAAAAAAAAAAAAAAAAAAAAAAAAAAAATTACTAGGGATGCATTTGCACCTTGCAATACAATGGTGAGAGGACCAATGAAGTGAGTTGCTCAAATGTAAGTGTTGGTATCACATGAAGTAATTGAGAGGGTAGCTACAGATTGCCTCAGGATGCCAACCTGATGGCAATTGTGGCTGATGTTGCTGTAAAAGGTTTGCCAAGGAAAGCCTGTGGACTCTGTCTCATGGCTGTAAGCATGTTGCTTCTCCACCTGTACAAGTACTTTAGAATACTGTTTCTCAACTGGGGGGTTGTTTGTCCCTCCAGGGACATCTGACAACATCTAGAGGCACACTTGGTTGCCACAGCTTGGATTGCTACTGGTATCCAGTGGATAATGGTCAAGAATGCTACTATACATTCTATGTATACAGCCAATAAGAACAGTCAACTGCGAATATCAATAGAACTGAATGAGAAATCCAGTTTCTGCTTAGTTGGAAGACTCCTTCACTATGCAGAACTAGTTCCAGACGGATATTTAAAAAAAAAAGATTTGAGAGAGAAAAAATCTTCCACTGCTTTACTTCTCAAATAACTCCAACAGCCAGGGCTGGGCCAGGCTGAAGCCAGGAGCCTGGAACTCCATCTGTATGTCCCATGTGGGCAGCAGGGTCCCTAGCACATGGGCCATCTTCTGCTGCTTTTCCAGGTGCAGCCAGTTTACCTTTTTTAAAGTTTGACTTTTTTTTTAAAAGATTTATTTATTTTGAAAGAGTCAGAGAGACCAAGAGAGAGAGGTCCTCTATCTGCTGGTTCACTCCCCAAATGGCTGCAATGGTTGAAAGACTGGACCAGGCTGAAGCCAGGAGCCAGGGACCAGGAGCTTAACCCTGGTCTTCCACATGATTACAGGGTCCCAAGCACTTGGGCCACCTTCCCTTGTTTTCCCAGGTGCATTAGCAGTGAGCTGGATCAGAGGTGGAGCATCTGGGACTTGAACCCACACTTATATGGGATGCCGGTGTTGCAGGTGGCAGCTTAAGCTGTGCCGAGTTGCTGCACCAAGCAAATAGTAGTATTAATCTTTACAGCAAAAATACACTTTCCTGAAAAGCTAGATGACATGCTCCATCTTGTGCTTGTTTCTGCCCTCTTTCAGCCATTGCAACAAGCAATAGTGTGAAGTTGTCCCTCCAGATTTCTAGGCTAGATGAGGCCACCTTTCTAAGCCAAATGGAGTCTGCAGATCACTGGATACTGCCAAGTGTCCCAGGATCAGATACTTGGTAAATGTCTCATTCAAGTGGTTTGGCAAATCATTTATTTAATTAAAACTCATGTTGAAGACCAAATGCATACCATGTAGCTGGGGATGAAGAATTGAGGATTCACATTTGGGTGAAAGATAACAATGTTTCTGATGTTTACTTGTTTAAAATGTTAATGGGTTGAGCACAGCCTCTATGGGTTAAGATGAGAACATTGTGCTGTGTATGTTTTAGTATTAAGATTTTGCTCTAGATTTAGTTTATTTTTTTTAAAGATTTATTTATTTGAATGTCAGATTTACAGAGAGGAGAGGCAGAGAGAGAGGTCTTCCATCTGCTGGTTCGCTTCCCAATTGGCTGCAATGGCTGGAGCTGCACCCGCTAGGAGCTTCCTCTGGGTCTTCCCACGTGGGTGCAGGGGCCCAAGGACTTGATCTATCTTTCACTGCCTTCCCAGGCCATAGCAGAGAGCTGGACTGGAAGTGGAGCTCTACCCATATGGGATTCTGGCACTGCTGGCACCAGCCTTGCCTGCTATGCCACAGCGCTGGCCCCTAGATTTAGTTTAGATCACTGATGCTGAATATGGACAGACAGATCTGTCTCCATAGCAACAATTTGATTATAGTACCTTACATAAACACTTTGAAATTACTTTTACCTTAAATGAACATTGAGCACTTAAGTTCTAGGTTTTAGTCTAAGATATTTCTATGCCTATGTCATTTAATCACCACCAGACCTTGAAAGGTAGGTAATAATTACTATACCTTAAATATGACTAAATGGTTAAAAAGAAACTAAATTTATCTCTTTGGATGAATTTTTATTGCAATGTAAAATGGAAAGATGCAAATTGGTCACTACCCTCAAGTGGTTATTGGAGCACTTGAGATGTGGCTATCTGAATTGTGCTTTAAGTATTTTAAATGCATAGATTTCATGAAATCTGCTTGGAAAAGAGGATTTAAAAATCTTAATTTTTATTACATGTTAATGATAATATGAGATATTAGATAAAATAAATATTAAAAATAATACCTTTTATTTTTGACTATAGCTTTCAGTTTTCTAATAGCCATAAATTTATATGGTGTGTTATGTACTGTACTGTGTTACGTACTGTACTGTTATGTATAGTACTGACATAGAAAGTGTTTGCTTTGAGATAAAGATGTGCCAACATATTAACATTTTGGGTTTTTTTTATAGCAGTGACTTCAGTGTGTTCTGACGATTGGTTGGTAGCCAGAATAAGAAAGAGACCCTTTGATAATGACACGGAAGTTAGAATTGGTGACATCCACCTGGGAAACAGCTGTCTCGTCACAAGGATGCTGTCATTCAACTACGAGTTTTCTTATCCTATCGTTTATTGTGGAATCAAGAAATTTGTAAGTGCCATGATGATTTTCCTTAAAATGCATTCTGCATTTTTCAGTCATATTGTGTCAATGGTTACTTTGTCATTTAAAAACTTCAAGATACTCATACCTTGCAATGAACAACTCTTGCACAAGAACCAGATGCTGTACTCAATTTCAGATAAGTGGGTTTGAAGAAGTTCAAAGTTATGGTACATGACTTCCAATTTCCCAAACATCATCTGCTGTCAGATTGAAATATTTCAAAGCATTGTGTGGTTATGCACAATGAGGGGCTATTTTGGAAATGTCTAATATACTTTAAAACAGTCCCTCAGACAAAAGTGTGCTGTCTCCTCTGGTGGTAGAGATGGAGACAAAGAGTTAAAAAGACAGAAGACAAGGTGAATAAACTGTTTCTCTCTCATAACTACTGCATTATTTTTGTTGAATTAATGTAAAATGGCATTTTCAGGTTTTTCTGGAACTGATATATGAAGTTCAAATCACTAAACCACCAAAATTTTGTTATCTAGTGTTAAAACTCTCAATGCTTTCAGATATTCCAAGGGAATGATGTTTTCATATTATCTGAAATCAACTACAAACCTAGATTGGATACCAGCTACACGTTCCCAGTAGTTTGCTTTATGAAGAGGTAAGTGTAGCCAACTATTCCCTTACATATATTTTCTTAAATATATCCTTTGTTGTTTTATCCTTTGTTTTTGTTGCTAATGTAGCTATTAAAAATTATCCTGGGGATACCTATGACACTACTAAGATTTCTAAAATTTCTCTATTTCTTGTCAGGAAAATTTTCGAATCTAAAGAGTTGAAAAGAACTTTATGATAAACGTCCATATACTCAATAGCTAGAGTCTGTCATTTTTCAAAACTTTATCACACACCCTTTCCCTATGTAACAATTTTTTTAGTGCACGTCCAATTGAAGGCATGAGCACACTCCCCCGAGCACTTGAACATGAATATAATGAATTGGGGATCAATATTTATTTAAAGGTAATTCTTTGAAGAAAAATTCACATACAACTAAATATATATATGAGGGTGCTTCAGAAAGGTTGTGGTAAATTATTTTGGTGCAAAAATTTCTTTTAAAATACTTGTTTGAAAGTCAGAGTTAGAGAGAAAAAGGGAGATAAAGATCTTCCTTTCGCTAGTTCACTCCACAAATGGCCGCAATGGCCAGGGCTCGGCCAGACCAAAGCCAGAAGCTTCATTCACATTTCTCACATACCAGATTCTACCCAGAAATTCTATGATTCTCTGACAACCTGTGGGTGTCAGGGGCCCAAACACTTGGGCCATCTTCTCCTGCTTTTCTCATGCCATCAGTAAGGAGCTAGAATGAAAGTGTAGTATGACAAACTGGTGCCCATGTGAGATAGATACTGGTATCACAGGTGGAGGCTTTACCCACCATGCCACAACACTGACCCCCATAGTGTTTTCATAATATCCCTTCTTCAGAAACTTTTTGAACTTTATAAAGGTTACAGAAGTTTGCATTTGTCAGCTTGTCTGTATGTTTCACACTTCACCTTGCTATTCCTGTCTATAGTTTTATATAAATGGATCATAGCATCTGTTCTTTTGTATCTGGCTTTTTTCAACTAGCATAGTATCTCAGTTTATTTATGTTATAAAAACGAATATGTTCTTCCTCTTATGTTGCTGAGTGGTAGTCCATTATATGTTTATTATTTTGATGAGGACTTGTGCTGTTTTCAGTCTTTTAATAAATCTTCTATGATCATTTTTTTGCATGTCTGTTCCTTTGAATGTCTAGAAGTATTGCTTGATTATACAGAAAGTATGATTAGTTTTGTAAGAAACTGCAAAATTTTTCCGAATAGGATGTTTGTCTATTTGTACATATATCAGGAATGTATGAGAGTCTTTTGGTTTTACTAGATGATGTCCTTAGAAAGGATTTATTGGTGCTGGCACCGTGGCTCAATAGACTAATCCTCCGCCTTTGCGGCGCCGGCACACCGGGTTCTAGTCCCGGTCGGGGCACTGGATTCTGTCCCGGTTGCCCCTCTTCCAGGCCAGCTCTCTGCTGTGGCCAGGGAGTGCAGTGGAGGATGGCCCAAGTCCTTTCTCTCTGTCTCTCACTGTCCACTCAGCCTGTCAAAAAAAAAAAAAAAAAAGGATTTATTTATTTGAAAGAGTTCTTTAGAAAGGAGAGACAAAGAATCTTTTATCTGCTGACCTATTCCCTAAATGGCCTCAATGGCTGGGGCTGAGCCAAGATGAATGTAGGAGTCTGGAACTCTATCCAGATCCCCCATGTGGGTGGCAGGGGCCCAAGTACCTGAGTCATTTTCTGCAGCTTTCCCAGGCACTTTAGCAGGGAGCTAGATGGGAAGTGGAGCAGCTGGGACTGGAACTGGCATTCATACGAGCTGCTGGCACAGCAAGTGGCAGCTTATCCTGCAGCACCACAACTCCAGCCATCGCTCACAATAAGATGTTAGTCCTTTTATTCTAGTCATTCTAAGGAATGTATAGTAATATAGTAATATCTTATAGTTCAATCTACATCTTACATTTTGCATTAACTATTAATGCTCACTGGTCTCCTGTGAGTTGTCTTCTGTCCATTTTTGTCATCATCCATCTTACTGAGTTGTAAGTGCTTTTCATATATCTTGACTACTAGGCCTTGGTCAGATGTTTTGTTATAGTTCCAACATTACTTATTCATTGTCTTAATGGTGTCCCTTGATAAGCACACATCTGTAATTTTGAAGTTTAGTTTATATATTCTTCCTTCTATGGTTATTTTTCTCCTCTTACAATTCTTTTACTGACAAATCTTTAATTTTCTTCAATCTTTGATTTTGGACTAGCTTACCTCTACAATCCATCTGAACTTAAATTTTCTATGTAGTGTGAGGCATATTAAAATTCTCTTCTCAAATAGCTATCTTGTTGATTCTGCACCAGCGATTTTGATGACCTTCCTCTCCCTCTTGGGTTGCTTTGGTTCATCTATAAATTGATGATCATATAAATTTGGATATTTTATGTTCTACTTATCTACTTGACCTCTTTCTCAGTACCATGCTTTCTGGACTAATTTCATTTTCAACTTGGCAATGTCATTTTCATCTACTTAGTTTACTTACAGATGAGCTCTTACTATGTGAAGGATCTTTGAAAAGTTCTAGAAAAATGCATATTATAAAGCACATGAATTTCAAAATTCTTCACTAAAATAAGCCTTTTAAATTCATTTTCCTGCAAATATTTTGAAGAATCCTCCATGTCCTTATAATTCTTTATGGAGAGAAGATAAGAAAGTCAACCAGGCAAGGACTGACTTGAAACTAGCATTAAAAAGGATCTCGTGCCCTTCAAATTCCACCAGTCAAATCTAAACCTGTGCTATGTGATACAGTGGCCAGTAGTCACATGTAACATTTATCTGTAAATTTATTTAAATTAATGCAACCTGAAAGCTAGTCCTTTAGTTGTACTAGCTATTTCTCAAGAGCTTAATATCAGCCTATGAGTAGGGTAACATCACAAAGTGTGGATGGAGAACATTGCCTTTATAGAAAATTCTACTAGATAGTGCTGCTACATAAGAATAAATAGTTCTGAACTAGATAGTAAAAATCTAATTCTTTTTCTAGGAGTGGTTCTGAGCTTTAAGTAGTCCTGTATCTTTTGATGCCAGTTGTCTTCAGATTGCATGATGTGAGGATTAAGACAAGAAGATCTGAAAGACGGTGATGACTAAGGGGGAGAAGGAAGCTCACTGAACACTTCCGTGATAACAATTTCCTTAAATCATCTAATTTCACCTAAATTCTATAAAGGAAATCTTGCAATCTTTACTAATGAAGATGCTGAGGCATGCAGCTATTATGACTTACTAAATGGCAGAGCTACAGCTTCTGTGATTCTCTGACAATCTGTTCTTTAAAATCCTCTGTAAATAAGATATTAGACTCTATCTTTAGACATAAGGCTAGTGAAACTAAATTCCAATTTCCAATATTAGGATGCTTTAGTCTTTGATCTTCTAAAGAACATGTTTTCTTGGCAGTATGAAGTGTTTGCAAACTGTTCTGTCATACTGCCTGGAACAAATGTAGAAAGGTGCTCGGTGTGTGTGTGTGTGTATGTGTGTGTGTGTGTGTATTTTAATATGTGGAAATATGTTTTCTCTTCCAACTTCAGGGTCTTTTCAACTTCCATGGCTAAAATGGTAGCTGGTATATTTTACAAGAACCACAAATCTGTTCACCCAGGTTAGCTCCTGAATTGGGTGCTGCCAGTCAGTTTTTCAAAAAGCCTTTGCAAACCTGTCACCTGCTCAGAGGCTGACAGCCTTGTGATAAGAGGCTCAAGCCATCAATCTTCTGTTTTGGCTGATGAAAGAGGAGATCTGCTCTAGGCAATGATCACGTAAATGTGGTGATAAAAGATGTACAGCATTCCATTTCTTCCAAGAATTCTATAAACTTATAAAAGAAGCCTTACTATTCTCCCTGCAAAAATATCGATATAGCACTTAATCGTGTGCATTTATTTCATTTTCTCTACTTCTAGGCTTATATTCTCGTCTCTGGTAACTTTTGGGTTGAATGGTCATGAAATCAATCTCTTGAGTGATAGCTCTCAAGTAAAAAGAGTGCAACAGTCATCGATTTCCTTCCAAAGTGAGAAATGCGAACCTGATTTTAGCAGTGTTCAGAAGGTGAGAATATCCAGCTTTTCCATTTTATCATGGTTAACTCTAATTGGCCAAATATAATTTTTAAAAAAGATTTATTTATTTGAAAGTCAGTTATACACAGAAGGAGAGGCGGGGGTGGGGGGAAGGTCTTCCTTCCGCTCGTTCATTCACCAGTTGGCTGCAATGGCTGGAGCTGTGCCGATCCAAGGCCAGGAGCCGGGGGCTTCTTCAGGGTCTCCCACATGGGTGCAGGGGCCCAAGGACTTGAGCCATCTTTTACTGCTTTCCCAGGCCATAGCAGAGAGCTGGATCAAAAGTGAAGCTGCCAGGTCTCTAACCGGTGCTCATATGGGATGCTGGCACTGCAGGCAGCGGCTTGACCCACTATGCCACAACGCTGGCCCTGGCCAAATATAATTTTAATGGAGGAAACAACATGAACTGTTTGCTCAAATTGCTTGGCCTTTATGTGAACCGTTTACACTTAGGAATCATAGACTGTTCTTGGGTACAGTCATAGCTTTCTTGTTAGTTGGCACGTACATTTGAATAGGTTCCATACTGATCAATTTCCTTAGCTTTTATATTAAATATCAAATTGTATGTTTTCATATAAACTATGAGAAAATGAAAATTGTCTTAGAAGGCCTATACCAGGTCTCAAATTTCAAACCAATGCCTTCAGAAAAACATGTATACATGCATACTGTATGTAGGTATACAGGTATGATACAATATAAAATGAGAGCAGGAGGATTCAGAGGAATTTTATTACTTTGCATTTGTAACTAAGCTCAGATACCTGCAGAAAAGCACTGTTCTTAAAGATTTTTCTACTAAGCTTATTTCAAAAGGGTGCTACAAAATTTGTGCAAATAGACTATGGTTGTAAAGTTTATTTCATAAGAAAGTGAGCTTTGTTCTAGAGTTCTGATAACCATTTAAAGTTGTATAGCCTAAATATCTGGTGTAATAGTTTTGGACAAGCAGTATACTATCCATACTTAGATGCAAACTATTTCTGATAACATAATGTCTAGCTTATATATTTGATTATAGTTGAGTGATGCTATAGATTACATTTGAGGACAGAAGTTTGCTTTTTCACACTGCTTCTGATTAAGCATCCTTGAGTTCTCTGAACAAATTGTTAGGGGAAGGTTTTATGTAATTGGTTCTTGACTGGTTTTCCCCCTGTCCTACAGGAACAGCTAAATCACTGCATCAACAATGCCTGTGTTATGACTTCTCCCTGAAACACAGGAGCAAGTGGTATATACCTGTCTGGGAGCCAGGTTCAGTAACACTGTGGTTCTATTACCATTTAAATACCTTCTGAAATTTGAGATACTGAAAATCTACACTGTGGCATTTAAACTTTTCAGTGAATTCATCATAAATGAAGCTATCCTGTATGTGAAATCAAGGTTATAATAAAACCACTGCTATATGAAGACTTGCTCAGGTGCAGTGTGAGTACTTTTATGACAGGTTTCATATGACTGAGCATTTTCAGGATTCGGCTACTAACTTTAAACTTCTACCTATTACTCTTAGTAATTACTTAGTGTCCAATACTGAAATATACTCCCCCAACTAAATCTTTCTTCTTTTTTATAAAGCTGGGAGAAGGGGAGATAATCTATGCTACCTGTATAGTTGCTTTAACAATTGGAAGACTTTCCCATAAGTCATTTATCTTGGCTTGATAATTCTTTTCTGATTAAAATACTTCCTCATGGGGCATTATAAATTTATTTTGGAATTGTGCATTTATCCTTCCATTACTTTGAGGCAATATTGGAAGAAAATATTCCAATTGTTTTTCAGCCTAATCTTGAGAATCATAATCAAAGAAGGCTACAATTACACCATAAACATCTTTTCCACCTACCTCTACCCATAGATAAGTGGGTTGCTGGAGGTTTCTTCATAAAAAAAACACTTGCTCTTTCCTTTGAGGTTCCTGAATGAATTGATTGACAAAATGTTGATCAAGGAGGTACAGCTACCAATCGCAAATGAGGATTCCCATTGTGTGGAGGAGGGCAAGGATCATAATAATGCCAGCCATGAGTAGCAGGAGCTCATACCTTGGCCTGCTGCATCTATGGGTTTGAATTCAGAAAATGAGGACACCACACACATGGCACTGTTTGGATATAATTCCTGTCTCATGTGTTGAGAAAGGAGACAGAGATGCATCAGAAAAGATGAGGCAGAATCACTTTCTGTAGTGTGCAGCAGCAGTCTGCCATGGTCAGCAGGTGATTCTTAATAGCCAATGAAGGGTGGTGGGTTGTATGCTCTCTAGAGCTGCAGGCAAAGACCTTATTCTCCTCCTATGGCAGGAGATACCCAGATGGAGTTGGCCTCGTGATATGAGGAGTGGAGAATGCAAATAAAGGAGAAGGAGACAGAAGAGACATTTAGGATTAAAGAGCTGTATATTTTGTACTTATACCATGGAAAATGTTCTTACAGGAATAAACTTCTACAAAAATGGCTGTCAGTGGATAAAGTCTACTGAATTCCAAGCTAAGATTTGGCTTTCTCTCCTGTGTTAGAGTATAATGACCACTTACTTTAGCAGGAGAGACCACCATTCTTGGAGAAGTCCATTTGTTCTTTTTTATCGCATCTCCAACCATCCCACTTCAAATATCTTCTAGATATATACTCAGTGGTTCTCAAATCTGGCTTCAGATTAGAATTACTTTGGAACTTTGGAACAAACCAGCATGGACATTTCTAAAACAGAGAAACTAAGGTTTATAAACTCTAGAACATTCTACTGAGTAGCTGGAAGTAGAGGCATTGCATTAACATTTCCTACCTAGGCTGTGAAGGGATTTCAAAATATTCTTGTAAAATGATATTAGGATAACTTTATTTGGGTTTGAACATTTCTTGAAATCCATGACATTTTTTCATAATGTCTTCCATGAAGTTTTTGAAGGTTCTTTATGATTAAATTTAAAGATTTATTTTGGTGTGAAAAAATTAATCCCATTTCTCAAACTTTTTCAACTTATTGAAAGTACAACTTTTTGATTATAGCAGTTTTTCCCCCCATAACCTCCCTCCCACCCACAACCATCCCATCTCCTCCCTCTCCCATCCCATTCTTCATTAAGATTCATTTTTAATTATCTTTATATACAGAAGATCAACTTAGTATATACGAAGTAAAGATTGCAACAGTTTGCACCCACACAAATACGAAGTATAAAGTATTGCTTGAATATTAGTTTTACCGTTAATCCTCATAGTACAACACATTAAGGACGGGGAAGTAAGTGCACAGTGACTCCTGTTGTTGATTTAACAATTGACACTCTTATGACGTCAGTAATCACCCGAGGCTCTTGTCATGAGCTGCCATTTCAAACTCTTTAAAGTACTCTTGTATTTCCCCATTGACCAAAAAATATCATGACAAATTTTTAAGATTTACTTTATTTGAAAAACGAAGTTAGAGAAAGGGCACGCGCGAGAGATCTTTAGTTGGTTCATTCCCCAGTGACCACAATGGCCTCAGTTAGACCCATTCAGAGCCAGAAAACAAATTCTTCCAGGTTTCCCATATGGGTATAGGAGCTTGAGTACTTGGGCTATCTTTTGATTTCCCAGGCACGTTAGCAGTGAACTGGATTGAAGTAGAGCATCCAGGTCTTGAAACTGTTGCCCGTAAGGGGTGCTAGCGCTGCAGGTGGCAACTTTATCCTATGCTACAGCATGGGCCCTTGAATCAGTATTTCTAGTCTCTGATAACAATCTTTGCCCATCTTGACATTAGTTTTACAATTATAGCAAATGTCACTTTTAGTGGAACAAATTCAAAGCAATGACTTAAAGTCTTAGTTATAAAATTACGAGCCATGAATCAAGCACAGTTAGTACATTCGAAAGTCAGACTTTAGGTGAAAATGCTTGTTGAGGAAACAGTTATACATACTTAGATATATAAAGGTGCTGTCAAGAAGCATGTAATCTTAATATATTCACTAGATAATGTAAATATTACATAGAATAAGACAAAGCTTGATAAAATATCATTTAAAATAGTTAAATGGTGCAAGTGTAAATGAACAGGTAGAATACAGATGAATTCATTCAAATAGAGATTAACTTATTTGAGAGGAAGAGAGAAGGACAGAGCTCCCATCTGCTGATTCACTTCCTAAATGCTGACAATGACTGGGGCTCGACCAGGCTGAAGTTGGCAGCAAGACATTTGATCCAGGTCTCCCATTTGGGTGGCAGGAAGCCAACCGTCTGCACCATCACCTGCTACCTCGCAGGGAGTGAATTAATAGGAAGCTGGATCAGTAACAGAGCTGGGACTCTTTTTTTAAAAAGGTTTATTCATTTATTTGAGAGGTAGAATCACAGACGGAGAGTCGGAGAGAAAGGTTTTCCATCTAATGGATCACTCCCCAAATGGCCACAACAGTTAGAGCTGGGCTGGTCTAGAGCCAGGAGATTCTTCTTAGCCTCCCATATAGGTTCAGGGGCCCAAGTACTTAGGCCATCCTCTGCTGCTTTCCCAGGCACATTAGCAGGCATCTGGCTTGGAAGCAGAGCAGCCAGGATGCTAATGGACACCAAAACAGGGGGTGTGGCCTCTACTGTCTGTGCCACAACGTGTATACCCAGAGCTGGGTCTTGAATCCAGGCACTTTGATAATGAATGTAGGCATCCCTACTAATGGCATATTTGCTAGGCCAATTGAGTATTATCACTTAGCAACTCAATTATTTAAGATATTTTATCACTGAAAGTAGCCAATCTCCCCCCAATCATATCCTCTTATAATTAGGAGATATTGCATACAAGTAGAGGAAAGCCCTATGAGTCGTCTTTCTCATCCTAACTCACATTTAAATATTTTTTTCTGCATTTATTTGACTCCTCCCCCAGATTTGAGGTAAAATAAGATGGTAGATTCCAGGAAGCTAATGTGCAGCATGCTGACTTAGTTAACAAAACTGTGTTGTGTATTTGAAAAGAGTAGATTCAAATTTTTAAAAAATTTATAGAAAGGGAATAAATTTTGTATAGTTCTTTAAGATTATTTATTTGAAAGGCAGAGATACAGAGGAGGAGAGAAAGAGACAGATCTTCCATCTGCTGGTTCCCTCCCCAGATAGCTTTAACCAGGAGCTTCTTTTAGGTCTCTCACATGGTTGGCAGGGGCCCAAACACTTGGGTCATCTTCCACTGCTTTCCCAGAGCATTAGCAGTGAACTGTATTAGAAGTGGAGCAGCTGGGACTTGAACAAGTGTCTACTTTAGGCAGAAGGCTTAACCTTCTGCTCTACAGTGCCGGCCCCTCATGTACACAGTTTTAAGAACATAATGAAACTTCCCTCTCTCCTTCCCTCTTTTCCACCCTCCTGCTTCCTCCTCATTTTTCTTTTTAATTTTTGTAATGACATACTTTAAATTTGCTTTATAATCACAAGTTTAACCCTCCACTAAAGCATTCAACAAGTAAGAGTAGATCTCAAATGTTCTCACTAATGAAGGAAAACTAAGAGCTAAGATGGCCACATACACTATGAGTGTCAGTTCAAGTTCTGGCTGCTTCACTTCTGATCCAGCTCCCTGCTAATGCACCTCAGAAAACAGAAGACGGTTCAAGTGCTTTGGCCCCTGCTATGTATAAGGGGGATTGGATCGAAGCTGCTGGCTTCAGCCTGGTCCAGCCTTGCTGGGAGTGAACCAGTGGATGGAAGATTTCTCTTTCTCTCTGTAACTCTACCTTTCAAATAAATACTTTTTAACTTTTATTTAGTAGATATAAATTTCCAAAGTACAGCTTATGGATTACAATGGCTCCCCCCCATAACTTCCCTCCCACCCACAACCCTCCCATCTCCCGCTCCCTCTCCCATTCCATTCACATCAAGATTCATTTTCAAGTATCTTTATATACAGAAGATCAATTTAGTATATATTAAGTAAAGATTTCATCAGTTTGCCCCACACAGAACACAAAGTGCAAAATACTGTTTGAGCACTAGTCATATCATTAATTCACATTGAACTACACATTAAGGACAGAGATCCTACATGGGGAGTAAGTGCACAGTGACTCCTGTTGTTGACTTAACAAATTGACACTCTTGTTTAAGGCATCAGCAATCTCCCCAGGCTCTACTCATGAGTTTCCAAGGCTATGGAAGCCTTTTGAGTTCTCCGACTCTTATCTTGTTTAGATAAGGTCATAGTCAAAGTGGAAGTTCTCTCCTCCCTTCAGAGAAAGGTACCTCCTTCTTTGATAACCTGTTCTTTCCACTGGGATCTCACTCACAGATCTTTCATTTAGGTGTGTGTTTGTGTTTTGTGTGTTTTTTATTTTTATTTTTATTTATTTTTTTGCCAGAGTGTCTTGGCTTTCCATGCCTAAAATACTGTCGTGGGTTCTGGTGAAGTGGAATGGACACTATGAGAAACAGTGACTTGATCAGCCCTTGTCATCACTGTTGATGTACAAATTAATGCTTTATCCTTTTTAGTATTTTTGTTCTACTTAATACTATTGGTTGAGCTATGTAATTAACACAATTATTCTTAGGTGTTTAAAGTTAACTGAAAAGTGATCTTTGTTAAATATAAGAGTGGGAATAAGAGAGGGAGGGGATGTACAATTTGGGACATGCTCAAGCTGACTTGCCCCAAGTGGTGGAGTTAGAAATGTGCCAGGGAATTCCAACACAATCCCATCAAGGTTGCATGTATCAATGCCATCTCACTAGTCCAGGTGATCATTTCAGGTCACAATAGATCATAATGATAGGTCTAAGAGTCAAAGGGATCACATAAACAAGACTAGTTTCTGCTAATACTGATAGAATAAAAAAGGGAGAGTAGGATTCAACATGGGAAGAGGGTTACACAGCAGACTCATAGAATGGCAGATGTCCTAAACAGCACACTGGCCTCAGAATCAGCCCTTAAGGCATTCGGATCTGGCTGAAGGGCCAATGAGAGTAAATAAATATTTATTTTAAAAGGACAATTAAATGAGTTTGTGGATGATTATATGAGGTTAATTATCTTGTTTCTGCTGATTATTTTGCAGCATATCCATATATCAAAACATGGTATACTGGTAAATACATTCAATTTTTACTTGTGAGTATTCTCTTGAAAGCAATTCTTTGCAACCATTCTTCAAGGAATAGAAGAGGCCTCTCATTTTTAAAATTTATTTTGAACTCATATGATGATCTTAATTACTAAGACATTATATGCATTCTATTTTTTATTTAATAAATACAAATTTACAAAGTACAACTTTTGAATTGTTGCGGCTTTTTCTGCCATAACCTCCCTCCCACCCACAACCATCCCATCTCCCACTCCCTCTCCCATCTCATTCTTCATCAAGATTCATATATGCATTCTATCATTTAAACTTTCTACTGTTTTCTAAGGCAGGTATTATGTTCTTACATTTACAGCTGAGAGAACTAAAGCTTTGAGTTTGTGGTTTATTCTGCAGTTCTAAATCTATGACAACAGGTGGAAAGGATGTACTTTTGTTCCCTTTACTTCCCCATGTTCTGTTTGTTCTTCCCTTAAGGCACTGCTTGCCATTTTTCTTCAGTATTCCACTGGCAATGGCTCTGGCTAAAATGAGATGAGAGTGTCACACCTTCATCATCATCCTTGCAGCTGTTTCCCCCTGACTTCTGTTACCAGTCCCCTCCCTTTGCTCACAACTAGACCCTCCATAGCTTCTGTGCCATACTCAGGGGCCAGGCCTGCTGTAGAGGTCTATGCATTCTGTTCTCCTGGCTGCTGGACCCCTATTCATTGTGCCTCTGCAACCTCTCCTGCCTCAGCTGTCCTGCCATCAGGGAACTTGGAACCTCTTTCTCTTTCCCGTGCCAGTCCCCACTTATGCTCTGGTTTCCAGGACTGGGTTCTTGCAGTGAGCATTCTTTCTCTCCCATGGATCTGGGATTGATCCAGGCTTTCCTCTCAGGCGCTGTCTTATGACCTCGGTAAAGATGATGCTTTGCATCTTCACGTACTACCTACTTCCTTACTCTGTTATTTGGCTCTGATCTTTTCATCATCTATTTCAGGACACTTATTTATTATGGATGATTATGTATAATTTGTCATCTAGATGAAAACTGAGAGGGGTTATTATAATCAGCATAAAAATTATGACTGGTTTTCCCATACATAGAACCTATGTGTGGATTTGGCACACAGGTTTGTTGGTGTGATGGTCTGGATGTGTCCTCCCAAACTCATGTTGAGATTTAATTACCATTGTGACAATACAAACAGGTTGGACCTTTAAAAGATAATTAGCTTATGAGGCCTCTGCCCTTGTTAATGGATTAATATCATTAGTGAGAAGTGGGTTAATTATTATGAGAGAGAGTTCCTGATAAAAGAATGAAGTTTTACTCTCATTCCCTCCCTATCTTTCCAATGATTAATTGCCCTTCTACCATCTTATAATGTGGCATGAAGGCCTTTGTCAGATGTCTTGGACTTCCCAACCTCTAGAACCATGAGCCAAATAAACTTCTGTTTATAAATTACCTATTTCCTGGTTGGTATTCCATTGTAGCAGCAGAAAGTGGACTAAGGCAGCCAGTTAAATGTTGGGAAATATGATTAACTTTTATTTTTTTAAATTATTTTATTTGAAAGAGTTACAGAAAAGGAGAGGCAAAGAGAGAGGTTTTCCATCAGCTTGTTCACTCTGCAAATGGCCACAATGGCCAGGACTACAACAGGCCAAAGCCAGGAGCCAGGAGCTTCATCTAGGCCTCCTATGCCAGTGCAAGGGACCAAGCACTTGGGCTATCCTTTGCTGTTTTCCCTGGCATATTAACAGGAGGCTGGATTGGAAGTGGAGCAGCCAAGACTTAAACCAGCACCTGTATGGGATGCCAATGCTGCAGGTGGCAGCTTTACCCACCATGCCACAGCACCAGCCTTCTGGTAAACTTTTCTATGCCATATCAATATCCTGAAATTAAGTGTTAGTAATAGTAGCTAGGACTTGGGTCAATGTGAGAATGGAATGAGTTAATGCATGTATGATATTTAGAATGGTGACTTGCACATGATCTTTTAATTCATTTAAACCACAATTAGTGTTGTGTCTATGACAAGTAGTTAATTTTTCTCAGCCTTTGAAAATTGAATATTATCATGCATTTAAGATTCAAAGGCACATTATATAAAATAACCTCCACCCTCTGTCTTCCAGATGCTAGTCTTACTGCCTGATATCTTTTCTTACTCTATGAACAACTGTTTTACTTTCATTCCACAATGGTTTGCCTTCATTCCTTACCAATGATCTACCCACATTTACTGCTCTTATTTTTTGCTCCAACAATGTGTTAAGCAACATCTCAAGGCCGGAAGACAGTTACTCCTGGTGCCAGTTACCTAATCATCACGAAGGCTTGGAGAAACAGGACTGATCAGAGAAACCCCAAATACAGATATGATTGGCACAGTCTTCAGCAAAACATTTTCACCAGCTCCACCAAAGTGTTGCATAAGGCAAAGAGACGTTAAACTGGAGGAAAGAGAGCCTGCCATGTTCTGGGAAAGACACAGTTATCATCATTGCACATATCATGCTTGGTGACAAGATGAACTTGGGAGAAAAGAGGTCTGCCAGAGCCTGACGCCTCCAAGGTAAACCTTATTGCTCCCCTCTCCATAGAAACCCCCAGCTGTTTTCTGTTAAAGGTGCCTCCCAGTGGGCCTCCAGGGTTGTCTGCAAGATTTTCTGTTTGGTTGACATTGTAGAGAGTTGGAATATTTTTTTATGAGGATGGCTTCCCCTTAGAATGTGATAGGTACTCCGACACCATAAGAAAAGATGCTAGACTTAATAATACAGTGATTTCTTTTGGAAGATGCCAGTATGGAACCACACACACACACACACACACACACTTTAGGCCTTAGATGTATTAAGTACTAGTGGATGCACTTGAGTTTGCCTGCAGCTCTGATAATGAGGGTGGTTTGGACATCCCTGAGATTTGGAGTTTGGTGAATGAATTTTAGTGTAATGCTAAGTAGAGCCAGAGAACTATAGTCTGATACCTAGCTCCTCAAATTTCTGGCTATGTGGTCTTTTTTTTTTTTTTTTTTTGACAGGCAGAGTGGACAGTGAGAGAGAGAGAGACAGAGAAAGGTCTTTCTTTACCTTTGGTTCACCCTCCAATGGCCGCTGTGGCCAGTGCACTGGGCTGATCTGAAGCCAGGAACCAGGTGCTTCTCCTGGTCTCCCATGCGGGTGCAGGGCCCAAGGACTTGGGCCATCCTCCACTGCCCTCCCAGGTCACAGCAGAGAGCTGGCCTGGAAGAGAGGCAACCGGGACAGAACCCGGTGTGCTGGCACCGCAGGTGGAGGATTAGCCTATTGAGCCGCGGCACCGGCCGGCTATGTGGTCTTAAGCAAGTTAATTAACTTTCTGTTCCTCAGCTGTCTCACCTGTAAAATCGAAAGATTCTAAGAGCAATGCCCACTCATACGGATGGTGTGAGCACTAAATTGGCTAACATGAATAAAGCAGTTAGAGCAGCTCCTGCCACACACCAAAAACTGGATTGGTGAAATGAACTAGGTAGGTCCTTAGGAAATCTACATTTCTTGATTCTTTTTAAAAGCCAAATTGACCAAAATTTGTAAAACGTAGCCTGTTTTATCTGAAGCCTGAAAATTCTCCCTAATTGTTTTTTTTTTTAAAAGTCAACTTGTATAATGTGGTTAGAATAGATTTCTTCCCTCCATAATGGCTCTGGAGTTTCATGATAAGAGAGGCTCTTGTGCTTGTAGATATATTTTCCATTATGATCCATGGGCTACATGGGGCTGGGCTCAGGGTATGTTTGTTTATTAAATGTGGCTTAGCTGAGTGCCCACTGTGCTACAGATACTGTTCTAGACATGGGAGTTAACTGGGTAAGAAGACAATGAGAGACAAGTATTGAGGCAATAAGAGCTCAGACTGATGAAGTGGTTTGAGGAAGGAAGCTGGGGAAATTCTGAGAATAGCTGAAACAGGTGCATCATCCAGTCTTTGTCAGGACTAAAACAGGTGTCCTGTAAAGTATGATGTGGGGCTGACACAGCCTGGTAGAAGAGCAGAAATCTTCTAGGTGAAACTTTGGTGGGAAGTGTTCCAGGAGAGGGGAATGGTGCTGAGAAGGATTGGAAACATTTGAGGGCAGTTGTAGAGACTGACAGAACTGGAGCAAGGCTGGACTGAGTTTTGAGATGGAAGAGAGTTAGGAATGAAGCCAGAGAGCTAGGCAAGTAACCATCTGATCACAAAGGAGAGTACTCCCCACCTTACTTAATCTTAGCTTATTAGATATTTCATCTAAAATATGTGTCCCAATCACAAAATAATTTAAATAGGGTTATTCTATCTTGAATTTTTCTTACACTTATTTTACATAATTACATAAACATTAATTAAAATAGATTGGTTGTAAACTTTATTGATTTTTCTTCACTTTTGATTTCTGTGCATGACCTTGAACAGGAAAGGTAAGAGTTTCTTGTCACCATACCTTTATTAACATTTAAATAGATAATGTTCCTTAATGCTAGCTGAAAATCAATATTGGTGAGACAATTTTATGAAGTTTATAATGATCTTGTAAATGGCTTTCATAGGAAAATTTTATGAATTTTTATAGCAATTCCCAGTGTGACAAAATTAGAATGTGTTCTGGCCCTCAGAACACTAATTTTAAAATTTTTTAAAATTTATTTGACAGATAGAGCTAGACAGTGAGAGGGAGAGAGAGACAGAGAGAAAGGCCTTTCTTCCGTTGGTTCACTCCCCAAATGGCTGCCATGACTAGCACTGCGCTGATCTGAAGCCAGGAGCCAGGTGCTTCTTCCTGGTCTTCCGTGTGGGTGCAGGGGCCTAAGCACCTGGGCCATCCTCCACTGCCCTCCTGGGCCACAGCAGAGAACTGGACTTGAAGAGGAGCAGCCGGGACTAGAACCTGGCACCCATATGGGATGCTGGTGCCACAGGTGGAAGATTAACTAAGTGAGCCATGGCGCCAGCCCCCAGAACACTAATTTTAAAATTAGTGTCTTAGTGATTTGTTATCACACTTGAATAAGTGTAATACGTACTCCTTACAATGGAGAATTAGAAAGGCACACATCATGAAGGGGTATGGCATGTTTATTTTGACAAAAATATATCTATTAGAAAATGAATCTATAATTTCTAACAAAAAGTACTAAATAAGATGTTATTCTAAACTCAGTCAATAGTTTTGACAGAATTCAGCAGCGCTTGGTGGATTGATAATTCCATCTCTTCCACCTCATCAGTTAGAAAAGCACGTAAGAGTTTTGCAATTGCTTTGCCTTGGAGGACTATGTATGCATCAGGAAGTTGTACTGCTCAACATTCAGAAGTACAAGCATCCTGTGTATACTTGTGTGATGTAACATTTTTAACTGTAAAGACTGAGGTGTTGGTTTGGTGAACCCTAGATCATACAACTAGTAAGTGGCCAAATCTGGATTTGAATCTGGTTCCTCCATAGTCCTCAAACTGCTTCTGTTATGCTTTATTACCATTTATGTAGTGCCACATGCAATGTATTCACTTTGAAAGTGTTGACCCTTTCCCCCCATGGCACTCTGTTTGGGGTCTCTGATTCTAACAAACCTTGCTTTAAAAATAAAGTGTTGGGCCTTTAGGTAGAATGTCTTTAGTAGAATCTGAAATCACTTATCACCTGTACAATTTTGTATGTTTCTTAATCTATATGCCTTGATTATTCTTATCAGTAAAATGAAAATAATAATGTTAAGACATAGAGTTGTTGGAAAAGTTAAATATATTATTAGTACATTCATAGCAATAAGACAGTGTCTGGAACATAACCATCAACATTAAATAAATGATAATTATTGTCATTAGATGTTGTCTAGAGCCATCCTCTTCATACAAGTGACTACTGGTCAGAAGAACTTTGTATTTGATGATTGGGTTGAGGAGAGGCATGGGCCTGCTAGTGCACATGGAAATGAGAAAAGAATTATTCTTTACACACGTGAAGTATCCAGGCTGATTACAATGATTCGTTGGTATCTACTGCTTTAAGACAATTGGAAGTGAACATTATACAAATTATTCTTCCGACCACATGCCCCATCCATGAAGAATCTTTTTTGTTGAACAGACAGAATAGACCATTTCTCTTAAACTAAAAAAAATATGATTGCTATTGGTAGAAGGTAAAGCACAAGCTTTTGGATTTCTTTTCCATGACAGCCATAAAAATCATCAATGGCTTCCCAAGAAGTTGATAAAGCATTGCCGGAGACAGCCTCAGCAGCTGGTTTCCCAGGCAGCCCGGAACCAGAGGGAGTGAGTACTTCTTCATACCAGTCCATTGAAGAGTCAAACATTTATCAGAAGGGAGAACTACAAGCCCTTGGGGTGAGTTGGCCCTGTTCAAAATATTGGTTTAAAAGGGAAGAAATTAAATATCACATGGAAAATGTTATCGTTGCCCGTAGGAATACATTCTAAGTTATTCTTCATTGACTCAATGAAGAACTGAAGAAAAGACTGAGATGTACTATAGCCCCCACAAACGGAAATGCTGCGGCATTCTCTCCTGGTAGACAGCATCATACCAAACCTTGGAAAATGGATTCCAAGGCCCTTCGATCTCTTATGATGCCCAATCAGGAGGCTGAATTCTAGGAAGCTCATATTCTATATCTTCAGTTAGAAAAATGGGTTTATGACACGTTCATGAAGGAAATGGAGTGAGGGGTATATGGGAACTCTTTGTTAGTTCCCATAAAATAAAAACTACTTCTTAGTTTTTTTTTTTTTTGTAAATTTAAAACTATTCTGAAACAAAATGTTTTAAAAAATTGGGTGGATGAAAAGGCTGAGTAGAACACTGCTTGCCATTCATCTGCTTTCAATCTGTTGTGAGTCCAAAGCATACTGGGAAGATGTTTGGACTTGAGCTATCTGATCAGCCATATCGCTAGTCTTTTGACACTGTAAGAAGAGGAGTTGTGGGAATAAGTAGAAACTGAAGAGAAAGAGAAAAGAAAGAAGAGAAAGTGAAGAAAAAGGGCTGCCCCTGGAACTGATGGGACTACTATAGTAAGCAACATTTCAGTATAAGTCCTTCTATTTAGGCTTGACATTTTATTTTTACTTTAAAAATATTTTAAATTTATTTTTAAGCTTTAAAATTTAACAATTTTTAACATTTTGCCACATATACTCCCTATGCGTACACTTTATATGTATATAGTACACACACACACACACACACACACACACATATGTAGTAGTTTTCATTGAAAACAGGGATATTAATATCACAAAGTGAGGGCTTCCTAACAATGATCATAGTGTAGGGGAAAGAAGGGTGTATTTTCACATACTGTTAAAATTCAGTGAAGCAACATTTTTATAACTATATACCAATGCTATGACAGCCTCATGGTCTTTATACTCTCTCTCTCTGTAGGCTTGACATTTACACCATTTCAAGCATTTACATCTCCTTTCTGAGGAAAATTAAAGTGGAATTATATGACTTCTCACTTCTTTTTCTCCTTGCAGGCCATCCAGATCCTGAATGGAGCAATGATTCTGGCTCTGGGTGTTTTTCTGGCCTCCTTACAATACCTGTCCCATGCGTTCAGGCACTTCTTTTTCTTTACCTTCTACACAGGCTATCCGATACGGGGCGCTGTATTCGTGAGTATTTGTATTTCCCACAAATGGATAGCTTCTACGACATCACTGTTACAAATGTTTATGAGAGTGTGGTTGGACGTTATTTGGAGGTTGCATGCTGTGGCTTTGATTTACAATTCTTGATACAAATAATTTTTTAAAAAGCCAATATCTTTCTGATTCAAAGAAGGCACATTTCCTTAGTTCAAATTAAGTCCCAAATATCAATTTAATACCTATATGTTAGATTTATAGATACTAAAAAATATTGAATGGGAAGTGAGTATTGGAGAATTGCCATGTGGTTTGCCTGGCTTAGGAGATAAGAAATGTGTCTGTTAATCAAAGGATGGTCAAGAAAAAAAATGGTAGCTACTCATTCCTTTATCTACTTTACTTCCTATTTTCAAACAGTTTATTAGTTCAGGATCCTTGTCTGTTGCAGCTGGGAGGAAACCCACAAGAATGCTGGTAAGTGGCAGTTCTTCCTCTTTTTCTAGGACAATAGTAAGAACAGAAAAAAAAGATCCTTTAACAGGGGGAAAGTAGAGGTTGGTGAATCCAGCTGAGACACTGTGTTTTATGTAATTCATGAGGAAATTAAAGCATTCAGATGGTAGGTCACCAGATGGTGAATATCCTACCTGGGATGGTTGTTCTGAATGTGTGATGAGTGTTAGAAAACGGTATCTTAATTTTTATGTGCTGTCAAGTTTTGTCAATTCTAATTATTTTGAGCCACTGGTTCCAAAACTGAATATGAAAAACTCTATTCCTTTAGTTGTTCATCAAAGAACACCCACTTCTCTTCTGTGTATGCAGTCAGTGCACATATAGCCATTTATCCTCACTTTCCTGTTCAATTCATTCACTTCCCCTCCTTCTTAGAAGCTATTTTATCATCCTATTCTTATCTCAATGCTAATCCTTTTTCTTTCATTCTTACTCTCTGTTGATAACCTTGTTTCCTAGTCTGAGAAAAATAAAGCTGTTGGAAGAGAATTTTCATATCCCCTTTATTCTACATACCCAGTGGGCCAGTCTATACCAATGTATTTATCACTCTAGCCTCTTACCATGGGTGAATCTAATCCCCCTCCTTTAATTTTGGATTCCATTCTTTTTACTCACTCATAAATGCATAAGCATTCAATTACTGTTCTTAACTTAAAAAGAGAAAATTCACCTTGACATATTTTCCCTTGCTATTACAGGCACTTCCCCCCCCCCCCCCCCTGTAGCTAAGCTCCTTTAAAGAAGTTATTCATGCTATGCCTCCAATTCTTGTCTATCGAGTTTCAATTAAATCCATTTTTGTTAGACTTTATTTTCTTCCCTACCATGCCCTGGAACTACTCGCTTTCTTTAAGATTTATTTATTTATTTGAAAGGTAGAGATACAGAGGGAAATGGGGAGAGAGAGAGAGAAAGAGAGGGAGAGAGGGAGAGAGAGGGAGAGGTGGAGGGAAGGAGGGAGAGAGAAAAGGAGAGAGATCTTCCACTGGCTGATTCAGTCCCCAAATGGCAGCAAATGCCAGGGCTGGGCCAGGCCAAATCCAGGAACCAGGAACACAGTCCAGGTCTCCCATGTGGAAGAAAGAGACCCATCTACTTGAACCATTAATACTGCCTCTCAGGACCTGCATCGTTAAGAGACTGGAATTGAGAGCAAATCTAGGACAGGAACCTAAGTACTCTGATAAGGGACACAGGTGTCTTAAGTCAAATACCTGCCTCAGTGGTTAATTCTTGATTCTCATCTATCTTAATTATGAGCAACATTTAGTACATACGGTCATTCACTCTTCCTTCCAATAATTTCTTCACTCGGCTCCCAGCATGTGTCAATAGGCTCATCTTTTGCTTTCTCCTCCTCAATCTCCTATGTTGGTTCCTTTCATTCCCCCTGACCTTTTAATGTTGAGGTGCTACAGACTTCAAGTTTTCCACCTAATCTTCATCAAAGCAATGATTATGGGTTGAGATCTCATTCATTTTCCTGGACTTGAATAACATGTGTTTATCCATGAATATTAAATTTAGTGTATATTTCCAGCCTAGTTTTCTCCCCTGAGTATTTGACTGGCATGTCTACTTGCTTCCATTTTCATATCCAAAAGTTCCAAAGCTCAGTTCCTAATCTTCCCCTTCAAGCCTTCTACATGCCTAGTCTTTCTCATGTCAGCCAAACTGCATTCCCAGATCAAAACCTTGGTATATATCTAACTCTTCTTTCTTTCACAGATCCTGAGTCCTGTTTGTGAGTAAATCCTGCTGTGTCTATCTTCAGGCTATGTCCCAGTCTGACCTTATCTTTCTGCTGATGACACTTTATCCAATGGACCATTCTCTCCTCTATGGACTTCCTGCTCCCACCCTTGAGCTTCTCTTCAGTAGTGGGGACAGAAGGATCCCCTTAACTCATAAACCTCAGTTTGTCACCCCTTCCTGAAATCCTCCAACAGCTCTGTAATTTTCTGATTTGGAACCTTTGCTTGATCTACAGAGACCTTTATTACTTAACTCTGAACTTTGTCTTCTTTTCCTAATATTGTCTACTTGCTCCAGCAACCTTGTCCCCCTGGCTGCCCTGGAGCCCTTTAGCTTCAAGGCTTTGAAGTGGGAGTTTCCTCATTAAAAGGACATCCCCCAGAAACTCTCTTGGCTAACACTTTCAGCTCATTTTTGTCCCTTTTCATGTGTCATTCCTGTTTGACATCAGACACATTTACTCCTGTCTCTGGATTTTCAGATTCTCATTAGCCGATTTTTATCTCTTACTTCACTCTATAATATTAATTACTTTCAAAAACATTGTACAATTTGCCTATTATTTTGGCTATTGTTTCCTTTGTCTATTGCTATAATGGAAAGTGCATGGTGGAGAATTGTGTTTATCAATGTTTGCCCTACATCTAGGATATTGCTCAGTGTGTAAATATTATCCAATCAATATTTGAGTAAGAGAACTGTTGCTAGGGAAACAAAATATGTGCTATATACTAACTGAAAATTCTTATTTCCTTTTAGATGCAGAACAGTTTTGGGATGAACATTGCCAGTGCTATAATTGGACTAGTTGGAGTTGTTTTTCTCTCATTGAATTTAGCAATTAATAGCAACTCACTCAAAAGTTGTCAGTCCTCACAGTCACTGGACTTATGCATTTACATGGGTTCCACATCAAATGTATGTTTCTTTAAAAATAGATTATATGTAAAATACTTTAAACAATCCAAAATTCACACAAAATAGTACATAAGGTACATCCATGATATTTTAAATTTTGTTCACTTGTTTGGAAGGCACAGTTACTGAGAGGGAGAGAGAGAGAGATCTTCCATCCACTGGTTTACTCCCCAAATGGCTGCAAAGGCCAGAGCTGGGCCAGGCCAAAGCCAGGAGCCAGGAGCTCCTTCCAGGTCTCCCATGTGAGTGCAGGGTCCCAAGTTCTTGGGCCGTCATTCTCAGCTGGATCAGAAGTGGAACATATGGGACTTGAACTGGTGCCCATATAGGATGCCAGTGTTGCAAACAGTGGCTTAACCTGCTACCCACAACACTGGCCCCATCTATAATATCTTGATTTGAATCTTGGCTCTGCTACCTATTAACATTATAATGAAGGGCACAGAAGACAGTCTCATTATGCTTTTATTTTCTCATTTTTCAAATGAGGATAATATTCATTTTAAATGGTTGCTGTAAGAATTAAATAAGTTAACATTTGATAAGTAATTATAATCGCTCAGCACATTGTATTATATTATTCTTAAAATTACTTCTTATACTCCCAGGGAGATTCAATTTAAAATTTTATTTTTATATGCTCTTACAGAATACAACAAATTTGAGAACTTTACAACTATCTCCATAGTCTGGAATGTTTAATGAAGTATTGAGTGACTTCACTTTTGAATTTACTGCAGTATGGTATTTCAAAAGGGAAGTTCTTTAATAAACTTCCAATGTTATGTTTTGTTCATGTGTACATATTCTACCTCTTAGGCCATATTAGAAATTAATATTTTTCTTCAAATTTTCCCATTTTGACTCTGATTTTCTGTAATCCATAAGCATACTGAATTTTCCCCAATTCTCCCGTGTTCTGACTCTGCTCATGGAAATATGTATAGTTTCACAGCATTATATTTTTAATTATCTAAATTTATTTTTATCAGATTTTTATTTTTCAGTGCACTTGGTAGTATTATTCCACAGGAGAAATTTTCATGTTACTTTTCTTCCAGGTGCCCCAGTGATAATAGAAGAATCACTAGTCCAGCAGCAATTCATTTGGTGTTGATCTCAGCTTTGTGTTTTAGTTTCTAGGGATAATGTAAATGCCTAAACCACTATGAGCTACCATCAGTGAAATGGTGTTAGACTTATTTGTGTTCATTTTCATAAACTGTCTGTTATCTCCTAGTTTAATACTATTCCAGTTGGGAGGGTTAGTGATAGTGTCAGAATTTTGGGTTTACAATTTCTTCCCTCTGTTGACCATCTTGTATGAATTGATATAGAAATACATCACACCTCTTTCTTCTTTTTAAAAATTATATTTTATTCATTTGAAAGGCAGAGCTGAAGAGAGAGAGAGAGAGAGAGAGATCTTCTCATCTACTAGTTCCCTCCCCAAATGGCCACAACAGTCAGGACTGGGCCAGGCTGATGCCAGGAGTAGGGGATTTATTGAGGTCTCCCATGTGGGTACAGGGGCCCAAGCACTTGGGCCATTTTCTGATGCTTTCCCAGGTGCATTAGCCAGACTGGAATCAAAAGAGCTGGGAGTTGAACCAGTAATCCTAAGGAATGCTAGCATTGCAGGCAGTGGCTTAACCAGCTGTATCACAACACTGTCTCTCAAACTCATCTCTCTCTTAAGGGAAAATGTCTCTATGCTTTTAGATTGAAATTGTATCCCTTCTACAGTGTTTGTGTGTATCTATCTTCAGTCTAATTTATGGTTCTCTTTTTCCATGATGAGGGAGGAAAATATTATGGTCTGGCTTCTTGCTGATCTCTTCTCCCTCCGGATGTTTCCGCTTGGTTTGACATGGGCATTGTATCCCCTAGGGCCTGGTATCTCTCATGCTCATCCTCACCTTGCTGGAACTGTGCATAACCACCTCTATCTCAATCATGTGGTCCAAAGCGAAGTGCTGTGCTTCAAGACCAGTAAGTTTGTTGAAATGGCTAATCCTGTAGGATTTGAAGTTGTTTTTGGCTCTTGGAACTAGAAACAAACTTTTATATGAAAATGAGTTTTGGGGGCTCATGGATTAGAGATTTTATAATGTTCAAGACAGAATGAAGTCTGGGAAAACATTCAACTGCGAAAAAGCAAGTGGAAACCTTGTATTTAATATTTAAGAAGCCTTTTTCTTTGGTACCTGGAATTAAATTTATCTTCTTGTAACTTTTAGCTTTCTAGCTTTTTGACCCAGGAAAAATTGCAAATTCTTTTTAGATATACAGTATCTTAGCTGTAAAGCTGAAATAATATTTTTATTCTCTTCTGACATTTGTTGTGAGGATTGTGTATGCAATCATAACATCATGTTTATTTTAGTATAGTAACAACATGTAAATAAGTATTATTGATGATCGTGATGATAGGAAGAAATGGTAGAAGAGGGAGACGATGACACTATTCTTAGAGACCGATGTTTTCTTTTCCAGCAGATTTCTTCACCTTCCGATTCTGTGGAATCAGGAATACCTCCTGATGAAAGCCATCCTGATGAATACTCAAGCTAAAGTTGCTAAAGTCTCCAATGAGTAGGATATTCATCCAAGAACTCAAGAGAACATGAACCTGTAAAACTCAATCCTCCTATGATAGCACCAATCATGAGAAACGTGGACCTCTAACTCAATCTTCCTTATCTTAATTGTAAATTCTATTTTCATGCTCTGAGTATGGGAGGACAAATATAATCCTTTAGGCATTCTTGGATTTCAGATCATTACTCTAAAGTTATTTCTAGAAACTGGTTCTCCTTTCCCACATAAGTCATTACTTCATAAGGCTTAAGGAAGGAAGGTAATATAATACCCCTATATAATGTATTCTTACTAAAATCCAACTTCCAGCCATCCAGTGGGGAGGACAATAAATCAGACTTTCTTGACTTTAGCTGACATCAGCATTAAAAAACCTGCCAAATTAATAAAAAATCACCAAGATAAATTTTCACTATGTTTGAGGTGGATTGAATAAGCCTCAGTGACTCTATTTCAGTCAACTACTGGGATGTACATATACCTAAATGATGGTTTAAATTGGGGACTTTGAAAACAGTGCCAATGTCTGTTCTTCAAAGGACCACGAGAAACTGCAAAGTAGACAAGACAAAAACCAGGGCTTTAGAATATAATATCTGACTTCATATTCTGACCCTTATTATCTATCTGAACTTGGGCAGTTACTTAATCTCTGTGGTGCATTTTCCTCATATGTAAAATAGACATTATAACATCAACTGCCTTATCAGTTATTATGAGGTTTAAGTGAAAACAAAACCGTTGTGAAACAGCACCACTTCTTGATGATGTGTTGCTGTTAGTGATCTTCTTGCTTCTGTTAAACATGAGGTGCAGCTGTGGTCTGATGTGCTGTAGGAAGACTGAAACCCTCTCTCGTCTGTTGTGGCTTCTGTACCTCCAATAGCTACAATGGCCATCTTTTCAAGGTAGCAATTATTTCCCGAAACTCTTTCCATCTCAGTGCCTGATTTATGAATCAGCTGAAGTAGTTATATTTCTGATTTAGAAATTAATTTTCCCTCTTGATGTTGAATTGGGACATCTATAATGTCCAAACATTCATATTCATAAGTTGCTTTTAACTCCTCATTTATCATATGAACAAAGGTTGTTCCATGCTTGTTTCTACTAGTTCATTGCCATCTAGTTATACAATATACATTCTTCTATATTTTAATCCATTCAATAATCACTTAAAGAGGGTCTACTAAGTATCATGTTCTGTGCTTAGAGTTTGACATACAATAGAGAATGAAGCAGTTTCTACTATCAAATTGCTCATGATGGAAGGTATAGACTCAGAGAAATAAGGGCTATGATAGAAAGAATATTAGGGATCTTGGGAGGCACATAGGAAGTGTTTCTAACCTGGATACTAGGGAATGTCAATGATAATTTTTCAGAATTTTCTTCTCAACTGACATGATGGGGCATTAGCATCATGAAGGGGGAAGGAACATAAAGGAATATGCGCTAATCTAGGGAGGATGTTTATATTCAAGGAACAAACAAAAGTTTACTGTGTGAGGAGTAGGCAGAAAAGACAAATTTGGAGAAGGAAGAATATGCATCACAGGTCTTAAGACAGGGCAACTCTAAGTCGTAAGAAGTGATTGAAAATGTATGCAATGCGGCTGGCGCTGTGGCTCACTAGGCTAATCCTCTGCCTTCGGCGCCAGCACCCCGGGAGTTCTAGTCCCGGTTGGGGTGCTGGTTCTGTCCCAACTGCTCCTCTTCCAGTCCAGCTCTCTGCTGTGGCCCCGGGGGTGCAGTGGAGGATGTCCTAAGTGCTTGGGCCCTGCACCTGCATGAGAGACCAGGAGGAAGCACCTGGCTCCTGGCTTGGGATCAGCGCTGTGTGCCGGCCGTAGTGGCCATTTGGGGGGTGAACCAATGGAAGGAAAACTCTCTCTCTCTCTCTCTCTCCCTCTCTCCCTCTCTCCCTCTCTCCCTCTCTCTCTCCCTCTCTCCCTCTCTCCCTCTCTCCCTCTCTCCCTCTCTCTCTCCCTGCCAAAAAAAAAAAAAAAAAGACAAAAAAATGTATGCAATGATGTGCAGCAGTGTTGGCTTGTGAGAGCCAATTTTACATTTTCTGGGAGCACAAATCAACATAATTTGGGTAGCTTGAAACTGGTTATGAGAGGAACATTTATACAGCAGAGATTGGCTGAAGCCACAAATCACACTCCCACCTTCCACCATCTCCTCCCTAGAAAGCTAGTTGTTAACCATTTGACTGAATACCACCAGATGTGTATGAATAATCCATATACTTATTTTAGAATTTAGAAATGTCATTGTGGTTACAATGTAGAGTGCATTGGAAGGAGTACATGGAAAGAATATGGTTGGTTAAGAGTAAACAAATCAGGGGCTGGTGCTGTGGCATAGTGAATAAAGCTGTCGCCTACAGTGCTGGCATCCCACATGGGCACCGGTTCGAGACCTGGCAGCTCCACTTCCCATCCAGCTCCATGCTCTGGCCTGGGAAAGAAGTAGAAGATGGCCCAAGATGGCCTCTGTACCCCTGTGGGAGACCTGGAAGAAGCTCCTGGCTTCAGATCGGCACAGTTCCGGATGTTGTGGCCAACTGGGGAGTGAACCAATGGGTGGAAGACCTCTCTCTCTCTCTGCCTCTCTCTCTCTGTAACTCTCTCAAGTAAAATAAATTTTTTTAAAGTAAACAAATCAAACAATGGAGAAATACAGATTTCAGAAGGAAATGTTTCTATTAATATTTGTAGTACCATTTTCATTAGTATTTTTCTCTATTGTGTTATTGAATACATTAATCATTGCTTTGTATTTTGAGAAAGATGGCAAACAGATCAAAATATATTAACTGCCTGTACTGGACACTGTGAATGCCTCATCAGCATTCATCCACCACGTCTCTACCCCCATCCCCTACTGATGCAACCGTGAGATTTGGTGCAGTTAACCTCAACCTTGAGCTTCAGGAATACACCCTGGAAAATCTAATTCCATCAGGACAGTTCCATTCATGATTACATTATACCATTGTGTGATAACATTCACTTGGATGAATGACCCTATGGATTGCAAAGCACTTCTCCTTACTTTTCCTTTATTGAGTCTTGGGAGGGTCCTTCAGTTAAATCAAGGCTTTATTTTCAGTAGGCAGAGAGAGTGATTGGTAGAATAGGTAGAATCATGAGAAATATTTTGACCAGTTCTGAAGAGGGGGTATTTTAGAAATATCTCAGTAAAACAGGAAAAAAATGCATTACTCATGATCTGTGACAAAAGTGTGAGACCTAAAAAACAATGGAAGAACAAAATGAGAGAATGCTAAAGGAGAAACTAGGATACTGCTGGACCAGTGAGAAACTGAATGATGACTTGCTATTTAAAAAATATGAATATTTCTGTTGCTGTCAATGGTTCCTGATGAGACTTTCTCCAAAAAGAATACTATGGAAAATTCCCACAAAGACTTTTGCCTCCAATTGATTCTTAGATGAATTAAAAATTTGAGAATAATTCAATTTACAGTGTGTATGATACTGGTATTTATGCACTGTCTGGTCACCTTTTTTCAGTTTCCCACTGGGTTGAGGACATTGGTCAATTGGTTTATTTATTCATCCAATAAATACTGAATTCCTAGCAGGTGCTTGAGATTGTGTTAAAAGTTCAGATAGGGTCTGGTGTTGTAGCGGAGCAGATTAAGCCACTGTTTTCTATACTGGCATCCTCTATCAGAGTGCCAGTTGGAATTCTAGCTGCTCTGCTTCCAATCCAGCTCACTGCTAATGCTCCTGGGAAAGCAGCAGAAAGCCTGAATGCTGGGTCCCTGTAACCCCCAGGGGAGACCAGGATAGAGTTCCTGGCTTGGCCTGGACAAGCCCTCGCCATTTGAAGAGTGAACAAGCAGATGGAAAATTCTATCTTACCCTCTCTCCACCCTCTGCCTTTCAAACAATGTCTTTCAAAAAATTCGGATATATTGGGAGGATGCACTGTGGTACATTTCTGAAGTCATAAATAAAGAGGTTTTCTCTATAATTAGCATTGGGTTTTTTTTTAGAACCATCCATCTTATTTTATGAAAATTTTCTTTCTTTTTTTTTTTTTTTGACAGGCAGAGTGGACAGTGAGAGAGAGACAGAGAGAAAGGTCTTCCTTTTGCCATTGGTTCACCCTCCAATGGCCGCCGCGGCCAGCGTGCTACAACTGGCGCGCCACGCTGATCCTAAGGCAGGAGCCAGGTGCTTCTCCTGGTCTCCCATGCGGTGCAGGGCCCAAGCACTTGGGCCATCGTCCACTGCACTCCCGGGCCATAGCAGAGGGCTGGCCTGGAAGAGGGGCAACCGGGACAGAATCCGGCGCCCTGATCAGGACTAGGACCCGGTGTGCCGGCGCCGCAAGGCAGAGGATTAGCCTATTGAGCCGTGGCTCCAGCCCTCATTTTCTTCATTTTGGTAATCAAATATTCCGTGGAACTTTGGAGCTTGATGTCAGTCTTGGGCTTTCTCAGCCCCTGACCCATTTTTATTGAACCCATACTTGGCTCTGAAATGCAGATATGAGGGAGAGAGGCAAAATCCCAGAGAAAGGCTGTGATTACTGTAGAAGTTTCATAAAATACCCCCTAAGTGATGATATGGCTTTCAATGTGTAACATGCACCTTCATGCATTTTTAAAACTAAACTGAGCATTCACCTTGAGAAAGTCGTTAGTGTGGGATCTGAAAGCAAATTTCACGTTTGAGGAAATAAATCTAGTATGCAACTGAGAGAAGACGTTTGGAAAGGCAGTGCAGAAGACAGATATATGGTAGGGGAAGAATGTTAACGCTATTATCTCTTCCGTTCAGGGTGAGCTTTGGTTAAAATGCTTAACTTGATAATTTTACCTCCCCCCCCCCCCGTCGCTCCCCCATTCGCGGGGGAACGCCACTAAACCCTGCGCTGTTCTTTTGTCTGCTCGGCCCTTCCTGGGTTTGCTGCTGGTCCTTCCCGGGTTGGCTGCCGACCCCTCCACCTCCATGGAGGGGCGGTACCCCCTGCCACTTTCCCCGCTTCTGCGGGGGAGTGGCACACTGCCGGCCGGCTCTCTCAGGGGCTGCTCAGGTGTTCCTTCAGATGTTCCCTCAGATGTTCCTGGTGCATGTTGTCTCTCTCCTCCTTTATAGTCCTCTTCCACCAATCCCAACTCTGCTGCCCACACGCCGAGCACGCTGCTCTCCTCCAATCAGGAGCAGGATCAGCTCCTGCAGCTTATCAGTCAAATTGGCGAGAGGCAGCTGCATAGTTGTTTACTCCTCTCCCAGCGCCATATTGTGGGAGAGCAGATGCATAGAATAAGTCTTAATTCCAGTAACTTAGTCTAGTCTCAGTTGCTCCCCACACCCCCCCACCGAAAATCATTTTGTTGTATATTTCAGTGTTCACTATTGTGAAAGATGAAAAGGCACAGCTGTGGGAAGCCACTGCATGGAAACACATGATGGTAAGCACCTCAGAAAGGAGGAAGAAGGTGCTGGTGAGAATGCGGGTGGGAAACAATTGGGAGGGCATAAAGTATGTCTCAGTTTCTGATTTGTACTTTGCAAGGTCCTGTTGGAAATTCTCTCAAAATGGCAACATTGTGTCCATACACCAAAGACCATCCTCAATTTATTTCCTATATAAATTTCAAGTCCAATTCTTTTTTTTTTTTACACATAAAATGATCGGTTATATACTATTAGGAAATATCCCAAGTAACAATTTCTTCAGGATTTTCACCAGGAGGTGTGGTGGGCTTCATTTCACTGAGGAAGAAGTAAGCAAATGAAAATTCCTGAGTCTGTCATTTTAAGTCTGGGCTCAAATGTCACCTCTGGGGGTTCATTCCATGAACTCTACATATCCCTTATCAGGTGGAATTGTTATACACTCCTATGTGTTCTAACAGCCACTAGCCTCTGACGTACTAGGTATAACTATACAACTTATTCTTGTTTTACTCTGCTAAGTTGTTGGCCAGGCATGGATGGGACATGACATGTTTCCATACCTGCACAGTGGTACACACAGTGCCTAGCATGGGGCACTAAGTCTCTTTTGGATGAATGCATAAATGAATAAGTTTTATGTATTAATTCCTATAGTTCATTGGTTAGCTTCACTAATTCCTGAAGACAAGGTGGGAAGGTAGCACCCGGGTTAATACATTTTTGTTATGAAACAGATGCCAATATATCTTTTAGTATCCTCTGTTCATGCAAATATTTTATTTTCTCAGGAGAGGAAATTTTATTACATCCCAGAAAACCAACACAGGTGATTGGAGGTATAATTTATAGCACATTTATTGGCATTTTATTGAACAGTCATTTAAGATTATTCCTATAATTAAACTGAAATATAAATAATCCAAACCTTCTATGAACCCCTCCCTATACCCCTTGATTATTTTGTTTTATGCCCTAAAAAGATCGAGCACATTGTATAGACTCTAATCCTAATATAGACATTCTTCTCAGTTCAATACTGTTTAGATTTCCTTGTGGGATTTGCTATCAATTTTATGTGTCCCAGTGTTTTGATGTCCCATTCTGTCATGACAAAGATCCAAGCAGCAGACAGCCAGTTTAATGTTTTATCAGACATTGAAGCCTTTTTAGTGTGAAAACTTCTTAGCTTTCATACTCTGTCATATATGGATCACAGCCTGTCCTGTTTCCAAGATCATCTGCTGGGGAAAGTTATACAAACTGCATCCAAATTACAGGAAGAGAAAGATGTGTCGATAGATATTGAAGTCAAAGATAGAAAATGAATCCAGAGGTTCAGAGACTAAGGCATACTGATACAAATACTGCTTCAGCCTTGGGTCTATCTGTGCAGCCCAGTGTGCCTTAAACAGGGACGACAAGACTTTTTAAAGCTGCAATTGGAGAACTTCTGTCATAGAAATGACTGAACTAGAACACAAGTAAGGAAAGCTCTGGAAGAGAGGTACATTTCTTTCTGAAGAATTTTCTCTCACCATCTTAAATTTTCATTAAAATGTCTCATTTTTAGTTTCTGTAAATCCTACTTGTCTCCAGCAGAATTATGCTCCAGGTGTCTCACATGTCTTCATTTCATGCTAGTCTCTATTCAGCAAATTTCTCAGTTTTGCTATTCATTACAATAAAAAAAAAAAACCCGATGATCTTAATCAATTGGTAAACTTATCTTTCAATGGCTTATGTCTGAAGATTATCATCAATGTCATGACTCAACCCATTGTAACTACTTATTCAGACCACATTGTGAGAGGAAGTCCCTCAAGTCTCAACAACATCTTTCACTATAACATAGTTTTGCTCCTGAGGAGTTAACGAAAAATGGAGACAGAACTTAGGAGCAGAGCAGAACTTGCTCTACCGAGCCCAGAAGGGCCCTCCAGGTAGGTACAGGCTTTATTATTTTTTCCAGTCATTTTGGGGCTGAGAAGATGCTAATTCATGGATTTTGCCATAGATCTATCTCGTTTAATATATTGGCTACACAGACGCTCTCAGCTCTATTTGCCCAGTGGTTCTCATTGATGGGGGGGGGGTGGAGGGAGATTTTTGCTCAGTTCATGAGGGGAATCAACAGGATTTCTAACACCAGAGAGTGATACCTGCATGGAACAGGAGAATTCTTACTGCCCATGTAGATCTCTGTGTGTCTGATATATAAGCATATTTCAAAAAGTTTGAGGAAAATTGAGTTAAAAGTTATGTTTTTCTCGATGCAAAAATTTTGAAATTTGTGTATAGTTTTTCATAACATGCATTTTCCATGAGCATTTTGAAGGTCCCTGTCATGCTGTACAGAAGCTTTACAAAAAAGCCTTCTTCCTAGTTGACATTTCTGAACGTTAGGCTGAGGGATCCTGATCTGAAAATGAAGAAAGGAATAGAGATCCAACTATCCTTTCAATCCATTCCTTTTCTGTTCTCTGAGCACTTGAACTTGAGTGTGCTATTGACAATATTTATTCAGAAACATTTGTTAAAAGAACAGTCAAATGCATAAACATGCTTATTTGTTAATGTTCACAGAGATGAATGTGAAAGGGTTTTGTAGTAATACTGGATTAAGATTTGGCATGGGTTTAGTCCTATTTTTTTCTGTCTAATCACTTGGATATGTTCAAGTCTTTGTCAGTTACTTGGGTCATCTGAACCTTATTTATTTTCTTAGTGACTGCAATGAAAATTTGAATTGCAGGGTTGTTTTAAAAAATGTGCAAATAAAACTCCTCTGTCAGTCAAGAAATTCACACATGGACTTAGGGAATTTCCTCACAATCAAATTTCCGTTAAATTTCACAGTGTGTCTGAAATCCAACTCTCAGAAGTCTCCCTTCGAGGTAAAACTCTACTGCAGAAGTCTACTTCCCGCCCACCACGACAGACATGGTTAACATTTTTGAAGAAAGAGCTGGAATTCCTGGGGGTGAGTGAGCCCCCCTCCAATCTTGACTAGAGTAAAAGTTGGCCACTGGAAAGAATCTTCGGTTGCACAATTGTTTCCCCACTTGGGTTCACCAAGAGTGAAAGGTCTCCTAAAACATGCGGTCAATGAAAAGTTGATAGTAGCTGGGCTCTTTAGGGAAGACAGAAGTTCTTCAGGAAGACTTTAAATTCCTGAGAATGGCAACGAGGAGTGAAAGATCAGTAACTTCTACTTTTATTTTGATGGAAAAATTACTGATGTCATGATGGTAAAGAAATAAAAACACATGAGACATGCATTAGCTATCTATGCATTAGGTATGCTTGTATACATTCTTACTGTGGCTGAGGGATACTGGAGAATCTCAGATGACTTCTTGAGACAGTGTAAGACATTAGAGCAATTTCTGGTATTTGGCCTCAGTTAAGAGGAAATGGATATAATCTTCAGAAAAGATATTCCAATTTCACAAATCTATGTGTTTTTTTTTTATAGGTAATGCAAATTCTGATTGGTTTCATATGCCTTTATTTTGGAACAGCGATCTACTTTGCCTTCGACATTTCGGAATTTGAAGGAGATGTTTTTTCATCATTTAAAACAGGCTACCCATTTTGGGGAGCATTGTTTGTGAGTATATATCCACTAAAGCTGCTGAAATAACACTGAACAGAGATTTTCTTTTACTCACACTAACCAGTTTTTATCTGAAGTATCAAGGTAATATTTATAATTCTTTATTAATATGCATATGGTATATGTGCATGCATATATATAAACTGCATGTATTTGTATATATGTGTATTTGTGCAGTTTAAGTACTTTTTTATAAATATGCTTAAGAAAAACAATAAATGATCCTCACAATTGTTCAATCTGAGTTGACCACTTAGCATACTTTTCTCAAATGAGAAACATGAGAGTAATAAAAGTTAATTGACATACCCAAGGAACACTTAGCTAATAGATATTGAACCTGAATTTCCAGAATGTCTTTATAGGAAAATACTCCCAAAACTATTCAACAATATTGTTACCTACACATACTATTCTGAATGAGGTCATATAACAGACCTATTACAAATAGCACGTTTGTAAGGTGTGCAATTTGATTAGTTTTGAAGCATAAACACACACAAAAAATCTCTCAAATATCCATCATCCCTGCAGATTTCCTTGTGCTTCCTTCAAATCCCTCTCTCACTCCCTCTGTTTCCTATTCTTCCATTCCTAAGCAACCACGGTCTGCTTTTTGTAACTGTAAATGAATTCGTATTTTCAGAGTATTATATAAATGAAAGTATACAGCAAATGTTCTTTACTGCCTTCTTTCACTCAGAATAATTATTTTGTGATTTTCAGGCTGATTTTTCTATCAATACCTCATTTACGAGGATATCCTAGTATTTTGACTCTAAAGAGTGATGATGCTGGCTGGGCACTCTGCTAAACACTTAGTACTCAATCACTTGTTGAAAACTCTCCTTGGCCGGCGCTGCAGCTCAATAGGCTAATCCTCCGCCTTGCGGCGCCGGCACACCGGGTTCTAGTCCCGGTCAGGGCTGCCGGATTCTGTCCCGGTTGCCCCTCTTCCAGGCCAGCTCTCTGCTTGGCCCCCGAGTGCAGTGGAGGATGGCCCAAGTGCTTGGGCCCTGCACCCCATGGGAGACCACGAAAAGCACCTGGCTCCTGCCTTCGGATCAGCGCGGTGCACCGGCTGCAGTGCACCGGCTGCAGTGCACTGGCCGTGGCAGCCATTGGAGGGTGAACCAACAGCAAAAAGGAAGACCTTTCTCTCTGTCTCTCTCTCACTGTCCACTTTGCCTATGGAAAACAAACAAACAAACAAAAAAAAACACAACACTTTCCTTAAAACTCTAACACATTCTATTAGAAACCTCTCTGTCCTGTTTCTTCATTCCAGACACTTAGTTGATTACATATCCCTCAACCTATCAGACAGTCTGAGTTGTTAAGAGATTGGGATTTGTACTATTGCTCTGTATTTTTACTAAACCCTTTGTCATGTACCTTTTCAGAATTAGTGTATATCTATATTACATACGTCAGACTTTGGAGATATACAAGCCCATCCAAACAACAATAAAATGAGGGTAGTGTTACAGCAAGGTTGTGTGCTGAATGTAACTGGTCCTTGCTACTCCAAGAATCGTCCACAGATGGTCAGGATCAGCATCACCTGGGACCAATAGACGTGAAGAACCTCAGGTGCCCTTTAGTACCTAATAAATAACAACCTGCATTTTAACAAGACGCACATGTCATACAAATACCCATTTAATTTTTAGAAATTAGGAAACAAGAATAAAAAATACTGCATTCATGAGGTAATCTCATAGATAACTTTACAAAGAACTCCAAATTCCATTTTATACTAGCAAGGTGGAGGTAAAAGCAGTAACACTGAAGGGTAGGGGACTCATTGTTTTTCCCCTTTCTTTTTGGACAGTTTGCTGTTTCTGGATTTTTGACAATTCTATCTGAAGAGAAAAATAAAATATATCTGGTAGGTCACAATTCCATCTTTGTTCATCCTTGAGAAGGTAACAAAATAGAATTATCATAGTCCTGAGGAAGACATGTCCATATATTATAGTGAATGTGGCTGAGCTGTTTTTTTTTTCAGTGTATTTTGTGTTGGGGGGGCTTTGTAATTAAAGTTGAAAATAATCATAAGAGGCATAAATTGTGTTATTTAACAGAATGAAATTTAATTACGTTAGCACTTGTTTTGAAAAAAATCCACATAGAGGCATTTTCCTGGTAGATAAGTAATCAAATAAATGATTAATTTCCAACTAAGGATACTATTTGAAGACATACCATACATATTTGTGTGGTTCTTCTTGAATATAGGCCCAGCAAGAAAGTAATAGATGCTTATTTAACTACCAGTACGTTTTCAAGATTGCACCTTTCAACCTAAATTTTGAGCTAATATAGATTTTGCAGGATTCCTACAGTTCTGAAATGCAGATCAGTTCATTGACTGTGCTGGCAGGTGCAAACCCAAATCTGAGTGAGTTTTCTTATCATCAGGCAAGAGGAAGATTGGGAGCAAACACTGTGAGCATTATCATTGCGGGGACAGGGGTCATCATCCTCATCTTCAACCTAAAGAGGAGCTCAGCCTTCAGTGAATATTGTAAGAACATTTATGAAGTTGAGAACTGCTTCGTGGCTTCTTTCTCCACAGTATGTATTTCTTCTAGAAAGGCTAAGATTCTGGCTCCCAATCTAAATAATAAGCCCTTCTTTTCTTGTGAACTCCACCGTTTTCATCACAGAGTACTCTGTAGGTTCATGCAGCCCTGGAAGGTGCCAGTGCCCCTCTCCCCGCCTTGTGGCTAAATCCCTCACGGTTGGAATTATCCACCTTGAGTAACCATTCTGGTTTCCCTCTGTATGTGTGTTACTTTACAAGGGCTGGTATGTTGGGTGAGCAGGGGCTGCTGTAAGGGGAAGGAGTTTTTGGAACACCTGCCATATGACTCAGTCTTTGTGGTTGTTGCTTGTTGTTCAACAGGAAATTGTGGTAATGATGCTGTTTCTCACCATTTTGGGGTTTTGCAGTGCTGTGGCACTCATAGTGCATGGTGTTGGAGAAGAACTCAAGAGAAAAAAGGTAGGCAGGACCCTGGTACTAAATCATGAAATGACAGGCTAAAGAATTTGAGCTTTATCCCTTAAAAATATGGCCTGGATTTTCTGGAACATTTATTTCAGAAAATTATTTATCCAAGTTTCATTATTTTGGTTTCAAAAATCTCATTTTCCCCCATGTATTTTCCTTATTAAAATCAATTATTATTATTAATTGTACTTATCTATGGGATACAGCATAGTAATTCAATACATGTGCTCAATGTGTGATGATCAGCATTCTCATCTAAAATATTTAAAAATTTGATTAACACGTCATCATTGTACATATTAGTGGGATGCAGTGTGATATTTCTCTAAATATATGTAATATATACAGATCAAATCAGGATAATTAATGTTTTCCTCCCCTTGACATTCATTTATGTTTGGAGATTTCCAAGTCCTCTGTTCTATTTGTCCATAGAACACTTTTAATCAACACTCATAGGTAGCACAAATCTCTTAGTATATCCCCTTGACTGAAGGTTAGGAACTAGAATCTATAATTTTAGAAAAAGGAGATGCCTTGAACAACACTGAGCATAAGAAATGAATGTACAGGCAGTGTATGATGGAACCACGCAGGCGTATGGTCTTGTTTTATGTCGCTAGTTTCTTTATTTTTATTGCTACTCTTTCTTTTTTTATTATTCTCTTCCTACTTACTCTGAAGCTGCAGGTTTTTTACCTCTCTAATTCTTGATTACTAACTGTGCTTTCAATTGCTTCACCCATCCATTCCACCTATGATGAGAATCCCAAGGGTAATTTTGATGAGATACACATGTACTTACTCAGATATGACAGATGAAACACACTCTGTGTGTCCACTTTTCTGAAGCAGTCAAGTATGGCCTTCTTCTTTGACCTCATTCCTCCAACGATAAGTAAGACTGCAGAAATGCTGAAGG
Source organism: Oryctolagus cuniculus (assembly GCF_964237555.1). NCBI lineage: Eukaryota > Metazoa > Chordata > Mammalia > Lagomorpha > Leporidae > Oryctolagus > Oryctolagus cuniculus. Next base: position 12,428,622 of record NC_091432.1, on the reverse strand, counting down.
TCACATGCAGAGTGTTCCCAACATCAACTTAACATCCATAGGCATGATTCCTTTTGGACCCACCTGGGTTGCTAGTCTGGTTTGATTTTATGGAGATGAGGAGAATCATTAGAAAATGATGGGAGAGAATGTGAGATCCAGAAAAACAAAAGGAGAAAAGGTCATCCTTTTGGATGGGTCTCCTAGTGATGGGACATTCTTGGTGATTGATCTAGAATGACTTCTTTCCTCAGGTTCCAGATGAACGCCTTTATGAAGAATTAAAAATTTATTCACCGATTTACAGTGAGTTGGAAGTCAAAGAGGAAATATCTACTCCCACTGATTCATAAAAATCGAGGGTCAAGAACATTCTGATTCAGAATAAAGATCCAGAGAGCTACTACTTAAGGGGCTACTGGGAAAATTTCTGTTGTTTCCACACCTGCTAATTTTGCATTACATTTTTTCTCCAGATGGCAATGTTTTGTTTTTGTTGTCTCTGTTTACCTAAACATACCCTTTTCTCCATTTATAGATATGATAAACCCTACTTTGTTTTATTTTACAATTCCATACCCATCTCTTATGAGAAGTTGACATGTAATAAACAAACTTTCCCTGTGTGTCTGTAACTGTGCAAATAGAGCAAGACTGGCTGAGAGTTGAGTTAAACTTTGATAGTATGATATTTGTTAGTTATTTTTGGATTTTGAAATAGCTACAGGTACACATAATATACATTCATTCATCCATACCTGCGTGTCCACACCAAAATGCATACATACAACACTCACATACAGACATATATGATTTTCTATATGCAAATATTTTATACCCTATTGATGATAATACATTTTGTTTGCAAATAAAACATAATGTTTACAGATTGATAAGTAGACACTGGGGAGTTTCATTAAATTACTGAATATCTGTTTAGATATATATGTACAACTCAAGAAACCAGAAATGGTGCATTTATTGAATAAGGCATATGTAATGAAAGAAGAATAAATTAATGAAGACCTGAGCTGATATTATGTTGAATGGAAGAGAGAGATCTAAAATAAGTAGAAAAACATAGTGGGTTATCTTGCCTATCAACAAGTTAAAGGAAAAAGTTAAATAAGAAACATTGATGAACAAATTAAGTGTTTGAGTCTAAACTCAAAGTAGAATACTCGATAATGTTGGAAAAAGTGATAAGATGTAAAACAAAAGTATGATAGGCAAAGGAGGGGTACATATAGTCACATTTAAGCTAGGCTCATTTTTAGACCCTCATTTTGAGGAGACAAAGGGAGATAGAATTGAAAAGGACATAATGGCATTTAATATAAACTTTTGGTTAAGATAAAATTTTGTAAAATAGGTTTAGTGTCATTAGAAGAGAGATAATTTTGAAATGAAGCAAGCTAACATTGTAATGTTACTCTGAAACATAAGTGAGGTAAACTTAAGCTTCACATGCCTATAATCAGAGGGAATATGTAAGGATGAAATCTAGAAGGTATAAGTTCACTGTGGGACATTAGACAGTAGGTATCTCCCAGATAGAGAAAGGATAGACAGAGAGAGAGTAATTAACCAATCAGAGAGTGTATATGTAAAAAGTCCGTGGTGATAAATCAATTCCAGGTAATGCATGAAGATGGGTAGAGAAATTATCGGTGGTGAATGAATTAAAAAGGTAGAGGAATTCTATACTGGAGAGTAAATGAATAAAGCATTTGAGAAGGTGTTTAGGAAAAAAAAAGGGAGTATGTGTGAAAAATAAGATAATATGTAGTAAAATAATTTAGAAAAATAGAAAAATGATTTTTTTGCTGTTGCTGTTTAATTTTTTTTTAACTTTTATTTAATGAATATAAATTTCCAAAGTAGAACTTATGGGTTACAATGGCTTCCCCCCTCCATAACTTCCCTCCCACCCGCAACCCTCCCCTTTCCCTCTCCCTCCCCCCTTCCATTCACATCAAGATTCATTTTCAATTCTCTTTATATACAGAAGATCAGTTTAGCATATATTAAGTAAAGATTTCAACAGTTTGCACCCACATAGAAACACAGAGTGAAAAATACTGTTTGAGTACTAGTTATAGCATTAAATCACAATGTACAGCACATTAAGAATAGAGATCCTACATGAGGAGTAAGTGCACAGTGACTCCTGTTGTTGACTTAACAAACTGACACTCTTGTTGCTGTTTAACTTTTAAATATTTGAGAGGGAGAGGAAGGAAGAAAGGAAAAGAAGAAGAAAGTGAAACAAAGGAAAGGAAGGGAAGAAATAAAGAGAAAAGAAAAGAAATAAATATAAAATGAGAAAGAGGGAGAGGAAGAAATAGAGAGAAAGAGCCAGCTCCCATTCCTTGGTTAACTCCCCAAGTGACTGTGATGGCCTGTATTGGACCAGGGTCAAAGCCAGAAGCCGGGAACAATCCAGCTCTCTCACGTGGGTGGAAGGAGACACATTGCTTGAGCAGTCCCTATCACTGCTGCTTCCCAGGATCTGCGTTAGCAAAAGCTGGAGTCAGGAGGAATGGGTGCAAACTGAGGCACTTCTATGTGGGATGTTGGCATCTTAACTGAAACCTCAATTTGTAAGCCAAGTGCCTAAGCCTTGTTTTAATTTTAAAAGAAAGAAAAATAGTTAACGCCATTAGCCTAAGTAGAACAGTCATGTGAGGAACTGAAAAATTAGTTTGGGAGTGTTGGTCATTTCTGCCTGTCTTTTGTCCACCTGCCCACTAAAGCGTGCACAGACCACACAGCTGATAAACTCTTTACACTTTCATTCTCCAGATTAATATCTTTTTTTTAAATATTTTTTTTTGACAGGCAGAGTTTAGACAGTAAGAGAGAGAGAGAGAGAGACAGAGAGAAAGATCTTCCTTTCCATTGGTTCACCCCCAAATGGCTGCTACGGCCAGCATGCTGTGACTGGTGCACTGCGCTGATCCAAAGCCAGAAGCCAGGTGCCTCCTCCTGGTCTCCCATGGGGTGCAGGGCCCAAGCACTTGGGCCATCCTCCACTGTCTTCCTTGGGCCACAGCAGAGAGCTGGCCTGGAAGAGGGGCAACCGGGACAGAATCCGGCGCCCCGACCGGGACTAGAACCTGGGGTGCCAGTGTGGAAGGTGGAGGATTAGCCAAGTGAGCCGTGGCACCGGCCCAGATTATTTCTAAATTTCAACCTAAAGGCTATTCTCTCCATGAAGCCATCTAATACATACTTCATATTCTTCCAGGGTAGTATCTTGCTCTATAACCACTTGATCACTTGACACAATGTGATATGATTAATTATTAATGCACTTGTTATTTTGTATCCTCAATTACTAGTATCTTTGCAATAAATTGGAACCGCCTGATTTCTCGCCTGTGCTTGTATTTGCGTATAAGGATGAGGTACTAACCAAGGATAATGGAGAATCAGATCATCAATTAAATTATTTCAAGGACCAAGAACAGTTTCTGGAATCCTCATCCTTATCCACAGTTTAACAATTGGGAAATTGATAAGCAACCCATGTGCATAAACATACTGTAAGAATAATCACTAGCCATCTCTTGGCAATAAATGGTAGAATAAAGTTGAAGAGGAACTGGACAATAGTTAGTATTACAAGTTAGTCCTGATTCTAGCTTATTGCTATGCTGTGTGGACTTCAAGAAGTCTTTTCTTCTTGTGAATCTGAATTAGGAAACAGAGAATAGGAGATGATAGACAGGTGTTGGATAATAGCCTGCTAGATTAGCTAGATGATGCATGATAAATATAGACACATGATAGATAATAGATATACCACTAGATATGCCACTGTCATCTATCTTCTATCTAGGCTAGATAGATGGTGGGTGACAGATATAGATAAATAGATTGAGATGATAGATAGATACATAGATAGATGATAGATGATAGAACATTTATTCATGGTATGGCTCACATGCTTACTGAGGTGAGAAGTCGTGACACACAGTCTGCAAGTTGCAGACCTGGCATGATCATAGCATAGCTCAGTTCAAGTCTGAAAGCCTCCGAACCAAGGAGGTATAGTTCTCAATACCAGGTCAACAGCCTGGTAACTTCAGGGGTCTGCTGGTATAAATCCTGGATACCCTAAGCCTTTGAATTCCTTTCTCTATGTTAACCCAAGGGAGATCAGACATCTCCTTTCATGGAAGGATAGCCTTTCATCTGTTTCAGGCAACTAATCAAATAGTGCCTTTCATAACTCTCTGAGCTATAACCTTAAATGCAGAATATTTGATAATTACGTGGACCTTTATCAATAAACTCAACTTGATCCCAGTTTTTATTCCTTTCACTCTTATCCCAGGTTTTTAAAAACTCATTACCACATATGTTCCCTGGATTTCTTTTCTATAAATTAGAAATTAGAAAGCTCTAGGTTTTAAAAGATTGTCATTGTCATTAAGTACTTCTTGTTATGGGTGATGGAGTATTTAATTATCTTTCCTTAGGAGAGCCATATTATTTCCTTTTACTGTCACATAGACTCTTCATTCAGAGGAGCATGTCTGTGATTATGTTACTCTGATCAACTTCTAAAATTAAATGATTAATCCTTAGCAATTATTAAATGTACATATGCCCCACTCTTCTTAATAGCTTCTGTAGGTTATTCATTCATTAAAAGATCTCCTCCTTTAAGGAGCCTATAACCCAAAAGAAGCCCAAAGACACAAAACTCAGTAATTCAGGAAAAATTCTATTGTGTAGAAAAAGGTGCCGTGAGATTCAGACTTCTGAGTTCTAGCATACTAATGGAAGACTCTGTGGACAAGTGAATTGTTGAGATGTGAATTTTGATGTTCACTGGAGAAATTCTGACAATGGGAAGGGGTTCTGGGATGTGTATTACCTTTCAGAGTGTTTCTAGTAAGCAGAAATGGCTGGACACGTATATTCCTGCCTTTAGTTATCTGATGGGGGCTGCTAGTTTCAATGCCAGTTGAAACATCTCTTTAAACTTGAGGCAGATCAGTACAGTTTGTTCATTGCATTCCTCACCACCGACTATCAAGTCCTTTGAAGGAGCATCTCAGAAGGACATTGTCATATTTAATAGGCGACTACTGAGAGTGGGACATGTGGAGGAAGACATCAGACGAATAAGGCATGAAAAGACTTGACCACAGTGAATAGTGAGGACTTGATTTTCCTTTTGGTAACCTTCTCTGATATTTTTTGGAAATATTCATGCTGACTTTGAACTCTGTCTTGAATCCTGAATTTGAAAGATGGTCACTTACCTGAGTGCCTAGCAATACATTCTAAGTATCCCCAGTCTTATTGAAGAAAATTGTAGAAAACTGGGGTATTTTACTCAGAGAGAAGGATTGCTCTTCATATAGCTTTTCCTTGGAAACTTGGTATTTTTTCTCTTTTCCAATGAATGACCACTGTATTAAAGAACATAACTCTTAAGGTTTTCAATTGCATTCTCTTTCTCTGATTTCATGTGAGATGGGATTAATGTGAAAATGAGCCACCACACTACTCAGACTTTACATTGCTAAAATATCTCTGAGGAAATCCTGAAATTGGCTGTTCTTGCCACATCAACAATACTCATATGTGGTCGGAGAAAAACAGGTAGGTCACCAAACAGTGGATAACAGAGATAAGAAATGTCAAGTCATTTGCATTTAATGCACTGAAGGTTTATCATCATTCATCACCTAGGAATATTTCTATTTTATTTATACAAAGAGAAAATATTTCATGTATTTCATATATACAGTTTTAAAAACATGATATTTCCTGCCCCTCCCTCCTTACCTCTTTCCCACCCTCCCTCCTCCTTTCTCTCTTATTTTACTTTTAATTTTTGCAATGACATAGTTTCAATTTATAATCACAAGCTTAATCCTCCATGAAATAAATAATTCAATAAGTAGTAAGTAGAAAAACCACTGTTCCTCAAGAGTATAGACAAAGGCTATAAACAATAATCAAATCTCAAAATGTCAATTTAGCTCATATACATTATATTTTTATAGTCTGTATTTTAGTTCCCCAAAATCAGGGACAACATATGATATTTGTCTTTTGGGGACTGGATTATTTCACTAAACACAGTGGTCTCCAATTGCATTCATTTTGCTGTTAAAGACAGATTTTCAGTCTTTTTTTATGGCTGAGTAGTATTCTATCATGTATATATATATATATATATATATACACCACAATTTTTTGTATCCAGTTGTCAGTTAATGGACATCTGATTTGATTCCATATCTTATATATTGTGAATTGAGCTGCTAAGGAGGTACAGGTAACCCTTTTGTATGTGTATTTCATTTCCTTTGGGAATATTTCATGTGTCTTCTCAAATACAGGATCCAATATATCCCATTTTTTATTAAACTAGTTCAACTTGGAAATATATCATTCATAAGATATAGAATCCTGACTGATGTGAAAACCAATATAAAAATTTGTTTTTTTTTTTAAAGATTTATTTATTTATTTGAAAATCAGAGTTACACAGAGAGAGAGAAAGAGAGAGAGAGAGAGAGGGAGATCTTCCATCCGATGGTTCACTCCCCAACTGGCTGCAATGGCCGGAGCTCAGCTGATCCGAAGCCAGGAGTCAGCAGCTTCCTCCAGTTCTCCCACATGGGTGCAGGGGCCCAAGGACTTGGGCCATTTTCTACTGCTTTCCCAGGCCATAGCAGAGAGCTGGATCAGAAGTGGAGCAGCTTGTGCTCAAACTGGCTCCCATATGGGATGTCAGTGCTTCAGGCCAGAGCGTTAACCCGATGCGCCACAGCACTAGCCCCAGAATTTGGGTTTTGAAAATACAAACCTTGAAATGTGGAATTTGTGTGAGTTGAACTGATTGAGCTATCTCTGGTACTGGCTATTATTTCTGATGTTGTCAATCTTCTTTAATTAGGGCATGGACAGCACTAATTTTTTCCTTGCAAATTGATATACATTTTCTGCTGTTGCTCACTTCATTTTCAATATTATTTTCAACACTGACCCTTCTCAAGACGAGTTATCCATTGCAAATGGATGATTTTTTTGGGTCATTGTTCTCCTAAACTTTTCTTAAAGCACCAATGATTTTATCATTCTTACGCTCAAGCATCATAAATTTGATGCTTTTTCTGTCTTCAAGTTGAGCAGAAGTTGTGTTGCTGTTAGGGGCTCTTTTCAAAATGATGTCTTATCCTTCTTTCTGCCTCAAACCAGATCCCATTATTATGAGTTTATTGTGGTAGAAAAGATTGAAATTCATGCACATTGTTTTCACTGTATGCATTTAACATGAATTTTTGATTCACCCTCATACAGGATTGGGCCTATACCAACCCTGAAGGCAGAAGTAACTTCCATACAGTGGCCCAAATGACCATGGTTCCCACTTTTCCTGTATATCTTCTCTCTCCCAGCTGGCACCTATGTCTTTATGGGGCATTCCCTATGGTCAACTGATAGGAGAAAAGTAAAAATTGGTTTTCTATGGTTCATACATTATTCAGTACAGTATGCTGGTATCAACAGTGGAGGAAAACTTACAAATTCCCTATTCACTACTCTGAATCTCATTAATTGTGATATATCTGTGTTTACTTTGCTCAAAATATTTCCTAATTTCTCTTATGCTCTTTTTCTTTGGAAAATACTATCCTTAAATTTCTTTAAATTATCCTTTCAAGTTTTCCTTGATTTTTTCTTATAGTTTATATCTAATTTATTCCATAATAGAGAATAAGTTCTTTCCGTTTTTTTTTTGTTAAATATTTATTTATTTATTTGTGACAGAGTTATGAGAGGCAGAGACAGAGAGAAAGAGGTCTTCCATTCACTGGTTCACTCCCCAAATGGTCACTTTTTTTTTAAAGATTATTTATTTGAAAGTCAAAGTTAGAGAAGGAGAGGCAGATAGATTGAGAGAAAGAGAGAGAGAGAGAGAGAGACAGAGAGACAGAGAAATCTTTCATCTGCTGGTTCACTCCCCAGTTGGCTGCAATGGCTGGAGCTGCACCAATCTGAAGCCAGGAGCCAGGAGCTTCCTCTGGGTCTCCCACGCGAGTGCAGGGGTCCAAGCACTTGGGCTATCTTCTACTGCTTTCCCAGGCCATAGCAAAGAGCTGGACTGGAAGTGGAGCAGCCGAGAATGAACCAGTGTCCATATGGGATGCCGGCACTGCGGGTGGCGGCGTTACTATGCCAGAGTGCTGGCCCTTCCTCATTCAGGTTTAATCTACACAAACTTCTTCAATGACTTGGCACATTATTCATATTGGGTAAAATTCAAAGTCTATGAATTCATTTTTTTTTTCATTTTTTAAAGATTTGTTTACTTATTTTGAAAGAGTTATGGGGCAGCAGGGATACAAAGAGAGATCTTCCATCCATCAGTTCACTCCCCCAGATGGCCACAATGGCCAGGGCTGGGCCAGGCCGAAGCCAGGGGCCAGGTGCTTAATCTGGATCTCCCACATGGGTGCAGTGTCTCAAACACTTGGGCCATCTTCTGCTGCTTTTCCTAGGCTGTTAGGAGGGAGCTGTATTGGAAATGGACTAGCTGGGACTCAAATGGGTGCCCATGCAGGATGCCGACATCTAGGTGGCAGCTTTACCTACTATGCCACAGGTTAAAAATGATCCATTTTTTCCTTATAATATTTTGTTGTATTTTCTTACATATTTAAATCTATCCACAGAGGAAAAAGTACTTACTAAGTCAATAAGTAGAGCTCTATGTGAAATTAGAAGTTTCCACATACCAGTTTTTCTTCTAACTAATCCTTAATTCTTCCCTCAAGTTCTTCAGTTCAACAGGCAGATTTAATTCATTTCTCTTGTGTCCTTACTGGCCAGTCATAAAGCCTTTCTTTTTTTATGATTTATTTATTTATTTGAAAGAGTTACACAGAGAGAGGAGAGACAGAGAGAGAGAGAGGTCTTTCATCCAATGGTTCACTCCCCAATTGGCCGCAACTGCAGGAGCTATGCCAATCCGAAGCCAGGAGCCAAGTGCTTCCTCCTGGTGTCCCATGTGGGTGTAGGACCCAAGCACTTGGGCCATCCTTACTGCCTTCCTGGGCCACAGCAGAGAGCTAGACTGGAAGAGGAGCAACCAGGACAGAACTGGCGCTCCAACCGGGACTAGAACCCATGCCGGCGCTGCAGGCGGAGGATTAGACTAGTGAGCCGCGGCGCCGGCCAACATCTATTTTCTGATTTTGATATATCCACAGTACTTTCTTTTGATTTTGATCTACAAAGTATGTATTTTCACATTATTTTACTTTTAACCTACCTATGCCATTATGTTTAAGTGAGTTTCTTTCAGATCCAAATTCTTGGTTAATTTTCTCCCAACAGCTGTTTTGTAATTGTTATACAAATTTAATTTGATCATGCTAATTTAATGGGATTATTGGCATATTAGAATTTAATTCTGCTATTTTTCTTTTTTTATTTTCTGTGTGTTCTCATTCCTATCTTATTGTTCTGCATATTACTTACATTTTTAATAATTAATTTTTGAAATATTTGTAATATATTCATCTTTATATTTTTTTATAATGGTTATGAGACTAGTCACTGACATGAACTGTAAAACCCTTCTATTTACATGTCTTTACTCACCCACATTTCTAACACATTTCTAACATTTATAGTTATTTTAACTATTGGATCTATAGTTATTTAGAATTATTTTAAACAATGTTATAGTTTCAATTCAACTATTAGATATGATTTATTTTAATGATTTTTTTAAAAAATATTTGAAAAGCAGTGTTAGATTCTGCTGATTCACTTCCCAAATGGCTGCATTGGCTGGGGCTGGACCAAGCCAAAGCCAAGAACCAGGAGCTTCTTCTGGGTCTCCCACCTGGGTTCAGAGATCCAAGGACTTAGGCCAGCTTCTGCTGCTTTATCATGTGCTTTAGCAAAAGAGAGGGAGAGGGAGTGGGAGAGGAAGAGAAAGAGGGAGAGAGGGCTGGCCCCTCTATGGGATGCTGGCATCACAGGCAGTAACCTAAGAAGAGTAGTCTACTATATTTTTTCAGATATTTATCAGTCACATTGCCGTTTCTCCATTTTAGACATTTCAAGTGATTTGTTATTTTCAACATTTCTGTATCAAGATAATCAGTTACTTTAGAGCAGATTTGCAGCAACAAATACAAATGCTCCTTTGCTTATTATGGGGCTATGTCCAGATAAATCCATTGAAAATATCAACCCGGCTGGGACTAGCGCTGTGGTATAGGGGGTAAAGCTGCTGCCTGCAGTGCTGGCATCCCATATGGGTGCTGGTTGAAGTCCCTGCTGCTTCACTTCCAATCCAGCTCTCTGCTATGGCAATAAAGTATTGACTATCTCATGTAACTTATTAAATATTATTCTTAATGCGAAAGAGAATGATAGGGCAAGCTTTTACACCATAATAAAGCTGAAAAAAATTGTTAAGTACATTCATCCTAAGTCAGTGACCATCTGTGCTTGTTTTTTATAACCATACACCTCTCTTGTACTTTCCTTCCTGAAAGTTATTTTCACTGGTGTGACAGACAAGATGAAAATGATCTTTGTGCTACCACATCCAGGTATTCACATCTTCCAGGCAGTCACACTTTCTTCATGATGAAGTATTTGCACTTGTAATTATTAATCAACCATGTTCACATAGCTGGGATACTGCAGAGCTACTGCTGGACACTAGCGGTCTCTGAATCTGAAGCCCTTGTACATTTCTCTAGGGGTGCTCCCTCCTACTTTGCCACCTGACAGCTGCCTTTCTCTGAGTTGATTCAGTCTGCCAAAGTAGCTGCATGCAGTGGTGCGAGAATAAGACTTGGAAACATAACATCCGCCATCCAGTAGTGTGAGAATGAGACTTGGCTTCAAAGAACTATAGGCGGTAAGGACTAAGATGCCTTCGGTACTAATTGCTGAGCTCAGTTTGGTTTCTTCTCTGCATCATTTTTGGCCCAGGGTTTCTCAGGTTGCAAGAGGCCAGAGAGCATTTGGAGAGACAGGAGCTGTACTACTGTGTGGCAGCCTTAAATTAGTGACTCACCAAGATCATACATTTAGAAGACAGCAGAACCAGAGTTAAAACCAGATACTCCCTTCATTTTCCCTTTCTATTTCCAAAATGCTCTAGTGTCTCTGGACTTTTCTCAAGGAGCCTCAAGTTAGATTACTCCACTAGTGGAGTCCCAGCAAGCCTACTTTTCCCCTGTGGATTAGATCTTTGGTTTCAGCTTAGTTCTTAGAAATTCCCAGGAGATTTTAACTCGGGGCAGAGGGGAAGGGGTTCTCTGTCCTATCAGTAGTTCCTACTTGTCTTTATCTTCTGAAAAGTTACTAGCCCTTCTTTAGGCCTGTGTCTACCACTACAAAGGATGTGATGCTTACAGAATACAGATTTGTGAAATATGCCTGTACTTCCTGTTTTGTAAACTCCTAGCATCTTCAGAAAAAAAAATCACACATAGAACCACCTCCTGACTGGAGGACTGGGGGAGTCATGGACCTTCATCTTTGAATTGCTACACCAAAGCTTTCCATGTTTGCAGACTAATCTTATTTTCAGAGCCTCAGCTTTCTAATCTGTTCCTTGGGAGAACAATATCAACAATGGAGAATTGTTATAAAGATGAGAGGACATGTTTACAATGCTTATACAGCTTCAAAAGATCACTTAATATCACTACTAGTAGTAACATTGCTAGTAATAGTAATATTAACTCGTGCTAACATTTAAGTAAATATAATTCACCACAGTGATCATTATTAGTAGAATAATGACTATCTTGCTTTCAAAGAGCATTCAATGCTAAAAAATATTATTTTTGTAGTTTTTTTTCTCTTTCCAATCTCTGGGCAGGCTGAGAGCACCCATTTCTTCTATGCCGGCTGCTTTGAGTCATTTTCCTCTCTGGTCATTCTCTTTCTCTAACAATAGATCTGGCACCTCTAGGGAAGTAGCGTAGTCAAGTAGGATACAGGAGGCAAAGATTCAATACCAGGACCTGAACACATTTAATAAATTCGCACTTGGACCGATTTTGTGAAGACACAGGTTCCCTGTCCACTTCGAACCACTGATGGGCATTCTTTGGAAGCTGACTTTCACATATATGAAGAAAGGGAACCAACGCCAGCTGCAGCAGTGGCTCAGCCACGCTCCATGGTTTCCTTCTTCCTTGGAAACCTGCCAGAAGAACCCAAGAACAAGCCTGAAATGTTACCGCTAACCTCTGAAACGGGTGGAGTCCACATTGAACTCCACACATCAACTCTTCTGGTGAAGAGAGGAGTTAAGAAACACCATTTTAGTGGTTGGTGTAGTCTTGGGGCCAGGATGGCACAGAAATTACTAAAGACTACACCCTATTCTCATGTTCTAAAGGTGAGTCTCAGAGGAAATTAATTCATCCAGAAATCTGTGGGAGAGAGAAAGAGGGACATTTCTTTCCCTCTGTCCTGTCTTCTTGGCATGCCTTTCTCTTACCTGCTGGTATTTTCACGTCATGCCCTGTGCTTTATTCCTATCCTAGAATTCAGTGAAACATTCGGTCCAGCTCTCCTGAGCTTTGACAAAGAAGGAATGTGGTCCCTTAAGGGACAACCACATCCTGTTTCCTCTCAGGGGAATTTGCTAATAAACTAGTTGAAACTGACCATCCAAGCAAAGATTCACTCTTTAATTTTTTCTTTTGCTGTGGTAGTACAATTTTAAGTGATATATACGAGTGGTTAAAGATTTCATGGAAAAATGGAATTTGAGGAAGTTGACTTTGGTGCAATAAATTTGAAATCCACGCCTATAAGGAGGCTTCAGAAAGCTCATGGGAAATGTGCGTGGTGGAAAATCTATGTAGGATTGCAATTTTGTTATTGTTGTTGTTTTAATTTTTTTATTTTCTAAAAAAATGTTTAATTAAAAATTCTAAATTATACATAGTTATAAAGTACTAAGTGAATGTTTTGATACATATATATGTTGTGTAGTATCCAGTCAGGATAAATATATATCACCTCTAACATTTAAAATTTTTTATGGTAAAATAATCTAAAATTCAAACTAGTTTTTTTTTAAGTAGAGAAATATACAGTACATTGACATTATCTATACTTGCCTTGCTTTGCATTCAAATCCTAGAATTTTTTATCCCTATCTGGTGATAACTTAGTACCTGTTCACCAAGATTTCCCCATTTCAATCTCGCCACTGTGCTCTCCAGCCTCTTCCAGTCACTATTACACTTTTAACTTCTGTGAGATCATCCTTTTTGTTTTAGACTATACATCTAAACGACATCATGCAATACTTGAATTTTTGTACTTGGTTTGTTTTACTTAATGTAATGACTTCCAGTTTCATCCATGTGCTGTGATTTTTTTTTTTTTAATTTTTGACAGGCAGAGTGGACAGTGAGAGAGAGAGACAGAGAGAGAAAGGTCTTCCTTTGCTGTTGGTTCACTCTCCAATGGCCGCCGCTGCAGCCGGCGTACCGCGCTGATCCGATGGCAGGAGCCAGGATCCAGGTGCTTTTCCTGGTCTCCCATGGGGTGCAGGGCCCAAGCACTTGGGCCATCCTCCACTGCACTCCCTGGCCATAGCAGAGAGCTGGCCTGGAAGAGGGGCAACCGGGACAGAATCCGGCGCCCTGACCGGGACTAGAACCCGGTGTGCCGGCGCCACAAGGTGGAGGATTAGCCTATTGAGCCACGGCGCCGGCTCATGTGCTGTGAATTTTAAGATCTCATCCTTTTTATGAATGAGTAGTATTCCATTGTATTTATGTACTGTATTTTTTTAATCCATTCATCAATGGATGAATACAGTTGTTTCCATTTCTTGGCTATTGTGAAGAGGGCTGCAATAAACATGGGAATGCAAATGTCTCTTTGATGAAGTGATTTCATTAATCATTTATATATACCCAGTAGTGGAATTACTGTATTATATGGCACTTCTATTTTTAGTGATTTTTTTTTTTTTTGTGGTACCTCCATACTGTTTGCCACAATGACCAAACCAATATACTTTCCTAGCAACAGTGTTCAAGGATTCTCTTCTCTCTTCATCCTTGCCAACATTTCTTTTGTCTTTTTGTAATGGGAAATCTGAGTAGAGTGAGCTGATATCTCACTGTAATTTTGATTTGCATTTCCCTGATGATTAGTGATGTTGCATGTTATTTCATGTATATCTTGGCCATTCATATATCTTTCTTTCTATTGCCTTATTTCAGTTGGGTTACTTTATTTATTTATTTATTTGCTATTGATTTGGTTGAGTTCCTTATATGTTCTGGACTTTAATACCTTCTCTGAAGTACAGGTGGAAAATATTTTCTCTCATCCTGTAGATTGTCTGTTCACTTTGATGATTGTTCCCTTTGCTGTGTAGATGCTCTTTAGTTTGATGAATTTTACCTATTTTTGCTTTTGTTTCCTGTGTTTAAAGGATCTGAACCCCAAAATTCTTGCTCATTTCAATTTCCTGAAGTGTTTCTTCTACTAATTTGAAAGTTTAAGGTCTTCATTTATGTTTCTTAAGTGTTGAAATTTAACTGAAATGTGATCCCTGTTAAACATAAGAGTGGGAATAAGAGAGGGAAGAGATGTACAATCTGGGACATGCTCAGGCTGACTTGCCCCAAATGGTAGAGTTAGAAACATACCAGGGGACTCCAATTCAATCCCATCAAGGTGGCATGTACCAATGCCATCTCACTAGTCCAAGGGATCAATTTCAGTTCACAATTGATCATAATGAAAGGACTAAGAGTCAAAGGGAGCACATAAACAAGTCTAGTACCTGCTAATACTAACCGATAGAATAAATAAAGGGGAGAGTGATCCAACATGGGAAGCGAGATGCTCAGCAGACTCATAGAATGGCAGATGTCCTAAACAGCACTCTGGCCTCAGAATCAGCCCTAAAGGCATGCGGATCTGGCTGAAAAGCCCATGAGAGTATTTCAGGCATGGAAAGCCAAGACACTCTGGCAAAAAAAAAAAAAAAAAAAAAAAAAACAACCTAAATGAAAGATCTCTGTGAGTGAGATCCCAGTGGAAAGAACAGGTCTTCAAAGAAGGAGGTACCTTTCTCTGAAGGGAGGAGAGAACTTCCACTTTGACTATCACCTTGTCTAAACAAGATAAGAGTCGGAGAACTCAGAGGGCTTCCATAGCCTTGGAAACTTATGACTGGAGCATGGGGAAATTACTGATGCCATAAACAGGAGTGTCAATTTGTAAAGTCAACAACAGGAGTCACAGTGCACTTACTCCTCATGTAGGATCTCTGTCCTTAATGTGCTGTACATTGAGATTTAATGCTATAACGAGTACTCAAACAATATATTTCACTTTGTGTTTCTATGTGGGTGCAAACTGTTGAAATCTTTACTTAATGTATACTAAACTGATCTTCTGTAAAAAAAAAAAAGAAGAAGAAATTATCAATTCCCAACTTGACTCTCACTGGGATTAAACATGACAATAGGTCTGATCTGATTTCATCATCATTTAAAAAATCATCTATTATTTTTCACTTTATGTCTCTGTGTGGGAGCAAACTGTTGAAATCTTTACTTAATGTATGCTATACTGATCTTCTGTATATAAAGAGAATCGAAAATGAATCTTGATGTGAATGGAAGGGGAGAGGGAGTGGGAGAGGGGAGGGTTGCGGGTGGGAGGGACGTTATGGGGGGGAAGCCATTGTAATCCATAAGCCGTACTTTGGAAATTTATATTTATTAAATAAAAGTTAAAAAAATCCCTTTATAATTTGTTTTTGAGAGCCGGCGCCGTGGCTCAATAGGCTAATCCTCCACCTTGCGGCGCCGGCACACCGGGTTCTAGTCCCGGTTGGGGCGCCGGATTCTGTCCCGGTTGCCCCTCTTCCAGGCCAGCTCTCTGCTATGGCCAGGGAGTGCAGTGGAGGATGGCCCAGGTGCTTGGGCCCTGCACCCCATGGGAGACCAGGAAAAGCACCTGGCTCCTGGCTCCTGCCAGGATCAGCGCGGTGCGCCGGCTGCAGCGGCGGCCATTGGAGGGTGAACCAACGGCAAAGGAAGACCTTTCTCTCTCTGTCTCTCTCTCACTGTCCACTCTGCCTGTCAAAAAAAAAAAAAAATTTGTTTTTGAATGTGGATATTCAATTTTAAATTTCCCAGGACCATTTATTGAAAGAACTGTCCATTTTCAATTTATTTTCTTAACACCTTTGTCAAAGATCAAATTGGCTGTTGATGTGTGAGTTTGTTTCTAGATTTTCTATTCTGTTCTATTGGTTTATGGATATATTTTGATTTTAATATCATGCTGTTTTAATTATTGTAGCTGTGTAAATATATTTTGAAGTCAGAGTCAGGTACTGAAATGCCTCCTACTCTGCTCTTTTGTTCAAGATTGCTTTGGCTATTCAGGGTCTTTTCTGGTTCCCTACAAATTTTAAGTAGTGTCTTTCTAGTTCTATGAAAAATATAATTGGCATTTTGACAAAGATTGCATTGAATCTGTAATTTGCTTTGGGCAGTATACACATTTTAATGATAATTGGTTCTTCAAATCCATGAACATGGGTTGTATTTCCATTTATTTGTGTCTTCAATTTCTTTCATCAATGATTTATACTTTTCAGTGTGGAGAAGTTTTACCCCTTTGGCTAAATTTGTTCCTAGGTATGTTCTGTTTGTTCTTTTTTTTTTTTTTTCTTTTTCAGTACCTGTGGGAAACAAGATTACTTTCTTGATTTCTTTTTCAGATAATTTTCTTTTGATGTATGGTAATACTACTGATTTTGTATGTTGCCTTTATATCTTACAACTTTGCTGAATTTATTACTTCTGCCATCTGTTTGGTGGAGTCTTTGGGGTTTTCTATATATAAAATTATATCTTCTGCAACCAGTGACAATTTGACTTCCTCCTTTCCAATTTAGATGCCCTTTATTATTTTTTTTCTTTTGCCTAATTTCCTTGGGTAAGACTTCCAGTACTATGTTGAATAAAAGTGGTTAAATTAAGCATCCTGATCTTGTTCTGGATCTTAGTGAGAAAGCCTACAGCTTTTCCCTATTCAGTATGATATTAGCTGCTGGTTTGTTATATATAGTCTTTATTATGTTGAGTTATATTCCTTCTATACCTAATTTTCTGAGTTTTTATCATAAAGTGATACATGTTGAGATGCTCATATAATTTTTGTCCTTCATTCTGTTGGTGTGGTATATCACACTTAATGAATTGTTTATATAGAAATATACATTCCTGTGATGAATCTTCCTTGATCATGATGAATGATGTTTTTAATGTGCAGTTTGATCTGATTTGCTAGTATTTTATTGAGGAGTTTTGTACATCTATTCATCAAAGATATTGGCCTGTATCTATTCATTGTTGTGTTCATATCTGGTTTTGCTATTAGGGTAATTCTGGCCTCATAGAATGAGTTGAAATATTCTCCCTTCTCTGTCTTTTGAAATAACTTAAGAAACAGTGGCATTCATTCTTTAGATGTTTGGTAGATCAGCAGTGAAGCCATCAGGTCCATTTCTTCTAAGTGATCAATTCATTGCTATATAATTATTTAGAATAATAACCAACAATCACTATATTTTTGTAATGTCAGTTGCAATGTCTCTGCTTTCATTTCTCATGGATTTGAAGCTTTTTTCTTTTTTTCTTAATCTGCCTAAAGGTTTGTCAGCTTATTTATCTTTTCAAAGAACAAGTCCTTTGGGGCGGAGCTGTGGGGAGCAATCCGGACTAGACTGAATTACTGGAATTAAGACTTATTCTATGCATCTGCTCTCCCACAATATGGCGCTGGGAGAGAAGTAAACAGCTTCCGCACAGCTGCCTCCAGTTCAACCAATAAACTGTAGGACTTGCTCCTGATTGGAGAGCAGCGTACTCGGCGTGTGGGCAGCCGAGTTGGGATTGGCGGAGGAGGACTATAAAGGAGGAGAGAGACGGCATGCACCAGGAACATCTAAGGGGAACATCTAGCTGAAGGAACACCTGTGCAGCCCCCGAGAAGAGCCGGCCGGCGGTGTGCCGCTCCCCTGCGGAAGTGGGGAATGTGGCCAGGGGGAACTGCCCTTCCACGGAGGTGGAAGGGATAGTAGCCAACCCGGGAAGAACCAGCAGCAAACCCGGGGAGGGCCGAGCAGACGAAAGAACAGCGCAGGGTCCTGTGTCGTTCCTCCACGAAGAGGGGGAGCGACATAATGGTGCCGTGACTCGGATATGAAGCCTAGGCAGGGTTTAGTGTCGTTCCTCCACGAAGAGGGGGAGTGACATAATGGTGCCGTGACTCGGATAGGAAACCTAGCTCGGATAGGAAACCTAGGTCCGATAGCAAACTTAGGAGGGAAGAAACGGGAAGAACTGGGAAAATATCGGAGAGAGAAACTAGCAAACAGCCTAGGGAAAATACCGGAGAGAGAGACTAGCAAACAGCCTAGGGAAAAGCCGGACGAAAAAGGTGCCGGAAGAAGCTATTGAAAGCCTAGGCATAGATTCAGATACGGACTACGGGGGGAAGCTGGGAGAAATCTCTAAGGTCGAAAGCGAAAGTGAAAGCTAGAACAAACAGACTCGGATACGGACTGTGGGGAGAAGCCAGGAGAAATGAGGGAGGAATATTGTTGGAAGAAAGCTTGGGGAAACATACCGGGTAGAGAAAAATGTTAGGGAAATTGAAGCCGCGGGGGGCAGGCCAAGGCGGAAACGAAAGCCACTTTGGGATTCTCAAGTTAGCCCGGGAATAGGGGGCGAAAAGTTGAAACCAGAAGCTGAAACGTAAGCCAGATTGGGATCCGTCTGATTAGCCCGGGGAGCAAAGGACGGGAAGCCAAACCGTGGGGCGGAGACGTATGCTGGGTTGAATTAGCCAGGCTAGCCCGGGGAACTTAGATTGAATGCTAGTGGCGGACACGTAAGCTACGCTGTGTGACTCGTGGAGGCTGCCGCGCGCAGACAGAGCGTGCGGGGCTCAAGTACATAGGGAACGCGGGGCTAGCGCGGAGACCACGGAGTGTGCGCACAAAGCCGAGCCGCGCAGAGCCGCGAAGCCTCGCAGATGAGAGAGGCACGGGCTGAAGCGGCTCAGAGCCGGAAAGCTGCCGAGAAGCAGCCTTGGGGCGGGTGCAGCCGGGAAGCCGCGGGGATAAGAATGAGAGCGGGAAGCTGCGGGGATAAGAGAAATAGAAGTTTAGAAGCAAAGTGAGAGAAATAGGAATGCTGGAAGATAGAAGTAAAATGGGAGAAATAGGAATGCCCGGAGATAGAGAAATAGAGAAATAGAAAGGCCTCCCCTCAACATGGCAATGAGAAAGCTTGGATTCGGTCTGCCTGATTAAGTGAGGCGATGAGCACCTGCGGCGGCTAGCAGCTTATGCGCCGCAGGCCACCGAAGACAGGCACGAATTAACATCAGTAAGGCCTCCCCACAATACAACAATGAGAAAGCTTGGATTCGGTCTGCCTGATTAAGGCGGTAAGCGCCAGCAAGCAGCTCGACCAGAGTATGAGCTGCAGGTCACCGAAGATAGGCACAAACTAACACTAATAAGTCTCCCCCACAATACGGCAATGAGAAGGCTTGGATTCGGTTTGCCTGATTGTTAGGGCTTGTAAGCCCCTGCGGGCAGAGCAGAGCATGCGCTGCAGGGCACCGAACACAGGCACGCATCAGCGCCTAAAAACCTCCTCACAACATGGCGAAGAGAGGACCCGGATTCGGTTTGCCTGATTGATAGGACTTGTAAGAACCTGTGGCAACTCTAGCAAGCAGAGCAGAGTGTGTGCCACGGGGCACCGAAGACAGGCGCGTATCAACACCAAAAATAAAAAGAAAGGGGGATCTGTGGGGAGCAATCCGGACTAGACTGAATTACTGGAATTAAGACTTATTCTATGCATCTGCTCTCCCACAATATGGCGCTGGGAGAGAAGTAAACAGCTTCTGCACAGCTGCCTCCAGTTCAACCAATAAACTGTAGGACTTGCTCCTGATTGGAGAGCAGCGTACTCGGCGTGTAGGCAGCCGAGTTAGGATTGGCAGAGGAGGACTATAAAGGAGGAGAGAGATGGCATGCACCAGGAACATCTATGGGGAACATCTAAGAGGAACATCTAAGGGGAACACCTGTGCAGCCCCCGAGAAGAGCCGGCCGGCGGTGTGCCGCTCCCCTGCGGAAGTGGGGAATGTGGCCAGGGGGAACTGCCCTTCCACGGAGGTGGAAGGGATAGTAGCCAACCCGGGAAGAACCAGCAGCAAACCCGGGGAGGGCCGAGCAGACGAAAGAACAGCGCAGGGTCCTGTGTCGTTCCTCCACGAAGAGGGGGAGCGACAGGAGCCAAGATGGCGGAATAGTGAGGGTGCGCACCGATAGTCCGGGAAAATTTAGTTTAATAAAAGTGGAGTTACGGTAGCCTCAGAGAAAGGATCAGGAAAAAATTGCAGAGGAAACTCTTCCGGATCTAGTGGCTGTGACTCAGAGGACCTACTGGGAGAGCAGGGTCACCCACCTCGTGAGGCCGAGCCTCGGGAGCCGCAGGGTCTGCGCGCCAGTGTGGGAAGGGGAGTGGATGTGACACAGACACCAGTGGGGAGAGGTGGGATGCCCAGGGCTCCGAGTCCACACATCGGCGCTGGAAGGGGAGGTGAGCTCAGTAACCAGAGACATTGGCGGGGAAACGGCGGACAGAATTTTAGAGGGAAGCGGGCTTTGAAGCGGGAAAATTCACCAGACTGACTACAGGAGAGAAGGAAAAAAAGAAATAGGGTGGGGGGGGGTACTGGTACAGACAAGTTTCTCTCTCTGCCAACCTTGCAAAGTGGAGCAAGAGACAAAGAGCAAGCCCCACTTGGGTTATACATAATAAAAGGGGAGAGCTAAGGCTACAATTCAGTAGCCTAGGCAACCCAGTGGGAGTCAGCAAGAGAAACTGAGCCTGCACAGACTCTTTGGGTAGAAGCCAGAGATCAGAAGCTAAATATTGCTTACCTCCTGAATAAAAAATGAAATAAATAAATAAATAAACAAATAAAAGAGAGATTTACCACGCATAACCTGAGGGTGTCACCTTTGAACACCCGTAACCCGGAAGAACCAAGCAGAGCTCTCAGGCCACACCCATCTCAAGCCTCCAAGGCTCCTCCAACAGCAGACAATCCACTTAACACAGACATAGTATAAAAAAAAAAAAAAAACCTCACAGTGAGGGAAGAAGAATAAACTATGCCAAGCAACAAACACAAAAATCGATGGAACAAGATCAACGATGACACTATGACGCCTCCAAATAAACAAAACACCCCAAGCCAAGATTATGAAGATGATGAGATAGAAGAAATGCAAGACATGGATTTCAAAACATTTATGATAAGAACATTTAGAAGTTTTCAAAAGCAAATCCTTGAACTACAGAAATCCTTATTGGACAGGATTGAAAATCTCTCTCGTGAGACAGAGAAAGGATTAGAAGGCCTTTTTAGTGAGATACTAGCAGAGAACTTTCCGGGTTTGGAGGACAGAGACATCCTAGTACAGGAAGCTCATAGAACCCCCAGTAAACATGACCAAAAGAGATCCTCACCATGACACGTTGTAATTAAACTCACCACAGAGAAACATAAAGAAAAGATCCTAAAATGTGCAAGAGAGAAACGTCAGATTACTCTCAGAGGATCTCCAATCAGACTCACAGCAGACTTCTCATCAGAAACACTACAGGCTAGGAGGGAATGGCGAGACCTAGCACAGGTGCTAAGAGAGAAAAATTGCCAGCCCAGAATATTATATCGTGCCAAGCTCTCATTTGTGAATGAAGGTGAAATAAAGACCTTTCATAGCAAACAGAAATTGAAAGACTTTGTGGCCACTCGTCCGGCCCTGCAAAAGATACTTAAAGATGTGCTACACTCAGAAACACAGAAACACGGCCATCAATATGAAAGAAGGGAAAGGAAGAACACCTACCAGTAAAAGAGCATGGGAAGCTCAAAGCATATACTAGAAAATATCTCCGGGAAAATGGCAGGGCAAAGTCACTACGTATCAATAGTCACATTAAAGGTAAATGGACTTAACTCTTCAGTTAAAAGACACAGATTGGCTGATTGGCTTAAGGAACAACACTCAACTATTTGTTGCCTACAAGAAACACATCTCTCTAACAAAGATGCATGCAGACTGAAAGTGAAAGGTTGGAAAAAGATATTCCATGCCAACAGAAACCAAAAAAAAGCAGGTGTAGCCATATGAATATCAGACAAAATAAACTTTAATACAAAAACTGTTAAGAGAGACAAAGAGGGGCACTATATAATGATTAAGGGTTCAATTCAACAGGAAGATGTAACTATTATAAATGTATATGCACCTAATTACAGGGCACCGGTCTATTTAAAAGATATGTTAAGGGACTTAAAGGGATACTTAGATTCCAATACAGTAGTACTGGGGGACTTCAATACTCCACTCTCAGAAATAGACAGATCATCTGGACAGAAGATCAACAAGGAAACAGCAGATTTAATTGACACTATTGCCCAAATGGATCTAACAGATATCTACAGAACTTCCAATCCTACATCTAAAGACTTTACATTCTTCTCAGCAGTGCATGGAACCTTCTCTAGGATTGATCACATACTAGGCCATAAAGCAAGTCTCAGCAAATTTAAAAGAATTAGAATCATACCATGCAGCTTCTCAGACCACAGCGGAATGAAGCTGGAAATTAGCAACTCAGGAAACCCTAGAAAGTATGCAAACACATGGAGACTGAACAACATGCTCCTGAATGAACACTGGCTCATTCAAGGAATCAAAAAGAGAAATCAAAAACTTTCTGGAAGTAAATGAGGATAACAACACAATATATCAAAACTTATGGGATACAGCAAAAGCAGTTGAGAGGCAAGTTTATAGCAATAGGGGCCTATATCAAGAAATTGGAAAGGTACCAAATAAATGAGCTTTCAGTGCATCTCAAGGACCTAGAAAAACTGCCGCAAACCAGACCCAAATCTATTAGGAGAAGAGAAATAATTAAAACCAGAGAAGAAATCAACAGGATTGAATCCAAAAAAACATTACAAAAAATCAGCCAAACTAGGAGCTGGTTTTTTGAAAAAATAAACAAAATTGACACCCCATTGGCCCAACTAACTAAAAAAAGAAGAGAAAAGACCCAAATCAATAAAATCAGAGATGAAAAAGGAAACGTAACAACAGACACCACAGAAATAAAAAGAATCATCAGAAATTACTACAAGGACTTGTATGCCAGCAAACAGGGAAACCTATCAGAAATGGATAGATTCCTCGACACATGCAACATACCTAAATTGAACCATGAAGACATAGAAAACCTAAATAGACCCATAACTGAAACAGAACTTGAAACAGTAATAAAGTCCCTCCCAACAAAGAAAAGCCCAGGACCAGATGGATTCACTGCTGAATTCTACCAGACATTTAAAGAAGAACTAATCCCATTTCTTCTCAAACTATTCAGAACAATTGAAAAAGAGGGAATCCTCCCAAATTCTTTCTATGAAGCCAGCATCGCCTTAATCCCTAAGCCAGAGAAAGACGCAGCACTGAAAGAAAATTATAGACCAATATCCCTGATGAACATAGGTGCAAAAATCCTCAATAAAATTCTCGCCAATAGAATACAACAACACATCAGGAAAATCATCCACCCAGACCCAGTGGGATTTATCCCTGGTATGCAGGGATGGTTCAACATTCGCAAATCAATCAATGTGATTCACCACATTAACAGACTGCAAAAGAAAAACCATATGATTATCTCAATTGATGCAGAGAAAGCATTCGATAAGATTCAACACCCTTTCATGATGAAAACTCTAAGCAAATTGGGTATAGAAGGAACATTCCTCAATATAATCAAAGCAATTTATGAAAAACCCACGGCCAGCATCCTATTGAATGGGGAAAAGTTGGAAGCATTTCCACTGAGATCTGGCACCAGACAGGGATGCCCACTCTCACCACTGCTATTTAACATAGTTCTGGAATTTTAGCCAGAGCCATCAGACAAGAAAAAGAAATCAAAGGAATACAAATTGAGAAGGAAGAAGTCAAACTATCCCTCTTTGCAGACGATATGATTCTTTACTTAGAGGATCCAAAGAACTCTACTAAGAGACTATTGGAACTCATAGAGGAGTTTGGTAAAGTGGCAGGATATAAAATCAATGCACAAAAATCAACAGTCTTTGTATACACAAGCAATGCCATGACTGAGAAAGAACTTCTAAGATCAATCCCATTCACAATAGCTACAAAAACAATCAAATACCTTGGAATAAACTTAACCAAGGACGTTAAAGATCTCTACGATGAGAATTACAAAATCTTAAGGAAAGAAATAGAAGACGATACCAAAAAATGGAAAAATCTTCCATGCTCATGGATTGGAAGAATCAACATCATCAAAATGTCCATTCTCCCAAAAGCAATTTATAGATTCAATGCAATTCCAGTCAGGATACCAAAGACTTTCTTCTCAGATCTAGAAAAAATGATGCTGAAATTCATATGGAGGCAAAAGTGACCTTGAATAGCTAAAGCAATCTTGTACAACAAAAACAAAGCTGGAGGCATCTCAATACCAGATTTCAGGACATACTACAGGGCAGTTGTAATCAAAACAGCATGGTACTGGTACAGAAACAGATGGATAGACCAATGGAACAGAATTGAAACACCAGAAATCAACCCAAACATCTACAGCCAACTTAGATTTGATCAAGGATCTAAAACCAATTCCTGGAGCAAGGACAGTCTATTCAATAAATGGTGCTGGGAAAACTGGATTTCCACGTGCAGAAGCATGAAGCAAGACCCCTACCTTACACCTTACACAAAAATCCACTCAACATGGATAAAAGACCTAAATCTACGACCTGACACCATCAAGTTATTAGAGAATATTGGAGAAACCCTTCAAGATATTGGCACAGGCAAAGAGTTTCTGGAAAAGACCTGGGAGGCACAGGCAGTGAAAGCCAAAATCAACTATTGGGATTGCATCAAATTGAGAAGTTTCTGTACTGCAAAAGAAACAGTCAGGAAAGTGAAGAGACAACGGACAGAATGGGAAAAAATATTTGCAAACTATGCAACAGATAAAGGGTTAATAACCAGAATCTACAAAGAGATCAAGAAATTCCACAAAAACAAAACAAACAACCCACTTAAGAGATGGGCCAATGACCTCAATATACATTTATTAAAAGAGGAAATCCAAATGGCCAACAGGCACATGAAAAAATGTTCAAGGTCATTAGCAATCAGGGAAATGCAAATCAAAACCACAATGAGGTTTCACCTCACCCCGGTTAGAATGGCTCACATACAGAAATCTACCAACAACAGATGCTGGAGAGGATGTGGGGAAAAAGGGACACTAACCCACTGCTGGTGGGAATGCAAACTGGTCAAGCCACTATGGAAGTCAGTCTGGAGATTCCTCAGAAACCTGAAGATAACCCTACCGTTCGACCCAGCCATCCCACTCCTTGGAATTTACCCAAAGGAAATGAAATTGGCAAACAAAAAAGCGGTCTGCACCCTAATGTTTATTGCAGCACAATTCACAATAGCCAAGACCTGGAACCAACCTAAATGCCCATCAACGGTAGACTGGATAAAGAAATTATGGGATATGTACTCTTTAGAATACTATACCGCAATAAGTAACAACGAAATCCAGTCATTTGCAACAAAATGGAGGAATCTGGAACACATCATGCTGAGTGAAATAAGCCAGTCCCAAAGGGACAAATACCATATGTTCTCCCTGATCGGTGACAAGTGACTGAACACCAAAAAGGAAACCTGTTGAATTGAAATGGACACTATGGGAAACGGTGACTTGATCAGCATAGCCCTGACTGTTAATGAACAACTTAATACATTATCCCTCTTAGTATTTTTTTGTCTGTTCTACTTAATACGACTGGTTTAATTCTGTAATTAATACACAGTTATTCTTAAGTGTTGAAATTTAACTGAAATGTGATCCCTGTTAAACATAAGAGTGGGAATAAGAGAAAGGAAGAGATGTACAATTTGGGACATGCTCAGGCTGACTTGCCCCAAATGGTAGAGTTAGAAACATACCAGGGGACTCCAATTCAATCCCATCAAGGTGGCATGTACCAATGCCATCTCACTAGTCCAAGGGATCAATTTCTGTTCACAATTGATCATAATGATAGGACTAAGAGTCAAAGGGAGCACATAAACAAGTCTAGTACCTGCTAATACTAACCGAGAGAATAAATAAAGGGGAGAGCAATCCCACATGGGAAGTGAGATACACAGCAGACTCATAGAATGGCAGATGTCCTAAACAGCACTCTGGCCTCAGAATCAGCCCTAAAGGCATTCGGATCTGCTGAAAAGCCCATGAGAGTATTTCAGGCATGGAAAGCCAAGACACTCTGGCAAAAAAAAAAAAAAAAAAACAAAAAAAAAAAACAAAAAAAAAACAAAAAAAAAACAACAACCTAAATGAAAGATCTCTGTGAGTGAGATCCCAGTGGAAAGAACAGGTCTTCAAAGAAGGAGGTACCTTTCTCTGAAGGGAGGAGAGAACTTCCACTTTGACTATGACCTTGTCTAAATAAGATAAGAGTCAGAGAACTCAAAAGGCTTCCATAGCCTTGGAAACTCATGACTGGAGCATAGGGAGATTACTGATGCCATAAACAGGAGTGTCAATTTGTAAAGTCAACAACAGGAGTCACTGTGTACTTACTCCTCATGTAGGATCTCTGTCCTTAATGTGCTGTACATTGAGATTTAATGCTATAATGAGTACTCAAACAGTATATTTCACCTTGTGTTTCTATGTGGGTGCAAACTGTTGAATTCTTTACTTAATGTATACTAAAGTGATCTTCTGTATATAAAGAAAATTGAAAATGAATTTTGATATGAATGAAGGGGAGAGAGAGTGGGAAAGGGGAGGGTTGCAGGTGGGAGGGAAGTCATAGGGGGTGGGGGAAGCCAATGTAGTCCATAAGCTGTACTTTGGAAATCTATATTCATTAAATAAAAGTTAAAAAAAGACACAAAAGCACTAAACATAAAAAATTAGTATACTGAATTGTGTCAAAATTATGCGCTACTTATTCATTATAACATGTTGGCAGGAATGGGCATTTAGCCACGTGTTTAAGATGCCATTTGATGTTCTACATGAAGGATCTCTGTGAGTGAGATCCCAGTGGAAAGAAGGTGCCATCTTTTCTCTGAAGGGAGGAGAGAACTTCCACTTTGCTTATGGACCTGTCTAAATACTGATGGAGTCTGTGGACTCAAAAGGTTTCCATAGCCTTGGCAGCTCATGGCAAGACCCAGGTGATCACTGACGTCATACGTAAGAGTGTTATTTGTGAAATCAACAACGGGAGTCACTGTACACTTGCTCCCCATGTAGGATCTCTGTCCTTAATGAGTCATACTATGAGAATTAATTGTAAAACTAGTCTTCAAACAGTACTTTATACTTTGTATGTCTGTGTGGGTACAAACTGTTGAAATCTTTACTTAGTATAGAGTTGGTCTTCTGTATATAAAGAGAATTAAAAATGACTCTTAATGAAGAATGTCATGGGAGAGGGAGTAGAAGGTGGGACAGGAGTGGGAGGGCAGGTATGGGGGGAAAAACCCCTATAATTCAAAAGTTGCACTTACGAAATTCGTCTTTATCAAATAAAAGCTTTCTGAAAAAAAGAACAAGCCCTTTGTTTCCTTACTTTTTGTATGTTTTCTTATACTCCATATGTCATTTATTTGTGTTCAGTTTTATTATTTGTTCTATTAATTTTATATTTGATTTATTCTTACTTTTCCAGTTCTTTAAGCTGCAGTGTTAAGTGGCTTATTTAAAATCTTTCTGCTTTCTTGATAAATTGATTGTTGTAAAGTTCCCTGTTATGACTGCCTTTGCTTTATCCCATTTTGTGTTAACTTTTTCATTCATTTCAAGAATTTTTAAAATTCCCCCCTCAATTTCTTCCTTGATACCTTGGTTCTTCAGGAATAAGTTTTTTAATTTCCATGTGTTTATGTAGTTTCTAGTTTTTCTTGTTATTGATTTCTAGGTTTTATTGTATTGTGGTTAGAAAATATTATTTGATATGATTTTTACTTTTTAAAAATTTCTTGAAGTTTGCTGTGTGATGTATGCAGAATGTTCTAAGTGCTGTTGAGAGTGTGTATTCTGTAGCTGTTGAATGGAATGTTTAGTAGATGTCTGTTAGGTCCCATTGATATAGGGTGAAATTTGACTCTGCTGTTTCTTTGTTGATTTTTCATCTGAATATTATGTCCATTTCTAAAAATGAGATGTTAAAGTCCTCTAGTGTGTTGTAGTCTACCTCTCTCGGGTATATTAATATTTGCTTTACATTTTTGAGTTCTTCTGAAGTTGGCTGCATATATATTTACAATTAATATTTATTTTGCTGGATTGAATCTTTTATCCTTTTCTCTTTTTACTGCTTTTTATTTAAAGTTTATTTTATCTGATAGAAGTATAGCTATTTATGCTTTCTTTTGGATTCTGTTTTTATGAAATATCTTTTTTTTTTTGACAGGCAGAGTGGACAGTGAGAGAGAGAGACAGAGAGAAAGGTCTTCCTTTTCCATTGGTTCACCCCCAAAATGGCCGCCGCGGCCAGCGTGCTGTGGCTGGTGCACCGTGCTGATCCGAAGCCAGGAGCCAGGTACTTCTCCTGGTCTCCCATGGGGTGCAGGGCCCAAGGACTTGGGCCATCCTCCACTGCACTCCCGGGCCACAGCAGAGAGCTGTCCTGGAAGAGGGGCAACTGGGACAGAATCCGGCGCCCTGACCGGGACTAGAACCCGGTGTGCCGGCGCTGCTAGGCGGAGGATTAGCCTATTGAGCCGCAGTGCCAGCCGTTTATGAAATACCTTACTCCATCCTTCCAGATCCAGTCTATTTTGTTCTTAGAGATGAAGAGTTTTTTCCATAAGCTGTATATACTTGGTTTTGTTTCTTATCCATTTGGTTGATCTTTGTCTTTTCATCAGATCACTTAATCCTTTACACTTATGGTAACTGATACATACAGTAACTGATATGGAAGGTCTTAGTTCTGCCCTTTTGATGCTTGTTTTCTAGTTTAATGTGGTCATTTGTTTTTCTCACTCTTATATGCTTCATTTGTAGTTGAATGATTTTCTCTGAAGGTATCTTTTGCTTCTTTGCTTATTGTTTTGGCAAGTCTTTTACAGATTTTGCTTTTTATTACAGTGAGGCCTACAATTAATCTTTTTTTGCTATAACAAACTATTTTGAAATGTTAGCAGCCGGCGCTGCGGCGGCTCAACAGGCTAATCCTCCACCTGCGGAGCCGGCACCCCAGGTTCTAGTCCCAATTGGGGTGCTGGATTCTGTCCCAGTTGCCCCTCTTCCAGGCCAGCTCTCTGCTATGGCCCGGGAGTGCAGTGGAGGATGGCCCAAGTGCTTGCGCCCTGCACCTGCATGGGAGACCAGGAGAAGCACCTGGCTCCTGCCTTCGGATCAGCGCAGTGCACCGGCTGCAGCAGCCATTTTGGGGGTGAATCAATGGAAAAGGAAGACCTTTCTCTCTGTCTCTTTCTCTCACTGTCCACTCTGCCTGTCAAAATAAAAAAAAAAAAAAAACTCTACATATACACTCCATTCCTGCCCATGTTTTGAATTTTTTCACCTTGTTTTTCTAAATTGCCAGCATTTTAATGTATTTTTTAGTCTTCCTACTAAATATAAGAATTATTTACCCACCATGTTACGGTATAAGAACATTCTGAGTTTGTATAAGTATTCTTACCAGTGAGTTCCCTACATTTTGATATTTTCTTCTCAGTGTCTCTTTCTTTCACTTTGAGGAAACTCCTTTACCATTTCCTGCAAGACAAGTCTGGTGGTGATACATTCTCTCAGTTTTGGTTTCTCTGGAAATTTATTTCTCTTTTAAATCTAAAGGATAGCTGGCGCCGTGGCTCACTTGGTTAATCCTCCGCCTGCAGCACCAGCATCCCATATGGGCGGCGGGTTCTAGTCCTGGCTGCTCCTCTTCCAGGCCAGCTCTCTGCTGTGGCCCGGGAGGGCAGCGGAGGATGGCCCACGTGCTTGGGCCCCTGTACCCACGTGGGAGACCAGGAGGGAGCACCTGGCTCCTGGCTTCGGATCGGCGCAGTGCGCCAGCCGTAGCTGCCATTTGGGGGGTGAAGCAACGGAAGGAAGACCTTTCTCTCTGTCTCTCCCTCACTGTCTAACTCTATCTGTCAAATAAATTTTTAAAAAAATCTGAAGGATAGCTTTGCTGGGTACACCATTCTTGGGTTGTAATTTTTTCTTCAGGACCGTGAAAGTCTCATCTCACCCTCCCCTGGTTCATAAGGCTTCTGCTGAGAAGTCTGAAGTCTAGTGAATTGAGAGCCCTGTATGTGTTATTTGCTTCTTTTCTCTTTCAGTTTTGAAAATTCTCTCTTTATCTTTTACCTTAGTTAATATGTTTATAGTATGTATTAGGGTATATTTTAAAAAAGCTTTTGCACCAAAATAAGCTTATCCTTAAATTTTATTTTCCTCACTTTTTGAAGCCCCATAAATGCATGTATTTGTGTAATTCAAATATGTGTAATTTGTGCAAATATATATTCCATAGTATATAATATGGCTGTGTGCATGTGTGAATATGTGTAGTTTAGACCACTTAGAAACTTTGGTTTGGCCACATCTTCTATGGCTGCAGAGCTGGAGATAAAGTGGGAAGTTTTCCTTGCCCTCCACTTCCTTTCATCAAGATTAGGAGAGAATATTAATTATAAACTTTTTATTGTTTATGATCTTACAATTTGAAGAAAAAGTGATCAGTAAAGGATGAGTCACTTTGCTTCTGGTAACAAGAGAATGGACCCATCCTCGATAGAGGCAGACTGACTGCCCTGGGAGGTTCCTGGGTCCATCCGGACTGTGACTCTCTGGATGTCCAGATGGAAGCTCTCCATCAGGAGGTGAGAGTGACTGCTGGAGACTGAGAGACTGTATCCGGCGAGGCTGCATCTGGTATCCAGGATTAGAACAAGCTGTTCTGGTGAAGTTTTCACTGTGGAAAAATGCCATCTTTGCTGAATTCACAATAAAAATATCCAGAAGGAAACCACAAGAAAATTGCAGAATTGCTTTCTCTACTTAAATGCATGCACTTATTGGAAGCAAAATTTCAAAGGAAAAATTATTGTATTACCAGCCTTATGGAGTTAATCCAAAGTAGTTAAGTTCCTGGGAATCACAGGAGAAGTTGTAACAACAAATCTCAGTCCGTAAAACACAAATTGTTGACACTATAAAGATTCATAGTGGAAGGCAGATGTGATGTCAGATTTGTTCAAGCTTTATTTCAAATTAGGTTAGTGTATGGTTTTTATTTTCCCTACCCCCTACACAATTAAAGGAAAGTGACTTGACATTTCTTTTCTGCTTTTATCACACAGTAATTTCAAGATTCACACCAAGTGAAATATTTTAATTCATTCAAACATTTGAATATTTGCCCTAAAATCTTTATAACTTTGCCTCACTTTATTTGCTGTGCTTACACTATGTGAAAACAAAACTTTTTAGCATGGGTCAAAACTGTCTGGGTGGGCCGGCGCCGTGGCTCAACAGGCTAATCCTCTGCCTTGCGGCGCTGGCACATCGGGTTCTAGTCCCGGTCGGGGCGCCGGTTCTGTCCCGGCGCCCCTCTTCCAGGCCAGCTCTCTGCTGTGGCCAGGGAGTGCAGTGGAGGATGGCCCAAGTGCTTGGGCCCTGCACCCCATGGGAGACCAGGAGAAGTACCTGGCTCCTGCCATCGGATCAGCGCGGTGTGCCGGCCGCAGCGCGCTGGCCGCGGCGGCCATTGGAGGGTGAACCAACAGCAAAGGAAGACCTTTCTCTCTGTCTCTCTCTCTCACTGTCCACTCTGCCTGTAAAAAAAAAAAAAAAAACAAAACAAAACAAAAACTGGGTATTACTTTTTAAATGCACTGGAAAATATTGCAATTTATTGAAATTTAAAATATTTGAAGTTTACTGGTATCCTTTATGAATTCTTATGGACTCTAAATAATGTAGCTTAGACAATCAACATATGAAAATCATTACACTTCAACTTTATGATTGAAGATATTAAACTATCAGATCAGTTTTTATTCAATTAAATGAAATATTCACAAACTTAAATGAATTCTAAGTATTGGAGAAATGAAACAAAAGTACAAATATCTATCTTTATTAAATCATTCTTTTAAAACTGAAACTCAATTCTTGCAGTCGTAATGGAAATGGACTTATGGCCAGAATCTATACAAAACTGCTAAATTATTGAGCTGTTTTCAGATATTGGATGACATAATATATTTAATGTATAATATAAACTAAAAGTTATCTCAAAACAAACAAGGAGGTGGAAATGCTATTGTACATGATTTTATTTTGAAATATTACACTGTACCCTATAAATATGTATAATTATTACATTTTTATAGCACTGTGGGATGCAAAAAAATAAAATTATGGGAAAAAAAGGCCATATGAAAAACATTTGAAGAAAATAAGCACTTTATGTCACCAATATTAGAGGGCAAAACTCCAACAGGAGGAATATTGGAAGGGAAGCAGACACATCTCGTCTGCATGGAGGCCTCCTTTCAGTAATGTCTTCTTGCCCTTCAGCTTCCAAATCTCGTTTGTCAATTAATGTCCTTTCCTAACATCCTGAAGTTGGATGAAAAAAATCCAAGTACCGCTGACCCATTGAAAGGATGATTTAGTTATTCAATTCTGATATTTTGATAAAGGACCATGGTACGGAATGGAGGGACAGAGAGAGAAGAGAATTGTTCAGCTATTGGGGAGAAAAAAATGAGAACATGATCCTGAATACACACACACACATGCACAATCAGAGATGAATGGATTACGGTGCTTTCCCAAGTGTGGTTCTTGCATAAGAGTTAGGGTAAATTTTCTAGAAGATTTTTCTGTTGATCTGATGGCGGCAACAAACCTTTAAGTGGTGCAGAGGATTTGATGACAGAATCAACACAACTTGTGAAATCAGTCAGAATGCTGTGGGGAAGTTATCCAAACAACCTAAGGTTTCCTTTTGTTGCCCACACACTGTCTTCATTATCAAAGTCTACTCTCCCTTCTCTGAATTCAGTTTGATGGAGTTTCTGACATTCTTTAGCTCAGGCTAACTCTACAACAGACATTCAGGGATGGCTGTTGTGGCCTGCAAGTGATGCACAAGTTGGATTAAAGTAAGGTGTTATGGAAAATGTAGTTTTTCCCCTTTCAAGCCGGTTTGCACGTGGTGATGAAAACAGCATTTCCAAATAAAGATTTGCTGGTTGGGAATAAAGCATTGCAAATACCACAGTGGCCATAATCACATGAATTATAAATAACAGAAAATTTGTCCTCTAGGAACTTAGTGGCAAGTGGGGTTGCTGGGGGACACTGTGAGAGCCAGGAAGATAATATGCCCTGAAAGCCACTGCACCTGGAGGCTGCAGGAGCAACATTTCTTAGGTCTGTAACTTCTCTAGGAGCAGAAGTCGTCAGGACCTGAATATCACAAACCTATGGTTATCAAGGTTTTGGTTCCCATGCCTAAATGTTTCAATAAGCAAAAATAAGATGAGTTATTCATACAATTACAAAATCATTGGTGTTTTCTGAGAAATTCACACTTTTGAGATCTTACAAAACAAAACCCACTACTAGAGTAAGCATAGTTTAGCCCATCTCTCTCCTCCGGGGAAGTGCTGTGGGGGTGGGGATATGCTTTTGCCTGGGAGCCCGGAAGACAAAGAGATACAAAAGGACAGAAAAGAGCACCAGAAACACAACATCATCAAATTATTATTGCTTTATTATTTGGCCATGAGTTTTGTCTGTCCTTAGGCCTTTGGGCAGTATTTGTTGGGATTTTACTATCTTTTCCCTCTCTCTAGAAACTTAATTCTTAGAGGATATACCTGCCCCATTGCTCCTAGTGAATCTGTCATGGTCTGTTTCTTTCTTTTCTTTTCTTTTTTTTTTTAAGATTTATTTATTTGAAAGTCTGAGTTACACAGACAGAGAAGAGGAGAGAGAGAGAGAGAGGAAGAGAGAGAGAGAGGTCTTCCATCTGCTGCTTCACTCCCCAGTTGGCAGCAACAGCCAAGCTGCCCCTATCCAAAGCCAGGAGCCAGGAGCTTCTTCAGGATCAACACGTGGGTGCAGGGCTGTAAGGACTTGGGCCATCCTCTGCTGCTTTCCAAGGCCATAGCAGAGAGCTGGATCAGAAGTGGAGCAACTAGGACTCAAACCAGCACCCATATGGGATGCCAGCACTGGAGGTGGCAGCTTTACCCGCTATGCCACAGGACCATCCCCTATCGTGGTCTCTTTCTTTCTAAGCACACTTTGGTGTGTGTGTGTGTGTGTGTGTGTGTGTGACATTCTGTCTGCTTAGCAACCAAGAAGATCTGCTGTAAGTCTCAGAGTAAAGAATGAGCCAAATGCACACAAACTAATAGAGATGTTTGAAATTGGTATTTCTTCCGTAGCCTAAGGAAGGTGGTTAAAATAGCAGAATGTAGAAGATTTTGGTAACTCTTTAGAGACTGCTCTATTATGAAGAGTTCTCTGATCCAGATTCAAAAGGTACCCTTGGAGAGAGTAAGGATGGGGAAAACAAGTTTTCTTTAGCTCTTACAGTTAGCAGAATTCTAAGATGACATTTCCCCTTTTTCTAAAGAAAAGTACTTTACTTTCAATATAATTTTATTTTTAAGATAACCAAGAACTACACTTCAGATCCAAATGAGCAATTCTCCATCAAACTAAATATTTACACATTAATGTAGAAAGTCATTTTGCATGTGGCTTAATAGAAAAAAAAGTTCATTTATACTGAAAATTAAAAATCTAAACATCATTAAAAATCATCAAATTTTCTTTTTTTCAATAACATATATTGTTTTATTGTCTTTTGTATTCTATATGACTACATATCAGAGAAAACATGATATTTGTCTTTTTGGAATTGGTTTATTTTACTAAGAATTATGGCTTCCCCAAGACAACCTGGCAAAAAAAAAAAAAAAAAAAGGACCTAAATGAAAGATCTCTGTGAGTGAGATCCCAGTGGAAAGAACAGGTCTTCAAAGAAGGAGGTACCTTTCTCTGAAGGGAGGAGAGAACTTCCACTTTGACTATGACCTTGTCTAAATAAGATAAGAGTCAGAGAACTCAAAAGGCTTCCATAGCCTTGGAAACTCATGACTGGAGCATAGGGAGATTACTGATGCCATAAACAGGAGTGTCAATTTGTAAAGTCAACAACAGGAGTCACTGTGCACTTACTCCTCATGTAGGATCTCTGTCCTTAATGTGCTGTACATTGAGATTTAATGCTATAACGAGTACTCAAGCAGTATATTTCACTTTGTGTTTCTATGTGGGTGCAAACTGTTGAAATCTTTACTTAATGTATACTAAACTGATCTTCTGTATATATAGAAAATTGAAAATGAATCGTGATATAAATGGAAGGGGAGAGAGAGCGGGAAAGGGGAGGGTTGCAGGTGGGAGGGAAGTCATGGCGGGGGGAAGCCAATGTAGTCCATAAGCTGTACTTTGGAAATCTGTATTCATTAAATAAAAGTTAAAAGAAAAAACTAAGAATGATGACTTCTAATTGTACTCATTTTGTTGCAAAAGACAGGATTTCGTTCATTTTTATGGCTGAGTAGTGTTCCTTATGCATATATACTTATTTTAACATTTATTTTCCTATAAAATACACACTAATTTACCAGGATTGTTCCTCAGAATACCTATCATCGATCCAGTGATTTCAAGGTTAAAAGAAGTGTGCCAAAACCTGCCCACGAGTGCTTTCTAGTATCTATGATGCTACTTTAGCCATAATCATTGCTTTCCTTTGTCATATACTCAGATAGGAAGGAGTGTCTCAGGAGTTAGGAGAAATAATTCTAGCAAGAAGAAGAAAGATTATATAGAGACAAAGAAAAAAATTAGCAATTACGATATTTGTTTGGGGTCCAGGACCTAAGGATATGAGTGAGTTGAAGAATCTAAAAATAAGGACATTAGAGTATAATTACCCATGACATTAAGACTGTAACTATACATAAATTGAAAGTATGTTATTATGAAAATTAAAAGAAAAAAGAATGAATGAAAGGAATAGGGAGGGAGGGTGAGAAGTATGATTATTGGCTTATTGTTGTATATATGAAATATATGAAATCTATTTTCTTTATACAAATAAAAATTTAAAAAGCATTCAAATAAAATAAAAATGACTTATTTCTCTCTTGTTGTTCTTTGGATTTTTTTAAAGGTTTATTTTATTTGAAAGACACAGTTACAGAGAGAGGTAGAGACAGAGAGAGAGGTCTTCCATCTGCTGGTTCACTCCCAGGATGGCCGCAACAGTCGGAGCTGCACCGATCCGAAGCCAGGAGCCAGGAGGTTTTCCCAGGTCTCCCATGTGGGTGCAGGGGCCCAAGGACTTGGGCCATCTTCTACTGCTTTCCCAGGCCATAGCAGAGAGCTGGATCGGACGTGGAGCAGCTGGGACTAGAACCGGCGCCCATATGGGATGCTGGAGCTTCAGTCTAGGGCTTTAACCTGCTGTGCCACAGTGCCAGCCCCTCTTCTTTGGATTTTTAATTGACAGCTCTCTCCAACTCCTTTATAGTCATTTAGTTGGGCTTCATGAGGGAACTGAAATAAATGCATTTATTTGAGCAAGATAAACTACCAGTTCAAAATCCTATTCTTACTTATTTCTTTTTCTTATTTGTTCATTGTAAATCTGAAGACAAGAAATGTATTATTTTTAGCTTTGTGATGCCAACATTTGGTATTGTCTGATACCAGATAAGGACATTTTTATTGAATGCTATTCGGTGAGTAAAAGATAGTCAACAGAGGGACAAGAGGTGCACATAATAAGTTGAGATAAATAAACAGGGAAAATTGCATTCTAACCTCAGTGAAAGAGCAGGGAAAAGCCTCAGAAGTATCTGATATTAAAGATTAAAACACAGGAAAAATGTGAAAACAAATATTTTCATAACTGGGGCCATATAAAGCTGACATGATAAATCTAACCACTGTGCTTCCTTGCTTTGAATCGAGGAAGGATATTATTTTACTTTCTTTCCATTAAAGATATTTTCCAGTTCCTATTTAATAACAAGTGAAAATTGCAAACATTTATATTTTTTGTGTGATTTACCTCTGTTTTCATCTTTAAATTATTTTAATGCTTGATAAATATATAAAGAGTAAAGGAAGGACATACATATAATATAGTTTTTTTTAAGAGCATATACTTGAAAATGTGGCCATAAACTATCAGTGAAATAAAAATTCAATTATGAATAAAATGTATTTTGAAGTCATGAACTATAATAATTTTTATTAATATAAAGAGGACAGGTTTTGTGCATTCCATAGGCACAATTCCAAGAAGACAACCACAACCCTGTTCCCTCTCCCCCAAACTTCCTCCTTCCTTCCTCTCCCTTCATCAGTTTTTGCAACAATATATTTTTAATACACTCTATATTCACAAGCTTAATTCACCACCAATCATAATGCTCAACAAGTAAAAAGTAGGAATATTATAGTTCCACAGGAGTATAAACAAGGGCTCAAGATGACAGTCATATCCCAAAGTGACCATTTCATCCCTATACTTTTTTGGTATTCTATATTAACTGCCATGTATCAGAGAAAACATGATATTTGGACTTATCTCTTTTCTAAAGAACAAAGTGGTTCTGCAAATATCAAATGCATAGCAAAGAAAATATTATTCTTTAAAGATTTTTGTTAATATTATTAACTCCTAATTCCAGATTCTGGTGCCTGTGCATACTGATATGTCAAATAAATCTTAGAGTCCCATAGGGAGAGTTTAGGTTTGTGGACAGTAGCCCAACTAATCTATGTCAATATCAAAGCAATGTACAATGTACAAAATCATCATCATCATCTCTCTCTCTCTCTCTCTCTCTCTCTCTCTCTCTTAATTCACTCAGCTCTACCCACTTCACTACTCTGCAATCATTTTCACCAATTAAGGAAATTAGATTTTTATCTGGACACTTATAAAATGACTTCCAGGCCCATCAGGTAATTCAAATAAATATGTTTTCAAAGAAAACAGAAGATTCCTTTCTTGGATTTTTTTTCATCACAAGCATTCTAAAGGCCTAGAACTTTAGGAGAATCTCATCTTACTTCCCTTGAACTTCATAGATGACAGCAACCAATAACTGCTTATAGCAAGAAATCCCTCTCAAACTTCTTTTTTATCAACAGTCATAAACTCATGCTTTAGAAACACTGAATTTTATCTTTTGGTGATGGAGTAGAAAAAAATAAGCTTCATAAAAATCTAAACAAAATACTAGCAATTCTTCAATACAATGTCAGTGTTTTTATATATTTCTTACAATGTCATTTCCTATGAATTTTGAACATAGAATATAACATATTCAGTAATAAAAGCTATACTTATCAGTCATTCATTACAATTTGCTATGATAAAATCACAGGTGAACTAAAAGTATATATAAAACACATTTAGATTGGCCAATTAACTTCTACTCAGTAGGATTATAGCTCTTCCTATGACTTCTAGAAAAAAAAATGTAACTGTAGGACTAAGGGCTAAGAGGGAGCATGGATTGTCAATGTTAATACGGAAAAATCAAGAAAAACAGAATCTATGATTGCTCGTCATATTTCCAAGAACTCTGCTATGAAGACTGCTTAGAGGGCAAGGTGTCTAAGGACAGTAAGGTGTTTAACAGAAGTGAGATGATGCAAGCTTTAGTGTCGGGTCAGCCACTAAATGCAATGTGGTTTGGAGTAAGGCATTTTTCTTCAGCCTCTGAGTGAGTTCACTCTTTCTATGAGATTAGCTCACTCTAAGAAATAATATATCCTTTAATTTTTCCCATTCCCTTGCAAATGTCAGGGAGACTAAAGACCACTTATATCCAGGGATTGTAGATGCTTTTTAAAGAAATGATGAAGCTTCCTGTGTGGATATTGAACAAAATCAGATGCGCCTGGCTTATCCCAACAGAGTGCTTTGAATCTTGTTTGTGGGAATGCTTTCAACAATCCCCTGGGCACGAATGACATTAATCATTCTGAAAGAGACTGCATGCAGTCAGAATTCATAGTTAATCTCTGCTTTCCCAGTGTGCAAAATGCTGCACACATAGCTGAGGTGCATTTCAAAGAAAGCAGCCACTGTACTTCCTTGTACTGAGAGGATCGAATTTAACAGGAGAAAGCAGTAGCAAAATGCATCTCATGCAAAACTCATTGTCCAAGCTGTCTACAAATCTATCACAAAGATATGATAAGCAACCCTTAACTGAGAGCTAAAAAGGGTTGGTTCTAAGGTTCTTCAGGGGAAATCAGTGGAATATAGAATTCTGGGGCCCCGAAATGCAAGACAATAAAGAATGGTTAGGTGCTCCTAGGGCTTGAACCAGCTTTGTTCCAACTTCCAAAATTTTGGGGGCTCTTGTTTAGTTTCCCACATACTTGAAAAAAGGCAGTTAAGTGACATCAAAGTATATATATCTAAAAGTCACGAAAACTCAGGTATAAATCTCAACTCTCTCACTTACTTGGTCTGTGACTAGGAATGATCATTTGTGTTCTCTTTCCTAAATTCTTTAATTTTAAAATAAAATACTATTCTTTCATATGTATAAGAACATATACATGTGCTACACATTTTTTTTTTATGGATGGGAAGGGAACAAATAAAATTTGAAACGATTGTCTTTGAGTGAAGAAGGGCAGAAAGTAGGATTGATGCTTGGATCTGAGGCTTCCACTCTCCCCACAAAGATTTATTTATTTTTGGCATATAACATTAAGGGTAATAAGGTAAAAAGATAAGTCTGTTGATTTTGGGCCATAAGTAAAGAAACATTTTTTATGGTTTCATCTATACATAATTTATTATGAAACAAGTAACAGTAAAGAGAAAACACCGACATGGAACCACTGTGGGAAGAAAAAGTCTTCCTCATTCCTGTCCTCACCCCTCCAGTTTGGATTTGCTCCCAACCTAGAAGGCTCATCTATCCCCACCCCAGATTCATGATGCAATGATCAACTTCTTATTTGTATTTTATAATTAAAAAAAAGCTGAAAATAGGCTCAATATCCCAACAGGTCCATCAAAATGTAAAATCAAATCAATTCTTTTAACCACAAAGGCAAACCAGTGGTAGTTAGTACTCAGCTTTACTGAAAAAAAAAGAAAATCCTGGGATACATGACAAGTGTCAACGTATGTCTAAGGTGCCAACAGGGGATGTCACATCACATGTGGCTGCAACCAAGAAGCCTTGGGATTCTCATATGTACAAAATAGACCAGTAGGTCCTTGTAAAACTGATGTCATGGAAAAGCCTAAACAATGTTCTTATAAGTACAGGGAATCTGTGGATTTTATGAGCTTTTTCCAGATGCCCAGTATCAGTGACATTTGGGTAACTGAATTGTAGAAATCCAGTTTTGAAAGTGTATTCTAAGAAAAAGCCAGTGTAATCCAAAAGCTGTACTTTGGAAATTTATATTTATTAAATAAAAGTTTAAAAAAAGAGAAAGTGTACTCCAGGTAATGAGTTAATCGGTAAATAGGTATAAATATATTCAGTATATGCTTGAGATCTTTAAAGACAGAAAACAAAATTAAAGAAGAGCATCAACAATATGATAGCAAATGATACAGTTTTGAAAAATCTGAATGAAGAATTAAAATATTGGCTTAAATGTAGGATAGATGTGGAGAGTTCATTAAATCCAACACTAAAATAAAGAAATTATTCACAGAGCTATAAAAGGAATGTTAAATCCGAGAAATGGAGGTATAGTATAGATTAACATTGGAATGTCTAATACATATTGAATTGGAATACCAGAAAGAATAGAGAGTGAAGATTTTTAAAAATAATATTTCACTATGCATAGTTGAGTATTTTCAGATACCATGACAGACACAGATCCTTTAATCCAAGAAGTAAAATGAATTCTGAACATGATTTGATAGTAAAAAGAAAAAGGTAAGATAAAACGAGATGGGCAGAAAGGAGGGAAGGAGGGAGAGAGGAGAGAATCCACACACAGACAGATAAAGCAAATCTGCAGAGTATAAATACAGTAAGATATCCTAAACAGACCCAGAGTATACTTACTTGCAAATGACCAATAAACATATAAGAAGTTGCTCAATCTCATTACTTATAAAGGAAGTTCAAATTAAACCCACAACAAATGCCATTCAAACCCATCATAGTGGTTAAAATTAATTTTAAAATAAGTATAAAATAGTAAGAAATAGTGAAGATGTTGAACAAGTGGGACTCTCTTGCACACCTGGTAGAAATATAAAATGGTATTGAATAATTGGAAACAATTTGCTAATTTATTATGAAGATAAATACAGCATACTTACATTATGAAATAATATGATTCCATGTATTTATTCAAGAAACATGAAAATATAATACAAAAGACATATATAGTATTCTTTGCCACTGCTCGCTTTATAATAGCCTAAAACATCCCAAGGGATGTGAAGGGATAATAGAATATGAAATAAATCCTGCAAAATATTATCCAGTGATTAAAAGGGACAAACTTGTGATAGATGCAACAATATAGAAACATTTATAAAGTGTTATGCTGAATATAAAAATCAGACATATGGTGATCTATTTGATCACAGTATGATCGATTTAATTTTTTTTAAAGATCTATATATTTACTTATAAATACACAGAGAGAAGAAGAGACAGAGAGAGAGAGAGGTTTTCCATCTGCTGATTCACTCCCCAATTGGCTGCAATGGCTGGAGCTGCACCCATCTGAAGCCAGGAGCCAGGTGCTTCTTCTGGGTCTCCCACTTGGGTGCCAAGCACTTGGGCATCTTCTACTGCTTTCCCAGGCCATAGCAGAAAGCTGGATCAGAAGTGGAGCAGCTGGGACTTGAACCAGCACCCATATGGGAGGCCGATACTGCAGGCGGCTGCTTTACCCACTAACCCACAGCGCCGGCCCTGATCAATTTAATTCTATTGATCTATATATCTGTGCTTCTAGGATTAATTTCAGCTGGAAATTTTCTAAGGATGTTTTGCTGTAGAACCTGCGCAGTACTGCTCCTTAGTCAAGGCATGAACATATACACTGATTAACAATGTTGCTTTGTAGCCATGGGCCTGTGGAGTTGCTGAGCATTGTTCATTAACAACAAGATTGGTGATTTCCATGTGGTCTCAGTGAGATGCACAGAAAAGTCTGCCATTGGGACTAACCAGTTCTAGCAACTGTTTCACATGACAAATATCACCAACTAACATGATATTTTGGGGTTTCCAAGTATTTCCAATATTTGTGTTCTGGATACTGTTTCTTGTGGCAGGAATGTGACACTATGTGACTTACACTGGGGAGGCTGAGCTGTCAAAGGTAGGATTGTCGCTGTCTCTCCATCTCTCTCATACACATACATACATAAGCACACACATTTATTCTCTATACTCTTTTAGGTTGAAGAGGGTATAATTTATCATGTACCCAAG
The DNA here is from genome assembly GCF_964237555.1 of Oryctolagus cuniculus. Lineage (NCBI taxonomy): Eukaryota > Metazoa > Chordata > Mammalia > Lagomorpha > Leporidae > Oryctolagus > Oryctolagus cuniculus. Next base: position 12,385,853 of record NC_091432.1, on the reverse strand, counting down.
TGGAACTTAATGTAGACTTTAATATGCCCCTAATTTTATTGTCATCCCCTTTAACAAAATTTGATTAAATTTCTTGAAACCAAAGATTGTATTTTATCTGCCTTTGTAACCCTGGCGTCAAGCATATTTTCTGGTATCCAGTTAAGACTGATAAATGTTGAATGTTCACAATAGGAAAATCAATAAGAGATATGATGTGGATGTGTGCATGCAAGCATGGGTGTATGTGTACACACAGGAGTTTTGCAGGCAGGACACATAACAAGGAGAGTTGGAAAAAAGATAAAACCAAAGGACTGACATTCCAGTTTCATATGTGAAGACAATAGCAGAGAAATGGAGTATCAGAGGTTCTAATACTGTGAATGTGACCATGATACAGTAGGTCAGGGTAGGGAAAAGATGGCAGGATGCTACAAAGAAAGGGAGCATGTATAAAACCAAGGATGTGTGTGTGTGTATGTGTGTGTGTGTGTGTGTTTGCGTGCAGGCACACATGTGTGTGCTGAGGTTTGACATTTACAGTCATGCAATTGTTCATTATTATTTTGGGGTCATAAAGAAAGTGTGAACTGATTGTATCTTAATAATGACTAAATATCCCTGGTTAGCTCTCATGTTCTTGTTTTCTTTAGATATTTAGTGTACAGTAAAGAGAGTTTAAACTTAGATTTGTATATATCATTGTTGACTTACTCTGTGTTTAAAGGAAAATAACAAAATTAATGCTCAAACAATTGCATAAAGATTTTATTTTGAAACCAACTACTTTTATGCCACCTGAGATTTTATCAGAGAGAACTTGTTTCCACACACTAATAAGAAAAATACATGTGATGAAGCATTTTGCCTACTAGAAGAGTCTGAACAACAAAAGAAATCAATAATTCATTTGAAATTTAAGGAGTACAAGAAAAAGTTTTTCCTTTGCTTCACCATGATCCACTAAATCACCATTCTGCCTAGTTTTCTGAGGAAGGAATGTGACTCTTTGACCACTCCAGTACATGATAATTTACAGCTCTGGGCTTTTGCTAAAGCCAGTATCGGAAAAATCAAGAGATTGCTAATATTCAAAAATATTTTAATACTTGTTATATAAAAAGCCAATGTTTTAGTGAACTCAAACTTTCTCTTCTGTGGTGGTTAGATTTTCTGTATTATCATGAAAGACAAATTTCTGGAATATTTTCTTTCTTATTTTTTCCCTAAGAAGACATCAGTTCTTCATATCCAGATCCACCAGCCACTTTTGAGGACATGTATTTATTCTTGTAACTTTGAGGCAAGAAAAGCACACTCTAGAAGAAAAAAATAGATGTAAGGTCTTTAGATTTCACACAGGTTCAACTTCATGTTTATCTCAAAGTCATTTCCTCTTATGGAGGAATTCTTACTACTCCAAGATGAATATAGCACATCTTTAAGTCACCAAAACAATTGGTATTCGTCAGCCGAGGGCATATTCTCCTCTCTATAACTAAAGAGTTGACTAAATCAAAGACTTAATTCAGTTAAATGAGTTCATAGTGGTGTGGACAGTGGTATAATGGTGTCCCATGGAATTTGATTCAACAATATTTCTTTAATATGTTTTGGGAAAGAAGAAATTTTACACTCAGAAGAAGGGAAAAGCAAACATAGGTGGTCAATGAATCATTCATATGTGCCAAAGACTTTTGCCAAGCTAAGATTGTTAGCTACAAGTGGCCATAGTAGAAAGTGTCCTTGCTTAGGAGGGGGCCAAATAAATACTAATCTCCTGAGCACAGGCACAAATCAATTGTATAATGCCTGGAAAAGCATTTGTCTTAACTAGTGCTGCATTTTCTTCATTTGCAAAATGGAAGAACCGAACCAACTGATGTCTCAGATTCAAGTGTCTTCAAATACAGTGACTCCTCATCTGGTTGGCTACCCATTTGCCACGAGTTCCAAATCTGTTTTCTATCAATGTCCAAACCACCTCCCAAGTGTGTTTAATGACTGACTGTTCCTTCTACCACCCTTGGTGATACTGCCCAGTGCATCCCAGAAATGTCCCAGGCAAAATTCAAGGAGGCCAGCCAGCAGACTCACCCCGGGGAAGTCAGAATGAGCTTGTTTCCACCAAAGCACAGCAGCCAGCACAGCGAGGAACAACTCCAGCATGGTGTGAATCAGCATCAAAGACAAAGCTCCCTGGAACACAGGAGAGAGAGGAGTTGGGTCTTGAGCTGGCCTAAGCCTTCATGCTGATTGCAAGTTGGGTATAGAAATGAAAGATCATTTCAACCATCAGAGAATGAACTCAGAACACTATCTTTTTATTTTAAAGATTTGATTTATTTATTTGAGAGGTAGAGTTACAGACAGTGAGAGGGAGAGACAGAGAGAAAGGTCTTCCTTCCGTTGGTTCACTCCCCAGATGGCCGCAAAGGCAGGAGCTGCGTCCATCCGAAGCCAGGATCCAGGAGCTTCTTCTGGGCCTACTGATTTCCCAGACCATAGCAGAGAGTTGGATTGGAAGAGGGGCAGCTGGGACTAGAACCGGCACCCATACAGGATGCCAGCGCTCAGGCGGAGGATTAACCTGCTGCACCACAGAGCCGGCCCAGAACACTCTTAAAGATAAAATTTCTCCTCCTAAGCCTAGACGTTCACTTATTTTGCCTGTTTCTCATTTATTTCCTTGAGAGGAAAGCAGCAATGAGGAGCAGCTAATCAACCAAACCATTTTACGCATTTGTTTATTACCTGTCAGGGACATAGATAATTCTAATTACATTGTTTATTCCGGAAGAGAGCAGAGTGGGGAATAGCCCCAGGGACTGGACCAACAGCTCCCACTGCAGCCTCACTTTTACCACTTAGTAGCCACATGGACCTGGCTGAATCTCTATTTCTCTAGCTTCCGTTTTTCTCATTTATCAAGTGTGCATAATTCCATTTCCTTCTCAGTGATTTGTATGGATCAATGAGGTTTTCCTGAGCAGGTCAAAATTCTATATTGACACACTTTACCACAGGAACCCCTTTATATGTTTTCTCTTGTGTGTTTTTGGTGGTAGCTAAGAGTTAGAAAAAGCCATCCAGGTAGCAAATTGCTAAAGTTGCTAACAACCCAAACTCAATTAAAAAAGGCACACGACCAAGAGGACAAGTTCTACCATTTCTGTTCTGAGAAATTACTTATGTAGAAGTGGCCATCTGACAGAAAAGGAAGATAAAGAAATGTCTAGGTTCTTTATATATAAAAAGAAGATATTAACTTTTCTCCATTACTTATAAATCACCTCAGGAACAAAATCAATACAAGTCTTTGTCCTTCAAATGTAAAGTTATCCCTTTTTGAATTCATGCTTTATCTATTATACAAAATCCTCATAAACCTCTCTCTGAAGGTCATGCTTGGCTGTGCCAGAGGAGAATGAGTTACTCTCAACTTATTTGCATGCACTTTTTGCATTATAATACCTTTAACGGGGATAAGCACCTGTTGGCAACTCCATAAGGAGTGAAGTGCAAGCATGAGTTTGACCAGAGTTTTCTATGTGACCATCCTACAGGTGAATCTTTGGCTTATCTGACTTTTGCAGTTTCAGAAAATAAATATTCTGCAGTCTCTTTATTGTTATGTTACCTGTTTTTCTTACAGTGCATTGCTGACTATGCAGATACTCCTGAATGCTCCAACATAAGACATACTTTTTTGTCAGACCCTTTCTTTCCATCTTCCAAAAGTTCCCTTACAGTCATCCAAAGTTAACATTCTCCATTTCCCTCTATGTCTAATCTCGTAATTTAATAAACTCCACTTCTTTGAGTTGTAACAAAAAGCAAAAATGATGTCACCTTCTCACCTGATTAGAACTACTCTTTTTCATGATCATGAGAAAGAGGAACAGCCCTTCCCTACCTTCAAACTCCAAGCTTTCGCACCCTATTTCTCACTGCTGTTTCTGATATTTGCTAGGCCAACTTAACCTCCCACCATGTGCATACCAGGTTTAGGTGCTGGCATCCCCCGATTGCCTGGCGCTTTCCTCTATATCTGTCTTTCTAATTCATCACTCCATGCATAAAGATTCTCAGTTTGACAAACTCATATTTTATATTTCTAAATTTAGATTAAGAAACTTTACCAATGATAAGCTTTGTTTGTAGTCATCAATCTTATTTGACATTTATTCTTCAGTTTCACTCTACTTGTATTAGTATATGATCACATAACAAAACCTCTTAATCTCACTAAAGAAGTATCCTTTCCTTTGCATAACCCTGGCCCTCTCCCTGATACCAAAACTGGAAAGAATAGAGAGAGATTTTCCGAGAAAAGGAGATGGATGGAGGGTGGAAGGGATAGAGGGGGAGGGAAAAAGGGAATATCATTATATTCTTAGAATTGTAACTATGAACTATATTGACTTTGTTAAAAACTAATTGAAAAATAAAAATACTTACAGTCAAAGTTGTCTTGGCCATATAGCAGTCCCATTCTTCATATGAGGCATAAGGAAGACCAGGATACATGGTTGGTATAGTTGTCGTGTTCACCTCGCACTGCTGGGAAGCAGAACCCAAAGCAGCCAGGTTGATAAAGAGGAGGATGAAACCCAGGAGAGCAGACAGAACGCTCAGGATGCTTATGGCCAGGCTGCTGTGAACCTGAACAAGAAATGTTGAGTGAAGATCTTCCTTCACAAGCAAATATCTCTTTGCTAGCCTTTCAAGAATTTGTTATCTTATTTGTCTCCCATCGGCAATGTAGGATTCATTGCTTATTTCTGTATCCCTTCCTGGTGTCTAGAAAAATCTCTGATCCTAGAAAACTAATCTTGAAACAATGAATGAATAAAATGGTCTCCCTTCCACCACCAGGTAGGGCTGGTGTAGTAGTGTAAAAGAGAATGCTTTTCTCCTAACTGCTTTACCCTGGGCTGACAGCAGGGCCTCGTGAGGTTAAGCTGGCCAGATCAAGGAGGGTGTGAACAAAAGTAAAGGTAGCACCAGTCCCTCCAACCTGCTCAGGAACATGTCCTGGGGGCATCAGGTATACAGAAGAGGCAGGGGAAGTGGTTTGCTGTTCCTTATACATGATCTATTTCAAAATCATGCCTTTCATCCTAGATGTCCTTCAACTGATGATTGGATAAAGCAAATGTGATATATGTACACGATGGAATATTTCTCAGTTATAAAAAATAATGAAATTCTGACATCTGCAACAGAATGGATGTAATTGGAGATCACTGTGTTGAGGGAGATATGGCAGATCTAGAAAGACAAAATCAGATGTGTTTTCTCTTATTATGGAGTTAATATAGAGAGTATACAATTTTGTACTGTGGTTATCACCAGCCACATGGATGACTTACATATGAAGAAAGATTAAATGAAATTTAAAATTCCCTTTCTCAATTTCACTGGCAACATTTAAAGTTATCAATTGCTACCCACAGTTAACATATTGGATAGCACAGATTCAGTGCATTTCAACTGTCACAGGAAGACCTACTGAATATCAAAAATGATCTAGTGGTCTAGGGCCCAGTTGTGAATTACAATGATCAAATTCTAAATTCTAATGAAAGAAAGAGAGATATTGGCATTGTCCTAAGCACTCTTCTTTCTCTCTTCCTTGCTGCTCTGGGGAGATTCGTGTAGTCAGAGATTCCAAATTGAGCTTCTGTGTTAATGTGTTGTATGGAATTCCATCACATCATTTCCTATATCAACCCCAAGAGGATGTGGGATCGAGTGAATTTAGTGAATTCACTACATTTAGTGAATCATTACAGGTTAGAAAAGTTTCAATCTGTAATTCAGTTTCCTTCTCTCTGCCACTTTCAATTCTAGCTTTCCTGGAAAGCATTAAAAGTGGATAAATTTGGTTTCTTAGCCAATATAAAGGATTAATGACAATTTAGAACTCAACAAAGTACTAACTTCAGGTGGTATGGATAAGAGTGGGAGACACTTCTTTACATGCACAGCATTTTGACTGTGCTTTCTCAAGAGTTTTGACACATGGGCTTATACAGTATATCCATAATAAATACACCGCCACCACTGTCAATTTCTTCCCCATTGAAGCTATGAATCTGAAAGTAGTTACTAAGATAAAACATCACAAGTAATCATAACTTTGGTATGAGTCTCCTGAGCACTGCTCCAGAGTGTAACATAACACCCTGAGTGCAGATGCTGGTTTAGTGGATAGTGGTTGCAGGAATAAGCCCTGGACAACGATATAGAAGATCTAGGCACAGCTTCCAACTCTAAATAAACTAATTGCTCTGGAACTTAGTTTCCAGGTTTCAAAGTAGACATTTTCATCCTGAATAAGTTTTCTCTAAACCTTAATATGATCCATCAGGTTGTGTGTTATGATTCTCATACTCACCAAAGATTTTGTCGACCTTTTCTCCGTGATGATTGATAGGATGCCAGAGAGGATAAACTACTCAGAAAAGACAAAACATTGTCAGGTCAGTTTGTATCTGCAGAGTAGCTACCACGTTACTACCACAATGTTTGTGAAAAATCCCATGAGAAAAGCCCTGGAGAACAATTTACCAATGATGTACGATTTATGTAAGTACATTAATTAATCCCTTTTGTTCAAATATGAGCACTCAGAAAGCACAAGAAAAGGGTCATATGACCAGGAACCTATCCCATTATACAAAATGAGGACCTTGAAACCCTGCAAAGATTTTTGGTTCTGTTTGTGTCTTAAGAAGGAAAAGTCTTGGAGTCCCATGTTCTCTAGATAAGGACATGAACACAATGATACACAATAAGAAAAGAATGGCATATTGTCATGTGATTTTGTCCTTTATTTAGTTAATATGGTGTATTGCATTTATTGGTTTATATGAATTGAAACGTACATGCATTCTTGGGATAAATACCACTTGGTCATGGTGCATGATCTTTTTAATGTGTTGTTGAGTTTCATATGCTAGTTTGTTGTTGTCAAAGAATTTTGCATTTACATTCTTGCATTCTTGGAGACTGTGACCTATCGTTTTTTATCTTGTACTATCATTCTCTGTGTTTTTTTTTTTTAATCAGGGTAATACTAGGTTCCTAAAATGAGTGTAAATATTCACTCAGCTTTAATTTTTTGCAAGATTCGAAAAGGATTGGTGTAAATTCTTCATTAAAAGAAAAAATAGGAATAGGAATAGACATGGGGAAACAGAGATCTGTATTTTAAGTTTGTAACTGCAAATTAAAATATGAACAAAAGGAAGGTTGAGGTTGGATGGCAGGAAGGCTTCAAGGCTGTTCAGAAAATCATAGAAATTCCCTTTCCTCTTTGAATTATTTGCAGTCTAGCAGATTTGGATCAGGTGAGTAATGGAAGATTCTCTGCAAAAGAAAAAAAGAACTAGAAGAAAAGTAGTGGTTCCAGTGGTCCCAGTGTTAAGTAATTTTTCTATATAAATAGATGCTGAGTTTTTTTTTTTTAAGACTATATACCTCTCCAAATGTTGAGTGCACTCAATGACCTACTTCCAAAGAGTACAGTATAGAAATAGGGGAGAAAAAAGTAGTTTTACATTTGGAATAGCCTTAAAAACTCCACCTCAGCCACACAATCAATGTTAAATTCATGAATGGCAAATAATGTTGACAGTCGGTACCCTTCATATGACCCGGTGAGAACGTCAGCTCACCTTTGTCACCTTCACATAAAACTTCATCACTCAGTTTAAACATGAGAAAAACTCAAATTTAGGAACATTCTACAAAAATTGTGGCCAGTCTAGTAAAAACTGTCAAAGTCATGGACAAAGAAAGTCTCAGGAAAACTAGAGGAGCCTAAGAAGACAGGCGGACCAAAATGTAAGGTAGACTCCTTGATGGGGTCTTTCAAAAGATAAAGGGCATTTTGGAAAAAAAAAAGTTGAAATGCAAATAAAATGCTGACTTTGGTTAATAGAAGAATAAAAATGAGCCAAGTTAAAAAAAAAAGTAGACCTCTGCAGGCATAAAAAATGTAGGAAAGGTAAATGAGAACTACTGAGTTGTGGAAGCTAATGGGAAAAAGAACTATGAGAAAGACTCCCTTCAATGTAGAAGAAAGTTCTTCTCTGAAAATAGTACCACACAGTCCTCTCGACACTCCAAGCCTGGAGCTGTTCCAGAGATGTTTCTATGCTACCTCTGAATCACAGGCATCTTCTGAGTCTGCCCTGGGAAACATTAACACAGCCAAAAACGTCTTCAGAGAGCTCAGGGATGAAAGCGCTTCTGCCGCCACGGTTCCCATGTGCATCTGTGTGGTTTGTCTGTGACTGAGCGATGTTCTGCATTGGTGCTCATTTCACTGTATAGATAAACCTTTCCTAACTTCACTCCACTTAATGGATTTTTTTGCATAAACCTGGAGAGACGCCACCAACCTTCAGATGATGAAAAATAAGGCAATCTTCAAAATAAATGTTTATTTGAGCTAGATCAGAAATGAATCTATAATCAGGCCACTGTTGTCCGCCTACTCACTCAATGCTTCCTTGTATTACACACACAGGAGAACAAGTGCTACTACAACTCCTTGGGCTTGGCAGACAGAAAAGTAGGGAAATGGCAAGTGGTGAGTACTAACCCCTGGCATCTTGCCATCTCTCCACCCCATTTGGCCCTGCTCAGGAGCTCTACTTACACATAAGGCTCCTATGAATGGGTAGCCAGACTTCAACAGGATAGAAAACACTGAGGTAAAATGTTGAGAGAAGGAAGCTGATGCCAAAATGATCCCCAAGCTCAACACCATCACTCCACTCAGGATCTGGATAGCCTGTTGAAAAAGGAATGGAGTTCTCAGATGAAAACCAGCATTGGTAACACTAAGTCATTTTCATTTCTCCTGTGCTGGTCATGCATTAATGTCTTGAGCAAGAGCCCAATGAGGACAGAGGCACTGTAAAAGCTCTGAGTAAAAAGACGATTTGCAGAGGATGTTGTCTGCCACAGAAAATCAATGTGTTGGGCCATATGGAAGTATCACTGAGCCTTCAGGTGTTCCTGTCCCTCAATACCTGGTCTATACATGACCCCTGCTTCCAATTCATGGTGAGTGCTGGGATCTGCTTTCCCAGCTCTCTGATTCCATGACTGGTAACTCTTCTGCCTCTATAGGGATAGGGGACATCTGAAAGCTCTTGTACTCTCTTGAGTACTGGCAGTGTGAAAGTCCCTCCCCCCAAAACCCATTGAACACAATCACATGAAGCCTGCTCCTCAGACCAGCAATTTGGCCTTTGTGGTCTGAGGTTTTTTGTCCTGATGTCCACCATAGCTCTACTGATATTTAAGAAGCAGTTTTCTAAATCTATGTCATGTGAGTGTCATAGGAACCCATGTGCTTATATATTTGAGAAAAGGTCATTAGTCCCACTAGACAGTCAAAGGGAGTCAAAAGCCGGCGCTCACTAGGCTAATCCTCCACCTGCGGTGCCGGCACACCGGGTTCTAGTCCTGGTTGGGGCGCTGGATTCTGTCCTGGTTGCTCTTCTTCCAGGCCAGCTCTCTGCTGTGGCCCAGGAAGGCAGTGGAGGATGGCCCAAGTGCTTGGGCCCTGCACCCACATGAGAGACAAGGAGGAAGCACCTGGCTCTTGGCTTCGGATCGGCGCAGCGCGCTGGCTATAGCGACCATTTGGGGAGTGAACCAAAGGAAAAGGAAGACCTTTCTCTCTGTCTCTCTCTCACTAACTTTGCCTATCAAAAAAAAAAAAAAAAAAAAAAAAAAAAAAAAAAAAAAACCAACCAACCAAAAAAAAAAAAAACCAAAAAACCCCCCAAAAAAACCAAAGTGAGTCAAAAGTCAAAAGGAGTGCCTCGCCTCAGATCATGCTAGTGCAGAAACTCTAGAAACCAGAGATCTAATCTACGGTCATACCATCCTGAATGTGTCCAATCCCATCTGATCTTGGAAGCTAAGCAGGGTCGGGCCTGGTTAGTACTTGAATAGGAGAAACCAGAAATCTTTATTTTCCACCTTGAGGAGGGAGGGTAGAGTGAGTGAGTGAGGGTAGGGTGGGAAGTATCCTTATGCTCTTAAAAGTGTATATATAAAATACATGAAATTTCTTCCCTCTATAGAAATAAAACAATTTAAAAAATAAATCCTGGATGGGAGAAAGGATGCAAACAAAATGTAAATATCACATTGTTCGTGAAAGGGAAGGAGAAAGGAGGGGAATGGAGTTTGTTTTTCCTCTAATTTGCGGGGAGGGAAGAATTCTATTTGCAAATTCAACACAGATTATTCAGCTCACTATTGGTGAGCACATACAAAAATGTATATAAAGTATATAATTGTTTGCCACCATTATTTTTGTGAAAGGAAGTATGAAGAGGTACTGTATTGCAAAAATATAAAAGCAAAAAATATTCAATTACTCCTATTCAGAATATTAAGAAAATATTTTTATTCCCTTTCTTGTGGAAAAGGCCTGGGGATAGTTGTAAATGGCTCTTTGGGCTGAAAATCAGCCTGGACACCCTCGGGCACACTCAAAGCTCTCCATAGCTACAAAGGATATGCAATCTCAAGACATAAATGGTCTCTTTACTTTGCCCTCCATCCCACTCCAGAAAGATCTGAACTAGATTTACCCCAGTAACTTTGACTTCTGATTTTAGATAGTGCTTCAGGCTGTCCTGCCTCTGGTTGGTGGGTTTGGGTTTCTCTGTTTGGGGAAAGTTGATGCCACTCGCTGTGAGCACAACTACAGACTCCTTGGTCGTGGGCTGTGGAATCATGCTGATGCTCCCAATGCTGCAAAAGAAAGACTGCGAATGTGTGCTGCTCCCGGGTTCAGGCTCCCACACCGTGAGTATCTGTCCCTCAGCCCAGACTTGTCCTTCAGGAAAGGGAAATGGAGGTCTTCAACAGTGAAAACTGGAGAACTCCGATTTCATGAGAATGGTCCCATAGTATTTGACATAGTCCATTGATTGCACATCAGAGCAACACATTGATCAACACGAATCTTGAGTGGTCTCAGTATTCAGAGACACAAAACTTACGTGTTGCAATCTCCCTTTCCCCCAGTGCTACTACAAATGCACTGGCATATATTTGATGACTTGTACCCACAATTAAGATATGATCAGAGTTATGTTTGCCAACCTATTTTCTACTTAGGTTCTGTCTTTCTCAGATTTTGTCTAGTAATAATATTTATTATCACAAATTCTAGATAGCTTTATCATATTTCACCAGACACTATCCTCAGTGCTTTTAGTCCTTATATATCTGCATGTTAGTTACTTAGTCCAAACATATGGTAGTGAAGGAAGTTCAGAATAAGAAAGTTAACCATTAATAGAATTCCTTTATTCATATATTTGTGGCACCAAGTTAATGCTGAGGAAGTATTTGCAGTTATTATTATTGCTCAGCTGCATTCTCAGAGCTGGGAAGGTACAGAACCACGACTGAACCCCAGCTGTCACTGGGGTTCAATGTCTTGCACATTTCTCTAGATTATGCGCCCTCTTCCTACTTGCCACCTCATGACAGCCACCTGGGTCTGAGCTGATTTGGTCTGGAAAAGCAGCTACAGGCAGTGGTATGAGAACAAGACTGGAGTCATAACACCTGAGTTCAATGCCTGGCACATGAACTTAGGAGTTGTGAAGACCAAGCTGCCTGTGATACTGAATTGCTAAGTTCAGCTTGATCTCTTCACGGCCTCATTCTTGGCCCATGGGTTCTCCAGCTTGCAAATGGCCTGTGAGCAATTAAAGAGACAAGAGCTCTGCTCCCATTCATTACATGGTGGCCTTAGAGAAGTGTTTCATTGAGATGGCACACTTAGAAAACAGCAGAAACAGTTTCTGCCTTTGTCCATTCGATTTGCAAAATACTCTAGTGTCTCTGATATTTGCTAAAGTATCTCAAGGCAAATTCCACCTCTAATGGGGTCCCAGCAAGGAGTAGGTGAACTGAGAGGTCTTTCAGCATTGCCTACCTGTCCCCGTGGACTAGCCCGTTGGTTCCAGTTGAGCTCTCGGAAACTCCCAGGAGGTTTTAGCTCTGAGTTTTCAGGCAGCCTTGTCAATAGTTCCTACTTGTCTTCATCTTTCGAAAATCACTGGCTCTTCCTGAGTCCAGTGTTTACCACCACACAGGATGTGATACTTACGGACTGCAGATTTGTGAAATGTGCTCCACTTCCTTTTTTGTAAACCTCTAGCATCTTCAGAAAAAACACCAGCAGAACCACCTCATGGTAGAGTGGGGGAGTCAAGGAGCCTTCTGTTGAATTGTGCCACCCCAGTATTGACCAGGTCCACGCTACTAGGCAAGTCTATTGCCTTCAGAGCCTCCATTGCCAATCCCTGTGATGGGGGAACAACACCTACTATGGGAATTGTTATAAAGACAAGAAAAAATGCTTATAAAAGGCTTACCTAAACGTATTCACAGGAGTGCTCAACAATACACAACTAACAGCAACAATATTGTTAAGTGATAAAATCTAATTAAATATAGTTTATCATAGTAACAAATAATAATAGGCTAGCTTTATTTTTTTTTCCAATTCCTCAGGCTCCAGGCAGGCTGTTTTTTAGCATACTCCCTTCATACTTGTCCCACTCATTCTCTCTCTCTCTCACCATCTTTCTCTCCCCCTGCTGTCCTTCATTTGGGCCTGAGTAATCTCTGAACTAAACTCCCCTGTCTGCTTTCATCTGGGTCTCATTTTGTCTCCTTTATATTCTCAGTCTCAATGCCACCAAACTAACTAGGAAGGAAAATGATTAGTATAACAATAACACATGTGATTGATATGTAAGGACAAGATTTTCCAAAAGAATACAAGTGATATTTTGGACAGGATGATTATTGTGGGAAGTCATCCTGTATTAAGGCACTTCAAAAATTCTGTGGAAAGAATGGAATATGGGGCCAGCATTGTGGAATAGCAGGTAAAGCCGCCACCTGCAGTGCCCACATCCTACATGGGCACCAGATAGAATCCTGACTTCTCTACTTCTGATCCGACTCTCTGCTAAGGCCTGGGATAGCAGTAGAAGATGGATCAAGTCCTTGGGCCCCTGCACCCATGTGGGAGACCTAGAAGAAGCTCCAGGCTCCTGGCTTCTGATTGTCCCAGCTCAAGCCATTGCAGCCATCTAGGACGTAAACCAGAGGGTGAAAGACCTCTCTCTCTCTCTCTCTCTCTCTCTCTCTTTCTCGCCTTCTCCCTCTCTCTACCTCTGCCTCTCTGTAACTCTGCCTTTCAAATAAATAAATAAATCTTTAAAAAAAACAATGGAATGTACAGGTAAGTTTATTTTGATGCAATTTTTAAAAACATGTGCATAGCTTTTTTTCATAATATGCCATTTTCCATGACCTTTTTTTAAGATACAACTTTTTTTTTTTTTTTTGACAGGCAGAGTGGACAGTGAGAGAGAGAGAGACAGAGAGAAAGGTCTTCCTTTGCCGTTGGTTCACTCTCCAATGGCCACCGCGGCCGGTGCGCTGCGGCCGGCGCACTGCGCTGATCCAATGGCAGGAGCCAGGAGCCAGGTGCTTTTCCTGGTCTCCCATGGGGTGCAGGGCCCAAGCACCTGGGCCATCCTCCACTGCACTCCCTGGCCACAGCAGAGAGCTGGCCTGGAAGAGGGGCAACCGGGACAGAATCCTGCGCCCCAACCGGGACTAGAACCCGGTGTGCCGGCGCCGCTAGGCGGAGGATTAGCCTAGTGAGCCGCGGCGCCGGCCAAGATACAACTTTTATAAACATATTTTATTTGTTTTGTTCATCCCATCAGAACTGAAACTACTGTCATCTCCCTTAAACAGGGAAATCAATCTAAAACACATACTGGTGCTTTACAACAGAAAACAATTTTGGAAGGGTGATATCAATAGGCATTTGGTACCTTTTTCTTTTAAAAATGATCAAGCTGCAGGAAGAACATGTGATCATGAATGTTAAGATTATCTGTGGTGCCACGGCTCACTAGGCTAATCCTCCGCCTTGCGGCGCCAGCACACCGGTTCTAGTCCCGGTTGGGGCACCGGATTCTGTCCCGGTTGCCCCTCTTCCAGGCCAGCTCTCTGCTGTGGCCAGGGAGTGCAGTGGAGGATGGCCCAAGTCCCTGGGCCCTGCACCCCATGGGAGACCAGGAAAAGCACCTGGCTCCTGGCTTCGGATCAGCATGGTGCGCCGGCCGCAGCGCGCTGGCTGTGGCGGCTATTGGAGGGTGAACGAACGGCCAAGGAAGACCTTTCTCTCTGTCTCTCTCTCTCACTGTCCACTCTGCCTGTCAAAAAAATAAAAATAAAAAAAAAGATTATCTGTTAGAGATTTCAACACCTGTACCAATTTTGGTGACAATACAGCAATATTCATGGATTAGTACAACGTACATGTCATAAGGAGTGACAGAGTACAAATCCTTACAAAAGTCATTGTCTCAAGCCTTCAGGTCCAGAAGCAGCCATCCAGACTATATCTCATAATTTTTGTGTATCTTTTAAAAAGTGCCAAAGCCTAATTTGTACTTTTGCTTCATCTTTCACGGCATCCCTCTGTTGGGTTGTGGGGGCTCTCCACAACCTCATGGGGCTCCCTGTGGTCCACCTTGCCCAGAGCCTCACTTGAAATTCTGATATCCATCCTGCTGATAGCCAGAGTAGTCCTTGGGGAGCACTGAACTAAGACTGTGTGTAACTGCTGTTTGGAGTGTTAGAGAACAAAGGGTAGTAACCATCATATCCTCCTCTGAACCCATTGGCAGGACACCAGCGTCCATTCATCAAGCCTCCAGCACTTCGGCAGCCCCCATGAGGCACACCAGACTGTTGTAGTAGGGCTGATTGCTTTGTGGAAATCCACTGTTCTGCTGACAAGGCTGCTGGTGATTCACAGTCACCTAGGGAGGCTGGTCCTGGGAACCATGGTAAGTTCCAGCTACTGTTTGAAGCTGTTTTTGCTGAAGCTCCGTTTGTTCCACTTGGTGAGGCTGACTGTAAAAGCGCTGGTTGTAGCTTGCTTGGCATTGATTTTGCTGTTTTACAGTTTCTGGTTCATTAACAGGAGGATCAGGAGCATTCATATGGAACACTGCATGGATTGGAATGGAGTTGCGTTTACATTGATTCCACTATGTAAAGGTTTGCTTGTCCCAGCCTGGAACACTTGAGGCTGAGAAGCAGCAGGAAGGGTTGATGATGCTGTAGTCTGTTCTGTATTTAAAAGAATTGTTGGCCAGCGCCGCGGCTCAATAGGCTAATCCTCCACCTAGCGGCGCTGGCACACCGGGTTCCAGTCCTGGTCGAGGTGCCGGATTCTGTCCCGGTTACCCCGCTTCCAGGCCAGCTCTCTGCTGTGGCCCGGGAGTGCAGTGGAGGATGGCCCAAGTGCTTGGGCCCTGCACCCCATGGGAGACCAGGAGAAGCACCTGGCTCCTGGCTTCAGATCAGCGCGATGCACCGGCCACAGCGCGCCAGCCGTGGCAGCCATTGGAGGGTGAACCAACGGCCAAAGGAAGACCTTTCTCTCTGTCTCTCTCTCACTGTCCACTCTGCCTGTAAAAAAAAAAAAAAAAAGCAAATGATCAATTGGTTCCTTTCGTTGTCGTTGTGTAACATGTGAAGGCTGGTACAAGGGTTGAAATGCGGTGTATCCCTTGCTTGTGGATGAAACTAGAGGAACCCGTGTAGCTTCTGATTGAACAGGTTGAGCAAGTATAGATTCAGAATGAACTGGAGGGCAAACCAGCTGGGGCATGTCCATGTTTGGGGTTGGATTCATAGGCTGTGCCGATAGAATAGCAGGGTCAAGGGTCTGGTTCTCAAAATCCAGCATTGAATCCTGCATGAAATTATAGGGCCCCTGCATTTGTGCCATAAGATTATACTCACTGTCTATATTATACTATATTATATATCGATTATACTCACTGACTATACTCACAAGGGGATCTGCCTGAGCCACAGGGATCAGAGTGTGGCTCTGGTACTGAAGGAGATGCAGCCTGGGGTTGCTCCTGGAGTGAATTTACTACCTGGACCGTGTCAGCTGTCCACTCATCCACCTGCTCCTTTTCACCTCTGCTGACCTGTGTCTCTGCCACCAATGGTCTATTTATATACCGCGTTGATTCATCCTCACTTTGTTCAGTGTATTCTGCCCGCTTGGGTTCAGGTTTAGGCCCTGGTCTTCAGCTGGGGAGCTGAGGTTGCCTCTTCTTCCTCACACAGCCCATTCTGGTGGTTGTGGTACTATCAAAATAGTTTGAAAAACATGCTCAAACTTTGAAGTTTTTTTTTGGAAGATTTATTTATTTATTTGAAAGTTAGAGTTACACAGAGAGAGGAGAGGCAGAGAGAGAGAGAGAGAGAGAGAGAGAGAGAGAGAGAGAGGTCTTCCATCTACTGGTTCACTCCCCAATTGGTCACAATGGCCGGAGCTGTGCTGATCCGAAGCCAGGAGTCAGGAGCTTCTTCCAGGTCTCCCATGTGGGTGCAGGGGCTCAAGGACTTGGGCCATCTTCTACTGCTTTTCCAGGCCATTGCAGAAAGCTGTATAGGAAGTGGAGCAGTTGGAACTCAAACTGGCACCCATATGGGATGCCGGCGCTTCAGGCCAGGGTGTTAACCCAGTGCACCACAGTGCTGTGGGTTAAAGTTTTATAAGTTGTTCCAGATACAGATTTTTCCTTCCTCTTTGGCAAATCCCACAGATGAATGGAGGCATGTTCATATGGCCCAATCTCAAGCTCATGTCCTATTCAGGGTCTACCAACGTGTAGTCATCCACCAGCGACAAATCCTCCTCAGACAATATTGGCACTCTATTAAAATCTTGTTTTAAGTCACTTTGCACTTCATCATCTCCTACTTTGTCCAAAATATATTGCAGTTCAAGTTTTTAGACATTTCTGTTCAGCTTCTTCTCTCCTAAGTTGTTCCTGAGGAGCTGTCTTCTGAATTGTTTTCTGAATATCTTCGTGCTGTGAAACTCCTTTGTAATTCTTTTGCACACTCCAAGTTGTTTGTGATTTCCTGGTACTTGGACATGACGTCCAGCTGATCTTGATTAAGCCTCTCCCCTTTGACCATTTGTTCCTGGTAAACAGCAAGCTTACCCTTTTTCTTCTCCAGGTTCCAGAGTTTATTGTTGATCACCCCAATAATCTGCTTCATCGTCTCAGTGCTGGTTGCCAGTGCTGAGAGGTGGACGCAGCTGCCCCAACCCCCGCCGCTGCCTCACTCCGGGAGGAACCCTGGTGGCGGTCCGGCTGCTTGCTCTGCTTCCGTTGTGGCCGGTGGTCAAGTGTATCTTCAGACTGTGCAGGGATTTCCATGAGCTTTTGAAAATCATTTCTATGCATGGATTGCAATTTGTTTGCACTAAAGTGACCTTTTTTGTTCCATTTTCCACAAATGGTTTAAGTGTGCTTATTGTAGAATGTTTAACAGATTTTCTGGCCTCTACTAACTGGAGCCTAGTTGCAAGCCTACCCAGGTGTGAAAACAAAAATGGCACCAGGTATTTCCAAATAGCTCCTGATGGAAGGGGCAAAAAAATCTTCCACTCTCATGCTGAGAACTGCTGATCTAGTAGAAAAGAGGTTTCCTGTGACTTCCATGGAAAGGCATGTGTGCAAGAAATGGAGCCTAATTTTCTTTAAATTAATTTTATGATTTTTTATCTTATAAACTGTGATTTTATTTTATTTATATATTTATTTTTAAAAATATTTGTTTATTTATTTTAAAGGCAGTTACAGAGAGGGAGAGACAGAGGCAGATACAGAAGCAGAGAGAGAGAGAAATCTTCCATCTGCTGATTAACTCCCCAAATGGCTGCAATGGCCGGAACTGAGCCCATCCACTGGACCTGGGTCTATCCGAAGCCAGGAGCCAGGAGCTTCTTCTGGATCTCCCATGTGGGTGCAGGGGCCCAAGGATTTGGGCCATCTTCTGCTGTTTTCCCCAGGTGCATTACCAGGGACCTGGATCTGAGGTAGAGCAGTCAGGATTTGAATCCACACCCATATGGGATGCTGGCACCACAGGCAGTGACTTTACTGACAAGCCATAGTGCTGCCCCTAAATTGTGGTTTTAAAAATACATGTCATTCACTTGAGGCTGGTGTTGTAGCATATCAGGTTAAGCTGCTGCCTGCAAGACCAGCATCACATTTGGGCACCAGTTAGAGTCCTGGCTGCTCCACTTCAGATGCAGCTCCCTGCCAATGTGCCTGGGAAAGCAGTATAAGATGGTCTATGTCTTTGGGGTCCTGCACTCACATGGGCGACCCGGATGAAGCTCCTGGTTCCTTGCTTTGGACCTGGCCCAGCCTTGGCCATTGCAGCTTGGGGAGTGAACCAGTGGATGGAAGACCTCCTCTCCCACTCTCATAACTCTGCCCTTCAAATAAATAAAATAAATCTTTTAAAAATACATGTAATTTACTATCTTGACTTCTTTAAAATATTCTGTTCATTAATGCTGATTATATTCACATGTTGTACCACAGATATCTAGATCTTTTTCATCTTGTAAGACTGAAACTCTACACCCATCAAACAACAACTGCCCACGTCCCTCCTAGCCCCAGTACCTGGTAACCACCCTTCAGTTGTTTCATATGAGTTCCTTAGATATCTTAAATGAGTGGAATCATATAACCTTTGTCTTCTTACACATGGTTTATTTCACTTAGCATGATGTCCTCAAGTTTCACGTACTTTGTAAGACTGATCAATGTTCTACTGTATGTATATACCATTTTCTCTGTCTATTCATCCACTGTTTGACACTTGAGTTGCTCCTACCCCTTGGATATTGTGAATAGTGATATAATGAATGTGGTCATATAGCTATGTTGTCAAGATCATGTAATTGATATATCTCCATTTCTTTAGGGTTAACTTCTGGAGGTTTGTCTTGTTCTGTTGATTAGGCCATGTTTTCCTGTTTCTCTTTATGCCTTGTGAGTTTTATTTGAGATTTGGACATCAGAATAATCACTGGAGCCAATGTTGTGGCATGTCAGGTTAACCAAATGCTGAAGTCTCGGCTGCTCTATTTCCAATCCAGCTTCCTGCTAATGTGCCTGGGAAAGCAGTGGACGATGGCCCAAGAACTTTGGAGTCTCTGCTACACATGGGAGACTTGGGTGCAGTTCCTGGCTCCTGGCTTTGACCTGCTTCAGCCTTGGTTGTTGTAGCCATTTGGGGAATGAACCAGCAGATGGAAGATCTTTCTGTGTCTTTGTGCTTTCCAAATAAATAAGTAAATAAATTTATTTTAAAAATAAAAAAAAATGTTAAACCCCTCCAGTAATTACAGTCTGGCCTTGTGCTGGGTGGGATTTCATCCAGCAGTGTAGCTAGAGTCTCTGGGGGCCCTCAAACCCTTTCTGAGGGTCCATTGTCTCTGGGATTGTGTGTTTAGTTTATCAGTTAGAGAGGCTTGGTTTGTCTGTTTCTTCTCTGGAGGCCATTCTTTTGTTTTCCCCTATTGGGCTGCAGAGTCACAGTCTTTTTAGAGCCAAAAGAGTACACATTCATTTGTTCTCAGAGGACTTCAATGTGGTAGTCAAAACTATGCTGGTTCCTGTCAGAACTCTGAGTCAGATGAGACTAAAACCAGACCCTTCAGCAAACTCCCCCAAATATAAGATGGTCCACTACTCTTTACCTTCTGAGGAAAAGCTGTAGTTGGATGTTTTCTCTGGGTCAGGATACATGATACCAGGATGAGAGAATGTCAAAGGTAGATAAAATGCCACACATTTGTTTTTACTTACTTTGATGCATTTCTCCCTGACTCTTCGCAAGCTTCCTGCTAATGTTCTTGGGAAAGCAGCTTCAACCTCTTACCTAACTTCTAGGTTGCTCACAAATGCAACGTAGTCCATGTATTTTTAAGTTGGAAGAATAAGGGTCACAGTCTTCCTTTTCCAATCTTGTGGTTGGCATGCAAGTTAATTTACTGTTAGTTGGTCCTGTTCTTTTTTTTAGATTTATTCATTTATTTGAAAGGCCACATTACGGGGGGGGGGGGGGGCGGAGAGGGAGGGAGGGAGAGAGAGAGAGAGAGAGAGAGAAAGTCTTCCATCCGCTGGTTTACTCCATAAATGGCTGTAATGGCCATAGCTGAGCTGATCTGAAGCCAGGAACCAGGAGCTTCTTCCGGGTCCCCCACATGGGTGCAAGAGCCCAAGAACTTGGGCCATCTTCTACTGCTTTTCCAGGCCACAGCAGAGAGCTGGATCAGAAGCAGAGTAGCCAGGACTTGAACTGGCGCCCATATGGGATGCCAGCACTGCAGGTAGCAGCTTTACCCACTATGCCACAGTGCCAGCCCCTCCTACTTTATCACCCACCCTCAAACTCCTCTTTTTCAGGACCAGAGGAATTTCCTTTGGTTCTCAAAGGACATTGGCGTTCTCCTTTTAATGATAATGATTAACACCCCCAGCCCCAAAATCCATGTCCTCCTGTGGGGTTGGGTCTCACCTAGGCTTCTTGTAGGTTCTTCCCTTCATGTGTGAAAGATGGAGGCATAGAGATGTATAGGAAAACAGGATTTATACAAAGAGAGCAAATTCAAGAACCAAGTTTTGTATCAACACACAAAGAAAAAACTCTCTCTGAGGAAAAACTTGCAACAGTGACAAATCCCTCCACAAAGGAGAAAAAAGCAAAGGAAAAGCACTGGCCAAGAAAAAGCCCCTTCAGCAAGTTCATACCCTCCAGAGGTTTAGGGAGGATGATGTCAGGGCTGGAGCCCAATTGAACATTCAAAAGGAAGCAGAGTTTGGGGCAGGGTTTGAACACTACCCACTTACATATCCTCTTTAAGAAATATCAGAAGTGTCACAGTATCAGGTGCAGCATGGAAGGGGCCATGCCCTCCATGATAAGTGTGTTGTAAGGACATTATAATGGCCTAAACATCCTTGGGGGAGAGGGAGATGCAACCATATTGGGTGTTTGCAGCTAATGCTGATTGCAAATTGTGGGACTTGTGGTTTCCGCTATTGGGAAAGGGGCGGGGTCTTTCTGGTACTTGTCACGGACCGGGGGTGGGGGGAAAGGGGGGAGGGGCCGGGGCGGCTAGGTTTGGGCTTGCACAGCATATGGAAAGGGAAGGGAGTTTGAATGGGATAAGGAAGGGAGTTAGGTGGGTCGGGCCAGGCTGTCATATAGGCCAGCTGCAGCTGTCCCTCAGAGTGGGCTGAGGTGGTCGAAATGCAAACTGTCTGGAGCTGTCTGTCAATCATCTACCCCAGTGGGTTGGCGAGGAGCTGTCAATTACCCACCTGTGCAGAGGCACTGCAGGTGAGCTAGGAGCTGTCCAGCGGCAGTTTCGCTGGAGCTGTCAGACCCCAGCTCAGCTGGAACTGTCAGTCATCGACCCTAGCTCCTCCTCAAGCTCTTTATATTCCCACAACACTTTATCATACTCTGTACAGCAGATACTCTTCTCTACTGATACATCTTTCTGAAGAATCTATTATAACTTACTTAGTGTGACATTATTCTTTAGAATTTTAGAAAAATTTAGAAGCTAGTAGTCAACATTTTTCAAGACTTCTTTATATATTCCTCTTCTTCCCCACCCCCGCCTACTCCTACCCCTTTACATATATTATCTTATGGAGAGAACCAAGAAAGTATTCAATGCTTGGATGGAGAAGAGAAAATATGCCATCCTGCAGGAATTTTAGTCTTCTTCATAACCTGTGAGCAAACTTCTATTGGGAAACAGGAAGTCTGAGCTATTCACAAACAAGTTCAGAGAAAGAAGGGTTAGAGTGCAGCACAAACTATTTCATAAAAGCAACTTGGGCTTCTCATACATGTGAGACGTTTCTTCCCTGAAAGAAGGAAGTATGATCAGAGGGAGAAAATATTGTCCCTAAACTGAGGATTAAGCAAAGTGAAGCATGCAGGCTCTTTGTTAGAAACAGTCCTCTGGCCTTGTTTGATATCTGTGGGAATTTGGGTGTTTCTAACAAGATAAAACCTTGTTTGTTATATTTACTTAAATATTATAAATTAAATTTGTTATATTTACTTAAATATATAAATACATAAATAGCCTTAGATCAGTTACTTTCTATTTATGCATTACTTCAAATTTTGTTCAATAGTTTATGTATAAAAATGCCCAGGAATATCTCTGTTCAGACTAATAAAGATAGATTTTTTTATGGTTTTAACAACTCTGAATAAATTAATGTGTTAGAACTTCTAATAGCATGTTCAATAGAAATGGTAAAAATGGGTAATTTTGCCTTGTATGAGATACCAGAGTAAAAATTTTAGTTTTTCCACATGGATTCTAATGCAAGCTGTGGGATTTTCATAAATGGCCTTTGTAACATTGAGGAACATTTGGTCTGTAGCTGAACTATTCAGAATTTTTAAGAATAAAGGGTGTTAGGGGCCGGCGCCATGGCTCACTTGGTTAATCCTCCGCCCGCGGCGCCAGCATCCTATATGGGTACCGGGTTCTATAGTCCCGGTTACTCCTTTTCCAGTCCAGCTCTCTGCTGTGGCCTGGGAAGGCAGTGGAGGATGGCCCAAGTGCTCGGGCACCTGCACCCACATGCGAGACCAGGAAGAATCACCTGGCTCCTGGATTTGGATGGGCATAGCTCCAGCCGTAGAGGCCATTTGGGGGGTGAACCAATGGAAGGAAGACCTTTCTCTCTGTCTCTTTCACTGTCTAACTCTATCTGTCAAGTAAATAAAATAACCTTAAAAAAAAGAATAAAGGGTGTTAAACTTCATCAAATGCCTTTTCTGCCTCTATTAAATCATGTTTTTTTCTTTTTCTTACTACGTTTTTATTGAAATTCATCATAAATAGTGTATAGTATATAGTTCTAACAAATTCAGAATCATGTAATCACTATGAGACCACTAGTATAGTATCTTTGTCTGGCTTAGATTTCATGGTGATTCTGATTTTGTAAATGTATTTGGAAGTATTCACTCCAGCTCTATTTTTTTTTGGAATAATAATTCTTGAATGTTTCGTGGTGTTTATTTGTGAATTCAGTTGTGAGAGCATTTCTTTATTAGAAGGCATGAATTATTTCTTCAACCTTTTATTAGTTACTGGTCTGTTTGATATATCTATTTCTTTCTGATTCAATTTAGGTTTGAATATATATTCAGTTCTATTTGGTTGAAACACAGTCCAAGTTCAGAATTTCCTTATTATTTTCCTGTCTGGTTGATTTAACCATTTTGGAAAGTGGGGTACTGAAGGTACTATTACTGTATTTCTATGTGTTTCTCCCTTCACGTCCATTAACAATTGTTGTATATATTAAGTGCTTCAATGTTGGGTAATATCTACTTACAATTATTTCTTCTTAATGAATTGACTTCTTTATCATTTAATAATGACTTTTTATTACTTGTGACATTTTTTCACTAGAGAATATTTTATCTAATACAGACATAACCACTCCTCTTGCCTTTGGTTTCCATTTACATGAAATATCTTTTTGCATCCCTTTACTTTCTTTTTCTTAAATTTTTATTATTATTTTTTTTTTTGACAGGCAGAGTGGACAGTGAGAGAGAGAGACAGAGAGAAAGGTCTTCCTTTTGCCATTGGTTCACCCTCCAATGGCCGCCATGGCCAGGGCACGTGGCCAGCACATCGTGCTGATCTGAAGCCAGGAGCCAGGTGCTTCTCCTGGTCTCCCATGGGGTGCAGGGCCCAAGCACTTGGGCCATCCTCCACTGCACTCCCGGGCCACAGCAGAGAGCTGGCCTGGAAGAGGGGCAACCGGGACAGAATCCGGTGCCTTGACTGGGACTAGAACCTGGTGTGCTGGTGCCACAGGCAGAGAATTAGCCTATTGAGCCGCGGCGCCAGCTGCATCCCTTTACTTTCAACCTATGTGTGTCATTAGCGCTAAAGTAGGTTTCTTATAGGCAGAAAATAGCTGTATCAGTTTTTTTTTTTTTAAAGCTATTCAATGATTGTAAACCTTCTGATTGGTGAATTTAATCCAGTCAAATTAATTTTATTGATTAAATTCATTTGCACTCAAGGTGCTATTGATAGGCAAGGACTTACCATTATCATATTTTTAATGGTTTTCCTTTCTTCCTCTGTCTGCCTTTGTGATTTGGTTATTTTCTGTAGCTCTACTCTTCACTTATTTTCTCATTATCATTTATGCATCTACAGTAGAGTTTTGCTTCATGGTTACCACAGTAACCACTTAAATTTGGTTATGCACAAAATTTCTGCAATTTTAACTTTACTCTCCACCAGTTTCCATTTTTGATATTACAATTTATACCTTTTTATATTGTGCATTTTTAACAACTTACTGTAGTTTTTTAGTGTTTTGAATTTAACCTTCACACCAAAGATATAGTTTGCCCACAACCATTACAGTATTAGAATATTCTGTATATGACCATATATTTATCTTTATAGATTTTTATATTTTCTTATATTTTCATGATATTAATTAGTAAACTCAATTCCTGTCTGAAGAACTTCCTTAAGTATTTCATGCAAGACAAGTCTAATGGGAATTCCCTAAGCTTTTGTTTGTCTGGGATTTCTCCATTTCTGAAGGACAGTTTTACTGGGTATAGTATTTTTAACAGGCAGTTTTTCTTTTTAGTAATTAGAATGTGCCATCTTGTTCTTTCTTGGCTCACAATGTTTCCACCACAAAATCTTCTGATTACCTAATGGAGATTTCCTGTACATGACATTTCACTTTTTTGTTGTTACTCACAAAATTCTCATTGCTTCTGATTTTTGACCACTTGATTAAAATATAAGAACCAATGTGGGTTGACACTTTTTAGGAATCTTTGAGCTTCATGGATTTGAATATCCATATTCATCTAAGAATTGGAAATTTTAGAGCAATCATTTCATTGAAATCCCTTTCCTTGTTCCCTCTTCTAAAATTCCCATAATGTAAATACTTGTTCATTTAATACTCATATTCCCCATTAAGTCCCATAAGCTTTGTTAATTCTTTATGTAACACTCTTTGGAAAAAAATTGAACACTAATCTATATAAAAATCATGATATTTGTCATCCAACCCAAAATTAGCTGCATATGACAACAAGAAGAAAAATGACAATAAACAGTAAAAATGACAATAAACAGTGAAAAATCAGTCAAGAAAACAGACCCATAAATCACAGATGAGAACCAAATCAAAGTTATGTTAAAACATATATAGTGGGTATATACAAATTTCAGAGAAACTGTAGACAAAGTAAGTATAAAAATGAAGTACGTGGTGGGTGGGCATTGGCGCAGTGATTTGGCTGCTGCTTGGGATGCCTACATCCCATTTGAAGGCAGCTGGATTCCAGTGTCAGCTGGAATTCTAGTTTCCTGTATGCAGCAAGTAATGGCTCAAGTAACTGGGACCTTACTGCCCACTTCAGAGGACTGAACTGAGTTCTGGGCTTCTGACTTTATCCTGGTTCATGTTCTCATTTGTTGCAGGCATTTGGGGGAATGAACCATGCATGGTGGTTTTTCTTATTCTCTCTCTCTCTCCCCCTCCCCCCCCATCTTCTTTCTCTCTCCCCTTTCAAATAAAATGAAAACTCAAAAAAGAAATATACACAAAGGATCTGAATAGAATTTTTAGAGATTAAGAACTACAATATATGATATGAATAAATCCCTGCACAAGAGTGGCAACACATTTACCTTTGAAAAGAAAAGGTTAGTGAAGCTAAAGATAGATGCAAAATCTCTATAAGCAGAAGCAGAGAAAGAAAAAGAGACTGGAAAGGTTAATAAATC
Source organism: Oryctolagus cuniculus (assembly GCF_964237555.1). NCBI lineage: Eukaryota > Metazoa > Chordata > Mammalia > Lagomorpha > Leporidae > Oryctolagus > Oryctolagus cuniculus. The sequence goes on along the minus strand of NC_091432.1, from coordinate 12,360,049 downwards.
ATCAAGTGGGCAATATAAAGTGGTCTAAAGTATAATCAAAGTCCAAGAAAAACAGAAGTTCACGGAGTTGGAAATTATTTGAAGAAATGGTTGAAATTTACAAACTTGATAAAAAGTGTAAACTCACATTAAAAGTATCCCAATTAACCTCAAGCTGGATGAAGAAAAGTAAACTACACTAAAGAATTTCACAGAGAAATCACTAAAAATGCATGGTAAACAAAAAAGTTTTTAAGTGAGACAAAGTATACTTTAGAGAACAAAGATAACAATAACTGCACAAAAAGACATCATTAAAGATAAAAAAAGTTTAATCAAGGACCCATATCCTGTGAAAATATACATCAAAAATCAAAGTAAAATTAAAATGAATTCAGACAACAAGCAAAACAATCTGAAACAATGTAATGCCAGAAAAATTTCAAAACAATGAATGTTAAAGTTCTTCAAGTTAAAAGAAAAAGATAGTTGATGAAAATGTGGATAAGGAAAAAAGGATTCCATAAAAATGGTCAGTATGTTAAAATGAATTGCATTTCTGAATACTATTAATAAAGTATAGTCCACTAGACCTCATCTCGGCAATACCTTTTTGCCTTTGCCCTGCCAACTCTTTTTTGAAAATACAATGAATGCTCTTTTATACTGCCTTAAAGAGATTTTTTTTTTACTTTCAATTTCTGCTGACCCATTAAAGTGTATGATTTGCTTATTCAACTTCTGATATTCTGTTAGAGAGTCAGCAAATTGAATCATTGAGTAGTTTGGGAAAAAGGAGAACATGATTCTGAATTTATTTTACATACATATCTAAGTTAGACTCTAATACTTTCCCAAGTAGGATTCATGCATTACAGTCAGGGTAGATAGTTTGGAACATTTTTCTGTTGATCTATTGTTGGTGCTAAATCTTCTTTAAATGGTGCAGGGGGAACCACTTCTGCTCCATGTGAGTTTGTCGGCATAATGAGCACAACCTGTGAAGTCAATCAGAATGTCATCAGTGAGTCACTCAAGCAACTTCAGAATTTCCCTTTCCTGCCCACAATTTTAGAGTTTAATTTCTCATCTCTGAACTCAAACTCAAAATAAATCTCAGGAATTCATCAGACAAGGTTGGTACTATTCCACACATTTGGTGATACTTCTTCGCTAAGAAGTGTATGGTTATTGCTGACTTTTGAAAGTGGATTCATCTGACATATGGATAATAGCACCCAACAAGTTGAGTAAACTAAAATGTTATGAAAAACACAGAGCTCTTCTTCCAAATCGGGTTACTTGGACTGATTACAACCACACATCCAAAACATGATTTTATAGCCACAAATAAAGTATTACAAAAACCATACCATCTCAGAATGGTGGAGATCACCGTGAAACTGAACAGAGTGCTAGTCCTTATCCCTCAAACTGAGTGTGAAACGAAATTGAGGGAAGAGCTTGGGGAGGGGAACAGGAAGGAGAGAGACTTATATACGCCCCAAAGCCACTGATCTGAATTCACACCAGGAGCTTAACTGGAGCAAAATTTCCCAGCTCTAACTACTCTAGGAGCAGAAATGATCATAGACATAATTGTTACAAATTAAAGGTTACTAAGGAATTTTCTCCCATGCCCAAATGCTTCACATAATGAAGATAAAATGCTTCACTCACTGCAATTACAAAATCATTTGTGACTGCTGAGAAACACTTCTAAGATCTTACAACACAAACCCATGATTAGAATTAATATGATTTATTCCCCATCTCTATTATGTGGGGAAGGGTTCTGGGGGTGTGGCATATGGTTTTGTCTGGGAACCCCAAAAGAAAGTTCAGAAGCACAAAAGTTGGGCTGGTACTGTGACGTAGCGGATGAAGCTACCGACTACAGTGCTGGCATCCATAAGGGTGCTGGTTCGAGACCCAGCTGTTCCACTTCAAATCCATCTCTCTGTTATGGCCTGGGAAAGCAGTAGAAGATGACCCAAGTCCCTGGGCCCCTGAACCCACGTGGGAGACCCAGAAGAAACTCTAGGTTCCTGGTTTCAGACCGGCCAGTTGATGGAAGACCTCTCTCTCTCTGCCTCTGCCTCTGCTTCTCTGTAACTCTGCCTTTCAAATAAATAAATAAATCTTAAAAAAAAAGAAGAAGCAAAAAAGTGTAGAGAAGAAGCACAACAAGATAATCTCAAACTATTAATAGCTTATTAATTAGCTATAGACTTTATCTTCCCTTGGGCATTTGAGCAACGAAACTAATGAGCAACTGTTGGAGTTTTACTCCCCATTTCATCACTCTGGCATTCTCAAGCCTCAGAAGACATGTATGTCCTCTTGTTTCTGGGGCATCTTTCTTAATCTCTTTTCTCCTTAAATCTCCCACTTCTCTGTCTCTGCATGTGATGTTCTTTTTTATTATTGTTTTTCAATTTTTTTCAACTTTTGTTTAATAAATATAAATTTCCAAAGTACAACTTTTGGATTATAGCGGCTTTCCCCCCCATAACCTCCCTCCAACCTGCAACCATCCCATATTCCACTCCCTCTCCCATCCCATTCTTCATCACGATTCATTTTCAATTATCTTTATATATAGAAGATCAACTTACTATATACTGTGGGGAGCAACTCGGACTAGACTAAGTTACTGGAATTAGGACTTATTCTATGCATCTGCTCTCCCACAATATGGCGCTGAGAAGGGAGTAACAGCTTCTACGCAGCTGCCTCTCGTCAACTTGAGTGATGACCTGCAGGAGCTGATCCTGCTCCTGATTGGAGGAGAGCAGTGTACTCGGCGTGTGGGTAGCAGAGTTGGGATTGGTGGAAGAGGACTATAAAGGAGGAGAGAGACAACATGCACCAGGAACATCTATGAGGAACACCTGAGCAGCCCCCGAGAGAGCCGGCTGGCGGTGTGCCGCTCCCCCGCGGAAGTGGGGAAAGTGGCAGGGGGAACCGCCCTTCCACGGAGGTGGAAGGGTTGGTAGCCAACCCGGGAAGAACCAGCAGCAAACCCGGGGAGGGCCGAGCAGACAAAAGAACAGCGCAGGGTCCTGTGTCGTTCCTCCACTAAGACGGGGAGCGACATAATGGTGCCGTGACTTGGATAGGAAACCTAGGCAGGGTTTAGTGTCATTCCTCCACGAAGAGGGGGAGCAACAATATACTAAGTAAAGATTTCAACAGACTACACCCACAAAGACACACAAAGTATAGAATACTGTTTGAGTAGTAGTTTTATCATTAATTTGCATAGTACAACACATAAAGGACAGAGATCCTACATGGGGAGTAAGTGCACAGTGACTCCCATTGTTGATTTAACAACTGATACTCTTATTTATGTCGTCAGTAATCACCTGAGGCTCTTGTCATGAGCTGCCAAGGCTATGGAAGCCTCTTGAGTTCACCAACTCCGATCTTATTTAGACAAGGCCATAGTCAAAGTGGAAGTTCTCTCCTCCCTTCAGAGAAAGGTACTGCCTTCTTTGATGGCCCGTTCTTTCCACTGGGATCTCACTTGCAGAGATCTTTCATTTAGGTCATTTTTTTTTTGCCAGAGTGCCTTGGCTTTTCATGCCTGAGAAACTCTTACGGGCTTTTTAGCCAGATCTGAATGCCTTAAGGGCTGATTCTGAGGCCCGAGTGCTGTTTAGGGCATTTGCCATACTATAAGTCTGCTGTGTATTCTGCTTCCCATGTAGGATCATTCTCTCCTTTTTAATTCTATTAATTATTATTTGCAGACATTGGTCTTATTTATGTAATCCCTTTGACATTTAATCCTATCTTTTTGATCAATTATTTACTTAACCTGATCACTTTAACAAGTAAGATGGCATTGGTACATGCCACATTGATGGGATTGAATTGGAACCCCCTGGCACGTTTCTAGCTCTACCATTAGGGGTAAGTCAGAGTGAGCATGTGTTGAACTGTACATCTCTTCCCTCTCTTATTCTCTTTATTCTTATTTAACAGGGATCACTTTTCTGTTAAATTTAAATGACTAAGAATAATTGTGTGTTAATTAAAGAGTTCAACCAATGGTATTAAGTAGAACAAAAAATGCTATAAGGAATAAAATAGTAAGTTGTTCCTCGGCAGTCAGGACAAGGGCTAATCAAGACACTGTTTCTCATAGTGTCTATTTCACTTCAACAGGTTTCCTTTTAGGTGCTTGGTTAGTTGTCACCGATCAGGGAGAACATATGCTATTTGTCTCTTTGGGACTGGCTCATTTCACTCCGCATGTTTTCCAGATTCCTGCATCTTGTTGCAAATGTGCATGTGATGTTCTTTCTGCTTAACAGCCAGGAGGATCAGTTACAGAGAAAGGGCAGGATGTGCACAAATTGCTATTTCTTTAATAGTCCCAGGATAGAGTGGGGTAATGGAGCAAAATTTGGCAGTGTTTGTCGATTACTCCATTAAGCAGCATTCTCTGATCTAGACTCAGAGGATGCTGTTTCAGGGACTAAGGATGGGAAATAGTTCTCATTAGCTATTACAGTCGACAGGATTCTAAGGTGATACCCAGTAATGCACATTCTTGTGACTTTCAATCCTGGAGTCTGGGTGGTACCTGTGTATATAATGAAATATCACTCCTGTAACACTAGTTACCAAAGTTGGATTTGAATTTATTAAAAGGGATATTATTGTACATGGACCCAACCCAATAATGTGAACTCTAAAAGAGCTGAGACTTTCATTGTTCTGCCATCCTCAAAGAAGTAGTCTATTGTCATGCATTCTAGAGCTTACAGAAAGTAGTTCTGTTACATGAGCTGCAACAGGACCAGAAATGTCAGATGAGACCATAGCCCCAGTTAAGTCTTTAAGTAAAGCCTTGTAAGACATTGAGCAGAGGATCTAGAAAGGAAGTACCCAGGCTGTCAACACAAGGAACCTGGAGATAATGAATATGTTGGTTTTAAGCCTCTAAAATTATACAATTGAATACATAACAATAGGAAACTACCAAAGACATTGAAATGAATGTGTACTCACCCCACCAGGATTACAACAGGTTACTTTGCATCCAAAGGCAGAGAGGGACACAGCAATGCAGAACTCCAGCACACTTAAAAGGAGGGCAATACCATCCATACCCTTGGAGCAAATTCATAGTCACATGAGAAACAGAGAAGACAAGCTGTAAATGCTGACCACTGATTAAAATGCCAAATAGAGAAAGCACTGTCAGGATTCAGGAAATCTAATTGCAGACAAAACTTTGACCAATTCTAATTCTAATCTGTCTAATGTCACTTAGCACTCATTTTTTTTTTTTTTTTACAGATAAAGTAATACTAGTTCTTTTGTTTTGCCCCAGTCCACTACTTTCAAGTGTTACAGTGGACACAGAATATGGATGTTCTTTAAAAGTGGGTAGGGAAGATGGCATTGATACAGTGGTTAAGACACCACCTGAATCATCTGAACCCACTCATAGTGCCTGAACCCATTTACAGTAACTAGGTTCAAGTTCCAGTTCTGTTCCTGATTCCAGTTTCCTGCTAATGTGCACCCTGGTTGGCAGCTGGTGATGGCTCAAGTAGTTAGGTTCCTGTTAACATGTAGGAGATCAAGACTGTTTCTAGGTTCCTAGTGTCAGCCTAACTCAGCCTGGCTGTTGTGGACATCTGAAGAGTAACTCAGCAGATGGGAAAATTCCATAGATTTCCATAGACATTCCATACAGTTGACATATTGCTATGATCCCCTATGAAGATCCTTAATCCCCAGAATCTGTGACTCTGCCCAGTTACATGAGAGGAGAATCAAGTTTACAGATAGAATTAAGGATACTTATTAGCTGAGAAAGATGAATTTTCCTGGTTTACTGGCTGGGCCCAATGTAGGGTCAGCATCTTTGTAAGTAGAAACAAGTGGAAAGAGAGTCAAACTTCGAGAGAGATCTGAACATGCTACACTGCATGAATCTGTACCCCTAGAAGTTAGAAAAGGCAAGAACCTGGTTCTTCCTTAGAGCCACAGAATGTAATGCAGTGCTGACAACATTTTAATTTTAGACTAGTGACATCCATTTCAAACTTCCAACCTCCAGACATAGGTGTTAATGAATTAGTATTGTTTTAAGCCATTTTAAAGCAGAGGTAAGAAACTAACACAACAATGAACACCTCATTAGTCCATCATTCACACATCTCCCAAGAGAACTGGTTTTAGGTCTAATTATTGGCCAAAATATGTGGTCAAATTTGAGGAACACTGGGCAGTACATTTATTCCTAATGGACTTGTCCTGGATTGTTGTCTTAGACTTTTTAGTATAAATATTTCCTCTTTTTCTCTATGGTTAGAGATAGTATCTCCACCATAAAAAAAGCCAATAGATTAAGATCTCAGGACATGAAAGGCACAGATTCAGTGAATCTTGAGAACATGTACATTCGTTGTTTTCTTATTTACTCATGCATTCAACAGATTCAGATATAGAGCAGTGGATACAACAAATTATTTGTGTATCTTTAAGGATCTTACCATCTAGTGGAGTAGACCAAGAGTTGGCAAACTTTGTTATGGACCAGATAATATATGCTTTAGGTTTTGCAGATAGTAAGATCTCTGACATAAATATTCAAATCTGTCACTATAACATGAAAGCAGCCACATGTGCTATGTAAACAACGGGGCTAGGCCATATTTTGAGAAAACTTATTTACAGGGGTCAGTATTGTGGTGTAGTGAGGTAAAGCTGCTGCCTAAAGTGCTGGCATCCCATTTGGGTGCCAGTTTGAGTTCTGCCTGCTCCACTTCTGATCCAGCTCTCTGCTAAGGGCCTGGGAAAGTAGTGGAAGATGGCCCAAGTCCTTGGGTTCCTGCACTCTTGTGAGAGATTCAGAAGAAGCTCTGGATCCTGGCTTTTGTCCTCCCCAACCCTAACTGTTATGGCCATTTGGGGAGTGAACCAATAGATGGAAGACCCCCCCTCCCTCTCTATCTCTGTAACTGTGCCTTTCAAATAAAATAAATTTAAAAAAAGGAAACATTTACAAAAACAGATGCCATGCTATTTTTTGTTCCACCAAAGGAACAAGTATATATTTGTATATTTTGTATATATATATGAATGTTGATATGCTTATATACATGTTACATGCAGACATATAAACATATAATATTATTCTTTTGAGACATATGAAATCACTAGTTCAAGTACAGCTGTTCACTGGTAATTCTATATGGCTCTGCTTAATGACTCAGGTCATTTTTCTTCTAACTACTCTTTTCTATAGAGAATTCATCTTTTCTATCCTCTTTTTATTATTATATGCTTTGTAGCATTATATCTTTTCTCCCAAGAGCATTAGAGCTTCTTGAAGATAGGGAACTGCTCTCCCTCTTATGTCTCTCAATCCCAGGATTGGGCACAAAATAAGGATTTATAGACCCACTGACTGATGTACAGGTGTCCAGTAGGAATGAGAAGACCTAATGCTTGAGATTCTGGGAAACCTTTAAAAGAGTATTTTGCTATATGCACTGGGTGAGTGGGGAGGAAATCCATATAATTAATAGAAATTCATGATGATCTTTGAGAGGTGACTGAGATAAATGGAAAACAGACTATATAATTTACAGTGTTTCTAGTTAACAAATAATTAACCATTCCAAGGGAGCAATAGTGGAGCATTAAGCCAAGTGATGGCACAGTTCATATGCCTGTGAAACCAGCCCTGTGAAATCAGTCAGTTCAGGTTTTATTCTGATTATTTTACTCTTACATTAAATCTGTAAATGCAGATATCTCCAGAAATAGAAAGTGAGGTACTTTGAGGATGTTGAGGATCTACTTAGGAAACCAGTAAATATTAGGGGCAATAGAGGCATGAGATTCTCAAATCGAATCTTGCTTTTGCCAATTTCGGAATGGTGTTTTAAAAGTTGTTCAATTATATGCAGAAACTTTATTTATTTTAAGTGGATATAATTATTTATCATAAGAACTATTAGAAATCTCAATGGGAATAAGTTAATTTATCAAAGACTCTCAAGGAATTATTCTGATATGACTATATAAGAAAGCCCTTAAGACATGTAAGATTATCTGGGAAAGTTACAGGAAATGTGACTGGCTCTACATAGTAAGTTAGTGAGAGTACTGAATTTCCACATTTGGGTATAGGAAGGAAAAAATGAGAAAACCACTATGAAGCAAGATGAAGGGTTGGAAGGTAACTACAGAGAGAAGATAAAAGAAAACTTAGTGGTTTTGAGAACAGGCAGTAGGCTTTTTAATAGTAAAGATTTTTTTCAAAATATTTATTTACAGTCAGGTCTGCGCCAGGCCAAACCCAGGAGCCAAGAATTCCATCCGGGTCTCCCACATGAGTGGAAGGCACCACCTTCTGCTGTCTTCACAGGCACAGTAACAGGAAGTAGAATTGGAAGCAGAGCAGCCAGGACTCGAACCAATGCTCCAATATGGAATGTTGGGGTCATAAGTGGTAGCTAAGCCCATTGCCCACAATGCTGGCACAATAGTAAAGATTTAACTGTGCATTTCAGTCTTCCATGATGTGCTGCCATAACTCTTCATCCTTGCATTTTCTCAAAGGCCTAAAACTTCAGGAAGTTTTACTGCTTGAAAACACTTGTGTAAGACTTAATTTGCAGAATAAAACAAATCTAGATGAGGGCAATTTGTACAAAAAAAGAGTAAAGATACAGAACTGAGATTGAGAATTTACCAGCACCTGAATGTTGAGGTTAAAAATGATTAACATTAAAAGAACATCCTTGAAAAGACAATGGGTTACTCACCACTGAAGGATAATGTTCAAGACAATCTTCATTTGTGAGTAAGGAACAAAGTAACTCCATCAGGGTCTACCAGGAAGCCCTATTAGATATGTAGGGGCTGACATCTGTACTCGACTTTTACAAGGGATAACTATGCAAATTGATTAGTATTTTAAAATTAAACAGGAAAAATTAAGCAAAATGCCCAGGACAGTAACAATTAACAAGTAGCTATTCTAAAACTGAATTTTCTTTGTACTTTATCTCTTCACAGATAGCAAAGGATTTAAGAGAGAGGAGATGTGAACCTGACTCCTAAAAAATAAAAAGAGTATCCTGTTCTTCAATCACTTCCAGTTTCCCAAAGTAATTAAGCAATTAGGAAATGTTGATTGGTGCTTTTGTTGGAGCAAATCCTCCCTAAACCTGCTTCCCCCACAGTAATCTATAAAAAAGGGAAGAACTCACCAGTAAAATGGAAATGGTCATGAAGCAACTATCACGTCCTATAATATAGTTACAGTAAGGATGATGGAATGAATAAATACTCAAGCTTGTTGCACTGATTATGATCCCAAATACAGCCAAGACAGAGCTGGTGATGTTCAATCCTAGGCTGCCTTGTACCTAGAAAGGATTGCAAATCAATTAAATAATCCAGTCGTACTGTCAGATACCTCTCCTTCAATTCCTTTACCTCCTCCACCCTTTCTTCCCCAACACAATTCCATCCACTAAACTAGAATATTGATTATTCCAGAAGTCCTGCCTTGTCTCTCTCCTTATAGTAGTTTCAACTCTCATCTCTTGTTGAATCACAGATATGATTCTGTTACTCCAAGCTTAAATTCTGAGGCTGACTCCACTGGACACCTGTGATAAAATTCAAGCCTGCTTAGCAGGGTTTTCAGTACCATTTACACTTTGACTAGATAGCGCTATGTGTGTCCATCTTCTGCAATGCCCGACATCATGTATCTTAAATACTGCTTGTCTCATGCCTCTATACCTTTTGTGTACTCTCTCTCTCTCTCTGCTGTACCCACATTCTCTTTTTATTTGTGAAGGTAAGAGGGTTTTTTTATAAAAGACTAAAATTGCTTACAAAAGTGTGAGACTTTCAGTGTGACACTAGACAGTTTTAGCTGGAGGAGATTCTAGAGAGGCAGCTTGAGGAGAGATCTGGAAAGGCCTTACTGACATTCTCCAGAGTTTGGTGTTTATTTTTTGATCAAAGAAAGTTTAAATGTGGTCTTTAGTCAGAAAAATATTTGTTGGGATCTGGGCTTTTGTCTTTTATTGGCTTTATCAAAAAAAGCATCAACACGAGAGCTATATTCTAAATTTGCCTCTTCTTAGGTCATAGCTTATTGTGAATTTCTTCCATTGCAAATTCAAATTTCTTTTTGGATACAGTAGGAGTACACAGATCAGTCAGCTAAAATATTACACCACATTGACTAGGTGTCGTTGGCATGGGCTGGACCTCAAGCTTCAAGGCTTGTGTGACTAATGCCACTTGGCATTGCTTCTCAGGAACTCTATATCTTCAGAAAGATGTTCTCAGCAACCACCTAGTCAAAATGTCCAGTCTAATGCCAGTGATTCTACCAATAGCCAGTTGTTGATTACAATTTTTGAAAAATACTAGGGCCAGCACTTTGGTGTAGTAGGTTAAGCATCCACCAGCAGTGCAGGCATCCCATATGGGTGCTGGTTTGAGTTCTGGCTGCTCCACTTCCAATCCAGCTCCCTGCTGATGGCCTGAGAAAGCAGTGGATGATAGCCCAAGTGCTTGGGACCCTGTACTCATGTGGGAGACCTGCAAGAAGCTTTTTGCTCCTGGCTTCTGATCGGCCAAGTTCCAGCAGTTGGTAGACCTCTCTCTGTTTCTCCCTTTCTCTGTGTGTAACTCTGCATCTCAAGTAAAATAAAAAATAAAAAAAATACAGATCCTACTAAATAAAACTCAGTCTTCCTTGATTTTTAAAAAAAATGTTTTCTTTATGTAATGTTATATTAGTTTTCTTAGTATAATTTGTCAGGATACACAGTTGATTAAGCTCTTCTTCTTTTAGTATCAAAATAAAATAAAATGAAAGATTGCTCACCAGACCTTTTGTAGTTCTAGTTCCTGCTGCAACTGAGAAGGATCCTGACAAAATAAACTAGTAATAAAGAAAAGGAATTCAGTTTTAAAACACTAAACAAAAATTAGAAATCATAACATTAAAATTTAGTCCTAAATTAATTGAGAGTCAAAGGGATCACATAAAAAAGACTAGTGGCTGCTAATACTAACCGATAGAATTAAAAAGCAGAGAACAATCCAACATGGGAAGCAGGATACACAGGAGACTCAAAGAATGGCAGATGTCCTAAATAGCAGTCTGGCCTCAGAATCAGCCCTTAAGGCATTCAGATCTGGCTAAAGAGTTTCTCAGGCATGGAAAGCCAAGACACTCTGGCAAAAAAAAAAAAAAAAAAAAAAAAAAAAAAAAAAAAAAAAAAAAACCACCTAAATGAAAGATCTCCGCGAGTGAGATCCCAGTGGAAAGAATAGGCCATCAAAGAAGGAGGTACCTTTCTCTGAAGGGAGGAGAGAACTTCCACTTTGACTATGACCTTGTCTAAATAATATCGGAGTTTGCGAACTCAAAAGGCTTCCATAGCCTTGGCAACTCATGACAAGAGCTTAGGTGATTACTGAAGCCATAAACAAGAGTGTCAATTGTTAAATCAACAACAGGAGTCCCTGTGTACTTACTCCCCATGTAGGATCTCTGTCCTTAATGTGTTGTACTATGTGAATTAACGGTACAACTAGTATTCAAACAGTACTTTACAATTTGTGTTTCTGTGTGGGTGCAGTCTGTTGAAATCTTTACTTAGTATATAGTAAGTTGATCTTCTGTATATAAAGAGAATTGAAAATGAATCTTGATGTGAATGGGATGGGAGAGGGAGCGGGAGATAGGAGGGTTGTGGGTGGGAGGGTGGTTATGGGGTTGGGTGGAAAGCCGCTATAATCCAAAAGCTGTACTTTGGAAATTTATATTCATTAAATAGGAGTTAAAAATTTAGTGTTAAATTAGATAGATATGTTAAGTAATCAATTATCTTAATAAGAAACTGTCCCATGTTAGACCCTGATGGATTTCTAGGTTCCTGGCTTTGGCCTGGCCCAGCTCTGAGTTTCAAGGCCATTAGGGGAATGAACCAGCTGATGGAAGATCTCTTTGTCTTTCCCACTCTCTGTAACTCTGCCTTTCAAATAAACAAAATAAATCTTCAAAAATATCAAGATAATGTTACTACCCTATTATGTACTATTCTGGATATGTTAACCAAAATAATTATATAAGACAAATATTTAAAACAAGTAACTAAAATTGTTATTATTTAAGTATGAATGAATTATACTACAAATATCCAAGAATATTACCAAAAAGTACTATAGAGTTCTAAAAAATTTAGTAAAGCACATGGAAAAGCATTATATACATAAATTCTATGTGCCTATTAGAGATGTGTTTTTGAAGATAGGATTGAACAAGAGAACCTCATTTATCATAGCAAAAATAAGTAAATAAATGACTAAAACTATGGCTATATATGGGGAGCTCCAATAAGTTCACGGATAACACGTATTATAAAGAAACTATGTATGGACTTGAAAATTTTTTGCATCAAAATAAACTTATCTTTTAATGCCAGTTTTCCAAGGAACTTATTGAAATGTCCTCATATTTATTACCTTACAGAAATAAACATAACAAGGAATGTGAAAGTTATATAGGAATGAAATTTTACAATGTTCCCAAAGTACTCAAAACAAAATAAAACAAAAAGGCTAATATGGGGATAATCTTGTGGAATTCTAGTAAAAGCCATGTAACTATCCTTGAGATTAAAGGAGTCAAAAATAAGAGAAATCTGTGATTGGTTCTTAGTATTGGTACTTGAACTGTGTAAGGTAGAAAAAAGAGGCACTTTACAGGGAAGGATTTGGATATAAGGTTGAAAGATTACTAAATAGTAGCAGCAAAAAATTATTTCATTTATCAAATAGAGGATACCTGCTACAGTCTGAGTGATCACTGAACCAACAAACACAACTCCTGCAGTTCTGGAGTGAAGGGCATAAACTATGGAAGTTGGTTTGCAATGTGGACTTGAAAAGGAAATGAAGATGAAAGCAGAAAACAAGAGTGGTTAACTGTATGCAGTTCTGACATTAGACTGACCTAATCTGATTCCTGTACCAAATAGACCTGGGGCACATTACTTAATGTTTATAAATTCCAATTTCTTCATCCATAATGAAGATGATGATAAATCCTCCTTCAGAGTTTGTGGTGAGTTTGAAATATAAATGCACATATAAAACATGCTGAGTCAAAAGGTTACCAATTATTGTCAAAGTCATTGTACCAGAAGATATTTAGGATAGGATCCCAAAGCTTAAGCTATTAACAACTGTGTTACTCTATCTCCATTTGCCAGAAAGTATTCCACTCACCATGACTGACCCCCAAATTGTGTAAAATGTGTACACTGAAATGGGATGTGGCCCCCTATACGGCAATGTGGCACTCAACATTGTTACTCCAACACTCATGGTCATCACAGCAATCATAATCTGTACAACCTAGAAATGATGAGGAAAATAAAAAGTGATTATCCTCCACCAAAACATGGCCCAAGCCACCCCCGTCCAACCACCAGAAGCCCTCATTCTCCATCTTTTGCTGTAATCAGATGACTTCTGTGATACCCTCTTATCACATTTTTAATTTAAAGAACTGTGGATGAACTAATATTAACATCATCTCTCTGGATAACTCTTATTGCCTCAGTAACTCCAGGATTACAATGAGTCTGCCAGAACCTGCCCATGGGGGCCTTTTTGATAACTGTGATGCCAGGCCTTCCACAACCACTTCTTTCTTTTGTCAGTGCTCAGATGGGAATGGTCTTAGAATTAGAGAGTAATTATTGGAGCAATGAGAAATAACTGAAGGAAAAAACCAGATATATGAGAAAAAAATGAAGAGTAAATATGACATTCTCTTGGGCCTGAGGCCTGGGGTCTAAGCATAGGAATCTAAAAATGAGAGATTTGGAGTATAATTCCCCCATAGATAAAAAGAAATTCAAAGAAAAGGAAAAAAAAATTATCAAAATGAGCCAAGTACTGTGCATCAAGATTATGGGTAGGAGAAACCAACAAAGGACAGCTCAGAAAACTTCCAGGCTGCTCGTCTATTCACAGGCCCAGGGGCCTTGTATAGAAGACCTGTTAAGGGAAATAGCCTCGGGCATTCTCTATGAGCTCACTGTCCAGGCCATCTGGACAGCTCACCAAAACTGTGGGGGCGGGGCTGCCCAAAGCCTTGCCTGCCCTATGCACCCCTCCCCCCCCAGTAAATTCTTCAAGAGTATATTATCTGCCCTGCTGGGTTTTGATATTGCTGGAGGATTGTGACCACTTTCTTTTAGCTTATGTCTAGGAATGTATTTCCGACTCCTGTCTGTGGGGAGCAACTTGGACTAGACTAAGTTACTGGAATTAAGACTTATTCTATGCATCTGCTCTCCCACAATATGGCGCTGGGAGAGGAGTAAACAACTTTTACACAGCTGCTTCCAGTTCGACCAATAACCTGCAGGAGCTGATCCTGCTCCTGATTGGAGGAGAGCAGCGTACTCGGCGTGTGGGTAGCAGAGTTGGGATTGGAGGAAGAGGACTATAAAGGAGGAGAGAGACAACATATACCAGGAACATCTAAGGGGAACATCTATCTGAAGGAACATCTGAGCAGCACCCGAGAGAGCCGGCCGGTGGTGTGCCGCTCCCCCGCGGAAGTGGGGAAAGTGGCAGGGGGGCCCGCCCTTCCACGGAGGTGGAAGGGACGGCAGCCAACCCGGGAAGGACCAGCAGCAAACCCGGGGAGGGCCGAGCAGATAAAAGAACAGTGCAGGGTCTAGTGTCGTTTCTCCGCAAAGAGGGGGAGCGACACTGTCCAGCTATGGCATCAGAGAAGTATTAATGTGTGTGTGTGTGTGTGTGTATTTTACAATTTAACAACTATAAAGAGCTTGCCTTATGTCTGAGATGAGATCCTGTGCACAGACTTCTGAGCTACGCTGGAAAAAGCGAAAACATTTGGCACTATAAGTAGGGAGAGAATGCATTTTGTAGTGTGAGAGGACATGAACCATGGAGGCAGGGGCAGGATGCTTTGGTTAGGGTATGATTTCATTCTCTAAGATTCATGCGCTGGGAGCTTGTGTTGTTGTTGAGGTGGTGGATCTTTAAGAGATAGATAGAGCCTAGCTGGCAATTAGGTGGTGAGAGCAATGGCCTCAGAAAGAATGCATACTGCTCTTGCAGAGTGGAACACCTTGTTATACATCAAGTCTTGGCCTCAATGTGCTTGGATTCTTCCACACTTGGCCATTTCTCCTTCCACTTCTCCATTGTGTTGTCATGTGGCCCCAGAGCCCCTTTCCAGGACACCAGTACCACACCATTTGGGCTCTCCAAGCACTGGAATCATGAGTTAAATAAGCCTCTCTTCTCTTCTCTTCTCTTCTCTTCTCTTCTCTTCTCTTCTCTTCTCTTCTCTTCTCTTCTCTTCTCTTCTCTTCTCTTCTCTTCTCTTTTTTGACAGGCAGAGTGGACAGTGAGAGAGAGACAGAGAGAAAGGTCTTCCTTTTGCTGTTGGTTCACCCTCCAATGGCCGCTGCGGCTGGCGTGCTGCAGCTGGCACACCGCACTGATCCGAAGCCAGGAGCCAGGTGCTTCTCCTGGTCTCCCATGGGGTGCAGGACCCAAGCACTTGGGCCATCCTTCACTGCACTCCAGGGCCACAGCAGAGAGCTGGCCTGGAAGAGGGGCAACCGGGACAGAATCCAGCGCCCTGACCAGGAGTAGAACCTGGGGTGCCGGCGCCACAGGTGGAGGATTAGCCTATTGAGCCGCAGCGCCGGCTGCCTCTTTTCTTTATATATTACCCAGCCTCAGGTATCTCATTGTAGCAAAACAAAACAGACTAATAGACCATACAATCCAACAGTTGTTTTGACTCAATGAGTTGAAAACTTTTGTCTACACAAAACCTGGACACAGATACTTCTAACAGCTTTATGCAGAACTGCCAAGTTTTGGCAGATGTCCCTCAGAAAGCAGACACATAAATAAACTATTACACCTCCAGGCAATAGAGTATTATTTAGTGATAAGTAAATAAGCAATCAAGCCATTGGAAAAATGGAGTAAACTTAATGTATATTAAATTGATAGTTTATCTAAAAGGATACATGTTATATAATTTCTAATTGTGTGATTTTTCTGGAGAAGATACACTATGGAACATTTGTGAAGGGTTTAGAGGACAGGGAAGGATGGAAAGGAAGAGCACAGAGGATTTTTATAGTGGTGAAACTTCTTTGGATGATGTTGTAAAGGTGAATACATGTCTTCATACATTTTTTCCGATTTTAAAGAACATACCAATTACAGACTTTGAGTGTTAATGATATGCCCTTGCAGATTCATCAATTGTAACAAACACACTGCTCTGGTGGGGAAGGTTAGTAACAGGGAAAGTATGTAAGTGTGAGGGCTTATACAAGAGATTTATGGGATATACTCATACATATACTATCCTCTCAATTTATCTTTAAATCTAAAACTGCTTTAAAAATAAAATCTTTAAAATAATTATTGATATATTTTTAAAAGCCTAGCCTATGTCAACATAAATAGCATATTTCCCCAAAGATAGATGATGTACGTAGTATGAGGTTAGTGGAATATAGTATTTAACATTAATTTGGAATAGTTCACAGTTTACAATGATGCCAGTCTTCTCCCAGATCCAAAAATGACTTACTCCAAGGACTTTGGGTTCCCCCTTCAGGAACTTCTCTGCCAACCCTTTCCACATATATGAGTTTAGATTGGCTTGCTGTCCTGGTTGGGACAGGGCAGGGCCAGCATCTGCTCTGGTTTGCTCATTTCCTTGTATTATTGTCATGGCAGTAGATATGGTGCTGGAACAAGAAATGAAATTTAGGAAAAAGTTCTGAAGATGATAAGAGGGATATAACACTCCGAGGCAGGTTCCTCCCTAAGGCCACATTCTGGGCTGTATTCCCTACCTATATCACTATAGCTTTTAAAAGCCAGGGATGGTAAGTAACACACTGATAGAAGACAGAGGGGAACAGCCTAAGTGCCCCTTGATATCAAGATACTAGAAACCTTGATCTAAGGAAAACGTGAACAGATCTGAGGCAAATGTGCCAGACACCTCAGCTTAGGGAAATTTATTCAAGTTCGTATCCCACTTCTGCTCAGATTCTATCTCTATACCTTTTACTGCATATACCCTGGATTACAGGCATATCCCCATTGAAGAAGCACTTAAATAGTAGTTAAATACAGAGAACAATCTGCATTATTATTTATTTCACCATATTTTGGATTCTTCCTTTTCTAATCAGAGCTCATTCTTGGAACTAGAAGCCTTCCCAGATCCATCTTCAGAGTGCAGTTTAATTAATTTTACATTTTGTCCTATAAACGTAATGTAGACGAGTTGGGTTGATTTATCTCATCTGAGGAAATCTGCGTTGAACACAACTACCCCCAAGGTTCTCTCTGCTCCTAAGAAAGCTGATTCTTCAAGGTGTTTTTTGTGAGTGTACTTCCCCATGAGCTGCTTCAGTTTATGGCTAAAGATTGTTGGAGAACTTGGCAGGCCACAGTCTATCTTGAGACCAGTCTCACTGTATTAGATAGGGGTCCTTTACCCTATACCAACTCCACCAAATTTTGCATGCGGCAGAACTTCTCTTAAACTTTGAATTATAAAAATAGCACATTGGAGACAGAGAAGAAAGCCCACGGAAGAAGGGGACATTAAGAGTATCTGAAATAAATAGTCAAAAGTTTAAAGTACTGCTTTCAGCCCTTTTTTTTTCACCCTGGGAATTTAGAACACAAAGGTCGATAACTAACTCTATGATTCAGGACTTTACTTTCCCCCATGCTCTGCTTCACAACATCCCCAAATGTACATATAAAGCAGCTCAATCCACTCCACCCAGAATACTAGCTTGTATCACTGGAAGTGGCTTCACTTTCTCTCATTCGACTCCCAGGGATTCCAGAACTAGGAAATGAAACATCATCAACCCCACAGACCAGGAAGGCAAGTCCTTGGACCTACCTTTCTTGCAGCCTGCAGTGTCTGCTGTGTGTCTGATGAATGCCAGACTCTGGGAGAGTGCCCCAGGCTCTTTGTCCAGATACAGTCACCACCCCTCACTCCACACTTCTCTCAGTTTAACTCTGCTTCCTTCTGCTAGTAAGTTTTCCAAATGCTGTGCTGAGAAATGCAATTAGTTCCCTTTTCTTGTCGGAAATTGCTAACTGATTCTGTGTCCCTAATATGGGTGTGAATGTTCATTGTGAAATTTGCTGAACAAGTAGTGAGCACCTCTTGCAGTCTTTCATAGGAAAGTAATTGTCATTATTTCTGTGCCAAACTCTGATTAAAGGTCTTTTTATACACAAACTAATTTAATGGCATCTAGAAGCCTGGTGAAAAATCCCCTCTTCTCAGTTTCACACATTTCCAGATTATCTTTGTCTTCCTAGAGATCTTTATTTTACCAGTTTGCACACAATTTAAAAATTCCACAACTGGAGATTGTGAATGGCCATAAAATGGCACCAGGCTTCTTGCATAGTAACAACTAATATAACATCTTGCAAATTTGAAGAAACACTTAGAATAATGGAAAAAGCCTGACCTTTTGCTAAGACAAACTCAACTGAAATTATATATTGCACTACCTTGTTATCACTTCCCCCGAATCTTAATCTCTTCTCAGGGCAGTACCCCAAAGTGTCCTAGTTCACTCCTGCCATACACCCACCTCTGAAGAGTCCACCCCTTCAACACAGTCACACTGAGGACCAAGCTTACAACACAGGGACGCTTGGGAGACAAGTCATATGTCAACCATAGCATTGATTGAAGAGAGCAGAGTGGTGTTCAGTTTTCATTCATTCAGTATTTGCTTAGAAAAAAACACTACTGTGAACTTAGCAATGTGCTATGCAGATAAAATGATGAAAAATGATTGGCACAGCCTCTGCCCCCAAGGAGTTTGTAGACTACTGGGAAGCATGGACAAGTAAGGATATTATAATCCAAGACCATCAGTTCTCTGAAGGATAAAGTAAAGAGGAGCATGCAGGAAGATCAAAGAGCCCAACCTTGGGGATACACTGGAGAGTTTCTGGAGAAAAGTACATCTAACTGGAGATCATGAATGAGCAGGAGACACACAGTAGAAGGAGAGTTCAAGGATGGCAAATTTCCAGCCAGAGTCAGCAGGAAGAAGAAAAGCCATGGGAGTAGAGAGATCATAGTGCAATCAAAAAACTAAAAGTTTCAGAATCAGAATAGAACAAGAGTAGAGAAAAATAATAGATCACACAGGGTCCAACTCACCTTCAAGCTTGTCTCAGTCAGCCTGGTTGTTATAACAGTAATTTATTTCTCACAGATCTGGAGGTTGGGAAGTTCAAGGTCGGGGTATCAGTTCTGGTGAGGGCTTTCTTTCTGGTTAGAGACAGCTGTTTTCTCATTGTGTCCTCATGTGGGAGAGCAGAGACAGGAAGCAAACTCTGTGTCACTTCTTCTAAGGGCACTAATCCCATGCATGAAGGTGCCATCCTCATGACATAATTACCTCCCAGAGGCCCTGCCTCCTAATACTATCACATTGGAGGTTAGGATTCCAACACTTGAAATTTTGGAAGACTCAAAAATTCATTCTATAGAAATTAAGGACTTTGAAATGTATTCTGTGAGTTATAGGAATTCTTCTAAACAGTTGGGTTCCATGCTGCAGCTTAACTTCCATGACAACATAGACATTACCCCATCAGGCCTCTCCACAGAACTTCTGATCCTGTAGCAAGTTCCTATCTGCCCTCTCAGGCTTTTGAAATCTTGGTAGAAGCCACCATATGCCCACACTGTTAGGTTCTATGCACCTGCAAAACCAGCTGTATGTGGGTGCCTGGTACTGATGTCAGCACAAGCTGTACCTGGTCCTGCTAGAACTACAGCTGTAGCCATGGAGTGTTTTACTAGCTGAATGCATGGGAATGAATCCACATGTCTCTGGGATTTCTGACACATCCTGGTGCCTCTTTGTCATTGTCTTGTCCGTTAACACATGGCTCTCTTTTATCTTCACTAATCTTTCACAAGTCAGAACTCAGCCCCACTCTTGACACTTTACCTTCCCTCCTTCCCTAGCTACACTTCAAATTTTACAAATCCCTCGGCTCTGCCTCCTTTTATTCCCATGTGTCACCTGACTAAAAGTGGCCAACAGTACCCATGCCATGGCCTGAAAGCATTGCTGTTTTGAAGTTTTTTCTGTAAGGTAAACCACTTCATCATTCTTAATTTTGATCCTCCATAAAGTCCTAGGGCACAGATACAATGCAGATAGAGGCTTTACCAGTGTAACAGTGCTGGCCTTTAGTAATTTCTACTAGAATACTCATTTCTATCTGAGATGCTTTCCCTAGTCTCATCTTCCGAACCCTTCCCAGAATCTCCCACAATGCACTGCTTATAGCATTTTTCCAGCCTTCTCCAGATTCTTTCAACCTTTGTCCATAACCCAACTCCAAAGCCACTTACCCAATTTTAGATGTGTGTTATTAGCAACAGCACCAAGGCTCAGTCCCAATTTTATGTATTAGTCTGTTTTCTATTGCACAGACCAGGGCAGTTTCAACACAAAGGGAGTGTGTTTAGCTCATGATTCTGATCCAAGGTCATGACCTTGCCTCTGGGAATTGCCTGCTTGCTGGCAGAGAGCCAGGGCATCCAAGGTCATCTTGGATCAAGAATGCATATGTGAGTGTGCACCTCTTGATTCCTCTCCTTTCTTACAAAGCCACCAGTATCCAGTCATGAGAGCTCCACCTTGATTAATTTACCAAATCTGAACCAGCTCCAAAGGTCCCACCTCTAAACATTATATTCCAATCAAATTTCAGCCTTGCAACATCTCAGAATGGGTATTGAATGTCAACATACACACCCTTGGTAGTGAGGCAGGGGCAGGGGGTCATGTGGCGGCCTTACCCAAACCACAGCTTCTGCAATGACTGAACGCTACTTAATATGCACAGATTGCTTAACATTGTTTTTTTTGAACGTAGAAGTGTTTTAATTCTTATTAAACAACTCAGAAAAGCAAAGACAAAATGTCCACTGGATTTACACTGAAGGAGGTCATTAGTGCCCTATTTCTTGGTTCTCCATTCTTTCTTCCAAAGCAAGAATTTAAGTTTTTATTTCTTTCATTATTTATTTACCTATTTCTGCATGAAATATTTTAATATTGGATTTAATGTTTGGTTTTATGAATTATCTACTAACTTCCTTCTATTGAAGACAACAGACTGACCCTTATAGCCGCCGCCCTTACCCCACCAGAATATTTCCTTTATCCTCATTCTCCCAACCTGGTTTTATCAAGATGTGGGGATAGATCAATATAGTATTTAAATAATATATGACTAGTCTATTATATATATATAGATCTCCTTTCTTTTTGATCCTCTATTTATCCTAGAGTCAATAACTCCCATATTCCTTTGATATGCTAATTGTTTTCATGCTTCATCAAAGATGTAAATCTCTGTCTACAGACTCAGAGGGCAATTTATTGGTTTCATCTGTATTTTTCTGGAGCCAGTCCTCCTTCTTAGAAGTGTTAATCCTATCGTTGTTAGCCTGATTACATTCTAAACCTGCTGAAATCTTAATTCACTATTCTTAATTAATTCATTAATTTCTGAGACAGTTGGGTAATTCTCATGCCCACAGAGACATCCTGTGGTATACACTTCCAATTTCTAAGACTGACTGGAATTCTTCAAAGAGAATCAACTTCTTTTTCCCCCTGGGCCTCTAACTCCATCAATCAGTTTTACAGTTTCTTTGAGCTTTTAAGTCACATCTTACCTCTCTGCTCCTAACTTATAAAATATGTGATGCCATTTTTTCTCAGATTATTTTCAAGCTTTTTGATTGATGATTTTCTCTCTGCCCCTCAGAGTTATTAGGAAACATAATCCACCAAGATTAGTCACTAGTTCAAAATCATACTCTTATTTATCTCTTTGTTTTACCAGCTTATTTATCTTTGAAGACAGTCCATGTATCTTACTTATCTGTCTTTTTGATTCCCGCATTAAGAAGAATCTGCTGAATGCTATTGGGTACATAAACTAGAGTCCATGGGAGAGAGAGAAGGAGGTGGTACATCCACAGCCAGTCAAGATGCATCATCTGAGAAAATGATATTCTAACCTCAGCTACAGAAAGGAAGAAGCCTCAGAGATTCCTGATATTAAAGAACTAAATGGGAGAAAATTGTGAAGGCAAATATATCAGGAACTGGGGGCCACATAAATGTGACAGATGGAAGCATTGCTCATCCTGGTTTTGAATCCAGGAAGGATATAATGTTGCTTTCTTTTAATAAAAGATTTTTTTCAGTGGCTATAAAATGCCAAATTAAAAACAGAAAAGTGTGTGTGTGTGTGTGTCTGTGTGTGTGTCTCTGTGTGTGTGTGTGTTGTATAATTTTTTCCCTGTGAAGGTTTTCTCTGTGTTTAAAAAAATGGTTCTGCAAATAGCAAATACATAACTAAGAAACATTTTTTAAACATTTTGTGTATTTATTTGAGAGGTGGGGTTACAGACAGAGGGAGAGACAGAAAGAAAAGTGTTCTATCCGCTGGTTCACTCCCAAATAGCCTCAATAGCTGGAGCTTGAGCAGTGTGAAGGCAGGAGCCAGGAGCTTCTTCCAGGTCTCCCATGCGGGTTCATAGGCCATATTGCACGGCTTTCCCAGGCCATAAGTAGAGATCTGTATCAGAACAGCAGCCTAGACATGAACCAGTGCCCATATGCAATTCTGGCACCACAGTACTGGCCCCAGAAACCTAATATTCTTAAAAGAACACTTTTAAAATTTTTAACCCCTAATTCCAGAGACTGTTGCCTGTATTACCGCTGGGTTGGCCCTGGAGCCCCGACCTCGCGTTCACCGCAGCCTGCTTGCTATGGAGCCCAGTCCTCAGGGAGAAGGCCCCGTGGATCTCCCGCTGCAGCCAGGGCTGCTGGGCTGGGCAGGGACCTGGGCCCCCAGAGACACACACTCCCCCCATCACTGACACCATGGCCAGGCCCGGACCTGTCGGTGTTGGTCCCCCCCAGGACACTCCCCCTCCCAGGATCGTGCAATAGTCAGTGTCCCACCTCCCAGTGCACTGGGCCGCAGGCACCAAGCCCACCTGCCCATCTCCTGTCCCATGGGCAGCAGTGCCTGTGCCAGGGTGACGTCGACAACCATGTACAAAGCCACCGCAACTGCTGCCGCTCTGCCACCTGTACAGAAGAAACCGAATCTTTTTCATATTCTAATGAATCTATGTGAGTTTTTGATAGAAAAAAATAGAATAATGTAGTGTAGTAGTGTAGAATAATGGATAGGCATTTGGCTTAGCAGTGAAGATATATGATAAGATGCTTACATCTTTTTTTTTTTTTTTTTTTTTTTTTGACAGGCAGAGTTAGACAATGAGAGAGAAAGACAGAGAGAAAGGTCTTCCTTCTGTTGGTTCACCCCCCAAATGGCCGCTATAGCCAGCGCGCTGCGCCGATCCGAAGCCAGGAGCCAGGTGCTTCCTCCTGGTCTCCCATGCGGGTGCAGGGCCCAAGGACTTGGGCCATCCTCTGCTGCCCTCCCAGGCCACAGCAGACAGCTGGACTGGAAGAGGAGCAACCGGGACAGAATCCAGTGCTCCAACTGGGACTAGAACCCGGTGCGCCAGCGCTGCAGGCAGAGGATTAGTCTAGTGAGCCACAGTGCTGGCCGAGATGCTTACATCTAATGTAAGAGTATCTGGGTTTGAGTCCCAGCTCCACTCCAAATTCTAGCTTCCTGTTAGTGCAGATCCTGGGAGGCAGCAGGTGATGGCTCAAGTTGTTGGATCTCAGCCACCTATTGGGAGACCTGGATTGAATTCTTAGCTTCCATCTTTACCCTGGCCCAGTCTCTGCTATTGTGAATTTTGAGAGTAAACCAGCAGACAGAATTTCCCCCACCCTCTCTCACTTTCACTTCCTCATCCTCTTTGTCTCTGCCTCTCAAATAATAAAAAAGAAAGAAAAATAAGTTGCGTTACATAAAAACCTTAAAATAGTATGTAAAACAACTATTAGTGTTCCCTTGGGATAGTTTATGCTTAGTGACAATAGCTTGACTAGTCTATGCCAACATCCAGGCAAGGTACATGTGTCACCTTCTTCCATTCTTTATCAAAATTAGGTCACTCACCTCTGCCTACTTTACTGATCTGCAACCACTTTTACCAATTAAAAGAATTATATTTATATCTGAAACTCAGAAAATGGCTTTCAGGCCAGTCGGGTCTCTTAAATTGAACAAATATATAACTTTTCAAAGAAACCAAATCTTTCTTACTTGCATATGATTTCAGGGAAGGCTAATCTCCTTTTCTTTGTACATTAAGCTAAACAGATGATCATTATCAACTATCTTTGGCAAGTAATTCCCTCAAAACTTCCATTTTTATAAAGAGTCATAAAGTCACAATCTTGATACTCTGGATTTTATCTCTTGCTTTTAGGACAGGAAAAAATAAATTCCATAAAAAGCTTAATAAAATGTGGTCAGCTCTTTAAATCCAGCTCCAATGGCTTGATACAATATTTTTCACAGTCACATTTCCTCTGAATTCTGAACACATAATCATTAGTTAATTGAAATTGCCTAGAATATTCTCTGTAATACAAAGCAATGTTATTCTCTAGAAACCATTCATTAAAATTTACTTTAATAAACTAGTGGATAAGTTAGAATTCTATGCAAATATTTTCATAGGCTAATTGACTGATTCCACCAGACTATAACTCTTGCTGTAGACTGAAGAAAAGAGATATTAAAGCTATAATATTGAGAGAGCTAAAAGGGAGAATGAATTGTCAATGATAGCAATCAAAAACCAGATAAAGAGAATCCATGAATTAACATCACATTTGCGGCCGCCGCCACCGCCTCCGGGCCAGCACCGCTGTGCGCCCGCGGCGCGAGGCGTGGGAGGGAGCGCGGTCGCACGGTGCTGAGCCGCGGCCCGAGTCCTCTGACTGCTATGGACAGAAGAAAGAAGCTAGGAGTATTTTAAAAATCGTTTGATTTCTTCACGGAGTTATTGTGGCCTTCTGAACTGTAGAACTGGCGCTCCCGAGTCTTCCAGTTACAAATGCAGTGCCTTCCTCCACTTCCCAGAGCCCCTCAAGAGTAACGGAAGGGGAGTCCAGTCATTGTTACGAAGCTCCACAAGGAAAGTGAACAGCATCTATATCGTCGCCTTTGCCAGCGTGTTGTATTTAGAGACCTGTTGTCCCTTGGTTTTCATAAGAATATGACAGATACCTAGCATCTAGCAAAACAATGGCAGCTGCTTACCTCGACCCAAACTTGAATCACACACCGAATCCCAGTGCCAAGACTCACCTGGGTCCTGGCATGGAGCGCTCCCCTGGTGCCATGGAGCGAGTATTGAAAGTCTTTCATTACTTTGAAAGCAATAGTGAGCCAACCATCTGGGCCAGTATTATCAGGCATGGAGATGCTACTGATGTCAGGGGCATCATTCAGCAGACAGTGGACAGTCACAAGGTAAAGCACGTGGCCTGCTATGGATTCCGCCTCAGTCACCTGCGGTCCAAGGAGGTTCACTGGCTCCACGTGGACATGGGCGTCTCCAGCGTGAGGGAGAGTATGAGCTCGCCCACCCCCCAGAGGAGTGGAAGTAAGACGCAAACCTGCTTTGGACTGATGCACATCTGCTTTGTTGTCATGTTAAAACATGCGTAAGAGGATAAATGTGTATTCTTAGTTTTCATTATGACGCCTGTACAAAAGCAATTGGTTAGTCATTGCAACCTGTGACCTCTTTAGACCTCTGTTCAGCCTCTGGCACTCCTTGAGCCATCTGGTTTCATTGTGTTGTGATGCTCGTTACTGGGCACATTTCTTGTCTGTCTCTCAACAGAACCCAAGCCCTTAGTCTTTTTGCTGTCTGATCCTTTATCTCTTGGTGTACCCCTGAGGAAAGTATGCCTAATTACCTTAGTATTGGGCTGTGTAGCTTGCTTCCTGCGGCCCAGTAACCCCCAGCTCCCCTTAAAGAAAATGCTTCTATATTTGGTATTCATATGGAACATTGAAACTGCAAAGTGATCTTTTAGTTCCTAGTACTGAAGCATCAGTGAAACTGAAATTATTTCAAAGTGAAATAAAAGAAGTCCCTATAACCGTCTTTCTTCTGGTTCTCCCATAGTAATTTTTCTCCATTGTTAAGTAAATCAAAATATTAATTGATAATTGTAGATTTAAAGTACTGAACTTCAAAAGAAGTATAAATTGTAAAAATGGGCTTCTTCCATGGGGTTCTCGTTTTTATAGCTAATACCACAGAAATAAAGATGATTATGAACTGACAAGTTCATTCTTAATGTCAGTAACTGTCAGTACAAAAATCTGAATCGATTAGGATAGATGTTTTGAAAGAACACATACGTGTAGGTGAATAACTTCTTTTTCTGCCTTCCCCTCTACCCCGCCCCCCCCATTCCTGTCTTTGTTGAGAAACTGCACACACTTGCTCTCATATGCTGATTCACTTCCCAAATGCCCACAGTGGCTCCAGGCTTGGGGCCAGAGCCAGGAGCCAAGAACTCAATCTAGAACTTTCATGAGAGTGAGAGGAACCCAAGTACCTGAGCTGTCCGTCCTGCCTCCCTGGATCTGGAAGCTGGAAGCAGGAATTGGACCCAGGTGCACCGATACGGGACATGGATGTCTTTAACTAGTGTCCTAACCAGTAGGCAGTGTCTGCCCAAATAAATCTTAAGTTGAATAAAATCTTGTCCCAGTTACAGAATTCATCAGAAAAGTACAGGTATATTTTCAAAATTTTTCAAAAAGCTGGAACAGAACTGGCAAAATATTCCTTGGGAATGCAGTTGGATTTGTTTTTATCAGTGGCTAAAAAAGATTTTATTTGAGAGTTGATCTTTATTATTTAGTTAAGTAACCAAAATTTTTAAAACTTGGAAAAATCTAAAAGATCCATTAAAAATATCTGCAGCCTCCGCCTGTCTATAACTCTGCCTGTCAAATAAATTAAAATCTGCAGGTATTTTTATTGAACATTGTTCTATAGTAATGTGAGAGACAAACATCATTATAATGATAATCTTAATGCTAATGAAATATTCATTAGTTCCAAATCTCTGAGTATGCTAGCTTGATTTCTGTTCTTTTCAGCCGTATTTCAAGTAAAATCCAATCTACTTTATTTAGCGGAGCCTGTACCCATGTGAGAGAGCTGGAAGAAGCTCCTGGCTCCTGCTTTTGGATTGGCCCAGCTCCAGCCATTGAGGCCATTGGGGAGTGAACCAGCACATGGAAGACCCCTGTGTCTGTCCCTCTCTCTTTCTGCAACTCTGCCTCTCAAATAAATAAATCTTTAAAGAATAATAATTAAAAAATTATGAAGGCCAAAAAAAATCACATTTGCAAGAACTCTTTGCTATGGAGATTGTCTAAGGAGCAAGGTGGCTAAAGACAATAAAGTATGAGGGCTGGTGCTGTGGCATAGTGGGCTAAGCCTTCCCCTGTGGCATCGGTATCCCATATGGGCACAGTTAGTGTCTGTGCTGCTCCTCTTCTGATCCAGCTCTCTGCTTACGGCCTGGAAAAGCAGTGGAAAATGGTTCAAGTGCTTGAACCCGTGCACTCTCATGGGGGAACTGGAAGAGATTCCTGGCTCCTGGCTCCTGGCTTTTACCTGGCCCCGCTGTGGCTGTTGTGGCCATTTGGCTATTTGGGGAGTGAACCAGCGGATGGAACACTTTTCTCTCTGTCTTTCTCTCTATCTGTAACTCTGCGTCCCAAATAATTAAATAAAATCTTCAAAAAAGACAATAAGGTACTTTCCTGGGAGTGAGGTAATGCAAGTTTTAATCTCAGTTCAGCTACTAAATAGGTTTTTTCTTCATTTACTGAGAAGTTGAAAGGAATAAGTTCTAATGATCAAACAACCTGTGTTCTAGTGATCCCACACCTGGTTAGCTCTTCCCTTGTGAATATCACCCTCATTATGAATCAACTCATTTGAACACTTCTGCCCTTGCATTCAAAACCACTTACTATGTGTGCTTCATTATCACCACATTACACACACACACACGCACACACACACACACACTCTGTCAAACCTCAGCACATTCATCCATAAATCCCAGCCTTTGAGATATACGGACTCAATGGAGCATGCTGGCACTCTCAGACTGGGAGAGGTGGAGTTGAGCTGGCATGACAGCATTCCCAAGTAGAACTCCAAGACTGAAAGATCAACATCTCATTCAGCATTTTGTGCAACCAAGAAGGACGGAGGATTGTGCTTGAGTTTCTATTCTTCAGTATTTTAAGTTTTTCATTCCATTCTCTTCTCACTTGCACAATTTCTGAAGAGAAGGTCAATGTAATTCTTATCTTTGTTCCTCTATAGACATGTTGTTTTATATCTCGCCCATGACTTCTTTCAAGATTTTTACTCCAATTTTCTGACATTTGAATATGACATTTCTAAATATTTTGTCATTATTCATGCATGGTATTCTCTGAGCTGCTTGATCTGGTGGTTTGGTGTTTGTCACTGGTTTTGGAAAAATGTATCATTAATTTAATCTCCAGCAATTCATCAGTTATAGTTCAGGTTTGCTGCTGCCAAGCTGTGAATCTGTTTATTATTGTCTCTCCAAGTTGTGGAAAAGCCATTTGCTCTGTGATTTCAATTCTCTAATAGATCTGTGATTATTTGTGGACCTTTTCATTGTCCCGTGGTTCTCTTGTTGTGAGTATGAGAGTGTCAATTTCTGAGTTCTTTACATATCAGACTGGAAACTGAAGTCTCAGTCTATCGTTTTATTTTCAAGACTTAGTTATTTTTGTTTGAAAGTAAGATTTAGGGAGGGAGGGGGGAAGGAGAGAGGGAGACAGAAAGAGAAAGAGAGAGAGAGAGAGAGAGATCTTTCATTTTGTAGCTCACTTCCCAGGTGGCTGCAACAGGCAGAGCTGGGCCAAGCCAAAGCCATGAATTTCATCCAGATTTCCCACATGGGTGGCAGGGCCCCAAACATTTGGTAATCAAGATATCAAAACTATATAAAACATCAGGAGTAACAAATGGAAAAACCATCAAAGACAGAAAAATTGTCGATATTTTAAACCACATATTTAGAAATATTTAATTATTTATTTCAAAGATAGAGTGATATGGGGACAGTGCTGTGGCATAGTGGGTAAGGCTGCCACCTGTGGTGCCAGCATCCCATATGGGCACCAGTTCGAGTCCTGGCTGTTCTGCTTCTGATCCAGCTCTCTGCTGTGGTCTGAGAAAACAGTGGAAGGTGGCCCAAGTTATTGGGCCCCTGCAACCATTTGGGAGACCCGGAGGAAGCTCCTGGCTCCTGGCTGGCTCCTGGCTGGCTCCTGCCTTCGGATCAGCACAGTTCCAGCCATTGTGGCCAATTGGGGCGTGAACCAGCAGATGGAAGTTAGTCAAGTGGTAGTTTTGACATGAGTTACAGGCATTAAAACAATGGTCAAAATTTCAAAAACTGATTCATTCTAGTTGCTATAACATTTCAGAAATGACTTTAAAGAACAGGGGAACAGATTTGGGAGAGTCAGTGTCCATGCTTGCTAATATTAGTCACTTCACATGAAATTGAAGAGTTAATTAGAAGGAAGAAGGTACCAGGACACCAATGGGAGAATTTCGCCCTAAGAAATTGGGGATGTACACTATTGAGGTGGTTGGGTTTAGGAGAATAGTTAAGATGAGCTAAGGCCAGAGAGGATTCAAAAGAAAATTTGGGATTTTATGAAAGACCAAGACTGGACTTTTCTCTACTGGAAGAGTTGTGATGCTTTTCACCCCAGAATTATGGGGGGGGGTCATCACAGAAAATATTACAAGTCACCTGTTTTGTTTTGGGTCCTAAATATTAATGATGACAAAAAAGGGTAGTAGATTACAAAAATGGCTACAATCTCTCATTCTCCCTGCATCTTTGCCCTTTGCACTTTGACTATACACCATTTCCCATGACATAGGCATCTACCTTCCTTCCCCTTAAATATAGCTCACCCTGAAGCTTGCTCTAGGTTTAGGCAGTAGAGTACAGCAGGTTAGCATGTCAAATCTGAGTCTAGGCCTAACTTCTACTTCTCTTCCACTTGCATTGGATACACTGTTTCTGACCTCCCCACACCTAGGTTTGATATTCCTCTTTCATTATTTCATGAAACTTTGCTCACATTATTTCATGGTTCTCATAAATATATTGGAATAATAACATTATATTGCTTACCCTCTTCTCTATCTCACTAGACTTTAAATCTCATGAAACTAGGGATAAAGAGAAATAAGTTCATTTATGACTTTTTAAGAATTAGTAGAGAATCTGACATTTGTTAGTACTGAATGTTTATTGACTAAATAAGTACATGGGGATGGCTCACAGTGTATGCAAGATGGACACCTGTACACAGGTTATACAAAGGTAACTATTAAGAAAGGAAAAATTACTTCAAGTGATGATTTCACCAGAGAGGCTGTGGATGAGGGAGATAATATATGAGTTTAGAGAGTGAACAAAACTATAAATCAGGAAAAATATGGTTGAAAAAGTTCTATGGGGTTCAACAATATTCATCGATTTTAGACAATGAAATGCAACCAACCATGGTCAGTTTCATAGATCCTTCTAAGAATGCCTGTCTCCTGTTGCACAAGAAGAAATGCATGGTACCTACCTCTTCACTCCTTCAGTGTATCCCAAATTCCCGTAAAACTCTATTTTAGAAATAGAGATGTGCAGGCCAGAAAATAGCTCCAGGGTGACAAGAAGATATCCAGAGACAATCATCTACTCTGGAAGTAGGGAGGCAGGTAGGTAAGGTTGACTCAATATTTATTCTAGAATTCTTGGATAATCTTTGCCATGAGACAGGTTTCAGAACCTGAGAAGACAACAGGGAAGACTGGGGTATTCAGTGGTTGAAGTCATGACAGACACTAGGTCTGCTCTCTCCAGCAAGCTCCAGAGTTCCATAGCAGAGATTTGAATACATGGAGCCAAGGCACCCTCTGTGCCCTCAGAGTGTGCTGCATTCAGATGGTCACTCATCTCCAATGTGTTGGATTTCCTTCATAAAGGAAAGCCCTGGGTGACAGTTAATGACCATAATTTTCATGGTTTTCCAGATATTTCTTCAAGAACAGCAGTTTGGATGGACATTGTTACTCTCAGAGCCTTCAGAAGTTCATTTAGTTTTATTACCCCCCAGGCTGCCAAGCAAACCAACAAAACACCCTTTTTCTCCTAATGGGTGGAAAGCTAGGAGATGTCAGTTTGGGCAAAGAAAAATAATCAGGGCATGGTAGGAAGCTATAGTTCTGATTCTTGGGTTTTCTGTAATTATTTTCAA
This sequence comes from Oryctolagus cuniculus, assembly GCF_964237555.1. NCBI lineage: Eukaryota > Metazoa > Chordata > Mammalia > Lagomorpha > Leporidae > Oryctolagus > Oryctolagus cuniculus. The sequence continues at coordinate 12,328,573 of NC_091432.1, read as the reverse complement.
CTCTGAGATATTGACTGAGATGAACTGGGCCAGGGTCTCCACTGATGTTTTGCCACAGGTAAGCCCTAATCTGAGTACTGACACCTCTTCAGCATCTCCTCTGAACTAGTAACACAAGATGCCAGGAGAACTTTTACACAGAGTTTCCTGGGCCCGGGTTTTCAGGATAGGAATGAAGACAAAGGATGTTGGTTTGTATGACTTTGATGTTTAGTGTTTTCACTCGGTGTTCCTCACTTGACCATCTCTCTAGCCCTGAAGGAAATATACTAATGCTGTTTCATGAAATTGTACAAAGACATTGGTACTGTGCATTCTGACTAGACACGAACAGAAGTCACACAGCCTGGATTTCAGCACAGCCCAACTGACTCATGACAGCCACCAATATCATTACTGAAAGAATTGCCAATGAAAGTTGGACTCTAACCACTTCATGCTGACCTTGCAAGGGCCCAATGTTGCATGCCTTCTCCTAACTTCTGCTTTCCCAGGCATTTCCACATCTTTTTTTAAATTAACTTTATACACAGAAGATCAACTCTATACTAAGTAAAGATTTCAATAATTTTCAGCCCCCCCACAATATAACAAAACTGTTTGAGAACAAGTTTTATAGTTAATTCTCATAGTATAACTCATTAAGGAAAGAGGCCCTGCATTGGGGAGTAAGTGCACAGTGATTCTTGTTGATAATTTAACAATTCACACTCTTATGTATGATATCAGTGATCACCTGAGGCTCTTGACATAAGCTGACAAGGCTATGGAAGCCTTTTGAGTGCACAGTCTCCATCAGTATTTAGACAAGGCCATAAGCAAAGTGGAAGTTCTCTCCTCCCTTTGGAGAAAACTACATCCTTTATCGAGGGCCTCTTTTTTTTCCCTGGGGTCTCATTCAGAGAGATCCTTCGGTCAGGACTTTTTTTTTTTGTCACAGTGTCTTGGCTTTCCATGCCTGGAATGCTCTCGTGGGTTTTTCAGTCAGGCCAGAATGCCTTAAGGGCTGATTTTGATGTCAGAGTGATGTTTAGAGCATTTGTCATTTTCTGAGTCTCCTGCGTGAACTGCTTCGCATGCTGGAACATTCTCTCCTTTTTAATTCTATCTATTGTTTTTACTAGACACTTGATCTTATTTATATGATCCCTTTAACACTTAATTCTATCTATATGATCAATTAAGCACTTAATGCAATCACTTTAACACTTAAAGTGACATTATTACCACCCAACTTAATGGGATTTGGAGTCCCATGGCAAGTTTTTAGATTTACCCTTAGAAGTAAGTCTGTAGGAATGTATGCAGAACTATACAGCTCCTCCCTCTCTTATTCCCACTTTGTTTTTTGCTGGGATCTATTTTCAATTGATTACTTAATTCTGTGTTAAGTAAAGAGTTCAACCAATGGTATTAAGAAGGAAAAAAAACCCTGTTTTCTGAGAGTCAAGACAAGTGCTATTCAAGTCATTGATTCTCATAGTATCAATTTCACTTCTACAGATTTCCTTTTAGGTGATCTTTTAGTTGTCACAGATCAGGGAAAACATATATTTCACATTTGGGACTGGCTTATTTCACTAAGTATGATGTTTTCCAGATTCATCCACTTTGTTGCAAATCACCAGATTTCATTTTTTTAACCACTGTGTAGTACTCCATAAGTACATATCCCATAATTTCTTTACCCAGTCTAGTTGATGGGCATTTAGGTCGATTCCCTGTCCTAGCTATTGTGAACTGATTGAGCTGCAATAAACATGGGGGTGAAGATAACTCTTTTATTTGCTGATTTAATTACCTTTGGGTAAATTCAGAGGAGTAGGATGGCTGAGTCCTATGGTAGGACTATACTCAGCTTTCTGAGGTATCCCCAAACTGTCTTCCATCGTGGTTTTACTAATTTACATTCCCACCAACAGTACATTAGGGTACTTTTTTCCCCCACATCCTAGCCAGCATTTTTTGTTTGTTGATTTCTGTATGAAAATCATTCTAATGGGGGTGAGGTGAAACCTCATTGTTGTTTTGATTTTCATTTCCCTGATGGCTAGTGATCCTGAGCATTTTTTCATGTGTCTGTTAGTCATTTGGATTTCTTCTTTTGAAAAATGTCTGTTTACATCCTTTGCCCATTTGTTAGGCGAATGTGATAACCACTACACTACGGAAACTCACACCTTTTCCCATTTGTTCACTGGGTTGTTTGTTTTGTTGTGGAGTTTCTTGATCTCTTTATATATTCTGGTTATTAATACTTTATCAGTTGCATGGTTTGCAAATAATTTCCCCCAATCTCTCAGTTGCCTCTTCACTTTCCTGACTGTATGGAAGCTTCTCAATTTGATGTAATCCCATTTGTTAATTTTGACTTTTATTGTCTGTGCCTCTGGTTTCTTTTCCAAGAACTCTTTGCCTGTGCCAATATCTTGCAGAATTTCCCCAATGCTCTTAATAATTTAATAATTTGATGGTATCAGGCCATAGATTTAGGTCTTTAAACCACTTTGAATGGATTTTTGTGTCAGGTGTAAGGTAGAGACCCTACTTCATACTTCTGCATGTGGAAATTCAATTTTCCCAGAACTATTTGTTGAAGAGACTGTCTTTGCTCCAGGGATTGGTTTTAGCTCCTGGTTGAAAATAAGTTGGTTGTGGATACTTGGACTGATTTCTAGCATTTCTATTCTGCTCCATTGGTCTCTCCATTTGTTTTTGTACCAGTACCAGGCAGTTTTTTTTTAACTTTTATTTAATGAATATAAATTTCCAAAGTACAGCTTATGGATTACAATGGCTTCCCCTCCCACCCACAACCCTCCCCTTTCCCACTCCCTCTCCCCTTCCATTCACATCAAGATTCATTTTCGATTCTCTTTATATACAGAAGATCAGCTTAGCATACATTAAGTAAAGATTTCAACAGTTTGCTCCCACACAGAAACATAAAGTGAAAAATACTGTTTGAGTACTAGTTATAGCATTAAATCTCAATGTACAGGACACTAAGAACAAAGATCCTACATGAGGAGTAAGTGCACAGTGACTCCTGTTGTTGACTTAACAAATTGACACTCTTGTTTATGGCATCAGTAATCACCCTAGACTCTTGTAATGAGCTGCCAAGGCTATGGAAGCCCCCTGAGTTCACTGACTCTGATAATATTTAGACAAGGCCATGGTCAAAGTGGACGTTCTCTCCTCCCTTCAGAGAAAGGTACCTCCTTCTTTGATGACCCGTTCTTTCCACTGGGATCTCACTTGTGGAGATCTTTCATTTAGGTTTTTTTTTTCCCCAGAGTGTCTTGGCTTTCCATGCCTGAAATACTCTCATGGGCTCTTCAGCCAGATCCGCATGCCTTAAGGGCTGATTCTGAGGCCAGAGTGCTGTTTAGGACATCTGCCATTCTATGGGTCTGCTGTGTATCTCACTTCCCATGTTGGATCGTTCTCTCCCTTTTTTATTTTATCAGCTAGTATTTGCAGACACTCTTCTTGTTTATGTGATCCCTTTGGTTCTTCGTCCTATCATTATGATCAATTGTGAACAGAAATTGATCACTAGGACTAGTGAGATGGCATTGGTACATGCCACTTTGATGGGATTGAATTGGAATCCCCTGGTATGTTTCTAACTCTACTGTTTGAGGTAAGTCAGCTTGAGCATGTCCCGAATTGCACATATCTTCCCTCTCTTATTCCCACTCTTATATTTAACAGTGATCACTTTTCAGTTAAGTTTCAGCACTTAAGAATAATTGTGTATTGATTACAGTATTCAACCTAAAGTATTAAGTAGAACAAACAAAAAAATACTAAGAGGGATAACATATTAAGTTGCTCATCAACAGTCAGGGCAAGGGCTGATCAAGTCACCATTTCTCATAGTGTTCATTTCACTTTAACAGGTTTCTTTTTTGGTGCTCAGTTAGTTGTCACCTATCAAGGAGAACAAGTGGTATTTGTCCCTTTGGGATTGGCTTATTTCACTAACTGGAATTCCTAACAGGGATCACTTTTTCAGTTAAAATTTAAACACCTAAGAATAATTGTGTGTTAATTACAGAGTTCAACCAATGGTACTAGAACAAAAAAAATCACTAAAATAGATAAAGTATTACATTGTACATCAACTGTCAGGACAAGAGCTGATCAAGTCACTGTTTCTCATAGTGTCCATTTCATTTCAACAAGTTTCACCTTTGGTGCTCAGTTAGTTGTCGCCGATCAGGGAGAACATATGATATTTGTCCCTTTGGGACTGGCTTAATTCACTCAGCATGATGTTTTCCAAATTCCTCCATCTTGTTGCAAATGACCGGGTTTCGTTGTTTTTGACTGCTGTATAGTATTCGATAGAGTACATGTCCCATAATTTCTTTATCCAGTCTACTGTTGATGGGCATTTGGGTTGGTTCCAGGTCTTAGCTATTGCGAATTGAGCTGCAATAAACATTAATGTGCAGACAGCTTGTTTGTTTGCCAATTTAAATTCCTTTCGGTAAATTCCAAGTAGTGGGATGGCTGGGTTGAATGGTAGGGTTATCTTCAGGTTTCTGAGGAATCTCCAAACTGACTTTCATAGTGGCTTCACCAGTTTGCATTCCCACCAACAGTGGGTTAGTGTCCCTTTGTCCCCACATCCTCGCCAGCATCTATTGTTGGTAGATTTCTGAATGTGAGCCATTCTAACTGGGGTGAGTTGAAATCTCATTGTGGTTTTGATTTGCATTTCCCTGAACTGTCCAGTTAAAAGACACCGATTGGCTGATTGGGTTAAGGAACAAAACCCATCTATTTGCTACTTACAAGAAACACATCTTTCCAACAAAGATCCATACAGACTGAAAGTGAAAGGCTGGAAAAAGATATACCATGCCAACAGAAATGAAAAAAGAGCGGGCGTAGCCATCTTAATATCAGACAACATAAACTTTACCATAAAAACTTTTAAGAGAGACAAAGAGGGACACTATATAATGATTAAGGGATCAATTCAACAGGAAGATATAACAATTATCAATGTATATGCACCTAACTACAGGGCACTGGTTTATCTAAAAGATTTGTTAAGGGACTTAAAGGGAGACTTAGACCCCAATACAATACTATTGGGGACTTCAATACTCCACTCTCAGAAATAGACAGATCATCCGGACAGAAGATCAACAAGGATACAGTAGATTTAAATGACACTATAGCCCAAATGGATCTAACAGAAATATACAGAACTTTCAATCCTACAGCTAAAGATTTTACATTCTTCTCAGCAGTACATGGAACCTTCTCTAGGATTGACCACATACTAGGCCATAAAGCAAGTCTCAGCAAATTCAAAAGAATTAGAATCATACCATGCAGCTTCTCAGACCATAAAGGAATGAAGTTGGAAATTAGCAACTCAGGAATCCCTAGAGCATACGCAAACACATGGGGATTGAACAACATGCTCCTGAATGAACAATGGGTCATAGAAGAAATCAAAAGAGAAATCAAAAACTTTCTGGAAGTAAATGAGGATAACAGCACAACATACCAAAACTTATGGGACGCAGCAAAAACAGTGTTAAGAGGAAAGTTTATATCAATAGGTGCCTACATCAAGAAATTGGAAAAGCACCAAATAGATGAGCTTTCAATTCACCTCAAGGATTTAGAAAACCTACAGCAAACCAGACCCAAATCTAGTAGGAGAAGAGAAATAATTAAAATCAGAGAAGAAATCAACAGGATTGAATCCAAAAAAAAATTACAAAAAATCAGCCAAGCGAGGAGCTGGTTTTTTGAAAAAATAAACAAAATTGACACCCCATTGGCCCAACTAAATAAAAAAAGAAGAGAAAAGACCCAAATCAATAAAATCAGAGATGAAAAAGGAAACGCAACAACAGACACCACAGAAATAAAAAGAATCATCAGAAATTACTACAAGGACTTGTATGCCAGCAAACAGGGAAACCTATCAGAAATGGATAGATTCCTGGACACATGCAACCTACCTAAATTGAACCAGGAAGACATCGAAAACCTAAACAGACCCATAACTGAGACAGAAATTGAAACAGTAATAAAGGCCCTCCCAACAAAGAAAAGCCCAGGACCAGATGGATTCACTGCTGAATTCTACCAGACATTTAAAGAAGAACTGACTCCAATTCTTCTCAAACTATTCAGAACAATCGAAAAAGAGGGAATCCTCACAAATTCTTTCTATGAAGCCAGCATCACCTTCATTCCTAAGCCAGAGAAAGATGCAGCACTGAAAGAAAATTACAGACCAATATCCCTGATGAACATAGGTGCAAAAATCCTCAATAAAATTCTGGCCAATAGAATGCAACAACACATCAGAAAGATCATCCACCCAGACCAAGTGGGATTTATCCCTGGTATGCAGGGATGGTTTAATGTGCGCAAAACAATCAATGTGATACACCACATTAACAGACTGCAGAAGAAAAACCATATGATTATCTCAATAGTCGCTGAGAAAGCATTTGATAAAATACAACACCCTTTCATGATGAAAACTCTAAGCAAACTGGGTTTGGAAGGAACATTCCTCAATACAATCAAAGCAATCTATGAAAAACCCACAGCCAACATCCTACTGAATGGGGAAAAGTTGGAAGCATTTCCACTGAGATCTGCTACCAGACAGGGATGCCCACTCTCACCACTGCTATTCAATATAGTTCTGGAAGTTCTAGCCAGAGCTATTAGGCAAGAAAAAGAAATTAAATGGATACAAATTGGGAAGGAAAAACTCAAACTATCCCTCTTCGCAGATGATATGATTCTTTATTTAGGGGACCCAAAGAACTCTACTAAGAGACTATTGGAACTCATGGAAGATTTGGCAAAGTAGCAGGGTATAAAATCAATGCACAAAAATCAACAGCCTTTGTATACACAGGCAAAGCCATGGCTGAGGAAGAACTTCTAAGATCAATCCCATTCACAATAGCTACAAAAACAATCAAATACCTTGGCATAAATTTAACCAAGGACGTTAAAGATCTCTACGATGAAAATTACAAAACCTTAAAGAAAGAAATAGAAGAGGATACCAAGAAATGGAAAAATCTTCCACGCTCATGGATTGGAAGAATCAATATCATCAAAATGTCCATTCTCCCAAAAGCAATTTATAGATTCAATGCAATACCAATCAAAATACTAAAGACATTCTTCTCAGATCTGGAAAAAATGGTGCTGAAATTCATATGGAGACACAGGAGACCTCAAATAGCTAAAGCAATCTTGTACAACAAAAACAAAGCTGGAGGCATCACCATACCAGATTTCAGGACATACTACAGGGCAGTTGTTATCAAAACAGCATGGTACTGGTACAGAAACAGATGGATAGACCAATGGAACAGAATTGAAACACCAGAAATCAATTCAAACATCTACAGCCAACTCATATTTGATCAAGGATCCAAAACCAATCCCTGGAGTAAGGACAGTCTATTCAATAAATGGTGCTGGGAAAACTGGATTTTCACGTGCAGAAGCATGAAGCAAGACCCCTACCTTTCACCTTACACAAAAATTCACTCAACATGGATTAAAGACTTCAATCTACGACCTGACACCATCAAATTATTAGAGAGCATTGGAAAAACCCTGCAAGATATAGGTACCGGCGATGACTTCTTGGAAAACACCCCAGAAGCACAGGCAGTCAAAGCCAAAATTAACATTTGGGATTGCATCAAATTGAGAAGTTTCTGTACTGCAAAAGAAACAGTCAGGAAAGTGAAGAGACAACTGACAGAATGGGAAAAATATTTGCAAACTATGCAACAGATAAAGGGTTGATCACCAGAATCTACAAAGAAATCAAGAAACTCCACAACATCAAAACAAACAACCCACTTAAGAGATGGGCCAAGGACCTCAATAGACATTTTACAAAAGAGGAAATCCAAATGGCCAACAGACACATGAAAAAATGTTCAAGATCACTAGCAATCAGGGAAAGGCATTTTTGATTATAACTGTCTTGTAGATGGATTCAAATTTGGTATTGTGATGCCTCCAGCTTTGCTTTTGTTGTATAAGATTGCTTTAGCTATTCAAAGTCTCCTGTGTTTCCAAATGAGATTCTGCATCACTCTTTCCAGATCTGAGGAGAATGTCTTGGGTATTCTGATTGCTATTGCAGTGAACCTGTAGACTGCTTTCAGAACAATAGATGTTTTGATGATGTTGCGTCTTCCAAACCATGAACATGGAAAATTTTTCCATTTTTTGTGTCTTCTATTTCTTTTTTCAATATTTTGTAATTCTCATCATGGAGATCTTCGGCATCTTTGGTTGAATTTATTCCAAGGTATTTGATTTTTTTGTAGCTCTTTTGAATGGGCTTGATCTTAGAAGTTCTTTCTCAGTCGTGGCCTTGTCTGTGTATACAAAGGCTATTCATTTTTCTTGTTGATTTTATATCCTGTCACTTTACCAAACTCTTTTATAAGTTCCAATAGTCTTTAAGTTGTCGGCAAATAGAGATAGTTTGACTTCCTCCATCCCAATTTGAATCCCTATGATTTCATTTTCTTGCCTAATGGCTCTGGCTAAAACTTCCAGGACTATATTGAATAGCAACGGTGAGAGTAGGCATCCTTGCCTGCTTCTGGATCTTAGTGGGAATGTTTCCAACTATTCCCCATTCAATAGGATGCTGGCAGTGGGTTTGTAACAAGTTGCCTTGATTGTGTTCAGGAATGTTCCTTCTATACTCAATTCGCTTAAAGTTTTCATCTTGAAAAGGTGTTGTATTTTGTTGAATGCTTTTTCTTCATTTATTGAGATATTCATACAGTTTTTGTTCTTCAGTTTTGTTAATGTGATGTATCACACTGATTGATTTGCAAATTGATACCTGCATACCAGGGATCAATCCCACTTGGTTTGGGGAGATGATCTTTCTGATGTGTTTTTGGATTTGGTTGGCCAGAATTTTGCTGAGGATTTTTGTGTCTATGTTCATCAGGGAAATTGGTCTATAGTTCTCTTTCTCTTTTGCATCTTTCACAAGTATAGGGATTCAGGTGATGCTGACTTCACAGAACGAATTTATGAGGATTCCCTTCCTTTCAACTGTTTTGAATAACTTGAGAAAAATTGGGGTAGTTCTTATATGTCTGGTAAAATTTAGCAGTGAAGCCATTTGGTACTGGGCTTTTCTTTGTTGGGAGGGTCTTTATTACTGATTCAATTTCTATCTTGGTTATTGGTCTGTTTAAGCTTTCTATGTCTTCATGGCTCAATTTAGGTAGGCTGTATGTGTCTAGGAATCTATCCTTTTCATCTAGGTATCCCAGGTTGTTGGCATACAGGTTTTTGTAGTAATTTCTTATGATTCTTTTTATTTCTGTGGTATCTGTTGTTACTTTTCCTTTTTCTTATCTATTTTTTTTGATTTGGGTCTTCTCTCTCCTTTTTTTTGTTTCTTGGTCAATGGTGTGTCGATTTTGTTTATATTTAAAAAAACAGACCCTAGTTTTACTGATATTTTGGGTTTTTTGTTTGTTTCAATTTTATTCATTTCTTCTCTAATTTTAGTTATTTCTTTTCTCTTACTAGTTTTGGGTTTTGTTTGCTATTGTTTTTCTATATCCTTGAGGTGCACTGATAGTTCATTTATGTGGTGCTTTCCAATTTCTTGATTTAGGCACCAATTGCTATAAAGTTTCCTTTTAACACTGCTCTTGCTGCATCCCATAAGTTTTCATATGTTGTATTGACAGCTTCATCTGTTTGTAGAAATTTCTTTATTTCTCTTTTAATTTATTCTATGACACACTGTTCATTCAGAAGTGTGTTTTTCAGTCTTCATGTGTTTTTGTATGTTCTGGAGATTCCTGAGTTGTGACTTCCAGCTTCATTACATTGCAGTCCAACAAGATGCATGGTATGATTTTGATTTTTTTGAATTTTCTGGGAGTTTCTGTCACTCCCCCTCTTCGTGGAGGAACGACACAGGACCCTGCGCTGTTCTTTTGTCTGCTCGGCCCTTCCCGGGTTTGCTGCTGGTTCTTCCCGGGTTGGCTACTGACCTTTCCACCTCCGTGGAAGGGCGGTTCCCCCTGCCACTTTCCCCACTCCCGCGGGGGAGCGGCACACCGCTGGCCGGCTCTCTCGGGGGCTGCTCAGATGTTCCTCAGGTGTTCCCCTTAGATTTTCCCGGTGCATGTTGTCTCTCTCCTCCTTTATAGTCCTCTTCCTCCAATCCCAACTCTGCTACCCACACACCGAGCACGCTGCTCTCCTCCAATCAGGAGCAGGATCAGCTCCTGCAGGTTACCGGTCGAACTGGAGCCATCTGTGTAGAAGCTGTTCACTCCTCTCCCAGCGCCATATTGTGGGAGTGCAGATGCACAGAATAAGTCCTAATTCCAGTAACTTAGTCTAGTCCGAGTTGCTCCCCACAATTCTCCCTTTCTTTTTATTTTTTGGCGTTGATACGTGCCTGTCTTCGGTGCCCCACGGCACACACTCTGCTCTGCTTGCTAGAGTTGCCCACAGGTGCTTATAAGCCCTACCAATCAGGCAAACCGAATCCGGGTCCTCTCTTTGCCATGTTGTGAGGAGGTTTTTAGGCGCTGATGCGTGCCTGTGTTCGGTGCCCTGCAGCGCATGCTCTGCTCTGCTAGAACTGCCTGCAGGTGCTTACAAGCCCTACCAATCAGGCAAACCGAATCCGAGCCTTCTCATTGCCGTATTGTGGGGAGACTTATTGATGTTGATTTGTGCCTTTCTTCGGTGACCTGCAGCTCATACTCTGGTCGAGCTGCCTGCTGGTGCTTATCACCTAATCAGGCAGACCGAATCCAAGCCCTCTCATTGCCATGTTGTGGGGAGGCCTTATTTTTCTCTGTTTCTCTATCTCCGGGCATTCCTATTTCTCCTATTTTACTTCTATCTGCCAGCATTCCTATTTCTCTCATTTTACTTCTAAACTTCTGTTTCTCTTATCGCCGCGGCTTCCCGGCGCCCGCCCCGAGGCTGCTTCTCGGCGCCTCGCCCCGCGGCGGCTTTCCGGCTCTGCGCGGCTTCCCGGTGCCTGCCCTGCGGCAGCTTCCCGGCTCTGCGTGGCTTCCCGGCTTCGCGCGCACTCCGTGGTCTCCGCGCCCCTTCGCGCACCATGGCCCGCGCCAGCCCCGCACTTCCTATCTGTTTGCGCCCCGTGCGCTCTCCCCGCTTGTGCCCCGCGCGCTCTCTCTGCACGCAGCGGCTTCCACGAATCACACAGCCTAGCTCACGTTTCCGCTTCTTGGTTTTCAGTCTAAGTTCTCCGGGCTAACCTGATGAAATGCAACCTAGCTTGCATCTCCGCTCCCAGTTTGGCTTCCCGTCTTTTGCTCCCCGGGCTAATCTGACGGATTCCAACCTAGCTTACGCGTCTCCACCTCTAGTTTTAGCTTTTCGCCTTTTGCTCCCCAGGCTGACTTGACGAAACCTAGCTTACGTCTCCGCCTCAGCCTGCCCCCACGGCTTCATTTTCCCTAACATTTTTCTCTACCCGGTATGTTTCCTAACTTTTCTTCCAACAATATTCTCCTCTCATTTCTCCTGGCTTCTCCCCACAGCCGGTATCCAAGTCTGTTTGTTCTAGCTTTCACTTTCGCTTTTAATCTCCTAGCTTCCCCGCCATAGTCCGTATCCGAGTCTAAGTTTCTTCCAGCTTTCACTTTCGCTTTCAATCCTAACATCCAATCCTAACTTCTTTCCCACAGTCCATATCTGAGTCTATGCCTAGGCTTTCGATAGCTTCTTATGGCACTTTTTCCGTCCGGCTTTTCCCTAGGCTCTTCTAGTCTCTCTCTCTGGTATTTTCCCACTTCTTCCTGCTTCTTCCCTCCTAGGTTTCCTATCCGAGTCACGGCACCATTATGCCTCCTAGGCTTCCTATCCGAGTCACGGCACCATTATGTCGCTCCCCCTCTTTGCGGAGGAACGACACTAAACCCTGCCTAGGTTTCCTATCCGAGTCACGGCATCATTATGTCGCTCCCCCTCTTCATGGAGGAACGACACAGGACCCTGTGCTGTTCTTTTGTCTGCTCGGCCCTCCCCGGGTTTGCTGCTGGTTCTTCCTGGGTTGGCTGCCGTCCCTTCCACCTCCGTGGAAGGGCGGTTCCCCCTGCCACTTTCCCCACTCCCACAGGGGAGCGGCACACTGCTGGCCGGCTCTCTCAGGGGCAGCTCAGATGTTCCTCCAGATAGATGTTCCTGGTGCATATTGTCTCTCTCCTCCTTTATAGTCCTCTTCCACCAATCCCAACTCTGCTACCCACACACCGAGCACGCTGCTCTCCTCCAATCAGGAGCAGGATCAGCTCCTGCAGGTTACCGGTCGAACTGGAGCCATCTGTGTAGAAGCTGTTCACTCCTCTCCCAGCGCCATATTGTGGGAGAGCAGATGCATAGAATAAGTCCTAATTCCAGTAACTTAGTCTAGTCCGAGTTGCTCCCCACAAGTTTCTTTATGGCCTAGCATGTGGTCAATCCTAGAGAAACATCCATGCACTGGTGAGAAAAATGTGTATTCTGTGGCTTTAGGGTAGAAGACTCTGTAGATATCTGTTAGGTCTATTTGGTCTATGATATCAATTAACTCTGTTGTTTCCTTGTTGATTTTCTGTCTGGTTGATCTGTCCATTGTTAAAGTGGGTATTGAAGTCTCCCATTGTATTTGAGTCTATATCTCCCTTTAAATCCTTTCGCATTTCTTTTAAATAGCCAGGTGCCTATTTATAATAATCACACCTTTCTGTTGAATTGATCCTTTAATCATTATGAAGTTTCCTTGTCTCTTTTAATATTTTTTGAGTTAAAGTCTATTTTGTCTTATATTAGGATGGCCATACCAGCTCTTTTTTGGTTTCTGTTATCATGGATTATGTTTTTCTACTCTTTCATTTTCAGTCTGCATGCATCTTTGTTGGTAAAATGTGTTTCTTGCATGCAGCAGATAGATGGGTTTTCTTTTTTAATCCATTCAGACATACTGTGTCTTTTAACTGGGGAGTTGAGACCATTTACTTTCAGGGTGAGTAATGTTAAGTACTGACTTTGCCCTGCCATGTTTTCGTAGATAGTCCTGTTTCTGTATTTTGGATTTCTTTTGTACTTTTGCTAGGTCATTTTCTGCATTCATCTTCTTTTGTAGTGATGTTCCTGTTTCTGTGTGTAGCACATCCTTGAGCATCATTCATAGGTCTAGGCAAGTAGTTAGAAATTCTTTCAATTTCTGTTTATTGTGGAAGATCCTTATTTCTCCTTCATTCATAAATGAGAGCTTTGCAGATTACTGTATCTAGGTTCACAGGTTTTTTTCTCTTAAGACTTGGAATATATCTCGCCATTCTCTTCTTACCTGTAGAGTTTCTGATGAGAAATCTGTTGGATTTCCTCTGAGTGCAATTTGGTATTTCTCTTGTGCACATTTTAAGAACTTTTTTTAATGTTTTACTGTGGTAAGTTTTACTACAATGTGATGGAGTGAAGGTATTTTCTCATCATGTCTATTGAGAGTTATGTGTACTTCCCATACTTGGATGTCTCTTTCTCCAGTTTGGGGAAATTTTCTGTTATTTATTAAGAAGGCCTTCTAATCCTTTCTCTCTTTCCATGCCTTCCAGAATTCCTAAAATCCATATGTTGGGCCATTTGATAGAATCTTTTGGAACTTCAATCATTTTTTTAGTTTTCTATTTTCTTCTTTTATTCTGACTGTAATATTTCCAGAAATTTGTCTTCTAGTTCTGATATTCTTTCTTCTTTCTCATCTATTTTGTTGTTATGACTTTCCAGTGCATTTTTTATTTTATTTATTGAATTCTTCATTTCTAGTATTTCATTCTGACTTCTAATATAACAATTTTTGAGAGCACTTTTCATTTAGACCATGAATTTGCTTCTGATTGCTTCTAAGTATTCTGATAATGAATTTTCTGAATTCTGTTTCTGGCATTTCCTCAATCTCTTCATCTTCACCATCTATTACTGAAGAGTTGTAGTGTTCATTTGGGGGCCTTATAGTGTCTTCCTTATTCTTATTTAGGGTTTTTCCTTTGCTTTTGGCATTTGTGTATTTTTTTCTTTTTGTCCTGCTTTTATGCTTAATTTGTGTCTTTGTGTTTGTGGTGAGGTTTCCCTCTGATATGAGTTGCTCTGTGTCTGTGCATTGCAAGTGGAAGCATGCAGCCCTGCCTCTTGGAGCCCAGCTGAATTCACAATTGTGGTGGGGGCAGGTACAAGCTTTGGTGCACTGAGCCTCACCTACTGGACCTGGCTTGCTTCTTACTGATGCACAGAATAAGCTCAAGTTTCTGATATTCAGGACTTCTCTTTGTTGTACAGCTTGTGTGGTGTGGAAGCAAGTACTCTGAGACGTTGTGGTCTTCATTCCTCAGTGGGGGCTGTGGTGAGGAGGCCCCCACAATTGATGGGCATGTGTACATGAGGCAAAGGAAGTAGTCCCCTGCTTATATTAAAAAATGTAAACAATTAAAATGGTTTCTCCCAGCTGCTGTAGATCTGGCTAGGGAGTGCAGGGGATGTAGTTGGGTATGGGGGTGCCTGCCCTCTCTGTTTGTTCCTCTATACCTTCTGTTTTTCCTGCATGGAACTTCAAATGCAGTTAGCCAAGCTCCCTCTCCTGTTGCTATCTGAAACTCCATGGACCTGCGATTTCCCATTTAACCTGGTCCACTAGGGGCTGGTGCCAGCCTCTCATTCTGCTCCTCTGCCACACCTCCACTGCTTCCCTTTTTTATTTGCTCCTTCAGCGTGGACCTGCCCAGGCTCTGTTGGACTCCAGGGCTTCCCATTGTGAATTTCCCATGGCTCTATCGCTGGCATGTATCCTCTCTCCTCTTTAACTATCTATTTTGCCCTGCATGACTTGGATCGTCCTGTTGTTATACTGCCACCTTGGGCTACTCCACTTCCACATCTTGACTGTTCCTCTTGGGGCACTCTTAGAGCCTTTCTCCAGTAACCAACTTGTTTTATAGGTTAAGATACATATTTTTTCATATATTTATGAATAAATGTACCTATGTAGTTTTCTAAGTTGATTTGCCTGATTATGTTCTTCATCTATTTATTTTTCCTTTCTCTTGTTGCTTGTTACATATGTTACACAGATTTATCTCTTACTATAATTTGGCTTTTCCTTTCCAATAATCAGCTTTTTTTTTTGTTAAAAATGCTGAATGTTTTTATGTTTATATACTGTTCAGATATGGCTTCTAACTAAAATGAAAACAAATAACTTCTCTCTTCTTTAATGTTTTCACATTGACATTTTATTATTCCTTCAATCTACTGTTGGTTTTTATATATTCTAGGATATAATTTAAGCAATATGAGCCTCAGAAGTTTTCACAGTCTTCAGGGACCTAAGAAGACTCAATCCCTGGATGGGGTCCTGCAGTAGAATTATCTCATTACGTAAGGTAAAGACTAAGGAAATTCTGAACGAAGAATGGACATCAGTCAATAGTAATCAATCAATATTGGTTCATTAACTGTGTACTGTACAAACATAAGGTGTTCATAACTAGAGGATCTGAATGTAGGGCACATGAGAATTCTCTGTTGTCTTCACAATTTTCCTGTAAACCTAAAACATTTTTTAGCATAAAAGCTTATTTGAATGTGTATGTGAACACTACACAAATCTATGCAGCCATCATGGATTGGTGTACTTCTTATGACAATTGCCCAGCAGATGGCAGCAAAATGTCCTGAGAAAGGGTGGCTCTTTCTAATCCAGCTGTAAAAGGCAGTGCAAAAGCTAGAGGCTAAGGTGTACACATAAACCAGATACAAAAGGACACAGGAGACTCTGTTCAGGTTCATCTGAGTTCTAAATATAACAGGTGACACACACTCAGGCTAGGGGAGGAAACTGTCCTCAGAACAGGCAGTTGTTGAGATTAGAGTTTAGTCATTTATTGGAGGGGAAGCAGAGTGTTGTTCTATTATCAATCTGGCTTACATTTGCTTACATATGGATGACAAAAGGCAGATGGCAGTTTTGTTACTTGCATAAAAATTTTTACCAGCCATACTTCTCTTGACTCCCTGCAACTGAAGGAATGGTTTCCATCACCTGTGTTCTTGGTTTGCTGGAGAGATGATCGTTGTTCCTAATTTTCAAAACAGAACACCGCTCACAAAGCAGAATTTACAAAAGAAATGACCATAAGTGGGTTTCTTTTCTTTTTTTAAAAAATATTTTATTTATTTATTTGAGAGAGAGAGAATTATAGACAGTGAGAGAAAGAGACAGAGAGAAAGGCCTTTCTTCCGTTGGTTCACTCCCCAAATAGCCGCAATGGCCAGAGCTGCATCTATCCGAAGCCAGGAGCAAGGAGCCTCTTCCTGGTCTCCCATATTGGTGCAGGGGCCCAAGGACTTGGGCCATCTTCTATTGCTTTCCCGGGCCATAGCAGAGAGCTTGATCAGAAGTGGAGTAGCCAGGATTAGAACCATCGCCCATATGGGGTGCTGGCACCGCAGGTGGAGGATTAACCTAGTGTGCCATGGCGCCAGCTCTCATAAGTGGGTTTCTCAACCAGTCTATAAAAGAGGTTTATATACCTAGTGAAAAAGTGAAAAATTTCCTTAGAAACATTATTATTTGAAAATTTTACTGGAGAATTTCATTAGAAGAAGATGGTTGCATTCTTTGTGATTTTCTCCCCCTTCAGTACAGGAGAAGGAAACAGGAATTCCCTCCTCATCTCTAGATCCGAGAGCATGACTCCAGTGGGTTCATGTGAGAATTTGATGTAGATCCTTCACAGGCTAGAGAAAACAATGCACTTATTATCTCATAGTTCCTATGGGTCATAATTCTGGGCATGGTTTAACTGAGTTGTTTGCTTCAGAATCTCACGAGGTCCGAAACATGGTGGTGGTAGGGCTTAGGTCTCAATGGAAGATTGACTGGGGAAGAATTTGCTTACAAGATTATATTATTGTTCTGGCAAAATTCAGTTTCTTGCAGTTGTAGGGAAAATGGGCTTTGTCTTCTTGCTGGGAATTTTCTGGAAGAGTTTTTCCAGGCTCATGGCCACCCACAGTTCCTTACCAGATGGAGCTCCCTGACATGACTCATTGCTTCCCCAAAGCCAGCAAGAGAGAGAATGAAACATCAGAAAGGCAGGTTTACAGTCCTCTGTAAATTAATTATATACCCATAATCACACATATTGTCACCTTGGTGGTATTCCATTTATTAAGAACAGCTATGATCAAAAAAGGGCATGATTAGCAGGAGTCAGTTACTGTGAGAGCTACCCTAGAAACTGTCAGTTCTCCTACTGGCGGGCATGTGAAAGATGTTCTGCGTGGTCTTAGAGCTTGTTTTGAAAGGAGAGAGGAAAGAGGTCATGAAGAAAGTGAGGCTAGAGATTTTCTTATGGACACCCAAGGGTACAGCATAGGAATCATGAGCAAACAGCTAAGTGCATTAGAATACTGAAGTGAACCATAGCCCCAGAATCTCAATGAGACAACTGCAAATGTATTCAATACCTACCAATGTGGATAGAACCAGCATTAATTTAGATTTCAAACTTTAAGGAGAAGAGAACTAACTCCAGCGAGGATGCCTAGAAAGAACAACTGTGGAGGAAAAAATAAGGTGGCTGTCTTCATATTCTGCAAGTCCTACTTATTCAATTACAAGGTACATAAAATGAAAAAATAGGCTAGTTCCTGCAAGAGTGATAACATTATATCAGTTTTCATTCTCAGGGTTTCACAAGTGCTTTTACCTGTAACAACGTCAAAATGTCTTTAAACAGTGCCCCATAAATATATACAACTTTTTTATGCCTGTCAAAATATATTTTTTAAATGTCTTATGAAGGTGAGCAATTGGTGTAGCAGGTAAGCATTCAGTTGGGATGCGCACATCCCATATTGAGTGCCTGCGTTCAAGTCCAATTTCTACACCCAATTCTAGTTTCCAGCTGATGTATTCCCTGGAAGGCAGTAAATGATGGCTCAAGTACATGATACCTGACACCTACTTGGGAGAACCAGGTTGTATTCCTAGCTCCTGATTACAGCCTGTCCCAGCCCTGGCTGTTTAGAACATTTGGGGAGTGAATCAGTGGGTGGAAGAACTCTGTTTCTACCTCCATGCCTCGCCTCGCCTCGCCTCGCCTTGCCTTGCCTTGCCTCTCCTTGCCTTGCCTTGCCTCTCCTCCCATCCCCTCCCCTCATCTATTCTTCCCTCCTGTTACCTCCTGTCCCCTTCTCTCTCTCTCTCTCTCCCTCCTCCCCTCCTCGAGTACAAAGAAACTTAACATCTTATGATGCTGCAGGACAAAGTGAATCACAGGTGTGGGCAATTAACTTCAAAAACAATTATGGGAGAGGCAGATGATTCAGCCACAAAATATTACCTTTGCCAGGAGTAGAACCAATTTAATTTGCTTTTGTGAAGCCTTTGTGCATGTGGAAAATAAAATGGATTTAGAGTATGGAGAATGGGATTCAATTTCTAGCTTGCACAATGATAGCTGTGTAAGTTTTGGCAACAGAGTCTTGTGCTGTCTTATTGGTGAGGGGATTGTTATACATACTTGTTTGTGCATCTTTTGTGTTTGTATTGTTTTCCTGCTGGCCTGTTTGTCTACCTAGACCTACGGTGGTCATTTAAGCCCAGGTACATTCTTTAGCCACCCAGTACTCACAGGTTTCCCATTTGTTCACTGCCCATGTTATATTGCAGAGTTATCTTATGTGTGGCCTTGTTATGTGGTCATGCTTCCAGAACTTTCAGCTCAAAATAATTAGATCTGGCTAGTCAGGGACAGCCACTCAGCATCACAAAAATGATCTTCTGTGAAGATACATATGTAAGAGGAGCTTATCTAAGCTATGGATAATGAGCTGAGTTATAAAGAATCAAGGTAAAATTTGGAACCTAATAATGTTGGCTTTTATTCTCAACGTTGTAAGAGTTATCCCTAGAGAAATAAATAATATTAGGAATTGAAAAAGGCATTTTTGCCTATCTTTAGAGATAATTAATATGATTATGAAGCCTCTCAAATTTAGTGGACCTGATTTGATATTTAGAAACTTCAAAGAGCTTGTTAAAACTTTACAATAGGTATCAGAAACTCTTAGGGGGCAAAAAGGAAAAAGAACACAAGAAAGGAAAATGACATTTTAGTTAAGGAATTTGACAGCTGATAGTAATCTGGTGAAGAAAAGGGATAAAGCAATGTACATTTAAACTGGTTTAAGGTTCCGGTATTAAGCCTTTTTTAATAGAAAATATTAATAATACTTGATCTTTAAAAAAGTTTATGTAAATTTACTTACTTCTCATAATTATGGAAATACTTGGAACAATTTTTTTGTTAACTTTAGTTTAAAATTCAGTTATCTGTCCTATCACCAAGTTTATCACAGACATAGACTCATAAACACTCCTCAATATTTTCTGTGTTTAGGGAATTTTATGATTGTATTACAAAGGAGGGGAATATGAATTAGAGACCCTAAGAATCTTCACATATCCTACAACTCAGGTAGATTATCTTTATTTGAACCATTTAAGATTTAGTATTTTTTTTGTTTGTTCTACTTAATACTTTAGGTCGAATACTGTAATCAATACACAATTATTCTTAAGTGCTGAAACTTAACTGAAAAGTGATCGCTGTTAAATATAAGAGTGGGAATAAGAGAGGGAAGAGATGTGCAATTCAGGACATGCTCAAGCTGACTTACCTCAAACAGTAGAGTTAGAAACATACCAGGGGATTCCAATTCAATCCCATCAAGGTGGCATGTACCAATGCCATCTCACTAGTCCAAGTCATCAATTTCTGTTCACAATTGATCGTAATGATAGGACTAAGAACCAAAGGGATCACATAAACAAGAATAGTGTTTGCAAATACTAGCTGATAGAATAAAAAAGGGAGAGAACAATCCAACATGGGAAGTGAGATACACAGCAGACTCGTAGAATGGCAGATGTCCTAAACAGCACTCTGGCCTCAGAATCAGCCCTTAAGGCATGCGGATCTGGCTGAAAAGCCCATGAGAGTATTTCAGGCATGGAAAGCCAAGACACTCTGGGGGGGAAAAAAAAAACCTAAATGAAAGATCTCTGCGAGTGAGATCCCAGTGGAAAGAACGGGTCATCAAAGAAGGAGGTACCTTTCTCTGAAGGGAGGAGAGAACGTCCACTTTGACCATGGCCTTGTCTAAATATGATCAGAGTCGGTGATCTCAGGGGGCTTCCATAGCCTTGGCAGCTCATGACAAGAGCCTAGGGTGATTACTGATGCCATAAACAAGAGTGTCAATTTGTTAAGTCAACAACAGGAGTCACTGTGCACTTACTCCTCATGTAGGATCTCTGTCCTTAATGTGCTGTACATTGAGATTTTAATGCTATAACTAGTACTCAAACAGTATTTTTCACTTTGTGTTTCTGTGTGGGAGCAAACTGTTGAAATCTTTACTTAATGTATGCTAAGCTGATCTTCTGTATATAAAGAGAATCGAAAATGAATCTTGATGTGAATGGAAGGGGAGAGGGAGTGGGAAAGGGGAGGGTTGTGGGTGGGAGGGACGTTATGGGGGGGAAGCCATTGTAATCTATAAGCTGTACTTTGGATATTTATATACATTAAATAAAAGTTAAAAAAATAAAAAAAAGATTACTGCTATGGTCTGTATACATTCCACAATGTTCATGTTTTGGAAACTTAATCCCCAATTTAGAAGTGTTGGGAGATAGGGTTTAATAGGAGGTGATTAGGTTATGTGGGATCTGATTTCATGAATGGAATAATGTCATTGTCAAAGGACTTGCTATATTCATTCTACTATCTGACAAAATAGACTTTAACACAAAAACTGTCAAAAGACACAGAGAAAGATACTATGTATTGACTCTTATCAATGGGCAGATCAACTAGACAGAAAATCAATAAAGAAACAACAGATCTAATTAACACTATGGACCAAATGGACCTAATGTATATCTACAGAATTTTTCATGCTACAGTTGCAGAATACACATTCTTCTCATCGATGCATGGAACTTTATCCAGGATAGACCATATACTAGGCCACAAAGCAAGTCTCAGCAAATAAAAAAAAAAAAAAAAAAAAAAAAAAAAAAACCAGAAATCATGCCATGCATCTTCACTGACCAAAATGGAATGTAGCTGGAAATCAACAACTCAAGAATCACTAGATCATATGCAAAACACATGGAGAATGAACAATATGCTCCTGATGAATAGTAGGTAATAGAAAAAATCAAAATAGAAAACAAGAAATTTCTGGAAACAAATGAATATGACAGTACATCATATCAAAACTTACAGGATACAGCAAAAACAGTGTTTAGAGGGAAGTTTACAGCAATATGTGCCCACATGAAAAAATTGGAAAGGTACCAAATAAGTGAGCTATCAATGGATCTCAAGGACCTAAAAAGAAAACAATATACCAAACTGAAAATTATTAGGATGAAAGAAATAATTAAAATTACAGAAGAAATAAGTAAGAATGAAACAAAAGAAAATAATACAAGAATCAGTGAAAGAAGAGCTGGTTTTTGAAAAAATAAACAAAACTGATACACCATCGGACCAACTAACCAAAAAAAGAGGGAGAAACCTATACCAAAAACCAGATGAAAAAGGAAGTCTGACAAAATACATCACAGAAATAAAAAAAATCATCAGATATTACTACAAAAAGCCATATGCCAACAATTGGGAAACCAAGAAGAAATGGATAGATCCCTGGACATGTACATTCCACCAAAATTTATTCATGAACACACAGAAAACCTAAACACACCAATAGTCAAGACATAGATTGAATCAGTAATAAAGAGCCTCACAACAAAGAAAAGCCCAGGACTGGATGGCTTCACTGCTGAATTCTACCACACATTTAAAGAAGAACAAATTCCAGTTCTTCTCAAGACATTTAAAACAATTGAAAGGGAGGGAATCCTCCCTGACTCCTACTATGGAGCCTGTATCACTTTAATTCCTAAACCAGAAACAGATACAGCAGAAATTGGAGGGGCTGGTACTGTGGCTTAAGTAGGCTAAGCCTCTGGTTGTGGTGCCAGAATCCCATATGCGTGCTGATTCATATCTCAGTTGCTCCTCCTCCCATCCAGCTCTCTGCTATGGCCTAGGAAAGCATTAGAAGGTGTCCCAAGTGCTTATGCCCCTGTACCTGTGTGGGAGACCCAGCTCTTGACCCCTGGCTTTGAATTGGCTCAGTTCTAGCCATTGTGGTCACTTGGGGGTATGAACCAATGGATGGAAAATTTTTTCTCTCTCTCTCCCTCTTTCTGTTTGTAACTCTACCTCTCAAATAAATAAATAAAATCTTCTAAAAAAGAAATTGGAAAGGCATCAAATTATCTAACAATGGATCTCAAGGACCTAGGAAAACAAGAATAAGTCAAATTCAAAATTGGAGCAATGAATTAATTAAAATTAGAGAAGAATAAACTAATTTGAAACAAACAAAATTAAATGAAGAGCTGCTTTTTTGAAAAAATAAAAAAATTGATACATCATTGGACCAACTAATCAAAAAAAGGGAGAAGACCCAATTTAATATAATCAGAAATGAAAAAGATGTTACAATGGATACCACAGAAATAAAAACAATCAACAGGAAATACTACAAAGAGCTATATGCCTAAAAATTGGAAAATCTAGAAGAAAGGGGTTAGATTTCTGTATATAATCTATAAAAATTGATTCATGAATATATAAAAAATCTAAATAGATCCATAACAAAAACAGAGATCAAATCCATAATAAAGACCCACTCAACAAAGAAAGGTCAGGACTGGATGGTTTCACTGATGAATTCTACCAAATTTTTAAAGAACTAATCTGATTCTTCTTGAACTACTGAAAACAACTGAAAGGAAGGGAGTCTTCCCAAACTCCTTCTATGAGGCCAACATCACCTTAATTGCAATACCAGAAAAAGATACAACAAAGAAGGAGAACTATAGATCAATACCCTGATGAACATAGATGCAAAAATCCATCCTCAAAATAATACTAGCTAGTTGAATCCAATAACACATTATAAAGATCATTCACCCAGACCAAGTGGGATTTATCCATGATATAAAGGGATGTTTCTACATACACAAATCAATAAATGTGACACACACATTAATAATTGAAGAATAAAACCCTTATTATCATTTCAACAGATGCAGAGAATGCATTTGATAAAATACATCTTTTTGTGATGAAAACCTTAAGCAACTTGGATATAGAAGGAACATACATCAACACAATCAAGGCAATTTATGGTAAATCACATCCAGCATCCTATTGAATGGGAAACTATTGAAAGTGTTTCTACTAAGATCTGGGACCAGACAAGGATCCCCACATTCACCACTGCTTTTCAACATGGTTCTGAAAGTTTCATCCAGATCCATTTAGCCAGAAGAAGAAATCAAAGGGATACAAATCTGAAAGGAGAAATTCAAAGTATTCTGTATGCAGACAATGTGAAACACGATAACGTGATATAGATAGGGAAACCAAAAGACTCCACTAAGTGACTAGTTAAACTGATAAGATACTCTGGTAAAATTGCAAACTATAAAATCAACATGCAAAATTCAATAGCCTTTGCACATACACAAACAGTTATGGCTTAGAAAGAAACTGTAAGATCAGTCCCATTCACAATAGCTACAAAAATTAGAGTATTATAGAATAAATTTAAACAAGAAAGTTAAAGTTCTCTACAATGAAAATTACTAAATGCTAAAGAGAGAGGGTGGGATCATAGGCAGGATGGAGGGTAGGGTGAGCAGTATCAGTATACCCTTAAATCTGTATTTATTAATTACATGAATTTTCCCCTCATATAAATAAAAAAGTTAAAATCATTAAAAATTAGAAGATATAAAAATGGATGAATCTTCCATGTCTGTGAATAGGAAGAATTAATATAATTAACATCTTCAAAATATCCATACTACTCAAAGCAATTTACCAATTCAATGTGATCCTATTCAAAATACCAACAACATTCTTCTCAGATCTAGAAAAAATGATGCTGAAATTCATATGGAAACACAAGAGACCCTGACTAGCTAAAGCAATCTTAAACAACAACAACAACAAAAGCTGGAGACATCACAAGAACTGATTTCAATACATACTACAGGACAGTTTTAATCAAAATAGCCTGGTACTGGCACAAAAATAGACATGTATATCAATGGAACAGAATAGAAACTCCAGAAAACAATCCATGCATCTTCAACCAATTATTGTTTGACAAAGGAGCTAAAATCAATCCCTGGAGAAAGGACAGTCTCTTCAATAAATGCTACTGGTTTTATTGCATCTACGTGTGCAGAAGTAGACCCCTACCTTACACCTTTGTATTTTGATACAGAAGTCAACTCAAAATGGATCAGGAATCTAAATCTATGATATAATTCCATCAAATTACTAGAAGGAAACATCAGAAAATCTCTGAAGATATTGGCATAGGCAAAGACTTCTTGGAAAAAACCCAGAAGTACAGACAATCAAAGCACAAATAGACAAATGGGATTACATCCAAGCTAAGATGCTTCTACACTACAAAGGAAACACTCAACAAAGTGAAATGTTAACTGACAGAATGGGAGAAAATATTTGCAAACTATGCAGCAGATGAAAGATTAATATCTAGGATCTATAAAGTGCTCAAGAAATTCAAAAACAACAAAACAACAAAATAAACAATCCAGCTAAAAAATGGGCAAAGGATTTGAATAGGAATTTTTCTTCTTCTTCTTCTTTTTTTTTTTTTTTTTTTTTTTTTGATAAGCAGAGTGGACAGTGAGAGAGAGAGACAGAGAGAAAGGTCTTCCTTTTCCATTGGTTTAACCTCCAATGGCCACTGCGGCTGGCGCACTGTGCTGATCCAAAGCCAGGAGCCAGGTGCTTCTCCTGGTCCTCTATGTGGGTGCAGGGACCAAGGACTTGGGCCATCCTCCACTGTACTCCTGGGCCATAGCAGACAGCTGGCCTGGAAGAGGAGCAACCAGGACAGAATCCGGCACCCCAACCAGGACTAGAACCCGTGTGCTGGCACTGCAGGCAGAGGATTAGCCTATTGAGCTGTGGTGCCGGCCATTGAATAGGAATTTTTCAAGAAGGAAATTCAAATGGCCAACAGACACATGACAAGATGTTCAGGATCACTAGGCATTATGGAAATGCAAATAAAATGAACACTATGAGAAACGGTGACTTGATCAGCCCTCACCCTGACTGTTGATGAGAAATTTAATATGTTATCCCTCTTAGTATTTTTTTTGTTTGTTCTACTTAATACTTTTGGTTGAATACTGTAATCAATACACAATTATTCTTAAGTGCTGAAGCTCAACTGAAAAGTGATCGCTGTTAAATATAAGAGTGGGAATAAGAGAGGGAAGAGATGTGCAATTCAGGACATGCTCAAGCTGACTTACCTCAAACAGTAGAGTTAGAAACATACCAGGGGATTCCAATTCAATCCCATCAAGGTGGCATGTACCAATGCCATCTCACTAGTCCAAGTCATCAATTTCTGTTCACAATTGATCGTAATGATAGGACTAAGAACCAAAGGGATCACATAAACAAGAATAGTGTTTGCAAATACTAGCTGATAGAATAAAAAAGGGAGAGAACAATCCAACATGGGAAGTGAGATACACAGCAGACCCGTAGAATGGCAGATGTCCTAAACAGCACTCTGGCCTCAGAATCAGCCCTTAAGGCATGCAGATCCGGCTGAAGAGCCCATGAGAGTATTTCAGGCATGGAAAGCCAAGACACTCTGGGGGAAAAAAAAAAAAACCTAAATGAAAGATCTCTGCGAGTGAGATCCCAGTGGAAAGAACGGGTCATCAAAGAAGGAGGTACCTTTCTCTGAAGGGAGGAGAGAACGTCCACTTTGACCATGGCCTTGTCTAAATATGATCAGAGTCGGTGAACTTGGCAGCTCATGACAAGAGCCTAGGGTGATTACTGATGCCATAAACAAGAGTGTCAATTTGTTAAGTCAACAACAGGAGTCACTGTGCACTTACTCCTCATGTAGGATCTTTGTCCTTAGTGTGCTGCACATTGAGATTTAATGCTATAACTAGTATTCAAACAGTATTTTTCACTTTGTGTTTCTGTGTGGGAGCAAACTGTTGAAATCTTTACTTAATGTATGCTAAACTGATCTTCTGTATATAAAGAGAATCAAAAATGAATCTTGATGTGAATGGAAGGGGAGAGGGAGTGGGAAAGGGGAGGGTTGTGGGTGGGAGGGACATTATGGGGGGGGGAAGCCATTGTAAAAAAAAAAAAAAAACACCTCACCTGTTATCATCCAAAAGTCAAAAATCAGTAAATTCTGGCAAGGATGTGGGTGGAATAGGTACCCTAAAACACTGTTGGTTGGAATGTTAATTGGTAGAACCATTATGGATTACAGTGTGGTAATTTCCCAGAAATCTGAAAATAGATCTACCATATGATCCAGCCATCTACTCCTGGGAATTTATACCAACAAAATGAAATCAGGACGTGAAAAATTTATTTGTATCCCCATGTCTATTGCAACTGCATTCAAAAAGCAAAGATATTGAATCAACCTAGATGTGCATCAACTGATGACTGGATGAAGAAAATGAATAAATAAATAAAATAAAGCTCTGGCTTTTGCAACAAAATGGATGGAACTGGAAACAATTATGCTTAGTGAAATAAGCCAGTTCCAAGAAGACAAATATCATGTTTTCTCTTATATGTGACAGTTAATATAGGATACAAAAAATGTGTAGGAATCAATGGACATCTTGGGATATGATTGCTGATTTTAGCCCTTGCTTATTCCCCTGCGGAACTGTGATCTTTCCACCTTTTACTTATTTAATATTATGATTAGTGGTGAATAAGCCTGTGATTACAGAGTGGATTGAAAGTGTGTCTTTGCAAAAATTAAATAAAAAAAAGGAAGGAAGGAAGAAAGGAGATTGATGGAGGGAAAGCAGGGAGAGAAGTATGGATATGTTCTTAGAACCATACCTGTGAAATACATGAAATCTGTTCTCTTTATATTATTTAAAAAGAAAAAAAGGAAGACATTATTGGTTGTATAAAAATAGTTTAACAAATAAAAAGTATAAAGACCACACAAATAACAAGCATAAAGACCATAGTTCAGGAAGGATATATTCTTGACTTAGTCTTGATAGTTTATATGTATTTAGGAATTCATCAATTTATTTGATCCTTTCCAGTTTCACTGCATGGTTTTTAAAACTCCTCCCTATGACTTCATGTTTTGTCCATTCTTCTAAAATCTAAATATAATTTTCCTCCACATGTTGTTTTGTTTAGGTATATAAGTTAAAAATGACCTGATTGAACATTGGCAGAAAAATGATATATTGAAAAATATTTATCTTTTCCAAAGTTTGAGTACAAGAAACAAAGAGGCCTTCCATATGAAAAATTAATGAGAGAATCTATAATTATTTCTATACATCAGTGGTTCTCAACTTGTAATAATTTTGTCCCCAGGGATATTTGGCAATGTTTGTACACAATTCTTGGTTGTCACAACCTGGTATATGCTGCTAGCATCTAATGGTAGGGGCCAGAGATGCTGCTACATATTTTATGACACAGAGAACAATACCCCACAACAAAGAATTATTGTGTTCAAATGCCAGTAGTTCCAAGGTTGAAAAACCATGACTGCCGGTGCCGGCACTGTGGCGCAGTGGGTTAAAGCCCTGGCCTGAAGCGCCAGCATCCCAAATGGGCGCTGGTTCTAGTCCCCACTGCTCCACTTCTGATCCAGCTCTCTGCTATGGCCTGGGAGAGCAGTGGAAGATAGCCCAAGTCCTTGGACCCCTGCACCCACTTGGGAGACCTGGAAGAAGCTCCTGGCTCCTGGCTTTGGATTGGCGCAGTTCCAGCCATTTCAGCAATCTGGGGAGTGAACCATTGGATGGAAGACCTCTCTCTGTCTTGACCTCTCTCTGTAACTCTGTCTTTCAAATAAATAAAATAAATCTTTAAAAAAAAGAAAGAAAAAAGAAAAAACCATGACTGCCGAAAACTACAAAACACTAAAAAAATTTATATACATTATTTCTGGTTTTTTGCAACCACTGACCTTCATGATTTCATAGTTAAAGTCATAATAAATATAGGAACATAAAAATTAACTTGATATGTTGCTTTAATTAATACTTATATAGTTTAATCAATTTTGCTGCTCTTACTGCAATATAAAATATCCTCTGTTATTGTGGAACTATATTTGATTCTGTATTTCTTTTACTGCTGATTTTTTTAAACTTGAAAATGCAAAGAGAGCAGATTTTAAATTTTATCATCGATATACATAAACACAAGCACACACAAGATAACTATGTGAGGTAACAGATATTTCAATTAGGTTGGTTGTGGTAATCATTTCACAATGCATACATTTGTTAAAACAGTACATTGTATAATTGACATATAATTATTGTCAATTTTACTTTAATAAGGATGGTTGAAGTAAAAGATTCACAATTAACTACTGATTTTTGTGGTATAAAGACAAATAATAAACAACGTTAGACAAATCATAAACTAGAAGTGAGCAACTCTCTTTGAAGGGTAGTGGAGGCATGTTTTCATAAAACAACAGTTTGGAGACAGATTAGAAGGTGTTGCTTCTTTCCCCTGTCCCCTAAACTTTCATTCTCTGTTTCAGCACTATAGAGTTGTTAAAAGGACAAATGTTACTGCATGCCAAAATAAACACTGTCTACAGTGCCTGGAACATGGCAATTATTCCATAATTCTGAGTTCTTTTAGGTCTGATGAACATAGTTTCAGGGACTTTATTTTGTATACATGATCTATTTATCTTGTGTTTATCATGAATTTATAATTGAATCAATAGGAGAGTTGGTCTTATAGGTAACTTTGCCTTTCACCAGGAAAACAGGCAGCTGGGTGTGCTCTAGAATTCTAAGAGTCTATGACTCATGACTGGTTCTGTGGTTCTAGTGCTGAGGGTAGTAATCGCTAAGGGCTCATTGCTAAGGACTCCATGTAACACTGGTGGGGAAATAGATCATGATTTTCACTACAACATTCACTCCCTGATTCTCTTCACAGAGTTCTGCCAATGAATCATGGAGTCACCATCCGAGGGGAAAAGAGCCATTGCCTTAAAACCATCAGACACCGTACTGACTGCATTTCCCTACAGACCTCATAGCACCCTGCTGGATCTCCTGAGGGGAGAGCCGAAAGTCTTGGGGGTAAGTTCTCTCCAGTCACAGGTGTTTCTGGAGGGGAGGAAATAAGCTATTTCTCCATGCACGCTTGAAGAAACACCACTCAGCAAGGGAACTGATTTGACTGTTTTTTCCCCTCCTTCACCATTTGTAATATATCCTTCTTGATTCATCACAAGTACTTTTAAGTCAGTTCCTTGTACAAATAATTGGATCATTTGTAGAAAAGCAAATATATAACCAATGATATAATTTCTGTAGATTTTGAAAGTTCTATTTAGAAGCAGATAATCTTTGTTTTACATCTTAGAAATGCATCTGAGGGCTTATTTAATTTTGAGAAATACAGTATTCAATTCTAATATCTCCTCTAGCTCTGAGCAAATCCCAAGGCTATTTCATCATGGGTTAGTACTGAACTTGGAATCCATTTGGCAGAGTAGAAGCATGAAACTGGCATAAATTTTCCAAATATCTTATTAAGGAAGTGACTTCAGGGTCTGGTAGAAGCTCCCTTAGTACCTAAGAGCCATTAGTAATGTTAAACTTCCTCTTAGTGATATTATAGACAACAGAAGTTCTTTGAAATCCTTATCTAAAGTTACATGGTAACCAGACATACACAATTATTTTTAATATAAATGTACCTAGGAGAGAGTTTTGTAAACAATACCCACCCTTTAGTGTAACAGTAAAATCACTACTGTGTTACGGTGCCACAGAGGTGTGGCCAGGGACACATCAGAGGAAAGCCACTGCCTCTCCAGTTCCACTGTGGAATTTACCTCCTGTCAGACCCTAACGGGTGGAAAGGCCACCTGGGTTGTCCTCAGCTCCAGTTAGGTCTTTAGGTGAAGGGGAGATAGACATGACTTCACCTCAGTTTCTACCCTCTCTGTGAGAAAACTTCATAGACTTTTAGATAACATGGAGGACCATCAATTCCAAAAACAAACACAACTGGCCCTCCATATCCATTCAAAATGCACAGATTTAACCAATCATTCACTGGTGGATATTGCTGAAAAAAAAAAAAACTGCATTTGCACAGAACTTGCACATACTTCTTTTCTTGCCATCATACCCTCAACAATACAAGCTAACAATGATCTACACAGCATTTACATTGTATTAAGTATTGCAAGCAATCTAGTGCTAATTTAAATATACAGGAGGTGCACAGGTTATACAGAAATGTTACGGCATTTTATATAAGGGAACTTGTGCATCCAAAGAAGTTAGTGTCCACAGGCATCCTGGAACTAATACCCACGATCCCTGGAGATACTGAGGGATACTTTTTAATGGGGAAAATGTGAGATGTGGGTATATTAGTCAGATTTTTGTTAGTACAATGAAATTAAGCAACTTATGGAGGAAGTACTAACATCATGTACTCCTTTATCTCTCCACAGGCTGTCCAGATCCTGCTTGCTCTGATCATCTTGGGCATTGGAATTATATTTTTACTTAGTTACCTCAGTTTCTCCTCCAAATTCCCTATCGTTTTCCTCACAGGATACCCATTCTGGGGAGCACTTATTGTGAGTACTATTTACTAGCTTTTGAGAAACTGCTATAAAACCTGCTTTGAACTGTTCTACATCCTAGGATAATAAATTCAGTTTTCCCCTCCCAAAAAATCACACATGAAGTCCCCTCTATGGCAAAACAAATAACTCTATTGGTCATTGCACATAGTAAAAACTACTTCAAGGTGTGCAGTGCTTAAAAGTTCCCTAAGCTCTGGTATGTACAGCAAGTCATTTGCTCCTCACTGCCAATATGGGGGTTTAGCTGGACAAGTATCCTACTTTCTTCTCTGCCAATAGGAAAGTGAGTTTGGGAGTAGATAATAATTTAAATATTTTTAGCTATCACTCTTAGAATCACATATTTTCATGGCTTAAGGAAATTCTGAGATTTTTATGGCTAATTCTCTTCTAAATACTAGAGACAATTTAATGATTGTCACTTATCTAAATAATAATACAGTCATAAATACAACCCTCATTTTGGGGCTATTTCCAAGCAATTCCCCACAAATTTGGTCCCCAATGTTATGTTCTAATATATAAGAAAAATTTCATTAGAGCTTCCTCCACTAGAACATGCACTTACAAAAGGCCAACTATATTGTCTGTTTTACTTGATGTTATATGCTCTGAATCCAATATCATGTTGCACAATTCTATGAATAAATTAATGAAGGATTTAATGAATGAATCAATCAATAGATTAAATAATGAATAAATGACACCATTGTCTATTAAAAACATACTCTTCTGACAAATACAAATATTCATATATTTTCTATAATTTGTATTTCAAAAACAACTGGTAGAATTTTCACTTTCCTAGTATTAATTACATTGAATATGATTTTCAAACTAGACATGACACACTGTAGAATATTTAACACACCAACTCTTCACTTCCCCATTTCTTTTCCCAGTGTGGGTCTGTGTAATCTATGTGTTTGAGTGATAATAAAGTTCTGGCCTGCTGCTCTCTGAAATTCCACTCTTCATTGAAAAGATATTTCTTCAGCATATACTAGTCTTTTCTTTATAGTAATTGAGTAATAAATATAATATGATCAGAGTACTGGTAAACACGCCCTCTTTGAACAAAGTAGTGAATTTTTCATCATAGCATTAGGTGGAGTTTTTCATCTAATACGGAGAATAGAGATGAAACAGTAAAACAACCCCACAAATGTGTTATTTCACTTACGCTAAGTGCTCTTAGAGAGGAAGTTCCAGGTGTGGCCTGAGGATTGCAAGGAGGACTTGCTTGATCCAGGGAGCGGGGGAGTGTTTTACACACAGAGGCTCACTTGGCTAAAATGGAAAGTATTGCATGGCAAAGACAAGGCATAAGCCAAAGGATGAATGTGAAATAGAGAAAATGAAAAACCAATGAGTATGTAATGGTGGCATAGAATATGACCATTAATATAAGCTTCACGCTGGATGTGCCCATTCTTGTGATCACTTTAAGATCAAAGAACTTTAATATGACAGCAAGGAGAATCCACTGATGACTTTTTAAAGACAGCAGTGACATTGGAAGACTTGCTGAAATGCCACTGTGGTTTCTGAGTGGGAATGAATTCAAGAATGGAAACAGTCAGCCTGGGAGGATCAACTGGCAGGGATCTGCAACAACAGGACAGGGAAGAACTATCTGAGTAGCAGTAGAGATAGAGAGAGGGGGACACCACTGAGAATGATTTTGGGGGTAGAACTGATAGGAATTGAAGATCTAACGTTGGGACTGAGGTGGAAGGAGGCATCTAAGGTATCATCCCAATTTCTGTATGTCAACTTGAGGTCCTTGGGCCCCAAGACCTCCATGCCTCCAGTTTCCACAGAGGAGGTTCCTATGCCCAGACAAAAGTAAAGGACTCCACATTGAATGGCAAAGTCCTCATTTTCCATGGGTGCACTAGGCTGGAATAAGTATACTAACATCAGGGGAGTATTCCCTGAGAAAACCCCCCTCCACTTGCTAAGGGCAGATAAAACATCTTTTCCCCTATTCCCAGGCCAGAGCCCAGGGATCTCTTTGAAGCCCAGCTGGGTCAAACATCTGGACACTATTTTCTGAAACTTAAAAAGGGACTTTGCTTTCCCCAGATGGCACTGGCAAAGTCATTATTTGGTGTTGAGCAAGTTCAGCACAGTATTTTTTTTAAATACCTGTTCACTCACTTGGTAAGCAGAAATACAGAGAGAGGAGAGACACAGAAAGAGATCTTCTATACTCTGATTCACTCTCCAGAGGGCCACAATGGCTAGGACTGGGCCAGGACAAAGCTAGGAGCTAGGAGCCCCCTCTGGGTCTCCCACATGGGTGCAAGGAACCAGGACTTGAGCCATCCTCCGTTGCTTTCTCAGGTGCATCAGCAGGGAGCTGGATAAGAAGTGGAGCAGTCAGGACACCAGCCCCACAGAGTATTTTCTTCTTCTTCTTCTCCTTCTTCTCTTACTCTTCCTCCCTTCCCACTCTTCTTCTTCTTCTTTTTTAAAGATTTATTTATGTGAAGGGCAGAGTTACAAAGAGGCAGAGGTAGAAAGAGATGGAGACAGAGACAGAGAGAGAAAGAGGTCTTCCATTCGCTGGTTCACTCCCCCAAATGGTTGCAAAAGTCAGAGCTGTGTCAATCCAAAGCCAGGAGCCACGAGCTTCTTATGGGTCTCCCACGCGGGTGCAGGGGACCAAGGACTTGGACCATCTTCTACTGCTCTCCCAGGTCATAGCAGAGAGCTGGATTGGAAGTGGAACATCTGGGACTCGAACTGGTATCCATGTGGGATGGTGGCACTGCAGGCTGCAACTTTACCCGCTATGCCACAGCGTCAGGCCCAGAGTATTTCTTCTTACATCAGTACATAAACTCCACCCTCCTAAGGGTCAGGCTGAGAGACTACAATGTCTGGGAGAGCCACAGACAGTTTTTGAATCCAAAGGAAATTATATTGTAAAGTAACTCAAAACGCCACGTTTAAACTTTTGTCTTGTTTTCTGTACAGTTTTTTCTTGCAGGATGCTTCACAGTAATCGATACATCAAGAAGAATTCTGGTACGTCTCTTTGTGACTTGTATGTAAACAAAAACCTTCTATTTTCTTTAGATCACATTGCATGTGAGTCCTTTAGTGAAGAATGATCTCTTAGGCAAATCTCTAATTTGCTGTTTGGATTATTCCTGTTTGTCAATTTCCTATTCTCCCATCAATTAAACTCAGAAAGTTGCTTATTGAAAACCATTCTACATTTCTCTAACTCAATGATTCTTAACTGGAGGTAATTTTGTCCTTCTTCCCTCTATCGCCATCCCAGGAACATTTAACAGTATCAGAAGATATTTTGCCTGATCACAATTGGGTGGGGGGTTCTACCGGCATCAAACGGGTAGAATTTACAGTTGTTTCTAAGAATCCTAACATGCATAGAACAGCCTCCTGCAACAAAAATCATCTGACCAAAAATGTCTAGAGGGCCAAGGTTGAGAAATCTTGCTCTATTCAAAACTAGTTCCTGGATTCCAGTAGTTTTCAATCCCCAACTCCAACTCCACTTCAACTGTCAACAGACTTTGCCTTGGATCTGGCGTAAAAGGCTTGGACATTGATACTAGATGATTCTAAGACCAAATCAATGCTTTCACTTGCTGCTGTGTCAACTTGAAGGGAACAGTACCTACTTCTAAGTGTTATCTTGAGGATTTAAGATAGTGCTTACAGAAGTGTGAGGATACTTAAATATTCATTCACCCCAATAACCACTCTGATCTTGTTTAAAGTCCTGGAGACATGGGCTGCCTCTCAAAGTCATTTTAACTGTATGGTTCTTATTATGGTCCTCTGCCAGTTTCCTTTGGAGATAGTTACATGCTATAGAGAAGTTCTGGAGAGATGAATGTCCTCATCTCTACCTATGGAAATAAATCAAGACAATGCAGATGGAGCTGTTCTCTGTATTGACTTCCTCCCAGGGCTGAGAAATACACCAAGGTTACAGCAGCTCTTTGTTTGACCTCTGACATCTGGACCAGTAGAGGCAGAGAGAATGTCATGCGTGCAAAGGCACTGAACTGGACACCAGCAGACAAAGATAACTAGGACTGCTCATAATCCCTTAATCACTGAATCCCATTGATTTGTAGAATGGAGATAAGTTTCCAGTCCACATCTTAAACCTGTGATGAGGATCAGGTGAATCTAAGGCTGAGAATGTTCTTTGTAAAGTGCAATACACATGAAGGATTGCTTATATGGATAACTTAGATTAATGGATGTCCCATGGGAACCAAAGCAGCTCCTTGAGAGAACAAAAGACTGAAGATTGAGAGGGATGTCTTACCTGCATGGCCCTGTGCATTGTATGTCAAAATTCCTGCCTGCAAAAAGATCTGGGTTTGAGGTAAACATTAAGCCATATGTAGACTTTCGGGGCCTGCCATGCAAGACTCCAATTGCTCTAGGAAGGGCTAGCTGTGTAAATATATTAATGCCTTGCTTGTCACAACAGGCATAAAACAATAAATAAAAATACAGTCAATATATGATTAATTGAGACATAAGGGTTTTCTTTTAAAAAGCAATGCTATGGAAAGCCATGACACGGTGGCATAAAACAATCTAAATGAAAGATCCTGGTGAACAAGACCCCAGCAGAAGGAACAGGCCATCAAGGAGAGAGGTGCCTTTCTCTGAAGGGAGGAAGGAACCTCCACTGTGATACGGCCTTGACTAAACGAGTTCAGAGTCGGTGAACTCAAGGGGCTTCCATAGCCTAGACAGCTCATAGCAAGAGTCTCGGGTGATTGCTGACATCATAAATAAGAGTGCCAATTGTTAATCAACAACGGGAGTCACTGGGTACATGCTCCCCTCGTAGGATCTCTGTCCTTAATGTGTTTTACTATGAAACTTAAAAACAACACTACTAGTTGAACAATACCCTATACCTTGTGCGGTTGTGTGAGTGCAGCCTGTTGAAATCCTTGCTTAGTTTATACTAAGTTGATCTTCAGTATATGAAGGTAATTGAAAATGAAACTCGATGAAGGGCGGGATGGAAGAGGGAGTGGGAGAGGGGAGGGCCACAGGAGGGAGGGAGGTTGGGGTGGGAAAGCCACAACAATACACAAATTGCACTTTGTAAATTCACATTTATTAAATAAAAAAACTATATAACAAACAAAGAAAAAGAAAAAGAAAAAAAAGAACTTAATACTTTACCCTTTTAGTATTTTTTATGTTCTACTTAAAACTATTGGATTTTTCACTTTATGTTTCTGTGTGGGAGCAAACTGTTGAAATCTTTACTTAATGTATGCTAAACTGATCTTCTGTATATAAAGAGAATCGAAAATGAATCTTGATGTGAATGGAAGGGGAGAGGGAGTGGGAAAGGGGAGGGTTGCGGATGGGAGGGACGTTATGGGGGGGAAGCCATTGTAATCCATAAGCTGTACTTTGGAAATTTATATTCATTAAATAAAAGTTAAAAAAAATGTAAAAAAAAAAGAAATGCTAAAAAAAAACGCTATTGGTTGAACTCTGTAATTAATACACAGTTACTCCTAGGTGTTTAATTAATGCTATAACTAGTACTCAAATAGTATTTTACACTTTGTGTTTCTGTGTGGGTGTAAACTGTGGAAATCTTTACTTAATATATGCTAAATTGATCTTCTGTATATAAAGATAATTGAAAATTAATCTTGATGTGATTGGAAGGGGAGAGGGAGTGGGAGAGGGGAGTGTTGTGGGTGGGAGGGAAGTTATTGGGGGGGAAGCTATTGCTATTGTAACCCATAAGCTGTACTTTGGAAATTTATGTTCATTAAATAAAATAAAATTTAAAAAAAAGCAATGCTAGTGCTGCGAATGTATCTGAAGAAAATAGTATGCTCCCCCCTTCCTTTGAAGATGCTTAGTCATACTTACCCCTCTCCAAAATAATTAATAGGCACGAATAAAGGAAATTGAGTGGGATGATCTGAACTTTTTATGATTTCTTTATTGGAACACTGAGGTCAAGACAGGACACCTTTAAGCCTCAGTCCAGATCTTGTTGGTTACTGTTTGAGTCTTCTTGGAAAATGAACTCAAACTATATTGTGCAGGATGTTATCTCTCTGTTTCATCTTTGTATCTCCAGGACCTAATGCGGTGTCCAATACATATTAGGTTATCACTAATATTTATGAAATAAATAAAATCTTTAGATGAGATGTCACTCATCTTTAAAGACAGAAATTAAGACTCCAAAAGATTAATTTGTACAAGGTCTAATTTTTAGGTCAAGATATTTTCCAATCCACCATGGTGTGTTGAGATAAGATGAACATTTTTTTTAACATTAACCATAGAGTTTCCTTGGCCAATTCTAAAACTTTTCTTTTAGAATTTTGTCTTTGTTTTAGAAGTTTGTCTTCTAACTTTGACAAATCATGATTTAAATTACAAGTCACTCCATCACTGAGAGGTATCAGGAAAGATAGAAGCACTAAGAATTTCTTAGAAGATATTTCTTTGATTTGGTTTGGTTTTTACTGATTTTATTATTTGTTAAAACTGTTTTCCAGGGACTAAGTGTCACAACCATAAATATTATCAGTTCCTTGGTTGCAGTGGCTGGGATTACTCTCACCATTATCAGCTATATAAATCAACACAGATTCTGCCAAGACCTTTCCTTTGAAGGTTTATGTGCTATAGGTAGAACACTTCTCATAGTAAGTGGTCATTATTTTGTACAATGAATCTGTATAATGTTATCTGAACTGTCTCCATTATGTAATGATTCATGAATTTATTTTTTAATAATTTGTTTTTATTAATATACAGAGAACAGATTTCATATAGCTCATGGATATAATTCTAAGAATATAATATTACTTACTCATTTCATCATCCCAGCCTTCCCTCCCTCCCTCCCTCCCTCCTTCCTTCCTTTTATACTTTTTGTGATAACATATTTTTAATTTATAGTCAAAGACTTATTGCTCCACTAAATAAAGAGTTCAACCAGTGAAAGGTAGAAAGATCACTGTTCATCATGTATATAGACAAGGGCTATAAACAATAACAGAATTCTAAGATGTCAATTTCACTCATATACATGAAATATTCTTGCACTCCATCTATTAGCTACTATACATCAGAGAAAATATGTGACATTAGTCTTTTGGGGTCTGGCTTATTTCACTAAGCATAATGGTCTTCAGTTTCATGCACTTTGTTGCAAAAGACAGGATTTCATTCATTCTATGACTAAATAGTATTCTGTCATGTATAGATACCACATTTTGTTTTTCCAGTCATCAGTTAGTGGGCATGTAAGTTGATCCCATATAAGCCACTGTGACTTGAGCTACTGTAAACATGGAGGTTCAGTTTACTCTTTCATATTTCATATGCTGATTTCATTTCCCTTGGGTGTATTCCCAGGAGTGAGATGACTGGGTCATATGGTAGATCTACTTTGGTTTCTGAGGAATCCCCATATTGTCTTCCATAATAGTAATACCAGTTTACATTCCCACTAACAGTGTAAGAGTTCCCACTCATTGATTCCCTCCCCAAATGCCTGCAATAGCTGGGGCTGGGCAGGCTGAAGCTGGGATCTGGGAACTCAATCTAGGTTCTGCACATGATTAGTAGAGAATAATTAAGCCATCAACTGGTATTT
Organism: Oryctolagus cuniculus; assembly: GCF_964237555.1. Classification (NCBI taxonomy): domain Eukaryota; kingdom Metazoa; phylum Chordata; class Mammalia; order Lagomorpha; family Leporidae; genus Oryctolagus; species Oryctolagus cuniculus. Next base: position 12,290,001 of record NC_091432.1, on the reverse strand, counting down.
CCCAGGATCCACATTAGTAGGAGGCTGGAACAGGGAGCAGAGCCAGGATACAAAACCAGATACTCCAAAATGTGATGCAGATGTTCTCTTAAAAATTAGGTCAAATGTGAGAGCCTGATTGATTCCCTTTTATTCCAATCATTAAAGCTACATCAGCATTTGAACCGGTGGTTGAGAAGTCAATTGTGAGATGATGGTTACTATGACTCAGAAGCCACATTGTCTGGATTTTAGTCCTAGTTTTGTCATGTATAAGCTTGTGACACTGGCCCAAGATTATATCCACCCTGAGCCTCAGTTTTCCTCAAGTGGGAAGTGAAGATAATAGGAATACCTACCTGATTGGGTTATTGTGAGGATTATTTAAATTAAAACAGTACCTGGTATGGGAAATAGTAGTCAATAGTTTTAGTGATTACTATTCTAATTGATAGGATTGGTTTAAATTTTACCTTTTCATCATTAATGAGGAATAAAAAGATCTAAAAAGTCTGTTCAATTAACACTGAAAATAAAATACAGTGGGAGAAAGTGATTAAGAAATTAGGTTTCAATAAATATGGAAAATAAGTCATTTTAAATAATTACAGAAATTATATGGATAAAGATGATGATTTATCTTTACCAGGAAATATAATTGTATGCATAATTGTAAATATTTGCCCAATAAGCAATATAGGACATTATTTTTAAGCATATCAAAGATTACAATAGACCTCTCCTTCAGTTTCCTTAAGCAAGTTGTGGGGTTACATCCTGTTTATACCAGGTACATCTTGAAGGCTTGGAGGTATCTGAAATATTATGGACATTCAGGACACTTAGGATGGAAGTAGGGTGAAATCATGGGAAACAGTCTTCCTCAATAAAGAAGAAAAGGGAAAGAGCTATTAGTTACTGTTATAAGATCTTAATTTTCACACTGAAGTGGACCCAAGATATTCTGTCATGTGTTCTGAGCTAAATTCCAGAATTAGACTCATAATTACAGAGGAAACTCAGGAAACAATTTAACAGATAAAATCCCATCTGAATTGGGCTAAGTTCATGATACATCTTTATAACTCTTACCTTTTTAATAATGGATGGGAGTCTATTGCTCTCTATTATGTTGGTATATCCCAGGAAAAAATTGTATACTAAAAGGGTTAAATGTCCAGATATATGAAGGTCTACTATCTATTTCCAGCCCTCCATGGTTTAAAAATGTAAATCTGGGCACTTTACTGAACGTCTCCCTGTTAAACATAAGATTAGGACTCATACCTTATGGGATGGACATTTGGCCTACTGGTTGGGATGCTTGGTTTGGTGTCCCAGCTCCACTTTCAGTTCCAGCTTTTTGCTAATGCACACCCGGGGAGGTAGCAGGTAAGGACTCAAGCAGTTGAGTTTCTGCCACCTATATGGGAAACCTGAGTTAGGTTCTCAGCTCCTAGCTTCAGCCTAGACCAAACTCCATCATTGTGAACACTTGAAGATTGAACAAGCACATGGGAACACTGCCTCTCTGTCTGTCTCTCTCTCTCTTTTTCTTTATCTTTAAATAAAAAAAGACCCCAATCTTAAAAGGCCTACAAAACCCTGTAATATCAATCCAAATTACTTTCTAATGTTATTACAGGACTTTACTGTTCTTACTTCACACTCCAGCTACTTAGAATCCCTTAATGTGTAGAGCACCTACTACCCCAGGACAGTGAGAACAGTTTTTCCTCCTTTGAAAGATCCCTAGTCCAGTGCTTACCATTTTCCACTAATAAACTTGTCCCCCTACTTAAATCTCAGCTCAAACACCACTTCTTTAAGGAAATTCTTCCTGATCACACTTCTGCTCTCAGACCTGGTTAAATCCCCCATTATAATAGTTCAGAGCCCCAAGTATTTCTTCGTAGCACTTTAGTTACTAAATAAGTATCTAATTATTTGGTACTGTCTGTCTCCCCTATCATGTAAGTTCCACAAAGAATGGAACTAGGTCTATTTTATTCAATGGTTGATGCCAGGAAATACATATGGAAGGATTTTCATACATTTCAGTTTTATTAACAAATGGTGAAGATCAAGCTTTCAAACATGTTCCAGGGAAACTGAGACTCGGACAGACACAGTCACTTGTCTGAAGTTAAGTCTGATCTTGCACTCAGTTGCACTCAACCTTTTTTGTCTCTAGAGTATAAGTTTTTTGACACCATGCTATATCATGCTGCTTCTCACTGTAAACATTGCTGTAAAACAGAGTATACAAAATGGCAACTTCAGGCTATGTTCAGACTGCAGATATGCGCTATTTGACTCAAAAAGATGAATAAATAACAGTACAATTCACCTTAAATATAGATAGATTGACTGGATCCAACTTCCTTAAAAAAAAACATAGGCAGCATGGCACCATATTCCTGCATGGCAACAATTGCCTGGAACTGCATAATCATTGTCTGCTATAAATTCTGTTACTTTCTACTGTCTCTCTTCCTGATTTGCTCAAGATGTCTGCCTGCCCCCATAGGCATTGGAGTTTATTGTCCCTGTCTCATCATAAAGACACAATGGGACAAGCATTAGGCCTAGCAGTGAAGACTTGTCTCGTACCAGAATGCCTGGGTTAGATTCTCAGCTGCAGCCCCAAATTCCAGCTTCCTATGAATGCAGACCCTGAGAGACAGCAGGTGATGGCTCAAGTAGTTGAGTCCCTGCCATCCACATGGGAGACCTGGATTGAGTTCCCATCTCCTGGTTCCAGCCCCAACTGTTGCAGTCTTTCAGAGGAAAGTGAACCATTGGATGATATCCCTCTCCCCCTTTCTGTCTCCACATCCCTATCCCTCTCACTCCCCCTTCCCTCTCAAATAATAATTAAAAAAATAAAAACAAAGACATAAGATGAATATTTTTCCAATAGCTAATGACTAAAGGGTCATCTAAATTAAAAGTTTTTCCAAAGTTGGTCCTAGAGTTTAAGGGGTTTGGGATTTATACCTTTTTAAAATTTATGTTATACAAGTTTCATGTATTTCATATATACAAATTTGGGAACATAGTGTTACCTCCTACCCTACTCTTAACTCCCACCCATGCTCCAACCTTTCTTCCTCCTCCCTTTACCTTTCCTATTCTTAGTTTTTCTTAAGTGGTAACAGCTTTCATTTCAAATGCCATTTATTTCTCCTCCTTTTCAGGGAATGTTGTCGGTTTTACTGATCATCAGCATAGTGGAGTTCAGCGTCTCTGTGACTATCACGTGCTTTAGAAGCAAGTGCTGGACAAGATCAAATGAGGTGCGTCTAATGTTATGAGTACAGATTCCTACTGGCACACAAAAAGTTACATTCTGCTTCAGAGAGACATGTGTTTAGATGCTGAAATGAAGGTCTAAAATTTAAGAAGGTTAGGCTCAAACAAGGTTAAAATTGAAACTTACCTCATTTAAAACAACTATGCTTTACCTTCTTACTCAACTTGCTCAGCCATCTCTGTTCAAATATGGTTCCTTATTGCCTGCAAAAATATATGAAATATCAGACATAATGAGAACTCATATTACAATGACATGGGAGGCTTTTACCTAGGTCATAAAAAGGTGTGAGGCAATTCCCTCACCAGGGTGAAAGCAGAGGAAAAAAATCAATACTAAATATTATCTATACTAATCCTAATACCTTATACTTACTGAGCTTACTATGTCAGTCATTGTTAGTCAATAAGCATCAACTTATTCAAACTTAACAAAACTACAGAATACCTTATTTTAGATGTGAATGAATAAAGAAGTTGAATAAATCCTACAGCATCATATAACATCATGATTCTGACTTGGCTAGTACATCTCCGGAGCTTGCTCTCTAAGTCCCAAATATGAATCCAGACCCTGTGTTTGGTGTATTTTTTTTTTACATCAATTCTTTAGAAGTGTGATTTAAAAACGTTAAAATACACACATTTTAACTATACATTCAATGAGGTTTTTTCTTTTTTCTTTTTTCTTATTTTTTTTTTTTTTTTTGACAGGCAGAGTTAGACAGTGAGAGAGAGAGAGAAAGAGAGAAAGGTCTTCCTTTCATTGGTTCACCCCCCAAATGGCTGCTACTGCTGGCGCGCTGTGCCAATCCGAAGCCAGGAGCCAGGTGCTTCCTCCTGGTCTCCCATGCAGGTGTAGGCGCCCAAGCACTTGGGCCATCCTCCACTGCACTCCTGGGCCACAGCAGAGAGCTGGACTGGAAGAGGAGCAACCAGGATAGAATCCGGCGCCCCGACTGGGACTAGAACCTGGAGTGCCAGTGCCGCAGGTGGAGGATTAGCCTAGTGAGCCACGGCGCCAGCCCATTCAATGAGTTTTAACAAATCATATACATCTGTGTAGCTACCATCACAAGTATGATCCCATCACCCCAAAAGTCTCACTGTGGTCCCTTTGCAGTCAATGCACTCATTACTTAGATTAATTTTGACTTTCTCAAATTTATCTATGAGATCTTAAGAAGTACTCCCTGTGTCTGGCTTCTTTCACACAGAGACATATTTTTGTGATTATTCATGCTTCACATCTATCAAGAACACATCCTTGGGGGTGGGTATTTGGCACAACTGTTAAGACATTTCTTGGAATGCTTACAATCCATATATGAATACCTGGGTTTGAGTCCTGGATCCACTTATGATTCTAGCTAACTGCTAATGCATACCCTTAGAGGTAGCAGGTGATGTCTCAAATACTTGGGATTTTGCAATCCATGTGGAAGACCTGGATTCTGGGCTCCTGACTTCAGCCTGATGTTGAAGGAATTGGGAAGTGAACCATTAGATGGAATACATTGTTGGTCTGTCTGCCTCTCTAATTTTCAAGTAAATAAAGACAAATAAACAAAAAAAAATTAAAAAGAATTCATTCCTTTTATGTTTGGGTAGATCACAATTGGTTTATGCATTTACCTGTTGGTGGATATTTGGATTATTCAAAGTTATGAACTACTGTGAGTTGCTATGAACACTCTTATACATATATATAATATATATGGACATATATTTTAATTTCTCTTAGGGAGCAGCATCTAGAATTTAATTGCTAGGTCATATGGAAAATTAAGTTTGTAAGAAGATGTCTAACAGCTCTTCAGAATGGCTATATCACTTTTCATTTTCATCAGCAATATAGGAGAGGTATGATTGCTCCACATCATCATTAACACTTGAAATTTTCATCTGTATTAACAATTGAGCTAGTCCAATGGTATCACATTGTAGCTTAAATTTGCCTTTCCCTACGGAATAATAATGGTGAGACTTTGCTATTTATCACCCATTTGCATATCTTCTTTTGATATGTATATTCAAATCTTCAACTGATTTTTTTTTAAAGATTTACTTATTTATTTGAAACTCAGAGTTAGATATACAGAGCAAGACAAAGAGAGATCTTCCATCTGTTCACTCACTCTCGAGATGGCCATAATGGCTGGGGCTGGGCCAGGCCAAAGCCAGGAGCTAGGAGCTTCTTCCAGGTTTCCCAGATGAGTGGCATGGGCCCAAACTCTCAGGCAACCATTCAGTGATTTTCCCAGGCCATTAGCAGGGAGCTGGATCAGAAGTGGAGCTACTGGGACACAAACAGGTGCCAGTATGGGATTCTGACATTGCAGCCCGTGGCTTTACCTGCTACACCACAATGCTGGCCCCTGGAAGACTTTTATAGAATCGTTTATCTTAAGTTCTAAGAGCATGATTAATTCATAAAGCAATTATTTTTTTTGTATAAATGTATTGTATTACTAATATTTTCCTAATCTGTGGCTTGATTTTACATTTTCTTAAAATTTTTTTAAATTAAAATACTGGCTGGCGCTGCTGCTCACTTGGCTAATCCTCCACCTGTGGCACCGGCACCCTGGGTTGTAGTTCCGGTTGGGGCGCCAGATTCTGTCCCGGTTGCCCTTCTTCCAGCCCAGCTCTCTGCTGTGGCCCAGGAGTGCAGTGGAGGATGGCCCAAGTGCTTGGGCCCTGCACCTGCATGGGAGATCAGGAGGAAGCACCTGGCTCCTGGCTTCAGATTGGCAAGGGCGCCAGCAGTAGCAGCCATTTGGGGGGTGAACCAATGAAAGGAAGAGCTTTCTCTCTCTCTCTCTCTCTCTCCCTCTCTCTCTCTAACTCTGCCTGTCAAAAATAAAAATACTGATGAAGCTGAATTGACCTTTTTTAATGGTTAATTCTCTTTGAGTTCTAACAAAGCTTCCCTTACCCTAAGACCATAAAAATTTTCTTCCATGTTTTCTTATAGATGGTTGATAGTGTTAGCTTTTATATGTAGGTTTATGATGCATTTTGAGTTAACTTTTGTGTTCATACATGAGGTAAGGTTAGGATTAATATACACCTGTCTCCCGTGGAGATGCCCAGTTGTTCTTACACTATTTGTTGAAAATGTGATGGTTTCCTTCATCACCTTGGCATCTTTGTTGAAAATCACTTTACCATTTATATATGGGTCTCTTTTGGAGTTATTTTCTGACTGACCAATTGTCTTTGCATCCACCTGTCTTGATTTACGTAGTTTTAGAGAAAGTTCTATGTAGTAAAGCATACATAACATTATACTATTGATTTAATCATTTCTAAGTGTATAAATCAATACATTCATGGTGTCATTTAACCCTTATCACTATGTAAACCCAAAACATTTTCATCCCCACTACAAACTCTATGCCTTGGAAATTCTCCTTTTCCTTCTCCTCCCATACTTCTGAATCCTCTGTTCTACTTTCTATATTATGAATTTACTCATTCTAGAAACTTCATATCAGTGGACTAAGTAACATTTACCTTCTGTGAATGGTTTATTTGATTAAGCATAATGTTTTCAAGGTCCATCTATAAAATTCATTCATTTTATTGAATAAAATGTCAATGTGTGTATTTATACTACATTTTGTGTACCCATTCATTTTTTGATGGACACAGATTATTTTCATCTTTTGCCTACTGTGAATAACGATGTGCTGAATACTGGTATACAAAGATTTGTCCATGTTTTCAATGCTTTTGGAGATGTGTGTGTGTGTGTGTGTGTGTGTGTAATTTCCAAATCATTTGGTAGTTTTATGTATAACTTTTTGAAAAACTGACAAAATATTTCCCACAAGGTTTGCATGATTTTATGTTCCTACCATCAATGCACAGGGATTCCAATTTCTTCACATTCTCGCCAACATTTGTAATTTTTTTATAATAGCCATCTTAGTGGGTGTGAGTATCTCATTGCGGTTTTGATTTGCATTTTTCTAATGTCATTTGTATATATTTGTTGGGGAAATGTCAGTTATAGTCTCTTGCTCATTCTCTCATTGGATTATTTGCTTGTTATTATTGTTGAGCTATTCAGCTCTTTATATATTCCAGATATTAATCACTTATTATATATGATTTTAAAATATTTCTTCCATCCTGTAGGTTCTGTTTACATTTTTTGAAGATATATTTTGATGTATAAAATTTATACATTTTTTATGAGTCTGATTTAGCTATTTTATCTTTGGTTGTCTGTCTTTTAGGTGTCATATCTTATAAAATCATTGACAAATCCAATGCAATGAAGACTTCTCTCAGTTTTTCTTCAATGAATTTAGTAGTTTTACTTTTTTAGTCTTTATTCATTTACAGTTAAATTTTTTGGACATGGTGTAAGATAAGGATTCAACTTCCTTCTTTTGCATCTGGCTATTCAGTTTCTCCAACACTATTTTTTAAAAGATTGTCTTTTACTCATTAAATATTGTTGGCACCCCTATTGAAAATGAGTTGACAATATACATGAGGCTTTATGCTACACTTTCTATTCTATTTCATTTGTTTGTATATATCCCCTTATGACAATACCATATCATTTTAATCACTCAGGCTTTTATAGTAAGTTTCAATATTGGGAAAAATGAATGCCCAAACTTTCTTCTTTTTTTTTTCAAAATTATTTTGGGTATTCACAGCCTCTTGAAATTCCACATGAATTTGCAGATAAGTTTTTTTCCATACTTGAGGAAAATGTTGCTGAAAATTTCATAGGGACTACATTGAATCAGTATTATTTTGTTGGCTAGTATGACATATTAACAATTTTAAGTCTTCTTATGCATGAATATGGAGTGCTCATCCATTTGCTGTGGAATTATTTAGTTACTTTCAGCATTTTGTGTAGTTTTAGAATAAAACTTTTTCATCCCCTTGGTTAGACTTCTTAAGTATGTGACTATTTTAAATACTACTGAAAATCAAATTGCTTTCCTAATTTCCTTTTTCATGTACATTGCTATTTAATAGACATAATATCAATGATAGCTGTGGTTTGATCCTGTACCTTGAAACCTGCTGAATTATTTTATCAGCTCTAGCGACTTTCTTGTAGATTATCTGAGCATTTTCTATTTAGGAGGTTCATGTTGTCTGCAAATATAAATAGCTTTACCTATTCTTTTCTAATGATAATATTTTATTTCTTTTTCTTACCTAAGACCTCTAATTAGAACTTCCAGGGAAATCCTGAATAGCAGTGGTGAAAGTAGGCATTCTTTATCTGTTACTGATCATACAGGGAAAGCTCTTCTTCTTTCATCATTGAATATGACGTTAAATGTGGGTTTTTTATAAATAACATTGATGAGATGTCACAATAAGGAATTTTCCACCTATTTATAGTTTCTGAGATTTGCTATCATGAAAGGGTGTTGGATTTTGTCAAATATCTTTTTGTGCTTCCAGTGAAAGGTTCATGAACAGCTCCAGGGTTATTTTTACACTCCTTTTTATTATTTATGTATGAGTATCTTTATTGATAATATTATTTTGTTCTCACACAATTTTCCTCTGTTTTTCAATGAATTTATTTAGCTCTTATAATGCATTTAATAGAGTCTTTTCTTAACGTTTTGTCTAGTAAGTCTAAAGTCTGAAAAGCTGGTAGCATTCCCACTAAGATCCGTAACCAGACAAGGATGCCAACTTTTACAATTACTATTCAATATAGTTCTGGAAGTTTTAGCTAGAGCCATTAGGCAAGAAAAAGAAATCAAAGGGATATAAATTAGAAAAGAGGAAATCATACTATTTCTGTTTTCAGATGACATTATTCTATATATAGGGGAGCCATAAGACTCCACTCAGAGACTACTGGAACTCATAAAAGAGTTTGGTAAAGTGACCAGATATAAAATAAATACAGAAAAATCAATAGCTTTTGTATACATGGACAATGCCATGGTTGAGAAAAAAATTTTAAGATCAATCACATTCACAATAGCTACAAAAAATTAAATACCTTGGAATAAATTCGACCAAGGATGTCAAAGATCTCTATGATGAAAATTACAAAATATTAAGTAAAGAAATAGAAGACACAAAGAATGGAAAAATCTTACATGTTCATGGATTGGAAGAATAATGTCAAAATATCCATACTGTCAAAAGCAATTCACAGATTCAGTGTGATCCCAATCAAAATAGCCGTGACATCCCTCTTAGACCTAGAGGGAAATCTAAAATCTAAAATGCTAAAATCTCATGGAAAAACAAGAGAACTCAAATAGCTGAAACAATCTGATACAACAGAAACAAATCCTGAGGCATCACAATACCAGATTTCAAGACATACTACAATGCAGTTATAATCAAAACAACCTGGTACTAGCAAAAAAAAATCCAGATGTGTAAACCAATGGAAGGGAATGGAAACCCCATATATAAATCCATGCATCTACAATCAACTTATCTTTGACAACGGAGCTAAAATTAATCCCTGGAGCAAAGAAAGTATTTTCAACTAATGGTACTGGGAAAACTGGATCTCTACATGCAGAAGTATGAAACTAGACTCCTCCCTTATGCCTTACACAAAAATCCACTGAAAATGGATCAAGGACCTAAATCTATGAACCAATATCATCAAATTACTAGAGAACACTGGGAGTATTCTTTCAAAGGCAATTTACAGATTCAATGTGATACCAATCAAAATACCAAAGACATTCTGCTCAGATCTGGAAAAATGATGCTGAAAATCATATGGAGGCAAAGGAGACCTCGAATAGCTAAAGCAATCTTGTACAACAAAAACAAAGCCTGAGGCATTGCAATACCAGATTTCAAGACATACTACAGGGCAGTTAAAATCAAAACAGCCTGGTACTGGTACAGAAACAGATGGATAGACCAATGGAACAGAATAGAAACACCAGAAATCAATCCAAACATCTATAGCCAACTTATATTTGATCAAGGATCTAAAACCGATTCCTGGAGCAAGGACAGTCTATTCAACAAACAGTGCAGGGAAAACTGGATTTCCACATGCAGAAGCGTGAATCAATACCCCTACCTTACATCTTACACAAAAATCCACTCAACGTGGATTAAAGACCTAAATCTATGACCTGACACCATCAAATTATTAGAGAACATTGGAGAAACCCTGCAAGATTTAGGCAAAGACTTATTGGAAAAGACCCCTGAGGCACAGGCAGTCAAAGCCAACATTAACAACAGGGATTACATCAAATAGAGAAGTTTCTGTACTGCAAAAGAAACAGTCAGGAAAGTGAAGAGGCAACCAACAGAAAGGGAAAAATAGTTGCAAATTATGCAACCGATAAAGGTTTAATAATCAGAATCTACAAAGAAATCAAGAAACTCCACAACAACAAAACAAACAACCCACTTAAGAGATGGGCCAAGAACTATATAGATATTTTTCAAAAGAGGAAATCCAAACGGCCAACAGACACATGAAAAAATGTTCAGGATCAGTAGCCATTAGGAAAATGCAAAAAAACTACAATGAGATTTCCCCTCACCCTGGTTAGAATGGCTTACATACAGTAATCAACTAACAACAGATACTGGCGAGGATGTGAGGGAAAAAGGACACTAATCCACTGTTGGTGAGAATGCAAACTGGTAAGGCCACTATGGAAGTCAGTTTGGAGATTGCTCAGAAACCTGAATATAGCCCTACCACATGACCCAGCCATCCCACTCCTTGGAATTTACCCAAAGGAAATTAAATTGGCAAATAAAAGAGCTGTCTGCACCTCAGTGTTTATTGCAGCTCAATTCATAATAGCTAAGACATGGAATCAATGTAAATGCTCATTAACAGAAGACTGGATAAAGAAATTATGGGGTATATACTCTATAGAATACTATACAGCAGTAGAAAAAAAACAATGAAATCCGGTCATTTGCAACAAAATGGAGGAATCTGGAAATATGCTAGTGAAATAAACCAGTCCCAAAGGGACAAATATTTTATGTTCTCCCTGATCTGTGAAAACTAACTGAGCACCTAAAAGGAAACCTGTTTAAGTGTAATGGACACTATGAGAAACAGTGACTTGATCAGCCCTTGTCCTGACCAGGAACAACGTGCTATTTTATTTCTTTTAGTATCTTTTTTGTTCTACTTAATACCATTGGTTGAACTCTTTAATTAATACATAATTATTCTTAGGCATTTAAAATTAACTGAAAAGTGATCCCTGTTAAATTCCCTGGGAATAAGAGAGGGAGGAGATGTACAGTTTGGCACATGCTCACTCAGACTTACCCCTAATGGTAGAGCTAGAAATGTGCCTGGGGATTCCAATTAAACCTCATCAAGGTGGCATGTACCAATGCCATCTCACTAGTCAAAGTGATCAGTTCAAGTTCATAATTGATCATAATGATAGGATTAAGAGTCAAAGGGATCACATAAACAAGACTAATGTCTGCTAAAAATAACTTATAGAATCAGAAAGGAGAGAACGATTCAACATGGGAAGTGGGATACACAGCAGACTCATAGAATGGCAGATGTCCTAAACAGCACTCTGGCCTCAGAATCAGCCCTTAAGGCATTCGGACCCGGCTGAAAAGCCCATGAGAGTTTCTCAGGCATGGAAATCCAAGATACTGTTGCAAAAACAAATGACCTAAATGAAAGATCTCTGTGAGTGAGATCCCAGCGGAAAGAATGGGCCATCAAAGAAGGAGGTAACTTTCTCTGAAGGGAGGAGAGAACTTCCAGTTTGAATATGGTCTTGTCTAAATAAGATTGGAGTTGGTGAACTCAAGAGGCTTCCATAGCCTTGGCAGCTCATGACAAGAGCCTCAGGTGATTATTGACGCCATAAACAACAGTGTCAATTTGTTAAGTCAACAACAGGAGTCACTGTGCACTTACTCCTCATGTAGGATCTCTGTCCTTAATGTGCTGTACAATGCAAATTAACTGTAAAACTACTACTCAAACAGTACTCTATACTTTGTGTGTCTTTGTGGGTGCAACCTCCTATAATCTTTACTTAGTATATGCTAAGTTGATCTTCTGTATATAAAGATAATTAAAAATGAATCTTGATGAAAAATGAGATGGGAGAAGGAGTGCGAGACAGGATGGTTGTGGGTGGGAGGAAGGTTATGTGGGGGAAAAGCTGCTACAATCCATAAATTGTACTTTGGAAATTTATATTTATTAAATAAAAATTGAAAAAAGAGAACACTGGGGAAACTCTTCAAGACATTGGCATAGGCAAATACTTCTTGGAAAAGCCCCTGGAAACACAGGCAATCAAATACAAAATTGGCAAATGGGGTTACAGGAAGCTAACAAGCTTCTGTATGACAAAAGAAACACTGAAGAAAATTAAGAATCAACTGACAGAATGGAGATAAAATATTTGCAAACTGTGAAACTGATAAAAGACTAATATCCAGAATCTATAAGGAGCTCAAGAAACTCAACAATAACAAACCAAACAATCTAGTAATGAAAAGGCAAAGGACTTGAACAGGCATTTTTCAAAGGAGGAAACTCAAATGACCAACAGACGCTTAAAAAATGCTCAGGATCACTAGCTATCAGAGAAATGCAAGTCAAAACTACAAAGAAGTTACACCTCACCCCAGTTTTAATGGCTCTCATACAGAAATCAAAAAAAAAAAATACATGCTTGCAAGGATGTGAGGAAAAAGTACCTTAATCCATTGTTGGTGGGAATGTCAACTGGTATAGCCACTTTGAAAGACAGTATGGAGATGCCTCATAGAGCTTGAAATAGATCTACCGTAAGATCCAGCAATCCCACTCCTGGAACTTACATAAAGGGAATGAAATCAGTGTAAGAAAGAGTGATCTGTACCCCCATTTTCATTGCAGCTCAATTCACAATAGCTAAAATATGAAATCAACCCAGATGTCCACCTACAGATGACCACATAAAGAAATTATGGCATATATACACTACAGAATACTACTCAGTGGTTAGTAAATGAAATTCTATTTTTGCAACAAAATGGATGCAACTAGAAACCATTTTACCTAGTGAAACAAGCCAGTCTCAAAAGGACAGATACCATATGTTTTCCCTGATATCTCGTAACTAATACAGTACCAAAAATGTAATGTATATGAATGAAATTGACTTCTGAGATTCAATAATTGCTTATAGCCCTTGTTTCTACTATGAAGGAATAGTGTTTCTTTTTCTTTTTCTATACTATTTGTTGAACACTTTATGGTTCATCTTGTGTGTATCAAGTAAACTGAAAGTACATCTTCATAAAAATTAATAGTGGGAATAAGAGAGACAGGAGAAAGAAGGGTGAGATTATGGGCAGGAGGCCTAAATCTGTATATATGAAATACATGAAATTTGTATATCTTAATTTTTTTTAAAAAATGAAAGTACTCTAGATGGCTGTTCAATTGAATTAAGTGACTCAAGCTTTTAATCTACTACACCATAATGATGCACAAAGTAGCACAGGATTCAAAAATAACAACATGTTCTTTGATCTTGAGAGGAACAAAGGGAAAGCGAGCTCTATGCATTCACTAAAAAATTTCTACTTTGGGTTGGTGCTTGTGGCATAGTGGGGTAAACTTCTGCCTGCAGTGCTGGCATCCCATATGTATGCCGGTTCAAGTCCCAGCTACTCCAATTTCAATCCAGTTCTATGCTATGGCCTGAGAAAGCAGTGGAAGATGGCCCAAGTCCTTGGGCCCCTGAATAAATAAATCTTAAAAAAAATTCTACTTTGCATAAAAGCATTATTTAATATGGTTTTCACTCATAACCACCCTAGAGTGTGGTACAACTAACATGGTTATCACAAGAAAACAAAGAGAGGAATCTGCACTTTATAAATACTAGCTTCACAAAAGAACAGTTTTGTGGCACTGGTCTTGTTCCATAATAGCTCAGAACCTCAGTTATCTCATTTGTAAGGCAAGGATAATAACCTCATTGAGATACTACAACTATTACTTGGGATGACTTTAGAATATTGCCTGTTATCTGTTATCATTAAATATTAGGAAATTTAGAATTATAGTATTTGAGGGTGAATATTCAGAAAAACTAAAACTCATGCCTCCACATCCTTCTTTGAAGAAGTTAATAAATTTACAACTCAAAGGAAAGAAAATTTTGAGGATGTGTTGAAATACAGAAATCTCTCCCAAGCACCATACATCTTCTCATAAAGAAAAAGGTGCTTCAAAACGTTTGTGGAAAATGGAATTAAAAGATAAATTTAAACTGATACAAAATAATTTGAAATCATACACATTTTTGAAAGACTCATCTTCAAGAACTTTTGAAGACCCCTCATATTCATGAATTTCCAAGGTTTTTTGCACCAAAATAAACATTATCTTTTAATTCCCTTTTTCCACACACTTTATGAAGTACCAACCATAGGTATTCCTCCAATGGGGATAAAATGTAGGTGTGGAAAACAAATTAAGAGGGTGAAAAGTGACATATAATTTAAGAGGAGACGAAGATTGTTAACCTATGCAATTAACCAGCTAGGTGAGCATGATTAATTAATTTAATCACTGAGTTCCAATCACTTCATCGAATATAACTAGTGATCTATTCCTACTCAATGAATGAGCTCAAAAAGGTCATAGGTTGCTATAAATCAGTAGGTTTTACTAATGACAAATACCTAAAATTTAATGAGAGAGAATGCAAAGGACTGACTAAAGGTTGCATCAGATGCTGTCACTGAGTTGTTTAAAAACCCCAATAGATCTTCCTTGTCTGTAAAGGCAAGTGCATGTTTCCTAGCTTAGCATGTCATCTACCAATACCCAACTGCTCAGCATCTGCTATCTTACCATGCTGCACCAAAACCTAGCATTCTGTTCTGTTTCCTCTGCCTGGATTTTGACTCCTGTCTTACTTCATCTCACTTCTTTTTTCTTTTTTTATTTATTGATTTTTATTTATTTTTTTGACAGGCAGAGTGGACAGTGAGAGAGAGGGAGAGAGAGAGAGAGAAATGCCTTCCTTTTTTCCATTGGTTCACCCTCCAATGGCTGCACCGTACTGATCCGAAGCCAGGAGACAGGTGCCTCTCCTGGTCTCCCATGCGGGTGCAAGGCCCAAGGGCCATCCTCCACTGCACTCCTGGGCCACAGCAGAGAGCTGGACTGGAAGAGGGGCAACTGGGACAGAATCCGGTGCCCCGATCGGGACTAGAACCCGGTGTGCCGGCGCCACAGGTGGAGGATTAGCCTATTGAGCCGTGGCACCAGCTATCTCACTTTTTATACTTGAGGAATTACTACTTTTTCATCAAGACATAGATCAAATGTAAACTCCTCTGTGAGGCATTTCCTGAGTCACTCAGAATTAGATACTCTTCAGTTTCCATAAACCACTTATTACCTATTTCTACAATAGAATTTGCTGGATTGTATCATTATAATTATCTTCTTTTACTTTTTTTTTTTTTTTTGACAAGCAGAGTTAAGACAGTGAGAGAGAGAGAGAGAGAGAGAGAGACAGAGAGAAAGGTCTTCCCTTTTCCGTTGGTTCACCCCCCAAGTGGCCGCTACGGCTGGCGTGTTGCAGCTGGCGCACTGCACAGATCTGAAGCCAGGAGCCAGGTGCTTCCTCCTGGTCTCCCATGCGGGTGCAGGGCCCAAGCACTTGGGCCATCCTCCACTGCACACCCAGGCAACAGCAGAGAGCTGGCCCTGGAAGAGGAGCAACTGGGACAGAATCCAGTGCCCTGACCTGGACTAGAATCTGGGGTGCCAGCACCTCAGGCGGAAGATTAGCTTAGTGAGCCGCTGCGCTGGCCCTATAATTATCTTCTTATATGTTCATTTACCTGTAATTGTGAACACCTTAAGAGAAAATCATTTCTGACTATTTTTGATTTTTAATACTTAGTTTTTCTATTTGTCAATAAAATATTATAGATTAAATCTGAATACATGAATGTTGACTGGGTGACTTAAAATGTCTTAGAAGCTTTATAATATTAATTACAGGGACAATATTTGAAAAATATTAATCAAATTACTTATTCAATATTTGAGATAAGGGGTAAAGACTTGCCCAAAATAATGCCAATTAATGATAGCAAAGGCTAGATTCACACTTGCTTTTTGATTCTTCAACTAGATGTTATTTCCTGTCTTATATATCTACTGTCTTAAGTCAGAGATAAAAATATTTTGGTGTTACACAAACAACATCAAATATGATTCTGTCATATTAATGTCTCTCCTACCCCTTGATTTTATAGGTTGTATTTTTCTTGCCTGAAGATGTTATGCAAAATAGTGAACAACCTGCTCCAGAGGAAAATGTTCAACTAAAATTTGAGCTTCAAGAAGCATCTACAAGTACTGATGCAACAAAAACAGAGATTTTTTTCTTTGGAAGCTATGCTTTCTATAAGTTGAAAGTCTCAAGAATTCCTTCTGGTTCCCAACCATGTAATACTGGTAGGGATAATTATGAAAGCACTTCTGCTTCTGTGCCGCATGGACAACACCAGAATATCCCTATATCTTTTAAATATTTGGAGGAAGACATTGCACAAAAACAATTGCCTCCCATATCAGAGCAAAGGATCTCAGATTATGCTACATACACTAAGCCAGATTCTAAAACTGGAAAATTCAAAAAAGTAGTTAAAGAATATACTATGGCAAAATCCCCCCAAATGCAAACTCAGCCGCTGCAGGATAAAGACTTCTCATTCCAAGATTTTCTAATTGATTCTGTACAAGACCTCCAAGCTTTACCACCTGATGATTTGCCATCCCAAGCTTTGCTACTGCAAGGCCAACAAGCACAAGCCATGTCCTATAAATCTCCATCATCCCATATTATACAGTCTTATGACTTGACATCTGATGACTTACCCTCCCAAGATATACCATCCCAAGATACAATAGCCCAATATGTGCAACCTGTATATATGTCATCCCAAGACACACCATTAGAAAGCACGTTATACCAGGATATAATGTCCCAAGAAACGCAACATTCATATACGCTATCCCAAGATACACAAACCCAAAGTACAAAATCCCAAAGCATACCATCCCATGACAGACCATCCCAAAATACAGCATCTGAAAACATGACATCTCAAGACACATCTCAAAACAAATCCCAAGATACATCATCACAATACACGCCTTCCCAAGATATACCATCTCAAACTCTACCAGCACAAGTTGCACTGTATGAAGCACTAACACCCCATACTGTGCAGATTCCTAACACACAACACCTACCTGAGCAACCCCCAGATCTTCAACCACAGGACATTCAAGCTGAAAACCTTCAGCTTTCACAAATATCATATCAGGACATTCGATCAGAAGTCCTGGAACTAACTCAAGAATGGAACTATGAAGGAGTACTCCATGGCAAGAAATCCCCAAGACGGCATTCCTCAGACTGGCAAACCAAAGGTGGGCAGTCTCCAAGGAGGCTTTCCTTAGAACTGCAGCCCAAAGACTCACAAACTACAAAACAAAAATCCAAAGACCATCAAATCAAAGGTTGGCTATCCCCGAAGAGGCATTCTATAAATAAGAAAACCCAGTACACTCAAACCTCAGAGCAACTCTCAGATCAGCAAGCTGAGGATCAGCAGGCCAAAGTAGGACGATTCTCAAAAGAACAATCCAGAGACATACAAATTGAAGATCAACTGGCCACTAAGGAGCAATCCCCGAATGAAAAAACTCAATATCAACAAACTGAAGACCAGCAGGTTCGAGAGGAAAAATCTCCACGGGAACCACCCACCAACTGGCAAGCTGATGGAGAGAAAACTCTGGCAGAGAAAGCTTCGAGGCAGCCATGTCAATACTGGGCATCCCACATTCAGCAACACCAAGACTCACAATCTCCAGAAGAGGAGACACCAGACTGGACAACTGAAAACTGGAAATCTTCTGGCAAGCAATATCAAGACTGGCAAACCAGAGACTGGAAATCGCAAGAATGGCAGTTTGAAATGCAGCATTCCCTAAACTGGGAAACCCAGGCTGGGCAAATCCAAGATCGATTAGAGGAAGAAGCCCTGAAGCAGAAAACTCTACACCCAGAAGTCCAAACTCAGCACACCACAGCAAGATACAGGTTTGGTCAGAAATTGCAAGATATGCTATGTCAAAACAGTCAGAATCAAGATAAGAACAAACAAAACTTTCTATTCAGATTTATACTCCAAGAAGATACACAAACAAGCAGCATGCAAGCAAGAGATATCAAACAAGGGGAGAGGAAATATAGAAGTCAAAAACCAGTGGACCAGCAATCAGAGGACTTGAAGCCAGACTGTCATCCTTCTTCTTCTCAAAGCTTAGCCCAAGACACACATATACCTTGTTTTTCCAATATAGGTTCAGAACAAGATGTGCAACAGAATGCTTCAGTTTGCTCAGATTCATATAAAGAAGATCTGAATTTCCTTTCCTCCTCTTGTCATTCAAAAGATCAACAGCAATCTGAAGAGTCTGACTAACGTGCAGAGTCCACTAAATGTCACAAAGCCAGCAATAATGGAACCAAATGAGAGAAAATCAAAATAGTCCCCTTTAATGTATGTTCTCTGCTGTGGTTGTTACCCAATTCACTTCGCCAGAAAATTAAGGGCATGTGGAACACTCAAAGAGTTTGTCCTTAATTAAAATAAAACGGCAACAAAACAAATGTTGACACTAGTTTAGAACTTTCTGGTGGAGTTTGGTGGGGGGATAATTCACATGTAAACTTGTTTTTATTTGTGAGGCAGAGAGAGACAGACAGATAGAGCGCCTATCTGCTGGTTCACTCTGCAAATGCCTATAGTGTCCAGGGCTGGCCAGGCCAAAGCCAGTTGCTGGAAACTCAGTCCAGGCCCCCTGCGTGAGTGGCAGAGATCCAACCACCTGAGTCACCATCTGCTGCCCGCCAGGGTCTGCATTATCAGGAAGCCAGAATCAGGAGCCAAAGTTACGCACTGTACCCAGGCATTCTGTTAAGAGACATGGGTGTCTTAATCGTTGTCTTAGCCAGTAAGCCAAACATCAACCCTCCAATATAAACTTTCTGTTATTAAAATTAGTGTTTCAATTTATGATCACCAATCCATTTTACAACTTAATATTTAATGGACCTACTTCTCTATAGTGCTCATATTTTGGCTTCCTCTTCTCCTTTGAATATTATTGGGATTCATAAAGTCAACTAGAGAGAAGTCTATGTAGGCTCTCTAAGCGCTCAAGAATCAAAAGAATCAATTTGATCATGTCCACTATTAACATATTTTGCTATTTCCAGTCATCTCATTTATTTTCCTTAAGTTTAAGTTGAGAGTATATATATATATATATGCTAAGTTTATTTAATTACTAGTAAGATATAATGTGTCAATAATTACAGATTCTGATGGATGCGGGAGAAATAAAGCACATTTTGAGACAAGAAAATAGGTCAGGAAGGGCAGAGATGCAGATGTAATAATAGAAAGTATGAAAAACTGTGTTAAGTGAAACTCTAGCTTCCTTCCAAATATTTGCATTCACTGCTTCTAATTTATCAAAGCCATCAGTTACACTTCATCTTCCAAACCTCAACACATTTTTTCAAACATCTTTCCCATCTCTTTGATACATTTGGAGTTGTCAGTCTTCCCCTATTTCTTTTTTTTATTTATTTGACAGGTAGAGACATAGAGAGAGAGAGAGAGAGACAGAGAGAAAGGTCTTCCTTCCGTTGGTTCACCCCCCAAGTGGCCGCTACGGCTGGTGCTGCACTGATCCGAAGTCAGGAGCCAGGTGCTTCCTCCTGGTCTCCCATAAGAGTGCAGGGGCCCAAGCATCTGGGCCATCCTCCACTGCCTTCCTGGGCCACAGCAGAGAGCTGAACTGGAAGAGGAGCAACTGGGACTAGAACCCGGCACCCATATGGGATGCCAGCGCTGCAGGCGGAGGATTAACCAAGTGTACTACAGCACTGGCAGTCTTCCCTTATTTTTGAAGCTTTCATCACTGCTGTTGGTTTCCACTTTTTCCTCTTCCTGGTTCAAAAAATTCTAAAATGGGCATTTCTAGGGAATCTGTCCCCTATTTCCTTCTTTTGTGAAATCACATGCATTATTGTAGTTCCCTCACCTTCTTGTGAATGATTCAGACTGTGTCATATTTGTATCTTCTGCAGAATTCAGGAAAGTCTTGCTCCAAATAGGCATCCAATAAATAATTTTTGAAGGCACCAAGGAAAGCTTGGACTCTCAGAGATGAGTGGAGAAGTTATGACAAGTAGGATGCTGACATACAGAGGTAAAGATATTGGCTATATGCCCATTGTTGCCTTTGCCTTTGTACTAAGGGTTTGTTTCCTGAGCTTCTCAAGATTGCTTGATACTCTTGAATTAGCCTTCAGTCCCTAAACTGCCACCACCTTGTATTCAGCCTACTGTAATTTCCCAATAATAATTCTCACTTCTTGTTTCAGCTAGATAATCAAATGTTTCGTGTTGCTTATTTATTGGGCTTACCTATCAATCTACAAGGTCAGCTATTCAGGAAACATTATTTTCTTAACAAATTCTCTGGTAATCCAATCCATTCAGTCATTCACATTATTTCAGTTCCACAGCTACCCAACATATACACATATACATTTACATACACATGTACAAGGAGCTTGGGGTTGTAAATAGTGTCAAAACATTAGAGAGTTCCTGTCATCAGTGACTAATCCATACCAGTAACCTCCAGGAAATTCACTGACCCGGCTCAAATAGACTCCATGTGTTTGTGAACTTGTTGCTTTTACATTACACTTGGAACATGAGGCTTTACCTCAAATCGAAGGAACAAGACACCTATGACCTAGAACTGCAAGGTGAGAATGTGAAAAAAACTGTCCTTTTTGAGATCTTTCTGTCCTTCTGAGGGAGATACTAGGGAGCAGGTCGGAAGCTTCCAGTCTCTTAAGAGTCCACAGTAATCTTTCCAATCGAAAAGAATCCCTCTTTTCTTTTTTTCAAATGCATTTCCCTCTCACTCACTCCCCTTTCTGAGACACTTACTATTCTCCCATCGGTGAGTTTGGGTCTAGCTTGACAAAATCAACTATGTTTAAGAGCCAATAAGATGTGGCCAGCAATGTGACATAGCAGAGAAAGTTATCACCTGCAATGCTGACATACCATATGGAAGCCAGATCATGTCCTGGCTGCTCCACTTCTGATCCAGATCCCTGCTGATGTGCCTGGGAGGGCAAAGCAAAACAGCCTGAGCATTTGGTCCTTTGCACCCACATCAGAGACCCAGAGCAAGCTCTTGGTTTCTGGCTGTGGCCTGACCCTGCCCAGGCTGTTGTGTGGCCATTTGAGGAGTGAATCAGTAGGTAGAAGATTCTCTCTCTCTCTCAGTAACTCTGCCTTTCAAATAAACAGATAAATATTTTAAAAAAGCAAATAAGGGAATTTGAATGTGTGAGGTACCTATTTACAAGACAGGATATAAAAGACTGTGGAGTTGCAAAGCATTCGTGATTTACTTAAAGGGAATACAATATCAAAATATTGTCATGCTCCAAATGTTTTTCCTAGAATATGTTAGTCTTATTTTTGGTAAAAATTGGGAAAATATGTCAATTCTCAGATGTTATTACCTTGTACCCTCAGATCCCAAGACTGTAGGAAGAAAAAAACTGGCTGCTTCCAAATGCGCTTTCACTTCCTAAATTAAACACCAAAAAGCTAGATGAACCTCCCCTTGCCCTTTGCATCAAGGTTTGTGAAGATGCCTTTGTTTAATTGAATGTTAGTAAAGTGATGCTTATCACTTCTAAGCTTGATTCTGAAAAACACCTGCAGAAGATGCTAAGTCCCAAGAGATTACAGCGTGGTCTATAAATCACTACATAGATTGAATTCATTGTTAAAAGTTCAATTAGATTGTTAGCTATGAGAGATGTAAATCTTTTATGGTAGTAAAGCAAGAAAAGCATGGGATTGTTTATCACAGAAGCTAGCATATTCTGAATGTTGGAGTCATTAAAGAAAAAGTCAAATCTTGATCAACACAGTAAAAATGTTATCTTTATCCCCTTGTATTAGTTATCTACTAAAGCATCACAAATTACCATGAATATAGTTGCTTAAAACATTACATCTGTTATATGTGTTTATGTAGATCAGAAATCCAGTACAGCCTTTTAAAATTGTTTAGACTTATCAGTTGGCTAAAATCAGAGGGCTGGTTGGGGCTATACTTCTGGGGCTCGGGTTCCTCTTCTGTACTCATTCACTGTTGGAAGAATTCAGTTACTTTTAGTTGTAGGACCTGAGGTCCCTGTTTTCTTGCTGACAGGGAGCTGCTCTCAGGTCCTAAATGTCATCTGCATTTCTGCTCCTGTGATCCCTACAATCTGCAACCCAGCAATGGTGTCAAGAAGTCCTTCTCAAAATTCAAATATGACTCCCTCTCCTACATTTGCTTTTAAAGGAGCCATATTATTATACTGGATCCACTCAAATAATCCAATATAGTCTCCTTATTTACTAACCTTAAAATTATCTGCAAAGTGTTTATTGCCATTGAAGACAAAATATCCACGGGTATGATACCCCATAACTATGTTCACAGTCCAGGGACTTAGAGAACGGACATTTCTTTAGGGGCATAACTCCTCTAATCACATCATCAATGAGAATAAATGGAGAAGAAATGGATAATTCAATATATTTTAATGTTCAGTCATATATCACTTAACAACATTCATTCTTAGAAATGTGACATTAGTCAATTTCTTCATTGTGTGATCATTGTGGAGTATATGTCCATAAACTGAGATAGAGTAGGTCAATCACTTGATGTGCCCTCTTGATGCAATCAGGGCACATGATAAACATGAGATAGATGAGGCTTCTGCCAGCATAACACAGTATCCTGCTTTACAGTAAACCTGCTTTTTATAAGTAGAGGTGGAATACTCTAAAACAATGATAAAAAGTATATTAAATCTATAAGATTATATTCAATACATAAGCCAGCAGCACAGTTGTTTATTAAGTATTATATAGATGTATGTGCTATACTTATATACAATTGGCAGCCGAGTAAGTTTAATTATGTCACAAACATGTAATACATTGTGCAATGAAGTTTTTCTTTTTAAAATTTGATTATTTCATTTGTAAAGCAGAGTTGAGGGGGGATAGAGGAAGAGAGGGAGAGAAAGAGAGAGAGAGAAAGAGAGAGAGAGAAAGAGAATGAATCCTCCATGTACTGGTTCACTCCCCAAATGGCTACAATGGCTGGGCTGGGCCAGTTTGAAGCAAGAACAAAGAACTTCATCTGGGTCTCCCACGTGGGTACAGGGGGCCCAAGCACATGGGCCACCTTCTACTGCTTTTCCAGGCACATTAACAGGGAACAGGATTGGAAGTGGAGCAGGGGGACTCAAATGTTGCAGGTGGCGGCTTAACCCACAGTGTCACGATGCCGCCCTTTGTACTGTATTTATGTTATACTGGCTATAATGTCACAAAGGTAATAGAAACTTTTTAGCTTCTTTATAACATTATGGGTCCACCTTTGTATATGCAGTCTTTCGTTAACTGAAACATCATTATGTGGTGTATGACTCTATCATTTTCCTTTTAATACATTAACTTTCCTTGTCACACATGTAGCCAAATTAGCTGTCTTAAGATTTCAATAATCACATCTATATATGCACATAAAGAGACAACTAGTCATACCAGATTATCTTAAATAGCAAGCAATGTAATCAAGAGTGTAGGATTTAGGTAAAAATGGAACACAGGCGAAGAATCTACTTTCTCAAGCTTGTTTTTCAGAAGATGCTCCAAGAAACCTTATACAGCAATGTTGTACTTAGAGGGGACCAGGCTACCACAAACAAGGAAAGAAACAAACAAGGTGCAAGAAACCAATTTGAGTCATAATTTTTAATACACAAATATAAAATATGTATATTGCAAATATTAAGGACTCTTCTCCCTTTTCTATAACCTGGACATTCCCCTAACCATTGCTATTCAAGCTCTGGCAATCTGCTAATCAGAGAGGCAGTATCTTTTCAGAAATTATACCTTACAACTGTCTCCTTGTCACAAATAAATAAAGCTTTCCTCTGAGAAAGCCTCCTGCTTGAGGCTCATTGTTTGGTGACATCCCATATGAATGGAATCCTGTGTCTAATAACAGTAGTCCCATCTGGAACACTAAATATCTCTAGTGCAGCCATGCACCAGGCAAATATTTTCAGTGAATGCTCTAAGTGAAAAAAAGAAGTTGTGAAGCACCTGTCTCAGTATGGAAGATCAAAATTTAACTCACTTTACTCTTTCCAACCCCAACCACCACACATATGCATGTTTTTCATCCCCCAATATAGTAATATCTCAATATAGTGACACAATTTTGGTCAGAGAGACACATGTTTGTTTATGTCTTCACAACTGTATACATTACCAGAGTCAAACCACTTCATAGCTTATTATTATTCCTTGCCTATGTAATTGTGTCTTGTTTTGTTTATGGTACTTTACAACCCCAAACTCTGCACCAGTTTTTTCAAAATCTTCTCTTAGCATAGTTTCATTGTACAAATCTTACAATGTTTTAAATTAATTAATATAAGAACAGATTTTAAGTAGATCAGTCACAATTCCAAGAATATAATAATACCTCTCTCCTCTCCCTCTCTCCCTTCTCTTCCTCCTTTTGTAACTTCTGCATATTTTAATTTATCTTATAATTACAGGCTTAATGCTCCACTAAATAAAGAGTTCAATAAATTAAAAGTGGAAAGACCTGTTCAACAGGAATACAGAAAAGGGCTATAAACATTAATCATATCCCAAGATGTCAATTTCAATATATATATTTGTTCTATATATTACCAACCACAAATCAGAGAAAGCATGTGATATTTGTGGTTTTGGCTCTGGTTTATTTAACTAAGCATAATGGCCTCCAGTTGCATACATTTTGTTGCAAAAGACAGATGTATTTTATCATGTATATATACCAGATTTTTATGTAATTGTCAGTTGATGGACATCTGGGTTGATTCCATATCTTAGCTATTGTGAATTGAGCTGCAATAAACATTGGGAGTACATATTACTCTTTCATATGCTGATTTAATTTCACTTGGGTAAATTCCCAGGAGTGGGATGACTGGGTCATATGATAAGTCTGTTTTCAGCTTTCTGGGGTATCTTCATACCTCTTTCCACAATGGCTACACTACTTTACATTACCACCAATAGTGTATTAGAGTACTTTTCCCTCAGAGCCTCACCAGCGTTCATCGTTTATTGATTTCTGTATAAGAGCCATTTTAACTGGGAAGAGGTGACACATCATTGGGTTTTTATTTCCATTTCCCTGATGGCTAGTGATCCTGAGCAATTTTTCATGTGTCTGTTGGCCATTTCAATTTCACCTTTCGAAAATTTCCTGTACAAGTTCTTTGTTCATTTCTTAACTAGATTGTTTCTTGTTGTTCTGTTTCTTGAGATCTTTATAAATTCTGAATATTAATACTTTATCAGTTGCATAGTTTGCAAATATTTTCTCCCATTCTGTTGGTTTCCTCTTCACTTTGTTGAGTGCTACTTTTCCGTGTAGAAGCCTCTTAGATTGATATAATCCCATTTGTCTGGTTTTGCTTTGATTGCTTGTGCCTCTGGGGTTTTATCTAATAAAACTTTGCCTATGCCAATGTCTTGCAGAGTTTCTCTGATGTTTTTCTCTAGTAATTTGATGGTATGAGGTTGTAGATTTATATCCTTGAATAATTTTGGGTTGATTTTTATATTAGGTATAAGGTTGGGGTCTGGTTTCATAATTCTGCATGTGAAGATCCAGTTTTTCTAGCACCATTTGTTGAAGAGATGTCCTTGCTCCAGGGAACATCTTAGCAATATTGTCAAAGATTAGTTGTCTGTAAATATGTGGATTAATTTCTGATGTTTCTATTCTGTTCCATTGGCCTATATGTCTATTTTTGTGCCAGTACCAGCCTGTTTTGATGATAACTTCCTTGTAGTATGTCTTGAAATCAGCTTTGTTTTTCCTGTTTCAGATTGCTTTAACTATTTTGGGTCTCTTGTGTTTCCATATGAATTTTTAATACATTGTTTCTTATTTTTTTTTTATTTTTTTTTTTTATTTTTTGACAGGCAGAGTGGACAGTGAGAGAGAGACAGAGAGAAAGGTCTTCCTTTGCCGTTGGTTCACCCTCCAATGGCCGCCGCGGCCGGCGCGCTGCGGCCGGCGCACCGCGCTGATCCGATGGCAGGAGCCAGGAGCCAGGTGCTTTTCCTGGTCTCCCATGGGGTGCAGGACCCAAGCACCTGGGCCATCCTCCACTGCACTCCTGGGCCACAGCAGAGAGCTGGCCTGGAAGAGGGGCAACCGGGACAGAATCCGGCGCCCCGACCGGGACTAGAACCCGGTGTGCCGGCGCCGCAAGGCGGAGGATTAGCCTAGTGAGCCGCGGCGCCGGCCTTAATACATTGTTTCTTGATCTGAGAAGAATGATATTTGGTTTGGGATATCCTTGAATTTGTCAAATGTTTTCAATAGTATGAACATTTTGATGATATTAATTCTTAAATCCATAAACATGGAAGAATTTTTGGTGTGTCTTCTTAAATTTTTTTCTTTAATGTTTTGTAATTTTCACTGTAGTGATCTTTCAACCTAATTGGCTAAATTTATTCCTAAGTACTTAATTTTTTATAGCTATTGTGACTGGTACTAAACTTACAATTTCTTTCTCAGCCATGGTTATGTGTTTATATACAAAACCCATTGATTTTTGTGTGCTGATGCTGTATCCTGCAACTTTACCAAACACTCTTTTAAGTTCCAATAGTCTTTCAGTGGAGTCCTTTGGTTCCCCTATATATACAATCATGTCATCTGAAAAGAGGGATAGTAAGATTTCCTCCTCTCCAATTCATATCCCTTTGATTTCCTTTTCTTGCCCAAATGGTTCTGGCTACACCTTCCATAACTATATAGAATAATAATGGTGAAAGGGGGCATCCTTGTCTGGTTCTGGATCTTAGTGGACATCCTTATAACTTCTCCCCATTCAATATGATGCTGGCTCTGGGCTTGTCATAAATTGCCTGGACTGTTTTGAGGTATGTGCCTTCTATACCCAAATTACTGAGGTTTTCTTCTTGAAAGGATGTGTATTTTATCAAATGCTTTCACTGCATCCACTGAAATAACCATATGGTTTTTATTCTTTAATTTGTTAATGTGATATACCATATTTATTGATTAGATTATCTTAAACCATCCCTGCATACCAGGGATAAATCTCATTTGGTCTGGGTGAATAATCTTTCTGATATCTTATTGGATTTGATTAGCTAGTATTTTGCTGAGGATTTTGGCAACTATGTTCATCAGAGATATGAGTCTATAGTTCTTTTTATTTGCTGATCTTTTTTTGGTTTTGGAGTTAAGATGATGCTGGCCTCATAGAAAGAGTTTGGGAGGATTCCTCCCCTTTCAATTTTTTCAATAATTTGAGAAGAATTGGAATTAGTTCTTCTTTAAAAGTCTGAAAATTCTGCAGCGAAGCCATTCATTCTTGGTATTTTCTTTGTTATGAGGGTCTTTATTACTAATTCAATATCCATCTTGGTGTTTGGTCTATTTAGGTTTTCTATGTCTCCATTCCTCAGTTTTGGTAGATTGCATGTATCTAAAAATCTATCCATTTCTTCTAAATTTCCAATTTGTTGACACATAGCTGTTTTCAGTAATTTCTAATGATTTTTTAAATTTTTGTGTTATCCATTGCTATATCTCCTTTTTAATCCCACTATTAATTTTTAATTTGGCTTGCTGTTGTTATTCTAGGTCATTGTGTTGCACAGATAGCTCATTTCTTTGATGCCTTTCTGATTTCTTGATGTAGGCACCAATTTCTATAAAATCTCCTAAAACTGCTTTTGCTGTTTCCCCTAGATTGTGATATGTTTTATTGATATCTTCATTCATTTCTAGGAATTTTTTATTTCTCTTTTGATTTATTTATGACCCTCTGTTCATTCAGAAGTGTGTTTTTCAGTTTCTATATGTTTTTACATTTTCTAGAGATTCTTAAGTTGTTTGAAAAAGATTCATAGTGTGATTTCAATTTTTTTGAATCTTGCTTTATGAGACTTGCTTTATGGCCTACCATATGGTCTCCAAGAGAAAGTTACATGCACTGATGAAAGAATGTGCATTCTTCAACTGTGGGATGAAATGTTCTATAGCTATCGTTTAGTTTCATTTGGTCCATAGTTTAGATAAGCTCTGTTTTTGTTGTTGTTGTGCTGTGTCATTGACTGTCTGTTGATAAACATGGGGTGTTGAAGTTCCCCTTTACTACTGTATTGGATAAGTATATGTCTACCTTTAGAGCTATTAAGATTTTTTTTATATAGCCAGGTGCCCTGGCAATGGGTGCATATATACTTATTATAGCCACATCATCCTGTGTAATTGATCCCTTAATCATTAGTTAATTCCAATCTTTGTCTCTTTTAACAGTTTTTGTGTTAAATTCTATTTTATCTGATGCTAGGATGACTACATCTGCTTTCTGTTAGCATGGAATATCTTTTTCCATTCTTTCACTTTCGGTCTGTGTGTATCTGCAGCGGATATATGGGTCTTGTTTTTTAGTCCACTCAGCTAGTTTGTATATTTTAATGGGTGAATTTATGTCATTTTCATTATTATCATTAACAATTTGGCCCTACCATTTTCCCATACATATTGCCATTGTTTGCTTTGGATTTCCTTTGTACTCTTACTAGGAGATTTTCTGCCTTCACATTCTTTCATAATGATGACTATAATTATGCTTCTTTGTGTAGTACATCCTTGAGAAACATTTGTAAGGCTAGACAAGCAGTGAAAATTTATTTCAATTTATGTTTGTTTTGAAAGATTTTTATTTTCCTTTCATTTATAAACAAGAACTTTGCTGTACAGTATTCTGGGTTGACACTGGTCTTTTATGAGTTGGACTATGTCTCTCAATTCTATCCTAGACGATAGAGTTTTCCATTAGAAATCAGCTGTTAGTCTAATTTTGGATCCTCTGAAAGTAACCAGACATATCTCTCATGCACATTTTAGAATCTTTGTTTTACTTTTGAAAGTTTGACTGTAATATATCATAATGAAGATTTTTCTGATCTTGTCTGTTAGGGGTGCTATGTGTTTTCTGTGCTTGGATGTCCCCTTATTTCTCCAAATTAGGGAATTTTTCTATTATGTTGCTGAATAGGCCTTCTAATCCGTTCTCTCTTTCCATGCCTTCAGGTACTTCTAAAACACATATGTTTGGTCATTTGACAGTATCCCATAAATCTCAAACACTACTTTCATTTTTTCTATTTTTTCTTTTTTGTCTGATATATTTAATGATTAGTCTTGTATCTCAGATATTCTTTCTTCTGCCTCATTAAGGCTGTTTTTAGGCTTTCCACTGTTTTTTATATTTAATATATTGAAAACTTCATTTCCAATATTTCAGTTTGATTTTTTCTTCATTATCGCAATCCCTCATCAAAATTCTTCATTCATATCATGTATTTATTTCTTTATCTCATGAATTTGTTTCTCTGTTTCTGAGTTTATGATCATTCTTTTGAATTTTGAAGCATTTCATCAATATCTTCATCTTTACATTTTATATTGAATGTTGTTGTGTTCCTTTTGCGGAGTCATATTCTCTTCCTTGTTCTTGTTTCTTGTATTTCTGCATTTATTTTTAGGCATTTGTAGAAATACTTGTTGGTTTTTCTCCTGTGATTTTTTTTTATCTTCAAAGTAAATTTCTGTGGTTTAGTGGAGTGTCTGCTCCTTCGGTAAATACCCAGAAGTGTATGCTGGGTGTGGCCAGGTAGCTCTGGTCATTGCTCAAGTGTGGAGCTAGAATCCAGGGTGACACCCAAGTTGGGTGTGGTAGATCTCTATTGTCAGCAGGGTGGAGGGTATGAATAGTCTGTTGGCCTAATCACAACCTTACCTCCTCTCTTCAAAAGTGATCAATGCCTGTGGTTAGCCCTCAATGGGTACAACCTCAACCCATGCTGGCACATGAACTGCACAAAGGATCTTGCAGTCATCAGTGTGAGCATGGAACCCTCTGCAGTGACCCATCCCAGGCAGTCAGGGAGCTCTGAGACTTCTCTAGCCTTGGCAGTTTGAGCCCTGGAGCCTGTGATAGGTTGAGAGGATGGGAGCACCTCACAGTCCTAAGTAGCTGCCCAGCCCCTTACAACACTCCCCAAGTCGGTAGGGAATATAGATTTTCCCTCTGGTAAAATCTCCTGGTGACACACATGTGCAAGAGCAGCCACAGCCTCAAGTATCATCAAGATGGTGCCTTCTCCCTGCTAGTCACTGCATGCCTTTGTGGGGGAATAGAGGGAAAGAAATGTGCTTTTCCTTCACTCGATTAGGTGGGTATCCTGCTCCCCACTAGGGATCTAGGCCAGACTCAACGTCAGTGTGGGCTGCAAAGCCCTCCCTCAGTATCACCAGTGGCATGGACTGCTGCAGTCTGTTCTCATCTTGCTCTCAGAAGATAGTATCTCCTCCAGCCTTCAACTGTGGGAGTCATGGTTGGTGACCCCACTCACTGCTGTACTTCTGCACTTTCCATGCTGCTCCACAGTGTACCTCTTCTTTCTGCAGAATTTCCACTGCAAATTTCTCTACAATGCTCCCCTGAGAATGCATTGCCTCAGCTTTTCTTCTGCAGTCTTCTCTGGTCAATATCAGCATATCTTTTTCCTATTCAGCCATTTTGAATCCCCCTCTTTGATGTTTAAATTCACCCTGTGAGATAATTTGATTCTCTTAACTGGTGTACAAGCAGCCCAGATATCAAAATTAAGAGAATAATGCTTTGAAATAATTACTGGAAATATATATAAGAAATTATAGGTAAATACACTAAAAAAGGAATAAAAATTAGACCGTATAAAAGACAAATAGAAATACATTTTAGATCTGATAAAAACTTGCAATTTTAAAAAGTTTGCATTAGTTGGGTTTAATGGCAGAATAAATAGTGAAGAATAAACGGACTCTAAATATTGAGACTATCAAAAGTTATTATAAATAAAAGAAAAATGTTTAAAAAATTGAGCCCAGCCATCTGTCACTTGTGAGATAATTTTGGAGTCTAAACATTGTGTAATTAGAGTCCCAGAAGGAGAAAGATAATGTAGCAGAGAAAATCTCGAAATAATTATTGACAGAAATACCTCTAAAATTTTATGAAAAGCAAAAATATACAACCTCAGGAACTTTCAATGAACCCCAAGCTAAAATAAAAGGAAACCTTGTGTAAGTGCATTAAACTACTGAGAACAAAAGATAGAAAAAATCCTGAAAGAAACAAGAGGGGAAACAAAGCAAAACAAAACCGTTGATCTCTCATCTAAAACTGTGCACAACAGACAATGAAGAGTATCTCCAAGAATCTGTTAGAAAGGAAAATGTTAAGATTAGAACTTTAATTTATGGCAGACATGACAGGTTCTAGGATGCCCCTCATGATATTCAAATCCTAGTGCTCACCTCTTTGTGATATCCCCCCTCCTTAGATTCATGTGCTTCTAGAGGGATATGTCAAAAGTGATGAAATATCACTCTTGATTATATAATGTGATATAGACTCCATTTTGCTGGCAGACTCATTCGCTCTTAGTTGGCTTTGAAGAAGCTAGCTGCCATGAGTCCTACAGCCACAAGGAAATGAATACTACCAACCACCACAGGAATCACTATTTGAATCTCAGAGAACACAGCTGGCTTAATGCTTTGATTCAGCCTTGCAAGATACTAAGTCAAGGACCCATTGAAATTATACCTAAACAATATGGAATAATAAAATGTCTATGTTGTTTTAAGCCATAAAATTTGTACTAAATGGGCATGCAACAATAGAAAACAAAAATAGGTTGCAGTACCAAAAATGGAATGACTAATGCATCTATCCAATAATCCTTTTTTTTTTTTTTTTTGACAGGCAGAGTGGACAGTGAGAGAGAGAGACAGAGAGAAAGGTCTTCCTTTTCCGTAAGTTCACCCCCCAATGGCTGCTGCGGCCAGCGCACCACACTGATCCAAAGCCAGGAACCAGGTGCTTCTCCTGGTCTCCACACGGGTGCAGGGCCCAAGGATTTGGGCCATCCTCCACTGCACTCCCGGGCCACAGCAGAGAGCTGGACTGGAAGAGGAGCAATCGGGACAGAATCCAGCACCCAGACTGGGACTGGAACCTGGTGTGCCAGTGCCGCAGGCGGAGGATTAGCCTATTGAGCTGTGGCGCCAGCCAAGAATCCTTTTTGATCCTTTAAGATTGATGGTATGATGAATGTTTTGGGAAAATTCAATGCCACTATAGCTGCACTCAAGAAACATTATGCAAAGTCCTTTATATAAAAATTATACCAGTTGAAAACTCTGACTTGTAGGAATAGTTGCAGGTTGCCATGAATAGTACTATGTAAGAAAATACACAAGATTATTTTTATATTCCTGACTTCTTTGAAACATTTTATTTTTAAAACAACAATGAATAAACAATTGATGTTTTAAACAGATCACTCTGGCTATAATGTGGAGGACTGACTGATGGAAGGAATATAAAGGCACATGTACAGTTAATTAGGAAACTCCTAAAATAGTAAAAGAATAGGTGGTGAGTGTCTGATCTGGGGAAGTATATAATATTAGAGACTGAAAAATATAATTTAGGAGTAAAATTCTCAGGGTAGGACAGGAAAGAGGTGTACTTAGACTATCATGTTATGTTAAGGATGCTGAAGATAAACTGTTCCAGCTTAAGAGATTAGGAGGTGGTGACAATATCATTAACAGAATGAAGAGGCACAGGATGGAGCAAGAAGAGTTAGGGGAGTAGTCAGTTTTTCTAGTCTAGGTGTTTGCCAGGGTTCTCCAGAGAAACAGAACCAACAGGAGAAATATAGATAAATGATGGAAAATTGATATATGATATAGAAATAAATAGATAAGTAGACAGACTTATAGGAATTGGTTCACATGTGTATAAGACTGAGAGGTCTTAAGATGTACAAGCTGGAGATCCAGGAAAGTGGATAGTGTAGTATTAGTCTGAGTCCGAAAACCTGAAAACCAGGACAGCTTAAGTTCCAGTTCATGTTTGCATCCAAAGGCATGGAAAGACCAAACTCCCTGCCTGAAGACAAAGGAAGCAAATTCTTTCTTGCTCAACCTTTCATTCTATTTAGGCTTTCAAAGGATTAAATGAAGTTTCCCACATTTAGGACAAATTAGCTCCATCTAGAATCATTTTTTTTAACTTTTATTTAATGAATATAAATTTCCAAAGTACAGAATATTGATTACAATGGCTTCCCCCCCATAACGTCCCTCCCACCCACAACCCTCCCCTTTCCCACTCCCTCTCCCCTTCATTTCACATCAAGATTCATTTTCAATTATCTTAATATACAGAAGATCAGCTTAGTATACATTAAGTAAGGATTTCAACAGTTTGCTCCCACACAGAAACATAAAGTGAAAAATAATAGATGATTTTTTTTAAATGATGATGAAATCAGATCAGACCTATTGTCATGTTTAATCCCAGTGAGAGTCAAGTTGGGAGTTGATAATTTCTTTTTTTTTTTTTTTTTTTTACAGAAGATCAGTTTAGTATGCATTAAGTAAAGATTTCAACAGTTTGCACCCCCATAGAAATACAAAGTGAAATATATTGTTTGAGTACTCGTTATAGCATTAAATCTCAATGCACAGCACATTAAGGACAGAGATCCTACATGAGGAGTAAGTGCACAGTGACTCCTGTTGTTGACTTTACCAATTGACATTCCTGCCTATGGCATCAGTAATCTCCCTATGCTCCAGTCATGAGTTTCCAAGGCTATGGAAGCCCTCTGAGTTCTCCAACTCTTATCTTGTTTAGACAAGGTCATAGTCAAAGTGGAGGTTCTCTCCTCCCTTCAGAGAAAGGTACCTCCTTCTTTGAAGACCTGTTCTTTCCACTGGGATCTCACTCACAGAGATCTTTTTGCCAGAGTGTCTTGGCTTTCCATGCCTGAAATACTCTCATGGGCTTTTCAGCCAGATCCGAATGCCTTTAGGGCTGATTCTGAGGCCAGAGTGCTATTTAGGACATCTGCCATTCTATGAGTCTGCTGAGTATCTCGCTTCCCATGTTGGATCACTCTCCCCTTTATTTATTCTATCGGTTAGTGTTAGCAGGTACTAGACTTGTTTATGTGCTCCCTTTGACTCTTAGTCCTTTCATTATGATCAATTGTGAACAGAAATTGATGACTTGGACTAGTGAGATGGCATTGGTACATGCCACCTTGATGGGATTGAATTGGAATCCCCTGGTATGTTTCCAACTCTACCATTTGGGGCAAGTCAGCTTGAGCATGTCCCAAATTATACATCTCTTCCCTCTCTTATTCCCACTCTTATGTTTAACAGGGATCACATTTCAGTTAATTTCAACACTTAAGAATAACTGTGTATTAATTACAGAATTAAACCAGTCATATTAAGTAGAACAGACAAAAAAACTACTAAGAGGGATAATGTATTAAGTTGTTCATTAACAGTCAGGGCTATGCTGATCAAGTCACCGTTTCCCATAGTGACCATTTCACTTCAGGAGGTTTCCTTTTTGGTGTTCAGTCAGTTGTCACCGATCAGGGAGAACATATGGTATTTGTCCCTTTGGGACTGGCTTACTTCACTCAGCATGATGTGTTCCAGATTCCTCCATTTTGTTGCAAATGACTGGATTTCATTGTTTCTTACTGCGGTATAGTATTCTAAAGAGTACATATCCCATAATTTCTTATCCAGTCTACCGTTGATGGGCATTTAGGTTGGTTCCAGGTCTTGGCTATTGTGAATTGAGCTGCAATAAACATTAGGGTGCAGACCGCTTTTTTGTTTGCCAATTTAAATTCCTTTGGGTAAATTCCAAGGAGTGGGATGGCTGGGTTGAACGGTAGGGTTATCTTCAGGTTTCTGAGGAATCTCCAGACTGACCTCCATAGTGGCTTGACCAGTTTGCATTCCCACCAACAGTGGGTTAGTGTCCCTTTTTCCCCACAACCTCGCCAGCATCTGTTGTTGGTAGATTTCTGCATGTGAGCCATTCTAACCGGGGTGAGGTGAAACCTCATTGTGCTTTTGATTTGCATTTCCCTGATTGCTAATGACCTTGAACATTTTTTCATGTGCCTGTTGGCCACTTGGATTTCCTCTTTTGAAAAATGTCTATTGAGGTCCTTGGCCCATCTCTTAAGTGGGTTGTTGGTTTTGTTTTTGTGGAGTTTCTTGATCTCTTTGTAGATTCTGGTTATTAACCCTTTATCTGTTGCATAGTTTGCAAATATTTTTTCCCATTCTGTCGGTTGTCTCTTCACTCTCCTGACTGTTTCTTTTGCAGTACATCTAGAATCATTTTTAACCAAATATCTGAGCATCTTGTAGCCTAGTAAAGTTCATGTATAAACTTAACAAAAAAAAAAAAATACACCCCTTGTCAAGCTGGACCCATATACATATCCTTAAACCACACTTAATCCCCAAATAAAGACTAACAGGTCATAATTCTGTCAAACATCATACAACTATACTGCATACAAGAAAAAAATGCACTAACTCCTTTTTAGGAAGACAGGGTAAAGTCTATGAATGATGTTTACTCTTCTTGGTGTCTCATAACTTAGTTTCTATGATATAAAATAATAACACTTAAATAACACTCTGATGTAATGTTAACACATCATATGTTACATTATAAGAGATTAAGAGAATAAAGATTATATATAATATACAGTTTCTGTAACTTATCATGTGCTCTAACCAGTATTTCCATAAGTGATCATATGGTTGTAACTGGCATTTGTAACCACTGTTTTTCACTACCTTTGCCTTTAGTAATCACCTTAGCTGGCCATGGTTCTTTACCTAGTAAATTGGCCCAAGCTGTTATTACTGAAAAGCCTGGACAATTAGTAGTCCTTTCTTCATTGTGTTATTGTAGTTTTCTTCATATGGTAATATTAAGACATCTCCTGTATTGGGGATGGTGCTGTGGTGTAGTGGGTGAAGCTGCCGCCTGCAGTGCTGGCATCCCATATGGGTGCCATTTCAAGTTCCAAATGCTCAACTTCCAATCCATGTATACTCTTATTTCCATTGTTTGTTAGCATTTCAGTTTTCCATTTGTAGTTATGAACAAATCAGCATAGTAACCCATTCTTTTCCTATTAATTCAGAGGCATGAGGAGTCCAAAGTATCAGTTGGCACTTATTTCTTTATTTTATTTAAGTTATACAAGCTTCATTTGTTGCATATATATAGATTTAGGAACATAGTTATGCTCCTCCCAACCTGCCACCAACCCACCTTCCCACCCAAGCTCCAATATTTCTTACTCCTCCTTCTCACAATCCTACTCTTAATTTTTACAAAGATCTATTTTCAGTTTACTTAATGATGATATAGTTAACCCTGCACTAAGTAAAAGAGTAAAACAAATAGTATGAGGAAAGAAAACATTGTTCCTCAACAGAAAAGAGCTTTAATAATAATCAAATCTGAAAATGTCCATTCACCCCTAAAAATTACATTTTAGGTACTATGTTACCTCAGGTCAGGGAAAACATATGATATTTGTTTTTTTGGGACTGCCTTATTTCACTAAGTGTAATGGTATACAGTTGCATCCATCTTATTGCAAAATATGATTTCATTTTTTTACAGCTGTGTATACAAAGGTTGTTGATTCTTGCATGTTGATTTTGTACCCTGCTACTTTTACCAAGCTTTTCTATGAGCTCTAATAACCTCTTAGTGGAGTCTTTTGGATCCCCTATATATAGAATCATGTCATCTGCAAATAGGGATAGTTTGGCTTCCTCCTTCCCAATTTGTATCCCTC
This sequence comes from Oryctolagus cuniculus, assembly GCF_964237555.1. NCBI lineage: Eukaryota > Metazoa > Chordata > Mammalia > Lagomorpha > Leporidae > Oryctolagus > Oryctolagus cuniculus. The sequence goes on along the minus strand of NC_091432.1, from coordinate 12,252,669 downwards.
TGATTTCTTCTTCTTGCCTAATGGCTCTGGATAAGGCTTTCAGGACTATATTAACAAGCAATGGTGAGAATGGCCATCCATGCCTGGTTTGAATCTTAGGGGAAATGCTTCTAGCTTTTCCTCATTCAACAGGATGCTGGCTGTAGGTTTGTCATGAATTGCTTTGATTGTGTTGAGGAATGTTTCTTCTATACTCAATTTGCTAAAGGTTTTCATCATGAAAGTATATTGCATTTTATCAATTGCTTTTTCTGCATCTATTGAGATAACCACATGATTTTTGTTCTTCAGTTTCTTAATGTGATGTATCACATTTATTGATTTGTGAATTCTGAACCATCCCTACATATCAGGGAGAAATCTCACTTGGTCCAGATGAATGCTCTTTCTGGTGTTATGTTGGATTTGATTAGCTAATTTTTTTGAAGATTTCTGCATCTATGTTCATCAGGAATATTTTCTATAGTTTTCTCTCTCTGTTGTATCTTTTTCTGATTTAGGAATTCAGGCGATGCAGGCTTCGTCAAAGGAGTTCAGGAGGATTCCCAACCTTTCAATTGTTTGAGTAGCTTGAGAAGAGCTGAAATTGCCTGTTCCTTAAATGTCTGGAGGAATTCAGCAGTAAAGCTGTTCAGCCCTGGGCTTTTCTTTCTTGGGAAGGTCTTTATTACTGATTCAGTTTTAGTCTTGGTTATATGGTCTGTTTAGATCTTCTATCTCTTCATGACTCAATTTTGTTAGATTGTATGTATCTAGGAATCTATCCATTTCTTCTAGGTTTTTCAATTTGTTGCCATACAGCTCTTTGTAGTAAAATTCTTGATGATTTTATTTCAGTGGCACCTGCTGCTACGTTTCCTTTTTCATCTCTGAGTTTATTAATTTGGATCTTCTCCCTCATTTTTTGGGTTATTTGGGCCAATGTTGATCAATTTTATCTTAAAAAAAAACAGCTTTCTTTTCACTGATCTTGTTTTCTGTTTCAATTTTGTTTATTTACTCTCTAATTTTAATTGGTTCTTTCCTCCTACCAATTTAGGATTTGGTTTGTTGTTTTTCTGGGTCTTGGAGATGCATTGATAGCTCATTTATTTGGTACCTTTCCTCAACTGACTTTTATAACTTCCAGCTGAATGGTGTCACTGTGTCTTCTGAAGGAAGAATTATTTTCGGTACTAAGGCATATAGTCCTGCAGAGCACGGGCCATGGGAACTTAAAGAAAAAAAATTTCTGGTGGGTTTTTATGAGTAATGGTGAGTAGTGCCACTGTCATTTCCACTCTTGATTCCTGGACCCATGAGTCCTAGATACTTGAAAAAGAGCAACACATAGCAGATGTGTCAAACAAAGTACACAAAGCATACAAAGTCATCTGGAGAACTTTGCCAAAACCCTGCAGAGTACTGCCACCTAGATGGCACTATCTTCAAAAGGTCATTCCACCATTGTATCAACTGCTTCAAGAGGTGGGGGACATGTTTGAATTCCAGAAAAACTGACTCATTTGTTGCATTTGTTTTGCTGTGAAATCAGTTCATTGACCAGACGCGAGGATGTATGAACACCATAATGGCCGTTCAGGATTCTGTAACTCTATAGATGATAGTTTTGGCAGAAGCACTGAATGCAGGGAATGGAAACTCATATCCAGAATGTCTATTTCAGGAAAATAGTGCCCCTTTCCATGATAGAAGCAATCCAGTGTAATCAACCTGCCACCAGGGTTGCTCACCTTGGGGAATAGTGCCATACTGGGTGAAACTTTGCTGCTGGCAAATTGGGCACTAAGTAGTGGCCATAGACAGACTGATCTCAGTAAATAGAAGTCCATGTGGCTGAGTTCACACATAACCCGCATGCCTGCCATGATGTCAAATGTGTTGATGAGTCCATGGGAAAATGCAAAGGTGGTTGGGGTAAGAAGTTGGCTGTTATTCACAGTACAGATCATCATATCCACCTGGTTAAAGGTCACCCTTTTGTGAAGATTCATAGGGGACACAAATATATTTGTGTTTTTTGTCCATACAGAGAGATTCATAGACAAATAATTTCCTCAAATGCCTTATAACCAATTTTAAAATCATGTTCCTTTTAAATCCCTGACCATCCAGCCAAATCTTTGACCACAGATCATAAAAAAGGATATAGTTGCATACACGGCCACTTCTCTTTGTGAGCAATGTAGAAAAACAGGAATACTGCATGAAGTTCTGCTTACTGGTACATGAAGTACCGCTTACTGCTTACTGTTGGGAGTTTCCCTTCACCATAGTCCATCAGGATTTCTCAGAAAGAGGCTACAGTTCTAGAACTGTTCACTACATGTAGCTCCTGAATATCATGTAGAACTGGCTGTAAATCAGGCTCAAGACCTTAATTCCTCTGTCAGTTAGCCATAGAGAACTCCCTGAAAGGCCATAGGTGAATGCTGGGAAAGAGAAGGTGGCATTACAGGAGTGGGGAGCATAGGCATCTGGACCACATCTCTGTATAACTTACTTGTATCCCCTGATCACCTATTTACCATTTGCCTTCGATGATGCAGTGCTGCTGTGTACACTCAATTTTACAGCTTTCTGAGAAAAATAGCAGTTTATGAGGGGAAGCTCAGCTCATATGGTAACCTGGTGACTCACGGTTAAGTCAAGTCTGCAGTCTTTACTAAGATCCAGTAGTAAAGCAAGACATATTGATCAAAAGAGAGTGGTTATATGAATAAGAATGGCAGGGATTTACCTAAAAACTCTGCAAATCTGTAGGAGTCTACCAGAGGCTCCAAACAGTAGTACAGTATCTCTCTCTGCCCAACACTTCAAGCATCATCAGATCTCCTGGACCATATGACTCAAGCAAAATGCATCTTTCTTAGCTACCTGGACCTACAGCAGGGCCTTCTTTTCTTCTGAGACCACTAAAAACTAGCTGTTTAAGTCATCAATAAATGGGCAGAGTAACACACCAAAATCAGGAATATGCTGCTTCTGGGATCCAAACAAGCCCATCAGATGCTGGGCCCCTTTTATTGGTTCTAAGAGGAGTCAGATGCAACAAATTATGTTTCACCTTAGAAGGGATGCCTCAGCATGTCCCATCCCATTGAACCCTGAAACTTTATTTCCCACCCTGTATAATGCAATTGCCTTACCCATGAGTATAGAGTAGTTACTATTCTTGCTCACTATAGTCAGACAACATAATGTCAACAATGTAATCATGACATTTTGTTGACAGGAAATGTGATCGAGTTCCCTGTGAACTAAAAGTTGACATAGGGCAAGAGTTCACATACCCTTAAAGGGTATGTATGTCTGGCCTTCCAAGCTGAAAGCAAATTGGTTTTGGTGGTTTTTTTTACCAACATGTATGGATAAAAAGTTATTTGCCAGATAAATAGCTGCACACAAGGTGTTCATTTGCTCACGTAATGAAATGATATCTCATACAGCAAATGCAGCTGGAGTCACCACTTGTCTAAGCTTAGGAAAATCCATTCATTCACCAACATCCACCTGTCTTCTGCAGAGGTCAACTAGGCAGGTTGAATCAGGTTATGCTGAGAATCCCATTCTTTGCCTCTTTCAGGTCACAGATGGTTTCACTAACCTCTGCAATTCCTTAAAAAATGTGGCATTGCTGCTGGCTTACTATGTTCCTAAGCAAAGAAAGTTGTAGTGGATTCCACTTGGACTTTTCTATAATAGCATTATACCACAGTCTGGGAAATAATAACCCCCAATTTTAACAAATGCTGAGTATAGCTATGCCGATTATGTATTCTAGAACTGTGGAAATAACAATACGATGGGTTTGGGAACCACAGGGGTCAGTCTGAGATGGACCTGAGTTAAAATTCAAAGTATAATCTTATGTCTGAAAGCTCCTGACAGGAAAGCCAGAGTGAACTTTTGGACCTCCTGGTATTAGTATCAACTCAAGGCTTTTGTCCAGTAGTCTCCAAAAGATCTGATTGTTTCCTTTTCAACCCCATGCACAGGAATCCTGATAAAAGACTGAAGATTTCTTTGAGGAAGGCTGGGAGAAGGATTATCATAATAATTTTTGACAATATACCATCATCCTTCTTCAAGGAGACCTGATCAAGGGGTCCTGGGACTGATCTGGGAATTCACTGTGAGGTTGTGATATTCTGTTTTTATGATTCAATTTAGATTTCAGTTCACTTGACCTAGAACTTTTCTGCTTATAAAAATCAATTATTAATTTAGTAGATTTTTATCTATTCCATTTCTTTTAATTAATTATTTTAAAGGCTGAGTTATAGAGAGCTAGAGGCAGAGAGAGCGAGAGAGGTCTTCCACTTGCTGGTTCACTCCCCAGATGGCCGCAATGGCCAGAGCTGTGCCTGTCTGAAGCCAGGAGCCAGGAGTTTCTTCCAGGTCTCTTGTGCTGGTGCAGGGGCCCAAGGACATGGGCCATCTTCTACGGCATTCCTAGATCATAGCAGAGAGCTGGATTGGAAGTGGAGCAGCCAGGGCTCGGACCATTACCCATATGGGATGCTGGTACTGCAGGTGGTGGATTTACCTGCTACACCGCAGTGCCCATCCCATATTCCATTTCTAAAAACACAGTGATCAACTAGCTAGCACCATAAGGTCTGCATTTCAGTCTATTTGACTGCTACTTTGACTCTGCTATACATTATGGTAGCCATGCCCATTTTGCATTTAATGGCTGAGTCCTACTGTTGGCTTTGCCATGCTGGGAATCCAATTACTCCTATTTGGGCTTCCCAATTCAGTGACTATAATTCCTGTTGTCAGGTCTGGCCCACACAGAAAAACAACCACAAAGCTCAGGAATGCTAGTGCTCTACTCACAAATTTGTCACCATAATGGTGAAAGGCAGATCTTTAGGATCCTTCAGTGTGGTCAAACAGGTCTTGAAAAATCCATGCCAACAATACATTCTCCGTAAACCTGTGACTCTTGCTACATAAAATCCAGCTGGTTCCAGCACCTCCAGTTCACTCACATGATACATCTTTTGGTCCATATTTTAGCCAACCAACTAAAATGTCAGGGAGGGCCTCTTCTTACTTGCAATGCTCAAATATTAAATACAGAATTTCTGCTTTGTAAAGCCCATACTAATGAATTCAGTATGATTCAATATTATATTTTTCCCACCATTATTACCCGACCCTGAATATGCATGTCTACTCATGGTCTTTCTCTGGAATTCTGTCTATATAAATCAGAACACTCAGAAGTTCTCTTGCATTATAATATACTTCTTCAATTGATGCATTTTGTACCTTAACTTTGGGGATCTTGAGTCATTTTACAGGTCTAGAAGCAAAGAGGAGTGGCTGGAAGATCAATGCATGGGAAGAGAAGATTCATCAGAATTTAGGGACTCATTGCTGTCAGCTTTATCAAGGTCTCATCATGTCTCCCTATTTCAACTTTTAGTATCCCATTTTCTCCAATCTACTCCCATGTTAACAGAGAATATCCTGCAAAGCAGAGTTCACCTTCCCTTGTAATTCAGCTAGTTTCTAGACAAGATTATGTATTTGGTTTTAAGCAATCTTGGTCCTTTGGCTACAGGAGATAAGTCTCCTTCAGGACACACACAGAAATTTCCAGGTCATTTGTGCTACACTTAAGCTGGGAATTCAAACCCCTAAGGTCATCATTTTCTCTCACTAGCTTGTTTTTCAATAATGGGAACAATGAGTCAATCATATTATATTTATTAATGCTCAAAATGGCTAAAAGAAGATTTTAAATATTCTCATCCCAAAGAAATAGTACTTGAGGTGATGGATATGCTAACTAATTTACCTCAATCATTGCACATATATACTCCATAAATATATTCAATTAGTATTTGCCAACTAAAAATAAAACTAAGAAAAGAAAAATGTTTGAAAAGTACTGTTTATACCATCACTCATCCTTACCAAATGGGGCTTGAACAGGAGTATTCAGTGGAGATATTTTGCATATTTCTGTTTCCAGATCATGCCATTGACCATCAGGGTTCTCTTTATCACTGGAAATAGTAATTATTATCTTTAAATTTAATCACAGTGGACAATCATTTTAGACACCCCAGAGTAGTTATAAAACTAGAAGAACTTAAAATTCTGTTTCTCTAGAACCACTCATTACCAATATCTGGAGAAATAAATTGTATCTGGAGACATGGATTATTATATGAATGAGAGGAGATAGATGATAAATCATATATAGATAGATCAATAGATAGGAATGTTAGATGTGAGAGATAGAGGTAATTGATTATAAGATATTGGCTTATGTTTCTGTAGGCTGAGAAATTCTAATATCTGTAAGCTAGAGATTCAGGAATCCAAAGGCTTGAGAATAAGGAAAGTAAATGCTATATGTTCCAGTTTAAATATGAGTCTGAAAGTAGGAGAAGATAAATATCCCAGCTTAAAGACCACAGGCTGAGGAAGCCAACTGTTTCTTGGTCAACTTTTTTTCTCTTCAGGCAATCAACAGATTGAGGCCCATCCACACGGGGAAGACAATCTGGTCTACTCACACTAGTGATTCAAATATTAATCTCATCCAGACACACACTCACAGACACAGTTGGAGTAATGTTTAATCAAATACTTGAACACACAGTGGCTCAGTCAAATTGACACATGAAGTTAATCAGCACACCTAGTTTATTCTTATTGTCTTGAGTCACAGTCCTGGAAAGGCCTTAGTTGAAATCACCTGTGTAGATCAGGGGAGCTGCTACAACAGAAATACACCCAGCAAGCCCTCACTGAGACATCACTAGTAAGGAACAAAAATTTCATTTTCAAAACATAGTGCAGGGATCCTAAGAAAGGAGCACTGAATCTATGAAACTCCTACTGGCACTTACAATGCCTAGAAAGACAGGAAGGTATATTACATTTCTAAGAACACCAAAAAGGAAACCTCCTGAAGTGAAATGGACACTATGGGAAACGGTGACTTGATCAGCATAGCCCTGACTGTTAATGAACAACTTAATACATTATCCCTCTTAGTAGTTTTTTTTGTCTGTTCTACTTAATATGACTGGTTTAATTCTGTAATTAATACACAGTTATTCTTAAGTGTTGAAATTAACTGAAATGTGATCCCTGTTAAACATAAGAGTGGGAATAAGAGAGGGAAGAGATGTATAATTTGGGACATGCTCAAGCTGACTTGCCCCAAATGGTAGAGTTAGAAACATACCAGGGGATTCCAATTCAATCCCATCAAGGTGGCATGTACCAATGCCATCTCACTAATCCAAGTCATCAATTTCTGTTCACAATTGATCATAATGAAAGGACTAAGAGTCAAAGGGAGCACATAAACAAGTCTAGTACCTGCTAACACTAACCGATAGAATAAATAAAGGGGAGAGTGATCCAACATGGGAAGTGAGATACTCGGCAGACTCATAGAATGGCAGATGTCCTAAATAGCACTCTGGCCTCAGAATCAGCCCTAAAGGCATTCGGATCTGGCTGAAAAGCCCATGAGAGTATTTCAGGCATGGAAAGCCAAGACACTCTGGCAAAAGATCTCTGTGAGTGAGATCCCAGTGGAAAGAACAGGTCTTCAAAGAAGGAGGTACCTTTCTCTGAAGGGAGGAGAGAACCTCCACTTTGACTATGACCTTGTCTAAACAAGATAAGAATCGGAGAACTCAGAGGGCTTCCATAGCCTTGGAAACTCATGACTGGAGCATAGGGAGATTACTGATGCCATAGACAGGAGTGTCAATTGGTAAAGTCAACAACAGGAGTCACTGTGCACTTACTCCTCATGTAGGATCTCTGTCCTTAATGTGCTGTACATTGAGATTTAATGCTATAACGAGTACTCAAACAATATATTTCACTTTGTGTTTCTATGGGGGTGCAAACTGTTGAAATCTTTACTTAATGCATACTAAACTGATCCTCTGTAAAAAAAAAAAAAAAGAAATTATCAACTCCCAACTTGACTCTCACTGGGATTAAACATGACAATAGGTCTGATCTGATTACATCATCATTTAAAAAAATCATCTATTATTTTTCACTTTATGTTTCTGTGTGGGAGCAAACTGTTGAAATCCTTACTTAATGTATACTAAGCTGATCTTCTGTATATTAAGATAATCAAAAATGAATCTTGATGTGAATGGAAGGGGAGAGGGAGTGGGAAAGGGGAGGGTTGTGGGTGGGAGGGACGGTATTGGGGGGGAAGCCATTGTAATCCATAAATCGTACTTTGGAAATTTATATTCATTAAATAAAAGTTAAAAAAAAAGAAAGCTAATCTCACTGTTGGTAAATAAGAAGCCTGAGGATGGTGTAGATCTCCTTTTCCTATAGATCAATTCATGAAGTCCTCTTTGGACACTCTGGAATGTCCATCTCACCTGGCTCCCTCAACTAACACTCATGCATATCTACCTTTCTTTCCCTGCAGCTGCTCTGCTACTTTGCTACTGCTTTGGCTCCGATGGGATCCACGTATAGAGCTGTCAGCGACTTTAAGGTTTTATGCATCACCAAAGAAAGCTGAATTTAGATGTTCAAGGCAAAGCTCTGAAGCATCAACTGACTCTATGGGAGCTAAAGCTACACCAAGGGTCCAAATTTTTTTTTTGACAGGCAGACTGGACAGTGAGAGAGAGAGACAGAGAGAAAGGTCTTCCTTTGCCGTTGGTTCACCCCACAATGGCCGCCGCGGCCGGCGCACCGCGCTGATCTGATGGCAGGAGCCAGGTGCTTCTCCTGGTCTCCCATGGGGTGCAGGGCCCAAGCACTTGGGCCATCCTCCACTGCACTCCCAGGCCACAGCAGAGAGCTGGCCTGGAAGAGGGGCAACCGGGACAGAATCCAGCGCCCCAACTGGGACTAGAACCCGGTGTGCCGGCGCCACTAGGCGGAGGATTAGCCTAGTGAGCCACGGTGCCGGTCAAGATTTTGACATAGAGCATTACCAGCTGGGATACACTGGAGAAGTTTTTAAAATCCCCATTTCTCAGTTTCCTCATTTATAAAAGATGGACAGGAATAGTACCCAGAATAGAGTTTTTGTGAAGACTGAGTAATTTTACAGGTATAGTATTTAAAAGAATATCTGGAAAAAGTAGTCCCTCCTTTTTTCTTCTATTTTGAAATGTGTATAAAACTAATTCTTTCACAAGTAGTTATTTCTTTTTTTTTTAATTTGACAGGTAGAGTTATAGATAGTGAGAGAGAGACAGAGAGAAAGGTCTTCCTTCCGTTGGTTCACTCCCTAATGGCCGCCACGGCCGGCACTATGCCAATCTGAAGCCAGGAGCCGGGTGCTTCCTCCCAGTCTCCCATGTGGGTGCAGGGACCTAAGCACTTGGGCCATCCTCTGCTGCCCTCCTGGGCCACAGCAGAGAGCTGGACTGGAAGAGGAGCAATGAAGACCAATACCCGATGCCTCAACGGGGACTAGAACCCAGGGTGCTGGCATCGCAGGCGGAAGATTAGCCAAGTGAGCCACAGCACCAGCCACAAGTTGTTATTTCTTCTCATGGCACACAGTTGATATGCTTTATGCTAACAAAATCTCTCTTGCCCTCCTCTTTTATTCTGAATTTTACAAACTGTCTCTTTGCTATGCACTTAACTATCCCCTCAAATTTCAGCTGTTGAATCCTTTACTCCCAATGTGATGACATGTGGAGATGAGGACTTTAAAAGTATTAGGTTTGTATCAAGATATGAAAATGGGGTCTTCAAATTTGATTCAGTCCCCTTCTAAGAAGAGACATCAGAGAGCCGGGTTTCTGAATCTCAATCTTTCTCTCTCTCTCTTTTTGTGTTTGTGTGTGTGTGTGTGTGTGCGTGTGTACACAGCAAGAGAATAACTATTTTCAAGCAAGGAACACCAGATATAGACTGACACCTTGATCTTAGATTTTCCATCTCCAGAACTGTGAGAAATAAATTTCTATTATTTAAACCCCTTGGACTACAGTACTTTCTTACTGAGCCTGAGCCTTAGAGGGTGGGAGGGAACGAGTGCACAAAAAGCCTACCTGATTATATGAAACAAGGCATGCCCCTTTTTTCAAGCTAAATCCCTGGCTAATCACAAAGGGAACAGCTCATATCTCTGTATAAGTCAAATAGTAAGAATTAGAGAGTTTATGTCAGAAGATTGATCCAGTGGGAAATCCTTAGATCCTGCCCTTGTAAGCACCACAGAAGTATTTGCTATTATTTTAAGTATACTATACATGTATCATTGTATTAGGGTATCATTGTTTTTAGGGTAGTGAGGAATGACAACTAGAAGAACAATTCAGAAAGGAAGACATCATGCATAAAAGCCTAAACATTCGCAGAAAACTAAGAATTCCAGAGAAGCAGGAAATCAAAGGCTGAGGCCACTAAGCAAAATAGAAGCCTCAGTAAACAGATTTGAGGATTCCTAAGCAAGTGACATCTGGTCACACCAGTTGGCTGCTACTATTGTACTCTCTAGAGTCTGAATATGGGTATTTTAGAAAGGAGGCACTTGCAACAGAGAGCGATGAAAAACTGAAAAACAGAAAAATGAACTTTACCTGCAGTAAGAAAAGAATGAAACCCACAGATCCTTTCTTGGAACTGTTCTTGCAAGGGCATGAGAAGAGGCCTAATCCCATTGATTAGGAATCACAGCGCTTTGTATGAACACTTGGATCATCGTAACTTCCTAGGAATAGCTGGCAACAAGGAGCCTGAAGTAAATGTTTGATTTTGGAGCAGTGAGGACTACAAGATATATAATACCATAAACCACCTTAAAATTAGAGCAATTCCCATAATATAGGCTTAAGTAGATTGGAAATTAAGGAATCTAAGAATATGGGAACAAAGTAATGAACAAGTACATGCCATCCATGTAGGAATGGGTTAGCAAGTGGATAGTTCTAGTTACCTTGAAGTAAATAAACAGGGTAAAATGACTTGTCAACTGACTCAGGGTGATACTTCCAAGCCATGGAAATACATTTAATGACAAAGATCCAAACAAAACGAACTTCAGAAACAATGCAATGTAAAGCAACACAAAGCATCTGGACATCATGATTAGAATGATAATAAGAGAAATATACTCATTGCTAATGTTTTATTATTTCTACAATTTAGTTAGCATGTGCTATACGCTAGGTACCTTATAATTCACTCAAAATAATTGTATATAATAACTATTATTCTCATATAAGAAATACAATGTTCTAATGAATATGTAAGTCATATAAATATGTAAGTTAATAGATAATTTCACATAGATCTTATAACTAGTAAATTAAAAGGTTTGGAATTGATTCTAGGTTGTTACGCTCCAAAAGATTGATTTTTCACTGTATCAACATAACTAGCTTGCATGAATTAAAGCATAATAACAAATTAAAGTGATCTTTTTTGAATACGTCAGATAGTTATGAGATGCCGTTCTAGTCACTGAGTAAAAGAGAGAAAAAAAGGGATACTGTAAAGTACATTGAAATAGAGAATGCTTGTTTCAGGGAGCACTAACCCAACATCAAAAGGTGTGCATGAGGATGACTGCCAGTTAGATTCCAGAGTCACAGAAATTGAATGAAACTAGACCAATTTCAGAGAAAAAAATTTTAAGGGAAAATTTCTAACTGAAAAGTGACTAGAGACCAATATTACAGTATGTTCCAGACCAGTAGTCAGGTCCTTAGATCCCCAGCTCTGGTCCTTTTACTTATTAACCTTCTAGGGATCTTGATCACTCCTGGGATTCTATGACTCTGTGACTCTATGGTTCTGTAATTCTAAGATAAAGCACAAAAAAATGCCAGTGTTCCAGACAGCCTCTGGACAGTAAAAGAACATGATCTAGACTGAAGAACCAGACAAGTCATTTTCCTCCAGTTCAAAATATCAACTATACCATCATGAACTCAAGAGATGCACATAGTCCTGTATTTTTGATATTTCCTCCAGAGATCACTGTTCCGGATTATCAATCAACAGTCATTACAGCTACATCCTATGAGTCTCAAAGCCCCTTGGAGAAATTACTTGTTGGAAGAATGAAAATCTCAGGGGTAAGAATTATTCCAAGTAAGTTCTATTAAGGGTGGGAAAAGGATAGGAAAAGATATCTGATGACACATGTTTTAAGGTAGGAGTCAATTCTGACTTATCCTCACTCAACTCAGGAAGTATGGATTATATTTCTATACTAATTAAGAACAAGCAAAGGTTTCTGGGCTCTTTAAATCAGTCTCCTAAGTATCTGTGATATTTTTCTTTCAAAGAAAGGAAACTGAAAATCAAGCAGAAGGCAACAGTCTAGATTCTATATCCTGGGTTATTATATACTACAATTTTATAGTTGCCCAATCAAAAACCAGAATTCACAATTTGATGACATGACAAATATGTATATTTTTATATATGGGGCTTTTGCAGAATGTCCTCTTAATACCATAAGCATTCTGCTCTTTATCCATCCACCTATTTACTCCATAAGCAGCAATTTACTTTTATTTACCAAATTGTAACCAAGATAATAAGGGGAGGTTGTAATGTGGCCCTTATCTTCTAAAACATCTTCCCTTTCAATCCTCAGCGTCCAGAATTGAAAACTCAAAGAAATTAGTCTTTTTCAGAAATAAAAGTAGAGAAAACATAGCTCACCAACATACAGAAGAGGGCTATACACCCATACTGCTTGAGCATCTATTCTTATTTAAGAGAATCTTAACCTCTGCTAAAGAGCTCAAGTTATTTTAACAAATAGTTATTGAATTTTGTGCAAAGAACTGTGTTGGACACCATAGGGGATGCATAAATAAACACAATATAGTTTCTTTCATTGAGGAGGAGAAATATATAAATTTGAAGTAATAATAAAATGAAAACATTAAAAAATACATTTCGGTGGAGCATCTAGTAAGAGCCATAAATGGTGGTAGTGATGGGAGGATCCAGAAAGAGAGAGAGAGAAAGTTACTTTCAGCCAAGAGATGAGACAACTTCACCAAATATTTGGCATTGAATCTGGGCTCTGAAGAAGTGATGTGATTTCAGCCAGTGAAAACAAAAAGCAAGGAGGGGAGCAGAATATTCCCAATGGAGAAAGCATCATTCATAAATGCATGGAATAGTAGAGGTTGGAAATGAGAAAGGAAAGCTAGGAGAAATCAATCTGGGATGAAAAGATGTGAGAGGATCGAAAATATAGGAAATAAGAAACAATTAGGATGGGAAAGATAAACCACGGTAAATCACACAACTGAGTATTATTCAGTGCTTAAAGAAGTGCACCATCCAGCCACTAAGAGATACAGAGGAGCCTTAAACACACGCTGCTGCACGAAAAAAGGTCAACTTTAAAATGCTACATACTGCATGATTCCAGCTATATGGCGTTCTTGAAAAGATAAAAGTATGGAGACATTAAAAAGGTCAGTGACTACCAAGGAATCTGCAGGAGGCAGGTAGTAATGAACAGGCAGAGCACAGGGGATTTTAGGGCCAGGAAAAGTGTGACACTGACACTATTGTAGTAGATCCATGTCAAAACTCAGACAATGTGCAGTACAATGAACTAAGCCTAATGTAAACTGTATGCTTTGGTTGACTATGTGTCATCAACTGTAACAAAAATACTCCACTGACATGAGATGTTGCTCATAGCAGGAATGGCTGAGTGGAGTAAGCTGCAGGGTAACTTTCTGTGCTTTATCCTCTATTTTGCTGTGAATCTACAACTACTCCAAAATATAATATTCATTAATTTGGACAAAATGGTAAGTATGGAAAATTCTATGTTGTGTATCTTAACATGTTAAAAAGAAACACACACACACACACACAATGAGGCCAGCATTATACTGTAGTGGGTAAAGTGGCCACCTGCAATGCCAGCATCCCATATGGGCACCATTTTAAGTCCCAGCTGCTCTACTCCCAACCCAGCTCCCTCCTAATTGTCTGGAAAAAGCACTGGAAGATGGTTCAGGTGTTTGGGTCCTGCCAGTCATATGGAGACCCGGATGAAGCTCCAGGCTCCTGGCTTCAGCCTGGTCCAGCCCTTTCCATTCTGTAGCCATTTGGGGAATGAAACAGTGGATGAAAGATCTTTCTCACTCTGATCTTCAAATAAATTTTGTCTTATTTTTAAAGATGTATTTATTTATTTTAAAGGTGGAGTTCACAGAGAGAGGGGGCAGGAGAGAAAGAGATGCTCTGTTTGCTTGTTCACTGCCAGTCCTCCAAGCCTACTGAAGCATTATCACATTCCTGGACCCAGAGCACTCCCATATCTTTGGCTTATTTGTCTTTCTCCCTGCTAATCAAATCTTGTGGTAAAAGAAATTCATTCAGAAAAGAGTTTTAAAGAATACACATTTCTAGCTTCCAACTCTCTCAAAACTGTGGTTCAGCAGTTTAGGTTTGAGGCCTCGGGACTTGGTGTGTATTTCCTACAGCTTGTTTGCTTGTTCTAATAATTATGTGGATTGGTAATTAATTATCTCACTTTATAACATTTGTAAGAATGGAATATAGAAGTTTCATTCTTGGCAACTGGGTTTCTGGTTTTCCTGTTCATATTTCTGGTTGTTTTCTTAGTTTCTAAATATTTATTTTATATGTGTGTCTGTGCGTTTATGTGTATTTTAAAAGATATACTTGAGGGGCTGCTGTTGTGGCATAGGGGGTCAAGGTACAGACTACATGCCAACATCCCATATGGGTGCTGGTTTGAGTGCCAGATGCTTGATTTCTGATCTGCTAATGTCCTGGGAAGGCAGTGGAAGATGGCCCAAGTACTTTCTGATCGTCTACTTCTGTTTGAGTCCAAGCCTATATGGTGATTTAGAATTCAGTGCTTCTCAGATGTTCACAATAATTTAGATCATTTCACAAACCACTAAATATCAGATGCAGGGATTAATAAAAGGCCCAGGAGCACTGCCAGTGGAATTCTACTGTCCTTCCCTAACTTACAAAAAAAAAGTAACCGCATTTTTCCCGAAAGAAGATATTCTACATGGAAGAGAACCCACCACTTTGCTTTTCCCTCACTGTGACTTCTTTTATTTACAGACTCTCCAGATCCTGCTTGGGATTATGAACTTTTCTTTTGGAATGATTTTCCTTTTCACTTTGGTACAACCATACCCAAGGTTCCCCTTTATATTTATTTCAGGATATCCATTCTGGGGCTCTGTTTTGGTGAGTATAATCAACCAAGGATGTTTGGGAATTCTTAGTTACAAAATAAACCAGATTTGGCTATAGGAGAAGCTTTGAAAAGAGGGAGGGGGTGCCCAAACATTACCTTTATTGAAATCATTTCCCCATTAATTCATCAGAGTTAGTAATATACCATCACTGGGTCTTGAAGTTTCTTTGGGAATTTTCTTTTATGTCTTGAAGTTGCTCATTTCTCTGTTCATCCATTCAGAATTACTTATTATTCATTATAAGCCACATATAGAAAGAAAAGTAATGAGAATCCAAAGGTTAGTACATAATCCCTTCCTTCAAAGGGCTCTCCATCTAGCAAGAAAGAAAACATGCAAAGGCAGTGTGATAAATGATTGTTATGCATGCTCAGAAAGCAAGCAAAGATGAAAATGCACTTTATTCTTTAAAGAAGTTGGGAAGTCACTTCTCAGATATGCCTTTTTTGCACAGAGGCATTTAATGTAGCACATTTAGAAACATTCAATAATCATTAATTTAGCACCCAACTCAGTGCCAGAGAATGGACAGGCTGAGGGCATGGACAGAATGGAAAGAAAAGGTCAGTCCTTTGTCCTTCCCCTGTAAGTGGGAAGTCAGATATTTTCCACAGTGTATGATGAGTAACGATAGGCAGAGGGGCTGCCTCTACAGGAAAAGCACCTAATTAGGGAGGATACCCCAGAAATATTTCCAGTTTGACCGAGTTTTAAAGGATGAGTGACGAGTCAAGTGAGGACACACACAAAAGAATGGGATAAGGAATGCTTGGGTGTAAAGGCTGGGGATACCTTGCAGCCCACCAAGGGAGAAGCAAGAGCAAGGATGGACATATGGCAAAGAGTCTTCTTATTCTGTGAACGATACTGATTCAGCACAAAGAATAAGGGTTGAACTGATGAGCTACCAAAATATTACCAAATTTAAACGTGGGTTATTATCATCATATTTGAAGTTTCCATTAGATAAAATGCTCTGCATTTGACTTATCTCCATGGAAATTCTTTTTTTTAACTTTTATTTAATGAATATAATTTCCAAAGTACGGCTTATGGATTACAATGGCTTCCCCCCATAACGTCCCTCCCACCCGCAACCCTCCCCTTTCCCACTCCCTCTCCCCTTCCATTCACATCAGGATTCATTTTCGATTCTCTTTATATGCAGAAGATCAGTTTAGCATACATTAAGTAAAGCTTTCAACAGTTTGCTCCCACACAGAAACATAAAGTGAAAAATACTGTTTGAGTACTAGTTATAGCATTAAATCACAATGTACAGCTCACTAAGGACAGAGATCCTACATGAGGAGTAAGTGCACAGTGACTCCTGTTGTTGACTTAACAAATTGACACTCTTGTTTATGGCATCAGTAATCACCCTAGGCTCTTGTAATGAGCTGCCAAGGCTATGGAAGCCCCATGAGTTCACCAACTCTGATCATATTTAGACAAGGCCATGGTCAAAGTGGAAGTTCTCTCCTCCCTTCAGAGAAAGGTACCTCCTTCTTTGATGACCCATTCTTTCCACTGGGATCTCACTTGTGGAGATCTTTCATTTAGGTTTTTTTTTTTTTTTTGCCCCAGAGTGTCTTGGCTTTCCATGCCTGAAATACTCTCATGGGCTTTTCAGCCGGATCCGCATGCCTTAAGGGCTGATTCTGAGGCCAGAGTGCTGTTTAGGACATCTGCCATTCTATGAGTCTGCTGTGTATCTCACTTCCCATGGTGGATCGTTCTCTCCCTTTTTTATTCTATCAGCTAGTATTTGCAGACACTATTCTTGTTTACATGATCCCTTTGGTTCTTAGTCCTATCATTTTGATCATACCAGGGGATTCCAATTCAATCCCATCAAAGTGGCATGTACCAATGCCATCTCACTAGTCCCAGTGATCAATTTCTGTCCATGGAAATTCTTGCGACTGTTTTTCAGAATTACTAGCATATGAGTTGCATCACCGCTTTATGTCCTTGTCCAATCAAACCCATTAGATGCAATAAGACAGAATCGATCTTATTGGCTATAAACTGATTTGATGAATGTCTGATGCTATCAAGGCTGAGTCAACAATGGCTACATAGGAAGATGGATGACAGAACTAAAACCCAGGGAAGTTTTAAAACTTCTCATGTTCACACAAATTATTTCAGCTAAATAATTGACTTCTAATCCAACGTTTAGTTTACAGTTCACTGTGAACAGTCATACAAGGCAGCTTACCCTTTTCACTGCCTTGAGGATTGTGATCTCAAGAACATAGAAAGGAAATGTGCAGAGGTCTATTCTGTCAAAACTCCTTAACTTTAGCTACAGATGTTCATCACTAAGATATTTATTCTTTTCAACAGTTCATTAATTCTGGAGCTTTTCTAATTACATTGAAGAGAAAAATGACAAAAACTCTGGTGAGTTATATTTCTATCTCATTAATAATGTAGGATCTCTGTCCTTAATGTGTTGTACTATGTGAATTAACGGTAAAACTACTACTTAAACAGTACTGTATACTTTGTGTATCTGTGTTGGGTGTAAACTGTTGAAATCTTTACTTAGTATATACGAAGTTGATCTTCTGTATATAAAGATAATTGAAAATTAATCTTGATAAAGAATGGGATGAGAGAGGGAGTGGAAGATGGGATAGTTGCGGGTGGGAAGTAGGTTATGGGGGGGAAAGCCGCTATAATTTGAAAGTTGTACTTTAGAAATTTATACTTATTAAATAAAAGTTGGAAAAAAGTATAACTTCAAAATAATTTATTCTAGCCTTGAAAGTTAATTTAGAAAGTTATTAGGCCACTAATAATTCCATAAACTGCTAATGATACTAATCAATGGCTTCCTGCCTTCATAGAATCATAAATTAGTGCCAAAAGAGCATTTTCTAGGCTATCCAGTTGATTTCTTATTTTATGTATGAAGACACTGAGGTATAGAGTAATTCAATGACTTATCCAGTTGTGCCAGTCAATTAATGATAGAATAGGCATCAATATTCCAAGTATCACATTAATTCATTCTTTCTGAAAGTATTTGTGATACCTATTGCATTATGGACATTTTGACAGGCACTAGTTTGTTTGCCTCATATGAAAGACACACTATAGACAACTTAATTAAATCCTATGCCAAATTTGGAAATAAAGAATATACTAGGAAATAAAGAATACACTGTTATGTTGACTAGGTTTAGCTTAGTGGTTAAGATATCCATATCCCACATCAGAGTACCTGGGTTTGTTACCTGGTTTCGGCTCCTGACTCCAGCTTCCTACCAGTGTAGACCCTGGGAGGCAGCAGTGATAGCTGAAGTAATTGTACAGGTAGTCACATCAGAGACCTGGATTGCATTTCTGGCTCCTGACTTCCAGCTGTTACAGGCATTTGTAGAGTGAACCAGCAAATGGGAGCATTCTCTTTCTCTCTCTTTCTCTCTGAATTAAACAAACCAATAATTTTTAAAAGGGTTAAACTATTAATGAGTGTAAAATTATAACTTGTAGATAAATTATAAGCAAAATATTTTATTAACGCAAAGAATTAAAGTAAATTAATAAGTCAATAAATTATTTTTGGCAAAAAAAATCTCCTGTAAGTTTGTAGTTATAGGAAGAAATAACAATGGCAAAGAAACTTAACTGTTAAACACAACAGTTCTTAAAACAAAACCATAGATAAGCCATGACTTTCATTAGAGCATCAAAATGCAATGCAACACATCCTATACCTCTTTTGTTCTGTGTGCTCTCCTATCCCCAACTGGGTGGGATGTAACTTAGGCACAGAATGGGATGCAAAAAGTTGTTACAAGTTCACTGGATCCCCTTATTCTGTAGAAAAGGTCCTGAAGTCCAAAGAAATGAGATTTGCACACATTCACACAGCTGGTCTGTGGCACTTTAAGGCTCCTAAGCCTGCTCTCTGGGCTCCCCAGTCCATCACTTTGTCTATGGTGAGTCACTGTGTTATGTTCTTATTCTATTTCAGATGAAAGCAAGCCAAATAATGAATTCTCTTAGTGTTCTGGGAGCAATAGCTGGAATCATTCTCCTCATATTTGGTTTCCTTCTAGACCAAAACTACATTTGTGGTTATTCTCAAGAAAGTGATGAGTGTGATGCTATTACTGTGATATTCACTGTAAGTATTTGCATTTTTTGATTGAGGAGTAAATGGTTTATTCAGAAAGATTTATAAGTACCATCAAGATAATGTTTTGGGCATACATTTTTTTTTATTTCACCAACACATGAAACCCATAACACTTGATAAATGTTAAACCAAGCATTATAAAATAAAAAAGCACATTGTAATACCCACCTTGAGGAATTCACATAAGACACAAAATATGTACACAGATGATTATAAATATAAGGTGATAAATATAACAGTGTGTTGTGGTTCATAATCCTAGAGGTACATTAGAATCTCAAATGGAATGTTCTTATGGTTTTTTATTTGGTCTTGTTATTTAGACTGGACTTATGAAAAAGTATAGTGGGCTTAAAACAAACATTTATGTTTGCTTATTAAAATTAAGATAAAGGAATGTAAAAAATACATTGCCACACAGAATAAGAAAGAGAAGACGTATCAAAAGTTCCTGAGAAAACTAAAAAGTACCTAAGGAAAAGGGGGATCCTAATGGAAGTAATATATTAAGTAATATATTTCATATGGCAGATTCTAAGAAACACTAGTATTTTAATGTGCTAGGACCACAGAAAGTAAAGGTGGAAAAGAGAAACTAGGGAGTCTCATCTTAGTAATGGTGAAGTGGAATATCTGAATCAACCTTTCTCTAAAGCAAAAATGCTACATTAAAAAAAAAAAAAAAAACAGAGGCTGGCACTGTGGTGCAGTGGGTTAAAGCCCAACACGGCAGCATAGGCAACCCATATGGGTGCCATTTCAGGTTTCAGCTGCTCCACTTTGCTAATGTGCCTGTGAAGGGGGCATAGGATGACCCAAGTCCCTGGAACCCTGAACCCATGTGGTAGACCCGGAGGAAGCTTCTGGCTCCTGGCTTTGGATCAACTCAGCTCCAGCCATTGTGGCCATTTCAGGAATGAGCCAGCAGATAAAAGACCTTCTCTCTCTTTATCTCTCTCTGTAACACTGTCTTTCAAATAAATAAAAATAAATTTAAAAAAGATCTCTTTAAAGAGAATACTAGAAATACTACATTATTTTTTAGATGAAAGCCAATTATCTCAAATTTATAAATGAAATGCTGAAGAGTGAGAAAGTGACTTATACTTTAAAGCAATTTTGGCAATGTTTCCCATTTGGAATCTGATCCATGTGAAATGAAAGAAAAAGAAGTCAAAGCTCAGTGTCTACTCAAGACTGGAGACTTAGAAGATACCTTCTACAAATGACCTAGACTGCTGATACTACTACACTCCTCATGTAAGAACAAAGAGCCACACAAAGTACCTGCCCAATAACAACAAAAAAGAATTTCTGAACAAAGTGAATAAAGTAAAAGTATTTGAGAAATTTTAGCCACAAACCAAGTCCGCTGACAAATTCGTCCTATCTCACCCTCAACAGATAGAAGTAACAAAGCCTGTGTTCCATTGCATAGTGGGGATGACTAAAGTTCATAATAATTTATTATATGATATAGAAACAACTAGAAGAGAAGAGCTGAGTCCAAACACAAAAGGTTCTAAACATGAAAGTAAGGAAATGGAAAAGCAAGTTGCCTGGTTTGATCATTTTATGGTATATATTTGTGTTGAAATACTATGTTGAGGGGCTGCCGCTGGGTAAAGCTGCTGTCTGCAGAGCCGGAATCCCATATGGGTGCTGACTTGAGTCCTAGCAACTCCACTTCCAATACAGCTCTCTTCTATGGCCTGGGAAAACAGTGGAAGATGGCCCAAGTCCTTGGGCTCCTGCACCCATGTGGGAGACTCAGAAGAAGCTCCTGGCTCCTGGCTTCGGATCGGCTCAGCTCTGGCTGTTGCAGCCATTTGGGGAGTGAACCAGTGTATGGAATACTGATTCTCTCTCTCTCTGTCTCTCTCTCATTCTCGTTATCTGCCTCTGCCTGTCTGTAACTCTGACTTTCAAATAAATAAACTTTAAAAAAAAATATTGTGTTGCACTCCCTAAAATGTACAAGTATTATATGTTAGTCAAAAATGTTATAAAATAATAAAGGAGAGGGTGAGGTAAATAATGAAGAGCAAATAAAAGTTACCACAAAAGAAGTAAGGTTTTTAACATGAGGTATTTTCAGCTCTACAAAAGAAATCTCACTGTTTTCTCATAAATTTTTTCCATCACCATATTTATTCAGTTATATGTATCTTTTTATTTAAACATATCTCAATAAAGTTTACCTTAAAGAAAAAAGAATTAAATCATATTTCACGGAGATAGGAAATACAAAAAAAAAAAGGACAGAGGTATTAAACAGACAGTGAAAAGGTCTAACATAAATTGGAACAAGGCAGTCAAAGTTGGAGAAAACAGAGTAGCTTTTCAAGTCATGGTTTCTGTTTCATTCCTCAATTCTTGGCCATCTTACCTAAAACCAAAAGAATTAAACTTTTAAAAAATGATACCAAAAAAGGTACAAAAAGGCAAAAGGAAAAGTTACTACACTGAGAGATAACTTCTCCAAAGCAGCAATAGTAAGAAGACAACTGGATATTTCCATGTGCTGGCAAGTTACTGCCAACAAATGATCTATCGTTGTCCATTAAAATGTCCCACACGGAAGAAGGAGAAATGAAGAATTTCAGAGATACAAAAACTGAGTTTGCGTCCTGAAGGCCCCCTTCAGCATAAAAGGTATAAGAAAGGATAAACTCTGAACAGAAGGATGATTACAACACAAAATGGAAGAAGAAACTAAGAACAAAGACTATGATAAAAATGTAAGCAAATACAAATGAATATCACTTGAATATACATATGGATTTTAAAGATAAACATGCAAAATAGCAGAAAACATTCATATATAAGGGCAGATGGAAGAAAACTGTATTTTTTATATTTGCTATGTTTCATAAACTTTAGATATTGGTAATTTAAGTATGTTTTAATGCTTATAGCACTTTCAAGAACAAGAATCTATATATAGCAGATATATTTAGTCTACTATACCCCAAAACAACAGAATATACATTTCTGTAGTGCATACTAAGAAAAAAATAAGCAGGCATTGAAAATAAAACACAGATTAAAACCAAAGAATGAAGTCCTACAGTGTATGCGCTATGCAATAAAACCATACACAACCATGAAATAATTTCAAACCCCTTACATGGTCATATGTTAAGCTATATACTTCCGAGTTTCATTTGTGAAGGGACAATATACTCTAGAATTAGAGGAAAAGGAAATAAACTAGCCTTTTTTTTTTTTTTTTTTGACAGGCAGAGTGGACAGTGAGAGAGAGAGAGAGAAAGGTCTTCCTTTTGCCGTTGGTTCACCCTCCAATGGCCGCTGCGGCCGGCGCACTGCGCTGATCCGATGGCAGGAACCAGGTACTTATCCTGGTCTCCCATGGGGTGCAGGGCCCAAGCACTTGGGCCATCCTTCACTGCACTCCAGGGCCACAGCAGAGAGCTGGCCTGGAAGAGGGGCAACCGGGACAGAATCCGGCGCCCCGACCGGGACTAGAACCCGGTGTGCCGGCGCCGCAAGGCGGAGGATTAGCCTAGTGAGCCGCAGTGCCGGCCATAAACTAGCCTTTTAAAATTGAAATTCATCCCTGAATTATGTTGATCAACATAAACTTTCCCTAACTTAACTATTAGATGGAAGAAAAATAATTTCTAGAGAAAAAGAGCATCATTTAGAATGTCTACCATTTTCACACACAAGGTTTGATTAAAAATAATACCAGCCATGCCAGAAAACAGTACTGAAAGTGTAAAGTACAAATAAAAATTAGAGAAATGGAATACATATGGCAGAGTTATCAGACATAAACTTAAAAACAGCCATGGCTATTATGTTCAAGAAAGGGGGGCTGGCGGTGGCTCACTAGGCTAATCCTCCACCTGAGGTGCCGGCACACCAGGTTCTAGTCCCAGTTGGGATGCCAGATTCTGTCCTGGTTGCTCCTCTTTCTGTCCAGCTCTCTGCTGTGGCGCGGGAAGGCAGTGGAGGATGGCCCAAGTGCTTGGGCCCTGCACCCAAATGGGAGACCAGGAGGAAGCACCTGGCTCCTGGCTTTGGATCTGCGTAGCTCAGGCCGTAGCGGCCATTTAGGGGATAAACCAACGGAAGGAAGACCTTTCTCTCTGTCTTCTCTCTAACTCTGTCTGTCAAAAAAGGGGGGGGGGCAAATTGGATAATATTGCCAAAATACTGATATTAATGAGAAAGAATCAAAATGAATTTTAGAACTGAAATTTTTGAAATCTGATGTTAGGGGTTCAACAAATAGTGTCAATAGCATTCAGTAAGCATGTAAAAATGTGCTCAGTATTAATAGTCATCAAGGAAATGCAAATAAAATCAATATAAGACACCACTGTGGTGCCATGGCTCACTTGGTTGATCCTCCACCTGCACAGCCGACATCCCATATGGGTCCCGGGTTCTAGTCCTGGTTGCTCCTCTTCCAGTCCAGCTATCTGTTGTGGCCCGGAAAGGCAGTGGAGGATGGCTCAGGTGCTTGGGACCCTGCACCCACATGGGAGACCAGGAGGAAGCACCTGGCTTCTGACTTCGGATCGGCCATTAGGGGAGTGAACCAGCGGAAAGAAGACCTTTCTCTCTGTCTCTCTGTCTCTATCTATATCTCTACCTGTCAAATAAAAAAAAAAAAAGGACACCACCACATCAGAATGACTTCAATGAAAATGACTGATGATGCAACTGAAAATCAGTTTTTCTGAGCGAGTGTAAAATGGTTCAACCACCTTGGAAAACTATTTGGAAGTTTTTTAACAAGGTAAAGCATATACATTTTATGACTCATAATATATTTAAGTATGTTCACAGTAGCTCTATTCATCCTAGTTACAATCTGGACTAACTCAAATTTCTATCAACACCAGATTGGTTAAACAAATGATAATTATTCAAATGATAGAATACACAGCAATTAAAAAAGAAAAAAAACCCTACAGATACATGGAACAACATGGGTGACTTTCTATTCATCACATTGAGCAAACAACTTTTGATACAAAATTTAATAAATGGTATTAGGAATCAGAAAAGTGGTTACCTCATCTGGGGCAGGAGGATTGACTGGGAGGGAACACAAACAACATAATGAAGGGGTGGAAATGTGCTTTATCTTGATCTGGAAAGCAAAACAAAACAAACATTTAAAAAGGAGGATACAGCACATTTCTTTACATATAAATTTTGCTATGTAAAAACTGGAAAATAACTTTAATGCAGATAACACAAAATTTTAATACTTTTGTACACAAAGTGCATATAACTGATAAGAAAAAGTCAAGAGCATAATTTATAAGTAGTAAGGAAAGGAATTTACAAAAAAAAAAAGCAAATCTAAGCCAAACTTGTTAATGTACACATTCGTAGCAGGGAAATGCCAGTTAACAATGGGTTTATAATTGCATTCATTACACTGGTAAAAATTAAAGAGCTATCAAAGTTATCACTGGCAAAGACATGGTGAAAAGGATACTATTACATCTGTATTTATCAGTGGTAGAAATGTGAAATGATACATTTTGGAAAGCAAGGAGATCTGGAATTAAATGAAAGACACATATGCTCTGTAAACCAGATTTTTAGCTCCACAGCAATTAAACCACCTATATATAAGGGTATATGTATAAGAATGATAGTATCCACAGTGCTCTAACAAACAACAACCACAGAAAAGAGAAGGAAGAGGAAATAAATTAGTTCCTGTTACTAAAGAATAAATGAATTATGGCACACTATACCATCAATGTGGCCATGAAAAACCATATCACTCTAAAGCGAGTACTTATTTAACCTATGGTTACATGGTAGACAAAAATGGCTATAGACAGAATGTTAACCATACTGACCCCTGAAATTAATATATAAAATATAAAATTTACATCCAAGGGGCTGGTATCATGGCACAGCAGGATAAGCCACCACTTGTGACCCCAGCATCCCATATTGGAGCATCAGTTTGAGTCTCTGCTCCTTCTCTTCCAATCCAGCTCCCTGCTAATGTGCCTGGGAAAGCAGCAGAAAATGACCCAAGCATTGGGCCCCTGCCACCCATGTGAGAGACCCAGGTGGAGTTCTGGGCTCCTGGCTTCAGCCTGGCCCAGCACTGACCTTCATGGCCATTTGGAGAATGAACCAACAGGATGAAGGATTTGATTTTCAATCTCTCTCTCTCTCTCTCTCTTTCTCTCTCTCTCTCTCTCTCTCCCCCACCCCTATAACTTGGCCTTTCAACTAAAATAAATAAATCTTTTGGAAATGAGTTCCCAGAAGATTACAAGCCTTAATGACATAGTGTTAGTGTCCAGCTTCTGGACTCCTGACTACAAGGTGACAAAACAGAAAACATTTTTTTTTTCCACAGGCAGAGTGGACAGTGAGAGAGAGAGACAGAGAGAAAGGTCTTCCTTTGTCATTGGTTCACCCTCCAATGGCCACCGTGGCCGGCGCGCCGCAGCTGGTGCACCGCGCTGATCCGAAGCCAAGAGCCAGGTGCTTCTCCTGGTCTCCCATGCGGGTGCAGGGCCCAAGCACTTGGGCCATCCTCCACTGCACTCCAGGGCCACAGCAGAGAGCTGGCCTGGAAGAGGGGCAACCGGGACAGAATCCGGCGCCCCGACTGGGACTAGAACCTGGTGTGCTGGCACTGCTAGGTGGAGGATTAGCCTATTGAGCCGCGGCACCGGCTAAAAACAGAAAACATTTTAAAAGTCCCAGAGGTGACATAAAGAACACAAGGTGGTACTCATTGCCCATGTTTCTTTTTATGTCTTTCCTTTCCCTGCTTGTTCCTCTTTTTCTGGGTCTATAAATTTTCATTTTTTCCTTCTTTTTCTTTCTTGTTCGGTTTTTGTCTCTTTTTCCACCACCTTTGTTATCACCGACCACTCTTTTCACATGGATTTCTTTATATCTTGATTTCTTTATGAAGTGTTTCTTATAAATTTAGAAAATATATTATTTTACACAGCTTTCTCTAAGAAAATAACATGATATTCTATGCTAGACAGGGCTAGGCTAGGAGTCCTTCACTCATTTGATTCCCAAGC
Organism: Oryctolagus cuniculus; assembly: GCF_964237555.1. Taxonomy (NCBI): domain Eukaryota; kingdom Metazoa; phylum Chordata; class Mammalia; order Lagomorpha; family Leporidae; genus Oryctolagus; species Oryctolagus cuniculus. The sequence goes on along the minus strand of NC_091432.1, from coordinate 12,226,237 downwards.
ATCAGAAACACTTGAGAGGCTTGCAGGAGACTTGACTTTGCTAACCCGATGACTGTATTTTTTCCCTTCTTCTGTTACAGGGAATTTTGATTATGTTGATGGTGTTAACCATTATCGAATTATTCATTTCCCTGTCTTTCTCGATTTTGGTGTTCCACTCAGAGGACGATGCTTGTGAGGAATGTTGTTGAAGAGCACTGTGAGAATAAAGATGTGTTATGACCATATTTAAAAAGGAATTCTGCCTGTGAGGAAAAGCTGAGAGGAACACAGACTCCTGAGAATGGCAACTCTCTGGAGTAAACGGGAGTGTCTCTGTAGCTGATGAAGCGTATCCTGCCCCTTGGTGGCACCACCTCCCTTGTCCCCAAATGGAATAGTCCACCTGTATGTCACTGCCTCTGTGAGTCATGCATTCTTTAAAGAGCAGCAGTATGGTGTTGATTCTGCGCAGAGATTAAAGCCCAGAATCTGGGGTGACCAAGTCACCCAACGTCAGCGGCTTCCAACATTTCCTGCTGACTTTCACTAAGAGACTACATACAGCCTGTGGCTCCTCCTCTAATGTGGTGTGGAAAGATGAGCTGGGTGGAAGAATGATTTGTTCCACAGATTGTACATTGGTGCTGCCAGATCATCAGATAAGGAGTGCTCAACTAGATTCACAACAATGGTGAAAAACGTGAGGGCAAATATTGGAGTTATTACCACGTTCCCGGCATCACACTAAGTGGTATACATGTACTCATTTAATCTCACAAAAATCCCAACAGGTAAATTGTGAGTTATATTCATCTTAGGTATAAGCAAGCAGAAGCACAGAGAAGGTCAAGGTCACAAAGGTTGCAATGGCAAGGTTGTAATAGTAACAGGTAGAGATCTTAATCCCTGTGCCAAAATTTCTTAAAATGGTTTGGTCTTAGAATCCTTTCACACCTTTAAACATTATTTGGGACTCAAATAACACAAATAATGCTTTACTGAAATAACCATAGTTTCCAAAAGAAAATAATTAGTGTAGAGAATGGCATTGATTTGTATTTTCACAAATCTCCTAAATGCACTGGTTCCTAAATTTTACTGCACATTCAAATCATCTGAGGAAATTTTATAAGCCCCAGTGCACCACATACCAATTAAATCAGAGTGCAATGAGAGGCATGCTTCAGTAGTTTTTAAGGCCTTCTGGGTGATTCCAAAATGATATTTGAGCTACTAATTTATTCTGGCTTTATGGAAGACAACTGGATTCTCCTATGGGCTTTTGCATTCAGTCTGTCATGGTACCTCATGTTCTGTAGCCTGCAGGGTACAACACTTCACCTTGTATAAAGGAGATGTAAGGGTTTAATATTAATGTGAAAAGTTTTGAGCTCACAAAGTCACTAAAGGGTCACAAGGACCCCAGGAAACTCCCAGACCACATTTTGAGAGCTGCTATCTTCCATTGTCTCCCACTACTAAGCATTAGAGATCTTACCTGTACCACCTCATTGTCACACAGCTCTCCAAAGTAGGTTTGCCTTTTTGTCACAGACATGAACACTGACGCTCAAAGTGCTTAACTTTTCTGAGACTACAAAGGGAGACTGACTTAGAATCAAATTGAATCAAGATCCCTAACTCCAAATCCCATTACCTGATGCTGGTTTAACAGACAATAAACCAGCCTATTCAGAGACATAAAACAGGTTTTCACCTCTACTGTAAGCTACAAGGAGCCTGTGTCTGTAAGCACACAGCCACATGTGCGAAGGTAAAGGATAGCAGGAGAAAAAAATGTTAATTTTTCATTTCCAGTGAAATAAGCTTCTGATGAAAAATATGTTTCAATTTAGTGATGTTAAGGTTTGCAATATATTTAAGGGGGTTGGAATCTCTGACATATAATGGTAAGGGGCTTTAAGTCAGACCTCGATTTAATTGTCATTTGGCTGTGTAAAACTGAATTATTTTAACAAACTCGTTAACTTCTGTGGGCTTTAAATCCAGAGACTAAATGCAATAATAATAATAATATACACCTAACAGACTTACTGTGAATGTTGAATATATGCAGTGATTTTTATCAGTGCCTGGAACTTAAAAACTATTTAGTAAATGGTACATTTTAAATATATATATATACGTGTATATATATATATATGAGATTGTTTTACTTTCTAAACATTACTTATTTTATCACTTACTAGTTGTGTGATTTGGGGTACATTTCCCTCATTTCCGGAACTTAGATTCCACAATCATCAAACAATCAATGCTGCATGTATTACAAGATTTTTATACAGATTGTGCTTATCATAGAAAAAGGTATTTGGCTAACATTACTTTCCTAACCTTTGAACATGTAACGTGGTGCCTCAGAACAGAAAGAAGACCTCAAAAATGCATCACTCTTAAACACACAAATTTACTTTGTTCTTAGTTGGGATCTTCTGACCAGCAACCAAATTTTATTTGCAACTGGATGTTTAGTCTCACTTCTGGGGCACTCATACCTCCTTGCCACATCTCTGAAACCAAAACCCCCTGACAGCAGACAATTCTGGGTGTCAGGACCCTGTTAAGCAGCTGGGAACATGCCATAACTTTACTTCCTAACATATACCAATCTGGTGACGATTACTCTGAGGGGAGAGAGAACCAAAGCAGAATAATTTCTCATAGCACTACAGAGGACAGAGCAATCAGAAAAGCCAGTCTTGATTTCAAGTGGCATGGAGGCTGCCAAAGGCTGAGGGAGAAAATGACACCAATCAACACAATGCAATATGTAGTTTTCATATGAGAGACAAACATTGCAAGAATTCAGATTTGGAAAAAAAAATTATACCAGGCAAATAATAACTAAATAAAAGTTGGCATAATTTTATGTAGATTTTAAGAAAGAGATTGTCTTTTGGAAGCCAGAAGGCCACTAAATAAGAGGTTTAATTTAAAGAGAAATATTTTAAGTGTGCAATAGGCCTAATCAAATATCCCCAAGACATGAAAGAAGGTGGAAGAATGACGGAGCACAGAAGGTGCTGTTGACAAATCCAATGTACTGAAGATTTCAACACAGTCAAGCACTACAAGGACAATCATCCCAAGTCAGCAAAGACAACACAAACGTTTACTTAGCCATATTAATCTAACTCAAGTTTATTTAGAAAGAACTACAAGTAGGGCCACCTAAGCAATCTCACTAACCACCAACACCAGAGTAGCAAACAGCCTGCACTGACTGGGGAGAAACAGGGCTTAAACAGAGGAAAGGGTGGAAAAACCAAGTTATGCAAGTCCCACTCAAGTCTCTGAGGCTATACAAGTGCCAAGTCCTGACTCTGCTCTCGTGCCCACTAGAAGATACACACCCCTAAGGCCCTATCAGCTTAGACTCCAACCTCAGCCTTCAAAAGCAGACCCTATGTAGTATGGTTTGGATGTGCCCCTCAAAGTTCATATGGTGGAAACATAATCCCCAGTGCAACAGTGTTGAAATATAGGACCCTTAAGAGGCAATTAAGGGGCTGGTGCTGTGTGTAGCAGGTAAAGCTGCCACCTGCAAGTGTCGGCATCCATATGGGCACAGGTTCAAGTCCCAGCTGCTCCACTTCTGATCCAGCTCTCTGCTATGGCCTGGGAAAGCAGTAGAAGATGGCCCAGGTCCTTGGTCCCCTGCACCCACATGGGAGACCCAGAAGAATCTCCTGGCTCCTGGCCTCAGATAGGCTCATCTCTGGCCATTGAGGCCATCTGGGGAGTGAACCAGTGGATGGAAGACCCCTCTCTCTCTCTCTCTCTCCCTCTCTCTCTGCCTCCCTGTAACTATGCCTTTCAAATAAACATTTTTTTTTAAAAAAGAGGCAATTAGGTAATGTGGTCTTTGCAATTATCACAAGAATAAACTAGTTATTACAAGACTTTCTGATAAAAATAGGAGTCTGAGCCCCCTCCACACTGTGTCTCACACACACATGCACACAAGCACCCTCTCTCACCTTTCTGCCTTCCCCCATGGGATGATACAGCAGAAAGGCCCTCACCAGATACAGGTCCCTTAATCTTGGATTTCCCAGCTACCAGAGTTGTAAGAAATAAACCTCTCTTCTTATAAGCTACTCAGCTTCAGGTATTCTGTTATAGCAGCACAAAAATAACTAAGATATTATGTAATGAAAATCCCGGCAACCAATCATTCAAGCATTTTAGCAAATATGAATTGACCAAACTAGAATCTTAAATGGATGGTGGACCTTATGTTTCTACTCCCCTTCTCTTTCTGGCATTTCTAACAGGTGACTGCATGGCTTTTACTTGAGTATTCTTGATGGCAAACATTCTCTATTCAAAGAGTAGTGTGTTCTACTAATGAACTGCTTCAGAGGAAGCATTCATATGGGCATGGGTTCAAGTCCCAGCAGCTCTGCTTCTGATCTAGCTCTCTGCTTCACTGGTGGGGAGATGACATTTTTATGTTACACACAAATCAGTCTCCCCATGTCTACTCACTGGTTCAAATCCTGTTGTCACAAACCACCTTAACCTTAATGAAAAAGAGAGGCAGAGGGAGAAAGGGATAAGAAAAACATATTCAATTAAGATTGCTTTCCTAATGTTATATTCATGGTGATTAGGAAATAAACCGCCATATTTCAATCCCTTAGATTAAATGAATATTTGTTGCTTAACTATACTCCCATGTCTCCAATAAAGTGATGGGCAAGGAAATTAGAAAGTAATTTTAAAAATCCAACATATGGACCAAAAAAGTTACCCATGGAAGGGGGAGTTTGACAAAGTCTTTGGGCAAAACTTTTCATCTTCTTTAGACTCTTCTGGTGCCACCAATTCTTTCAATTTGCCCACTTGATCTAGCATTGGGTTTGATGGCCATGAAGTTCCAGCCTAGGCTAAGAAAAGATGGGACAAAGGAACTAGACAGACAGCAGGGAAAAAACTGCTTCTCACGTAAAACACAATTTCAATTTATATCGAGGCTAACTTTTGCATCAAACATCCGGGTACATGTCTTGTGGCATCAAAGTACATTTTTAGGTCATTTCTGCTAAACCTGACACAAGTCATACATGGTCTGATAAAACCCAAAGCACAAACCAATGAAGACAGGAGGGATGGATAAGTACAACTCCCTCAAGCGTATGGGCTCACTGATCCTTGAATCTCTGCATGGATGCCTTGTCCCCACCTACTCACTCCTAAAAGTGAAGAAGGTAAAAGTCAGTCCTATCTTTGGAGATTTTCTAGAGGCCCTCAGGGACCCACCATCCACACCTGCTTGCAGGGTGGGGGCTACAGAAGTTCTTCTAATTAAGGTAGCATGAAGTGCACCAGGCAGTCCCCTGGGGTCTTTTTCAAGAAGTGAAACCGCCTGGTAAGGCAGAAACTTTTTTCTATCTCATTCGGCTCTGGTAAGTGTATATCAAACCAGAGTAACTGGAGCAAAGCCCAAGGTAGCAGAAGCTAGTTATTTCCTGTCACCTGGTATCTATCAGAAATCCCAGCCCCAGGCCTCACCTATCTCACTCACCCTCCCAGAGTTCTTGAGAAACCAGCGGCATCGAACTCAACTCCACTGCCTGCGTTGCATCGAAATCGGCTGTTGAACTTGGAGACTCAGGTAAGGAATTATTTGTTTTCTTTCAACTGGCTTTAAAAACGTGACAGGGCCTAAGATGGTTTTGGAGACCAGAGTGTCTCAGTTTTAATTCTAGGACTTCCCCCGACTTTGCAGTTGTGTCATGATTTGACAAGGTATGAGATCAAAGATTCTTGCCCACCCAACACCTTAACCATTCTCCAAAGTTAGTAGACTACTGCATGTAGCTTAAAACATGATTCAAGCTGGAGCTCTAGCATTGACAAGCCATCTAACCACGGGCAAATTACTAAATCTCAATGAGCCTCAGCTTGCTTGTCTATAAAATGGGGGCAATAGTAGTACCCACTGCATTACAAAGAGAAAATGAGGCCGGCGCCGCGGCTCACTAGGCTAATCCTCCACCTGCGGCGCCAGCACACCGGGTTCTAGTCCCGGTCAGGGCGCCGGATTCTGTCCCGGTTGCCCCTCTTCCAGGCAAGCTCTCTGCTGTGGCCCGGGAGTGCAGTGGAGGATGGCCCAAGTCCTTGGGCCCTGCACCCCATGGGAGACCAGGAGAAGCACCTGCTCTTGGCTTTGGGTCAGCGCAGTGCACCGGCCGCAGCGGCCATTGTGGGATGAACCAATGGAAAAGGAAGACCTTTCTCTCTGTCTCTCTGTCCACTCTGCCTGTCAAAAAAAAAAAAAAAAAAAAAAAAAAAAAGTAAATGAACTGAAGTCCTTAGGACTGCTGTAGACCAAGAAAGAAAACAGTTATGGACATAATGAAAATAACTCCCTTCCTTGATTTAAAGGCTTTTCTCTCCACGTATGTCCTGTTAAATGTAAATACACCTGAATGATATTAAGCCTCCCTGACTAACCTTATGTGGCGGGGATTGGCAGATACCAGACCAGCACAAAATCTTGCCTCAGATCCATCACATAAGAAGCCCAGAGTAAGAGCAGGCCCTGGGAAGTATGCTCTAACGAGGACAAAACAAATTAATGTTTGACCATGGCGAATTTTTTCCTAAAACTCGTATGTATATATGCATCATTCCTGTGTGTGTGTATGACTCCACTTTCTAGTTTCTTATAAAATGACTTAATCTCACTGATCAGGTGAACTGAAATGACCACCATTTAGACTGACATCCTAAGCATCTGTAAAAACATTTCTGAGGAAGCAATAATGTTGTTTGTTCAGTTTAATGTTTACACTATGTAGGGAACAGCTTCCCAATATTATCTCAATAGGACAATTTCCTTGAGAAATTTACACTCCCTTGTATGCACTGCCATTTAACTTAGAAAGAAAGTAGCGGCAAATGAGGGAGGTGAAGAAGTGTGAGCTTTGCCCTGTGATCAGATGAGGAGAGCAAGACCAGCCCCAGGTGATGTGAGTGTCTCAGCAGAGAGCTTGGAAGTGAAGAGGAAGGGCGCATTTCAAAGTGGAAAGGACTCAAAGCAGAGAACTGAAGACACCTCCAGACCAGTGGCCCTGGTGGGGAGCAATGGGATACAAACCTTGAAAGTCGTGGTGGACTGAAGTGTGAAAGCTTTGAAGAACCAGATGGCAGGTTTCTGTTTCTCCAGGAGCCAGTGACAGGGAAAGAGCTCCAGGTCAGGAACAGCCTGAACTGAGCCATGACATAGGGAACCTGATCTAGCAGCCTTGTGGAGGAGAGATTAGAAACGAGAAAGATCGTGCGCAGATGCACACATTTTTGTGCTAACAACCCAGGAAAATAAATGAGTCCCGAATTCATGGGGGCGACACTGAATGGAGGAGAGAGGCCCATGTTGGGGAGACATCACGGAGGGAGAAGTGGTGTGAATTGGTCACACGGGCTGAACTGTGGCTTCAATTTCTGAGGCAGGGGTGACAGAAATAAAGCCATCTGAGGTGCGATGCCTGAGAAAAGGTCCCTGATTCGCTAGCGCAGTCTCCATATAGCAGTTCCTGTTGAATGACTCTGACAGGAACTAACTGCAAAGCAGTGAGGAGTGAGTGGGTGGTGAGGAAGTGGGGAGAGAGGAAGGCAGAGCTATGAAGCAGCTGGGTGCAGGAAAGGCGCTGTTGGTGGTGACTAGGGACATGGCCCGATTAAAGGAAGGGGACTCTGGGATTGGGAGTCAGTGCACACTTCAGTCAAAAAGGGGGCCCCTCTGAATCTCAGTAGATGATGGGATCATTGGGCCAAAATGTTATTATTCAAGCCAAAATCAATGAAAGTTCTGGGCTCCTTTTCAGTGGATGGCACAGAAATAGTTGTACCTTTAAAAGTCAAAAGTGATTTGCAGAAATTGCTGTGTGCAATACAATGGAATAGTGCATGACAAAAACTGAAATAAAATACCATTTTCACATATTTACTAATGTGGCAAATAATCACTACTAAGCTACCAACTCATCTTTGATCATAACTGTGTTGTCACTGTTTTAAGTCATTGAGAAATTTTTTTGTAAATGACAAGGCAAAGTTTCAGCAATCTTTAATATCCGTTTTATATTGGCCCTGAATCAAGACCAGTAGTTTGCTGAAGCTGTTGGTTTCAAGCAGGAGTCTAAAGAAATGTCTTTCCATGGTCTGTTGACCATTTCAGAACTTCAGAAATATAATGTCACTTCATTTGGAAGAAACACCAGAGTTGTCTTATTAAAAAATCCATTTTATGTATTTCCACGGGCTGAAAACTTATTACGCAGTCAACCTACAGTGCCCTGGCACCAAAACAAACAAACAAACACAAATATTCTAGAGAGACTGATTCCAGAAAAAAAAAATGGAGTATTATGTAAAAACTGCCATGTGGCCGGCGCCGCGGCTCACTAGGCTAATCCTCCGCCTAGCGGCGCCGGCACACCGGGTTCTAGTCCCGGTCGGGGCGCCGGGTTCTGTCCCGGTTGCCCCTCTTCCAGGCCAGCTCTCTGCTGTGGCCAGGGAGTGCAGTGGAGGATGGCCCAGGTGCTTGGGCCCTGCACCCCATGGGAGACCAGGAAAAGCACCTGGCTCCTGGCTCCTGCCATCGGATCAGCGCGGTGCGGCGGCCATTGGAGGGTGAACCAACGGCAAAAGGAAGACCTTTCTCTCTGTCTCTCTCTCTCACTGTCCACTCTGCCTGTCAAAAAAAAAAAAAAAAAAACTGCCATGTTTTTGCTTATAAACCACTGTAGTGTAGTAATACTCATTGAAGGCTTTGTGCAAATATGGTTGCCCCCCCACCAGATTATCACTGCTTTTGGTGACTACAGACACAGCCAGAGTAGAATTTGCTTGCAGAAAAGATTTCGCTCACCAATAGTATAGACAAAGCCCAAATATAGCAGTTGATAACATGAAATTAAAACAATGGTACTATAGTCATCTCTTTCCAGTACAAAAACTGATGACTTTTGCACTTTTTTAATACAATTTTTTATTCATATAAGGTGAACATATTTCATGTTTTTCATATATAGAGATTTAGGAGTATAGTGATGGCTTTTGCACCTTATCTTCTCTACACTTACTGTTCTGGGGAGGAGAATAATGACTTCCAGAACATTCCATATTTGCCATTGGACCTTGGTAAAGTTAATTAGCCTCTTCTAAAGTCATTTTCACATCATTATGGAGGAGATGAAATGCCTACTTAGTGAGAAAGGTGTTGAGAGAGTTGGAAATAACACACACAATGTCCCTGGTACATAGCAGGTGCTCTGGTCTTGCCGGTGATACTGCAGAAAGATCATCAACATGGCCTGGCATTGTGGCACAGCGGATAAAAGCCACCTCATGCAATGCCAGCATCCCATATGGGCACCATTTCATGTTCCGGCTCCACTTCTGATCCAGCTCCCTGCTAGTGGCCTGGGAAAAGCAGCAGAAGATGACTCAACTAGTTGGGCCCCTGCTATCCACGTGGGAGACCTGGAAGAAGCGCCTGGATCCTGGCTTCAGCCTGGCCCAGTTCTGGCCATTGCAGCCATCTGGGGAGTGAACTAGTGAATAGAGAGCTCTCTCTCAGTCTCTCCTCCTCTCTTTCTTTGTAATCCTACTTTTCAAATAAATAAACAAACAAATCTTAAGGAAAAAGAATAAAAAAAAAGACCATCAACATCAGAGCCCTGGTGACTGCTATCCATTTTGGCTCTGTTACTAAGTGAGGATTTTAGCAAGGTACCTCCCTTCCCTAAGCTGTAGCTTCCTCATTTGTGAAATCAACAGAACGGTTTTTGAGGTTTTGCCAGCTCTAGAAATTCTGCCTATTGACCAAATCAGTTTACAAACTCCTTAGTGGGCTAAATTAATGTATTCCTTTTTATCGGTGGTCTTGTGGATGTGGTTTGTGGTATAATGCAGATCACCAGGAAACATGACAGCTGGTAATCTAGGGCATGGGAAAAAAATCAAATGAGAAACATTCAGTCACAGCCTCTTCTCTCCCTGTCTGGCCTGTGCCCCAGACACATAATCTATTTTTCAGTTGATTTGTAGTCATAAAAATGAGATATAATTGAAAGGGAGTCACGAGAGAAAGACTGGAGTCCTCTTCCCCATAGGAGAGACAAAACATCCTGGTCCCATGGATACTTCATTTGATAGATCTGGATCCTCGTTCTTAGTCTTTAGTAACTGTAACTTTGAAAAAGTCACCTAACTTTTCTCTGCCCTTGTTTCCTCTTTTACAAAACAGAAGCAAAGATTCAGCCACTATCTGCTTTATGAGGCTCAAATGAGATGTCCTGTGTGAAATTTCATTTTGACTATAAACAGAGTACAAATGTGGCAGATACCCAACAACCCGCCATAGAGCACACCTGCAGTACCCAGTTCTGTGTAACTTTATTAAGATATGTATTAAATTATACACACAGTCTGATTTTCAAGTCTCTGTATGTGACTCATAATTCATAAACACAAGGTCAAAGATGCATCCCCCAAATAGGGCTTTCCAGGGTCCACGAAAGTTCCAAAAGAATTCACCTAATTGACTGATTTATGATTGCCAAAAGGAAGCAGAAAATATGAGGACTGAACAGAATATTAAAATGTTAGAGCTGGAATTGCCACCTTACTTCAGAAACAAATATATCAAGAATACCAACAAAAAAGATTTGCCGCATTCTTTCTGGGTATATTCACATATGATAGCACATTTATTTCCTATAACATCTCCATCAGAGTGGTATTGTGGTTTTTACTTTATAGATGGACAAAATAGAAACTAATGCTTAGAAATGCAAGAAAAAAAAAAAGAACACCGACAGAATAAAATAGCATCTATTCAGAAATGGTAATTGGTATAAATTTATTTCTTTACTAATATTTATCATGAAGTTACTAAACTATTATTTTAGATACTTAAAAAAGAACAAAATCTGTGTTTTGATGGAATTAACATTCTGTAGAAAGAGACATAAGCAATTAAATAAATTCGGCAATTTCTCATAGTGATAATAGCTATGAAGCAAATATTTATTTTCTTTAATTTCAGTACATTATAAGAGGGAGGGAGGGAGAGAGGGAGGGAGACAGGGAGGGAGGGAGACAGGGAGGGAGAGAGACAGGGAGAGAGAGAGAAATATAAATAGGAATATGTGCTACATATTCAAAGTCCAGAAAAGCTTCGCTGAGGAGCTGACACTGGAGCTACAAATTAATGACAAGACATCAGCCATGCACAAACCACTGGCTTATTTAAATACTCTAACAACCTATGAGATTAGAATTATTATATTCACATTTCACTTTACAGTTGAAGAACTTGAGGCCCAGAGACTTTAAAGCACTTACCCAAAGTCTCCGAGAAAACAGAAGAACCACTGTTAAATCCCAGGCAATGTGGTCTAAGAGGCCATGATCTCACATGACATTAAAGTGCCTTCTCAACATGAATTGTAGAATTAGAGGCAGGCAGAGGGCCACGGTCAGCTCCTCATGTAAAGGACCATACTCTCCACACTCTGTCTTGATGCCTCTGGCCATCACAATAGACAAGGGTAGATAAGAAAAAGCACAAAAACATGTCAATAGAGAAGACATCTTCCTATTGTAAAGCATAAGAAAAGCATCAAGGATGAGAAACAAGGCATGTGGACATAGAGGTGAACTGTGCCCCCAGCATGGCTGTCACGATGTCCTGGCCTAAGATCACCCCTCCAGGGCTCTTCTTAGAACCTGGCAGTAAGCCTTGCTTTAGGTCTAAGGTCACCAAAAGAAGCCAAAGCTGTCTACCCTCAATGACACCCACAGGGGAGGGAATATTGAGAGAAGCATTCAGATGCAACACCCAAGACACAATTGGAAAAAAAAAAAAATGTGTTCCCTCTCTCCTCATTTTATTGTTTCATTTTAGGAGTCTTGCAAGTGAAATGACAACACCTAGAAATTCAGTAAGTGGAAACTGTCCTGGAGAGCCCATGAAGGGCCCAATTGCCATGCAGCCTGTTCCAAAAGTAGTCTTCAGGAAGACACCTTCAGTGGTGGGCCCCACACAAAGCTTCTTCCTCAGGGAATCCAAGGCTTTGGGGGTAAGTCACTTCCCTGTATTCCATACCCTAGGGTTTCGATGGTCTCCAGAAGCTGATGCTGTAAACCCATGCACAGAATTCAGTCCCTGACCCAGTGGGACAACACGGGGTGGTATCAGAAAAGTTATCACTTGGATCACCTCAAGGTGATCTTATACACCTTTTTGTTTGAAGTCCTGTGTGGTTAGGGATTTCTCAGTCCACTGCTAGAATCCCAGGTCTTCCTGCTTCTCTCATATGGTGAGGAATACAGATCTAAATAACAAAAGGGCAAAATTCTCAGCACCTCCTCTCCTTCTTTCACACACATTGCACAGACCCAAGTCAGGAGCCAGGGCTGCCAACCTTACCTTTGCCTTCCAACGATGATTTCAGTTCACTCATTGGCACCCATGTTCTTTCCCCAGGCTGTCCAGATTATGAATGGGTTCTTCCACATTGCCCTGGGGGGCCTTCTGATGATCCCTATTGGGGGAGTCTATGCACCCATCTGTGTGGCTGTGTGGTACCCTCTCTGGGGAGGCGTTATGGTGAGTGAAAACTTAACAACCATTTGGGGATTGGTGCAGTACAATGTCTAAAGGCTTCATGAGGCTATGCCAGATTATTTGTGTTTAGGAAAATGGATGAGTAGGAAATAGGTTATTCAGTTAAAATAATTAGGTGTGAAGAGAATGATTAAATTGTGAATCTCATAGTTGAGAGTTGGTGGTCATGCTTCACGTGTATTCAGTGAAATAAGCCCTGTGAGGGTCTACAAAGGAAAGAAATATTGCTCAAAATAGGACCTGTCCACCGTGAATTTTGATGGGGAAGACAGTAAATATCTGGACCATTCAGCAGTGTTTGGGAAAGCAGAAGGGAGCAAGGACATCTCATTCCCCCACCTGCTCCTTCACGACGGTTCTATTGTTTCTATGATACCTGATGAAATTAGTCCTAGCCCAGATCAACTGCCTTTTGCTTATTAGTAGAGCAGCACTCCCTTGAGCTGCTTCATGTCTATGTTCTTATAATCTGTTATCCTGCCCAGATGTGGCATGGGCCAATGCTGTTTACATCCCTATGACACTCTTCATGGCTGCCACTATAAAGGTGAGACCAGGATGGACATTTTTAGAACAAATTTCCAATCTTTTACAACTTGAACACTAGAAGAGGAAGATGAGAAATATTCATCATTTCCTGTAGCAGCCAACATTTTAATAGAGTGGCTATCACATTCAGGCCAAGTATTTCCTACTATATTGATTGGCATTAAAATCACTTAAAAGTGTTGTGAACTCAAAGATCATCTCCATAAATAAAAGAAAAACTAAAAATAAAGCTCTTAACTTCATGTTACTATGAATTGAGAAGGAAATATGAGTTCTTTTCTCCTTTGTCTTATGTACCTACTCACTGATCCCCAGATGGTTAAACTGAATGTGGTTAAGGCTGAATAAAGGAAAAAATACAACTGCTATAAAGTGAATGAACCAGATGAAAATGGGTGCATAGTTTAGTAAAGAGGTTAGAAGTATGGGTGACTTTTTTATGACCAGTTCTTAATGTGAAAATGTTATCTCCCTGTGTCTCCACTTTTTCTCTTTCTCCCACTTCCCCTCACACCTCTTCTCTCTTTTTACAGTATATTCTTTCAGGATCACTCCTGGTGGCAGCAGAGAAAAATCCCAGGAACAATTTGGCAAGTAACCATATGTCCTTCTAGAATCCTCTAGAATGGATTGTGATTTTACTTATGGAAAACTTGAAAGTGAGATCTACCTGAAATATATCTGTGGAAACAGAACTAAAGGCAGAGCGAGGAAGCCTGTATTCACAGTTCTGTGAATGTTACCTGTTGGGTGGAAATAATAGACATTTTTGAAAGTTATGTCATTTCTCCCAGACTACTACTTGGGAAAATTATCAATGTGATACTATCTAGCTAAGTTATAGCCTTAACCTTAAGTACTGCTATGTACTACTACATTTTCACCTGTAAGATAGAGGTAGAGCCCTTGTTGCCATAGGAAATCAGCATGTTTCAGAGGCTCTAAAGAGCTACAGTGTGATGCCACTCATATAATGCCTGGGGATGATTCTGAATGTGTGAGGAAGAGTTTAGCAGCAAGTTTTCTCCCAAGAAAACCCTTTCCCAACACTTTTTATTGACTAAGTTGAGTCAATTTTAAAGTCACTGATGGACTGAGTATATTGAGATGATTCTTCTCTAGAAGTGATCTAACTCAATGTTGGGTAGGTAAAATGCTTAGCAAGACCAAATTATTCTATTCCCCCAAAATTGTTACACATACTGTCTCACCATCTGTAGGTCACATAGCCAGGCATGAAATGTGTGTGTCATGAAATGATCATCAGTAACTCCATACCTTTAAAGTACTTGTCACATGTATCTTTCCATTTCAACCTCTTATCAGCACTGCAAGGTAGAACATGCACAGTCTCTTACCTATGCTACCCAAAGACATCAGTCCTAGTTGCATTTTTAAAGATTGTAGGCTGGGACTGATCACAACCTGTCTCCATAGAAAGTAAATAGTAGTGTTGGTGCTTTTTACTCCCATTTGATGATAAGTGGGCTGTGAAAACCTCTATTTTCGTATTCAGAGAATAATCTAGATAATATTTGTTTTAATTTATGCAAGAACCATTTAATGAATGCCTGCTAAGATAATGGCAGTGATAGGAGTGCAAGAATACAAGATAAAATTATTACGGATCATTGCTAGAATCTTGGTTTGACAAACTGAATGGACAGTGGTAGTATAAAATGAGACTGACAAAGGAACAGGAAGGGGGAAAATATTATTTTATAGATACAAAAAGAGACTAAAAACAATGGTGAGAAGAACTTTAGTCCAATTTAGGTTCAGTGACTTTGTGAGTTGGGAAACAGCATCTGGAATTTCTTCCTAGCTTGTATTTTCCAAATGGAAATCAAAACTAATTCATGAATTTGTGTCTCAATTTCAGGTCAAAGGAAAAGTGATAATGAATTCATTGAGCCTCTTTGCTGCAATTTCTGGAATAATTCTTTTGATCATGGACATACTTAATATTACAATGTCCCATTTTTTAAAAATGGAGAGTCTGAATCTTATTAAAGCTTCCACCTCACTTATTAATATATACAACTGTGAACCAACTATCCCCTCTGAGAAAAACTCTCCATCTATACAATATTGTTACAGTGTACAATCTGTGTTCTTGGTAAGTGTGGAACTGATTTTTTTCCAGGGAAAAATTAGGGAATCCTTATAAGGAGCATAAACTCTAGGCCTGCTACTTACCACCCATATAACTTTGAGCTAGAATTTTAACCATACTCTGTGCTAATTTCTTCAACTACTAAATGTATATGGCAACACTATTTATAGAGTTGTTTTGAGGAATTAATGAGTTTATATTTACAAAATACTAAGAATAGTGTCTGCTACATATGAAGTGCTTTGCATTTGCTTTAATGTTACTTATTAATTACTACTAACATTATTATTCATTTATCATTCTTATTGACTAAGATAAACATAAAAGAAATGCCTTAGATATAATGAACGTCTTTTACCTCAAGAGTTTTTGGTGTAGTTTTGGGGGTGTGGTGGTAAAAATAAGCATTTCCAAAGTATGGAGCAATCTCCTTGGAATGACACTGTATCATAACCTATAGCTGGAACTATTTTTTTTAAAGATGTATTTATTTATTTGAAGATCAGAGTTAGAGAGAGAGAGAGAGAGAGGGATCTTCCATCCACTGGTTCAGTTCCCAAACAGCCACAATGGCCAGGCCTGGGCCAGGCCAAAGCCAGGAGCCAGGAATTTCATCCAGGTCTCCCATGTAGATGCAGGGATCCAACTACCTGGACCATCTTCCACTGCTTTCCCAGATGCTTCGGTAGGGAGCTGGCTCAGAAATGGAGCTGCCAGGATTCAAAGTTGTGCCATATGGGATACCAAAATCTTAGGCGGTGACTTTACCTGATATGCCACAACGCCGGCCCCTGGAAACAATGTGATTTGAGACTAAGTACCAACCACATGCTTTGTGCTATTACTGCATTTTTACCTTCATCCTTCTGTTGTTTTTCAGGGCATCTTGTCAGTGATGCTGATCTTTGCCTTCTTCCAGAAACTTGTGACAGCTGGTATTGTTGAGAATGAGTGGAAAAGAATGTGCTCCAGACCCAAAGCTGTAAGTAATGTTCACTGTGTCTGTCCATAAACTTCCTCCAGAAAATTCACATTCACAAAGGGGATCATTTATGGAACATAATCTTATGACGCTTTGAAACTAGAAACTTCAGGAAAAATTATTTGGCATGTTTCTTGAAAGCAGATAAATAATAGAGAAATATCTTAAATTATAAATCCATAGTTAGATAGTGAGTAGAACTTTACATTTTATGCACTCTCTCACTAACCATTCCTTCAATTCTGCTTTCATGATTCCACAGTTAATGTGTAAAAGCAGGATGACTGAAGGTTGAATAAAGGCAGATTAGAGGCACCAGTTCTATCACATCGTACCCCATAAATATGTATAATCTTTGTATGTAAAATTTTTGAAATCTAATTATTCAATTTTATTTATGTTCATTTCAATAACTCCTAGCCCCAGAGCCATCTTTCAGATTGTTATAAATATTCTTAATTCAATAGTTCATTATGGCACTTGTGTTCATTTTCATAAATGATAGACCTTGTTGCCCTTTATATGAATAGAGCATGCAACTGAGTTTGGATAAGTTAGTTATCTGATCAGGACTTGAGCACCTGGGAAATCAACCTTGGTATCTGGAAGCACACAGTAAGTAACACATATAGCATAATAATTAGGAAGTATTTGATAAATATTTGTAGAGACTGTTGGAAAAGATAGCAAAGGTAAAAGACAAGAAATTTTTGTTTTGTCTAGAATGTGGTTCTCCTGTCAGCTGAAGAAAAGAAGGAACAAACAGTTGAGATGAAAGAAGAAGCAGTTGAGCTAACTGAAGTATCTTCCCAACCAAAGAATGAAGAAGACATTGAAATTATTCCCATCCAAGAAGAGGAGGAGGAGGAGCCAGGAGTAAATTTAGCAGAACCTCCCCAAGATGAGGAATCCCCTCCAGTAGAGAATGACGATTCTCCTTGAACCGTTTCTTCCGCTTTCTGTTTCTTTTCCTTAAGCATTAGTGCTCAAGCTTCCAAGAGACAAAGTTACCCCCATTTCTTGAGGTACTCTGCATGTATCCTCAACATTTCCAACCAGTCTTTGCATGGATTGACCACTGCTCCTTCTCTCTCACACTCAGAGAATGTAGCCATTGTAGTTGATTGTATTGTAATGTTTCATGCTTGGAACAACTTTCTTATATTGAAAAAAGGAGTAAGTACTGTAGAATGTGATCTCTCACTAACCTTTTCATTGCATAAACATTTTAGTAGAGTAGTAGTAGTATTTTTTTCATTTCTTCTCTCAGGAACAGAGAAACTGGAAAGACATACAACGGCTGCATGCTACTCCTAACCTCTTTACTTCCTTCCATATCTATGTGTTTGGTTGAATACCTTTTGCACCATTGTTTTAAAGAAAGTAAAAAGTAATAATAATGAGAAGCAGTAAGGACCCTAATCCATACATCTTTCTATAGAGCTGACATTGACATATTCTTAGAGATTCCACATCTCATTAGAGAAGCTTTAAGCGGCCATACCCAGCCCTTTATGTGTGCCAACAGCATAACTTAGACATGTCTTTCTGAACCCATGCTCTAGGTTTATGACTGCATTGTCTACTTGAGGCAGAAGAATGACTTTAAAAGGTCATAATGAGCACCCAACTCTCAAATAATCATCAACACTTATATTTACAGAATGGTTTCCAGATGTTAAAGTATTTTATCAAATAATCTCATTTGATCTTCCCCAATCAAGAAAGATTATTGTCTCTATTTTACAAGTGAATCAAAGAAGTAAAGTAACTGGTAAACAAGAAAAGGTAACTTGTCAACAGTCATGTTTAGGAATTGTGAGGATTGTATCATACCAAAGTCATCTTCTTCAAGTCCTGTGATGTCTGAAATAATCAATTATCTACCCAATGTCTACATAACCTACTAAATCCTAGTTAGCAGGTTTTTTTAAGAACACACTTTCTGATCAGCACTAAACAGGTATTGAGAAAAACAGAGTCAGAAATCAGTTTATCTTTTGGGGATAAAAATGATAAATATTCACAATATTTGGAAAACTAAACTATCAATTAGCTGGTAGATTGTATAATGAAGATACTAAATACTATAGATATTCTCAGAAGGAAGGTCATGTTTGGTAATTAACATAATCTAAGGCCATAGCTATCCTGTTTTTTGATTCCTGTTCATATTACCTTACCTACAAAGAGTGTTAACCTAGGAATACATTACTATAAACTACCAACCATCTTTGAGCACCTGCTACAAGTGCTATAAGACTGTGGCAGGTAAAGAGACAATGTAATACCTGCTTTGACAGGGATGCTCAGTGGAAGATATTCCCCATAATTAGAAGAGAATGATTCCTCATAATTGGGAAAACAAAAGAACAGTTTTATGTCTGTGTAAAGTTCTAAAAATCAGCTCTAAACAAATAAAAAAAGGGAGTTCTTCTGTGCAACAGATGACTTCAACATTAGTGTTTTCACATTCTTTAGTCTTACAATATCAGACCACGGGAGGGTCCTCTAGCCTTGAGTTCATATTCATAAAATCCTGATCTGGATCTGAGCTATGAGATGTCAGGTCACTGAATATTTTTGTCATGTGTTCTTGTATATTCTCAAGGAAGATTTTCGAGGAGTAGGCCATTGACAACATATTTCTCACTCACAGGACTCCAGAATATGACTGAAGTAGATAGCAGGTGTTCCTGCTTAGAAGTAGAGATGAAGGAAAGATGATGACAATGGGAAAAATTTTTTTTCAAGGGAAAAAATCAGAAACCCTTAAAAACACAAGATTGTATTCCTAATTTTCTCCATTTCTAAAATGGAAAAAAATGCATATGCAAATCGATGGCTTCTTTTATTTCATTCATTTCTACTATCTCAATTAGTTTTTACTGACACCCCATAACTCCTTTTGAGATAGCTGGAATAGCCACTATTAAAGAAGGAAGGGGCTGGCATTATGGTGCAGTATATTTAGCCACTGTTTATAACACCAGCATCCCATATTAGAATGCTGGTTCAAGTCCAAGTCCTGGCTGCTCCTCTTCCAATCCAGGTCCCTAGGAAGGCAGCAGAGGAGAGGCACTCCTGTGGGAGACCAGGATGTAGTTTCTGGCTTCTGGCTTTCCCCAGACCCAGCCCTAGACATTGTTGCTATCTGGAGCGTAAACCAGCAAATGGAAGAAATAGCTTGCCCCCCCCCCCCTTCTTCTCCTCTTCCTCCACGCTCTGCCTTTCACATGAATAAATAAGTCCTTAAAGAAAGAAGGAAATTCTTGCTATATACTCTCCCCTAATTATCCCTTTGGCAATATACAAATAACATTGGCAATAGCAAACATGTTTTGTCCTGAAGTGGCAGATATATTCTTTAGTCTCAAGTTCATTTTTCCTCTTAATTTTTATATATTATAAAAACAAATTTATAGCCATAAAGGAAATAAACTTTAAAAAGTCAATTGTACTCATTGGGAGGTTAACATAACTTCTCATTTTTCCTGATTTTTAAAATAATCCTCATTCATGTAGGATGACTGGCTATCTTAATTTGGTCTGTTCTGAGGAACTTCCTGGGATATAGAATTTTTAGTGTTAAAACCAAGATAGTCACAGAATATTCAGAGCAAAGCATAACTTCAGCCAGTTAAAATCATTGTACAATGTAATCTTTTTGTAAGTAACAATATATCATGCCTTTTTCCCTATTGATAATTTTCATAAACAAAATTTTATCTGCAATTTAGCATTTATTATTTTAGATAAATTCAATATTCTTTGATAACTGGGTGCTCAGGGTATTTTTCTTAAATCACTTTTGGAGCTGCAGAAACCATAAACAATATATGTGTGTCCTCTTCTCATTATTCAAGATGCAGTGTCACACTTCAAGCCTTGTCCAAATCTAAAAAGAAACAGGAAATTATTATTTTCTTTTTTTGACAGGCAGAGTGGACAGTGAGAGAGAGAGACAGAGAGAAAGGTCTTCCTTTGCCATTGGTTCACCCTCCAATGGCCACCGCGGCCGGTGCGCTGCGGCCGGCACATCGCGCTGATCCGAAGGCAGGAGCCAGGTGCTTCTCCTGGTCTCCCATGGGGTGCAGGGCCCAAGCACTTGGGCCATCCTCCACTGCCTTCCCTGGCCACAGCAGAGAGCTGGCCTGGAAGAGGGGCAACCTGGACAGAATCCGGCGCCCCGACTGGGACTAGAACCTGGTGTGCTGGCGCCGCAAGGCGGAGGATTAGCCTAGTGAGCCGCGGTGCGGGCCAGGAAATTATTTTTTAATATTTTGCTTGGACAAGTGAAATTGTGAATGATCCAATATACAGAAATGTAACTTTGGACAGAGTTAGCATGAATTCACTTATGGAATTTGATTTGTTTAAAAATTCTTGGCACCTAACCTAAAATACCACTGGGCATGGAGTTAAAATATGAAATTTTCTTAGATGGTATCTGCAGTCCTTAATGGGTTCTCCTTTAACTCAGACCTGGTTGTGTGTAGCGTTTTTTTTTTTTTCTTCTTACTATTCTTTGAATTATTAATGTAGAGTTAATAAGTATAAAATAAACTGAAAGCAGATAATTGTAAAAATTAAAAGAATAAGAAAGGAACGAAGAAGGAGGGTGGGAAGTACCACTATGCTCCTAAATCTGTATATATTAAATATATAAATTTATTCATCTAAACATTAAAAACTAGCAAAAAATATAAAATGAATATGGTAGAATCATATGGTGGCAAAATTAAAGGATTTTCCTATGCAATCGTGTTTGTCCTTCATTCACCTCACCCCTTGTCCCTTGTGATTTAGGATTAAAAACACTTACCCTGGACCTGTTTGATTTTGCTGCAAGACAGAACAAAATCCTAAAGGAAAAATCTAACTAATCACTGAAAAACTCATTAATTCATTCATCCCAAAATATTCATTGTAGCACAAACTGGTGAATTAAGATTGGCAAATTGCCTCCTCATGGAGATTACTGTCTGGCTCGAGAGACATTAGTAAAATATCTAAGGCATCGGTTATGGGAAAAGCTACTGTTAAATACAGAGGATATACCTAAAGAGAAGCCCTCTGCCATAAAAAAAGAAAAAGATGACAAAAAATGCATGTTAAAAGATAACCAGTAGGAGTAAAAAGAAATCTCAGTGAGAAAATAATCTTTTCAACAAACACTGGTAGGACAACTGGATAACCACTTATAAAGAAACAAATTGGATTTCTACCTCACACAATAAACAAAAAAGGAATTCAAAATGGATCACAGGTATACATGCAGGAGGTAAAACTATAAAACTCTTAAGGGGGGAGGGGTGGGCAGCACTGTGGCACAGATTAATCTTTTGCCTAAGGCGCTGGCATCCCATATGGGCACCAGTTCTAATCTGGCTGTTCCACTTCCAATCCTGCTCTCTGCTATGGCCTGGGAAAGCAGTAGAATATGGCCCAAGTCCTTGGGCCTCGGTACCTGCGTGACAGGCTCAGAAGAAGTTGCTGGCTCCTGGTTTCAGAATGGCCCAGCTCCAGTCATTGCAACCATTTGGGGAGTGAACCAGTGGATGGAAAGCCTTTCTCTCTGTCTCTCCCTCTCATTGTCTGTAATTCTACCTCTCAAATAAATAAATAAATCTTTAAAAGAAAGAAAAAAGCTCTTAAGGGAAAACACAGGTATAAACTGCATGACTTTGAATTAGGCAATGGTTTCCTAAATATAGCAGCAAAAGCATTTGCAACCAAAAGAAAAAATAAATTGGCCATCATCAAATTTTTTTTTTTTTTTTTTTTTTTTACAGGCAGAGTGGACAGTGAGAGAGAGAGACAAAGGCCTTCCTTTTGCCGTTGGTTCACCCTCCAATGGCTGCCGCGGCCGGCGCACCATGCTGATCCGAAGGCAGGAGCCAGGTGCTTCTCCTGGTCTCCCATGGGGTGCAGGGCCCAAGCACTTGGGCCATCCTCCACTGCACTCCTGGGCCATAGCGGAGAGCTGGCCTGAAAGAGGGGCAACCGGGACAGAATCTGGCGCCCCGACCAGGACTAGAACCTGGTGTGCCGGCGCCGCAAGGCGGAGGATTAGCCTATTGTGCCACAAAGCTGGCTATCATCAAAATTTAAAACTTCTGTGTTTCAAAGGTCACTATAAAGAAAATACAAATATGATCTCTAGAAGGGGAAAAATATTTGCAAATCACATATCTGGTGGAGGTTTACTGTCCTGAATGTATAGAGAAAACTTAAACTTCAACATTAAAAAGTTAACTTAATTTCACAATTGGCAAAGAATTAGAATATGTATTTATCCAAAGAAAATGTGAAAACTGGGGCTAGCATTGTGGCACAGGGGGTTAAACCACCACTTGCAATGTCAGCATCCTACACTGGAGTGCTAGTTCAACTCCCAGCTGCTCCACTTTTGATCCAGCTCCTTGATAATGTGCCTGCAAAAGCAGCAGAAGCTGGGTCAAGTTCTTGGGCCCTAGCCACCCATATGGGAGACCTGCATGGAGTTTCAGGATCCTGGCTTTGGCCTGGCCCAGCCTTTCAAATAAAAAAATAAATCTTAAAAAAAGAAAATGTACAAATGGCCAGTATGTACATGAAAAGATGCTGAACATCATCAGACACAAGAGAAAGGGAAATCAAAACCACAATGAAATACTCTTTCACATTCACAAGGATGGGTAGTATCAAAAACAAAGTAATGGGGCAGGCATTTAGCCTAGTAGTTAAAACATCAGTTCTAGTACTATTGGTTGAACTCTGTAATTAACACACAATTATTCTTAGGTGTTTAAATTTCAGCTGAAAAGTGATCCCTGTTAGGAACTTGGAAAACATTATGCTGAGTGAAATAAGCTAGTCCCAAAGGGACAAATATCATATGTTCTCCCTGATCGATGACAACTAACCAAGCACCAAAAAGGAAACTTGTTAAAGTGAAATGAACACCATGAGAAACTGTGACTTGATCAGTGCTTGCCCTGTTGATGAACAACTTAATACGTTATCCCTCTTAGTATTTTTTTTGTTTGTTCTACTTAATACTTTTGGTTGAATACTGTAATCAATACACAGTTATTCTTAAGTGCTGAAACTTAACTGAAAAGTGATTGCTGGTAAATATAAGAGTGGGAGTAAGAGAGGGAAGAGATGTGCAATTCGGGACATGCTCAAGCTGACTTACCTCAAACAGTAGAGTTAGAAACATACCAGGGGATTCCAATTCAATCCCATCAAAGTGGCCTGTACCAATGCCATCTCACTAGTCCCGGTGATCAATTTCTGTTCACAATTGATCGTAATGATAGGACTAAGAACCAAAGGGATCACATAAACAAGACTAGTGTTTGCAAATACTAGCTGATAGAATAAAAAAGGGAGAGAACAATCCAACATGGGAAGTGAGATACACAGCAGACTCACAGAATGGCAGATGTCCTAAACAGCACTCTGGCTTCAGAATCAGCCCTTAAGGCATTTGGATCTGGCTGAAAAGCCCATGAGAGTATTTCAGGCATGGAAAGCCAAGACACTCTGGAAAAAAAAAAAAAAAAAACGACCTAAAGGAAAGATCTCTGCAAGTGAGATCCCAGTGGAAAGAACAGGTCACCAAAGAAGGAGGTACCTTTCTCTGAAGGGAGGAGAGAACTTCCATTCTGACTACAACCTTGCCTAAATATGATCAGAGTCGGTGAACTCAAAAGGCTTCCATAGCCTTGGCAGCTCATGACAAGAGCCTAGGGTGATTACTGATGCCATAAACAAGAGTATCAATTTGTTAAGTCAACAACAGGAGTCACTGTGCACTTACTCCTCATGTAGGATCTCTGTCCTTAATGTGCTGTACAGTGTGATTTAATGCTATAACTAGTACTCAAACAGTATTTTTCACTTTATGTTTCTGTGTGGGAGCAAACTGTTGAAATCTTTACTTAATGTATGCTAAACTGATCTTCTGTATATAAAGAGAATTGAAAATAAATCTTGATGTCAATGGAAGGGGAGAGGGAGCCGGAAAGGGTAGGGTTGCAGGTGGGAGGGAAGGTTTTTTTGGGGGGGAAGCCATTGTAACCCATAAGCTGTACTTTGGAAATTTATATTCACTAAATAAAAGTTAAAAAAAAAAACCCATCAGTTAAAATAACCACATCCCACATCACAGTTCCTAGGTACAAAATCTTGCTCTGGCTCCTGACTCCAGCTTCCTGCTAATGCAAATCCTAGGAGCCAGTGATGATAATTCAAATATTTAAGTCCCTGCTACCCACATGGGAGACCTGGTTGTGTTCCCTGTTCCCAGAATCAGCCCAGTCCCAGCTGTTACTGGCATTTGGGGAGTAAACCAGCAGATGACCTTGCCCTCTCTCCATCTTCCACTCTCCCTCTCCCATCTCTGAATCCAAAATTATTTTTTAAAGTAACAAGTGTTGGTGAAAATTTGGAAAAAATGGAACCCACATATAACTCCAGTGGGAATGTAAAAATTTTTTAAATAACTACCATTATTTTTTAAATTTATTTGACAGATAGAGTTAGACAGTGAGAGAAAGAGACAGACAGAAAGGTCTTCCTTCCATTGGTTCAACCCCCAAATGGCCTCTGCGGCTGGTGCTGTGCCGATCCGAAGCCAGGAGCAAGATGCTTGCTCCTGGTCTCCCATGCAGGTGCAGGGGCCCAAGCACTTGGGCCATCCTCCACTGCCTTCCTGGGCCACAGCAGAGAGCTGGACTGGAAGAGGAGCAACCAGGACTAGAACCCGGCACCCATGTGGGATGCCAGCGCCGCAGGCGGAGGATTAACCAAGTGAGCCACAGCGCTGGCTCCAGGAATGTAAAATATTATAGCTTATTTGAAAAATTGTTTGGCAATTCCTCAAAGACCTTAATGTAAAGTTACTACTGTTTGATCCAGTAAGTACATTACTAGGTATACACTCAAGAGAACTGAAAACATATTATCACAAAAAACTCATAGGCAAATGTTCATAGCCAAATAAGCAAAAAGTACAAACTCAAATACCTGTCAACTCATGAGTGGATACAGAAAAAAATGATACATCCATATAATTAAACATTTTCCAGCCATCAAATGAATGAAATACAGGTACATGTCACAACATGAATGGACCTTGAAAACATGTTAAGTGCAAGAAGACAGACCCTAATAGCTACATATTCTTTAATTCCATTTATATGAAATGTCCAGAATAGGCAAATCCCTAGAGACAGGAGTAGCTCAGTAGTTGCCAGATGTTGGGGAACAGGTTGGAAAATGGGGAGTGACTACTAATAAATTCAGGTTTCTTTTAGGAGTGATCAAAATACTCCGCAATTAGTGGTGATGATTGCACAATATTGTGAAACTATAAAAGCACCTTAAAAGTGTAAAATTTGATGGTGTTTGAATCATATTCCAATTTTCAAACATTCTAAAATATAACCAGTGACATACAAGACAGAAAGAAAGAACTAAATAATAGAGAAATGCCCAGTTCCTAGCCCAAAATAAT
Source organism: Oryctolagus cuniculus (assembly GCF_964237555.1). Lineage (NCBI taxonomy): Eukaryota > Metazoa > Chordata > Mammalia > Lagomorpha > Leporidae > Oryctolagus > Oryctolagus cuniculus. The sequence goes on along the minus strand of NC_091432.1, from coordinate 12,200,433 downwards.
TAGTCAATAACATAACAAAGGACAAAGAAAGGGAGCTCAATGAACTAACTGATGTAATAGGAAGGATTTGAGTTGCATGTTGAGAGTGGATGTAAACTACATAGTAGAGGAAAAAGAGGGATGAATATTCCAGGTAGGGGGAGCAATATCTACTCGGGATAAAAACAAGCATTCTAATGGTATTTAGGGGTAATGACTGAGTAACTAGTTTGAACTGCGACTACATTAGGGCATAGTTAAAATTCAACCAGTAGAGAAAAGCTGGAGCTACATCATGCAGGGTCTCAATGTTAATATTTTTAATATTTTTCTTTTTGCTCATTCTAAAGTATCTAATTATAACTATTAAAAAAGCCTTAAATTTAAAAAAAAATACAGCATCTGTACTTTAGCTGGCAAGCATTTAAGAACCCTTTGAGGGGCCAGCACTGTGGCCTAGATAGTTAAGCCTCTGCCTGCAGTGTTGGCATCCTGTAAAGGCGCTGGTTTGAGTCCCAGCTACTCCACTTCCAATCCAGCTCCCTGCTAATGTGCCTGGGAAAGAAAATGATGACTCAAATGCTTGGACTCCTGAACTCATGTTGGAGACCCAGAAGAAACTCCTGGCTCCTGGCTTTGGCCTTGCCTAGCCCCAGCTATTGCAGCCATACTGGTAGTGAACCAGGAGATGGAAGATTCTTTCTCTCTCTCTCAAAGTCTCTCTCTCTTTCTCTCTCTCTCTCCCCTCTTCTCTCTCTCTGTAACTCTACCTTTCAAATAAATAAATAAATCTTAAAAAAAAAAGAGAACCATTTTATGGAGGACCAGCACTGTGGCACAGCTGGTTGGGCCATAGTCTGCAGTGCTGGCATCCCATATGGGTGCCAATTCAAGTCTCACCTGCTCCACTTCTGATCCAGCTCCCTGCTAATGTGCCTGGAAAAGCAGATGGCCCAAGTGCTTGGGCCCCTACACCCATGTGGGAGACCCTGAAGAAGCTCATGGTTACTGGCTTCCACCTGGCCCAGCCCCAGTCATTGCAGCCATATGGGGAATGAACCAGCAGATGGAAGATCTATCTGTCTCTCCTTCTATTAACTGTACCTTTCAAATAGATACATAAATCTTTTTTTAAAAAAAAGAATCATTTGATGTGTTTGACTAGGGAAGTAACAAATTCCAATGAACTGTCCAGAAAATAACTGAGACAGCAGGCAAAAACAAGAAAGCAGATCTAATTAAAGACTAGAAAAGAGTAGACGTTAGATTTTAGAAATATTTGGGAGTGGACAAGTCTTAAATGATATGGAATACTTCATTAGATACAAAGGAGTGAAAGAGGAAGTTACTCTCTCAGCTCTGAGTTGTGTTTGTGGGGAGGACAGAAAGGGGGTCAGACTGGTAATGACGCTCAGGAAGAGAAATGGGCAGTTGAAAAGGGAAGTGGATCATGAGCACAGAATGGACTGGTTCTATATACAGTTTCTCATTGTAGACGAGAGATTCATTATGAAATACTTTGCAAATACTTAGATATGCAGGCTTGGAAATCAGATAAAGAATAAGACTGAAAATGGAATTACATGAATTAGTCACCTAAAACTGATGGACTGACTTATCAGACTACAGTTCCCTGGGGGAAGTTGACAAGGTAACAGATGTCCACATTTAGCTGTCAGAGAAAATTACAGTACAGAAGACAAAAAGTAATGGTGTCAAAGAAAGCAGGAAGGGACTTCAAAGAGTGTCCTACCTTGGAACCCAAGAAAGGTCGAGTGTTTCAAAGTGCAGAGAGGCAGGAGAGCAGTGTTGCTGAGAAAGCTCAAATTATGAGAATTAAGTGAAGACCACTGAATTCGGCCACTAGGAGGTCACTGTCAGCACCGGGGGCAAGCATTTTAGGAATTTTTTTAGGAGAGAAGACAGATGTGATTGTGATGTGATGTGATAAGATTCAAACTGAAAGGACAGATTCTGCTTTGGAGAGGTTTTGTTATGCAGAAAAGGAGAAAGACCATTCAGCAGATGCAGAGAATCAGGGCAAACAATTACCTCAAAATGACAGGTGGCCTAAATTCTGCAGCCACAGAGAGGTATGAGGGGTTACCTCCATTTAGCAAATTCAATACTTATTTATAAAGCGCCTATAATGTGCTTGGTATATAATAATAGGGGTAGAGAAAAAATTCCTGCCCTGATGAAGTTTAGAATTCAGATGCATTAATCTGTATGTGATGACTGTGTGGTCAAGAGGATGACACAACATTTGCACATCTCTTACCAGTTAGCGCTGTTATAATCATATCACTTACAACTTAATATTCTAATAATAGACAATTAGTGATTGCTTTTCCAATGTCCTTGATCTTAAAGCCAACATTTTCTCGGCCTTAATATTAGAACCACAACAGCCAATACATTAGAAACAAGTTTGTGGTCTGCAGCATCAATGAAAAGGGAGAGATGACTCCACGGACCTGATGAAATCAAGGAAAGAGAGATCTCTGGCCCAAAGCGTCAGAAACTTCTCATTGCTTAAATACTCCGGCACCATTTTTTCATCAGCTTCTACAATAAAAGACTTGTGCAGAGATCTGCCCACAACTCTGTACTCCTATCTTTATAGGAAATGAAACTTATTAAAGTTTGATTTTTGCGTTTTGCAGGAAACAGATGCTGCAGTGATTCTAAGTTAATTACAGGAACAACATGTGCAACTGGATGACAGAAAACTTTATTAAAATGTACTAAATCAGAGACAATTTTTCTCTTTTAAATAAACTTAAATTCTTGTCAAAATATTAAGCTAAGCTCTCTATCTATGATACATTATTTACAGGGCTTTGTATGCCACTGTGGAACTATAAGAAATTCTTTCAAATACTTTCTTTTTTGAGTCCTCTTGAAAATTTTGTAAGTAGGAAGGATCACAGACAATTTTGAAAAAAGCTATCATTGAATGGGAAAAAAGGAGATATAAACTTAACTTTTATGCAGGTATTCTAGCAGTTAAAGTTAGAGCATGGATTTTTTTTAAATTAGTTTTTAACAGATTCAATATGATTTGCAGATACATTTCTAAGAACATAATGTTATTTCCTTTCTCCCTCCCCTTCTTTCCCTCCTACCACCCTCTCTCCTTATCTCTTTCAATCTTTTTTTTAGTTTTTGAGATATATATTTCAAATTTACATAACACTAAAAAGGCTCAATACTTCTTCAAATAAGTTTAGCAAGTAAAAAGCAAAAATACCCAAGTTTAGTGGGAATATAGACGATGACTATAAATAATAATTGAATGGGAATGAATGGCTGTAGTTTGGAGTCACCTGGGGAGCTTTTAGAAATACCTATGGCTGAATGCTAGCCCAGAGTTTGAATAATCACATCTGGGCTTACCTTGGGCATAAGGGTTTTAGAACATTTCCACATGACTCTACTGTAATAATGGTTTGAGAAACATAATTATAAACTCTTTCAGTGGAATCCAAGAACACAAAACCCAGTGTGGAGCATTTTCTTTTTCTTTTCCTTTCCTTCTCCTTCTCCTTCTCCTCCTCACCCCTCTCCCACCCTCTCTATTTTCTTCTGTCTCCCCTCCCCTCCCCTCCCCTCCCCACCCTCCCTCATGTTACCCTTTATTTTTATTTTTATTTTTTTGACAGGCAGAGTGGACAGTGAGAGACAGAGAGACAGAGAGAAAGGTCTTCTTTTTCCGTTGGTTCACCCCCTCAATGGCCGCTGCGGCCGGCGCACTGCGGCCAGCACATCATGCTGATCCGAAGCCAGGAGCCAGGTGCTTCTCCTGGTCTCCCATGGGGTGCAGGGCCCAAGGACTTGGGCCATCCTCCACTGCACTCCCGGGCCACAGCAGAGAGCTGGACTGGAAGAGGGGCAACCAGGACAGAATCCGGCACCCCAACCGGGACTAGAACACAGGGTGCCAGCACCGCAGGCAGAGGATTAGCCTTGTGAGCCGCAAAACTGGCCATGTGTTACCCTTTATAGTCAGAACCCCATCCCTAACTTCTGGCAACTATAAGTTTATTATCATATATTTTTTCACTTTAAGAATTTTCTACAGATAGAATCATATGGTTGCAACCTTTTGAGACTGGATTTTATTCACTTCACTCAACACTCTTTGAGATCCATCAGTTGTTGGATGTGTAGAGAGCTTATTATCTTTTCTCTCTGAGTAGGGAATACTACTCAGAATATGTGGAGAGTTTCCTCAGCTACCACTTATGGCTTTTCTTCTCCCAGACTCCTGTGGTTTTTTGACCAGAATAATTTAGCAATTCTCAAAATGCAGCAGGAGGCCTTCTTTCAATTAAGCATGAATGTTAAGACTGCAGAATTGTTGACCCCATTCCTCATACACTCAATCCTAACATCTGTGGATAAGGACTAGTGCTATAATACCTGTAGCTCAGGTACTTCACACATTAAAGTTGGCTGTTTTAAGCTGCATTAAACTATTTAGGTAGCTATGACTTAGGATAGTGATGGTTAACTGGCATTCTGATCACAAAATTAATTTTCCAAGGCAATTAGTGGTATTGGTCATCTTCAGGCCCTTTTCTAATTAGAACAATAAATGTCATTTTTAAATGTGTGGCTTATTATATAGCATATTAGAAGTAAATACTCACTGATAGAAAGTAAAGGTATTAATATTTTAGAGACATCCCCTACCCCCACATGAATAAAAGTATCTAACCATGTCTGTAGCCATTACTCTTATACCCTAAATTTACATTACATCTTCTGTCCATCCATGAACTTGGATTAATCTCATGATAGGACTGCATCTTAGGAAACTTGGATCGGTTGCCTAATAGAACTTTTCAAGTAGAATAATCTGAATGGAACATTTAAAGCATTCAGATCCTAGGAGGACGACAAGCATTTTCTGATATGATAACTTACCACAGCAAAGTATAGCACTTAACACACAGCTGGCTCGCAATACATGTTTGGTGTATTTAAATTAAATTTTAATTAAAAGTAATTAAATGATTAAAATGTGCTTTTTTGTTTTACAGCTTCTTAAGGCTATCCAGAGTCACAGAATCAGTTAACCTATAACTAAATAATTCAGGTCTTAAGTAGACATATTTCCTTTAAGTTCAAAATACTTGATCCAAATAAGCATGCTGAGAGAGCCATATTAGCAGATCACAGTCATTTGTCCCTTTCTGGTGTTGTGTGGCATCAGGACAGAAGAAAAGAGACTCATTTTCTCATCTTTCCAAGGTTACAGGGTAACTTCTTGATACCTTAGGGAAAAAAATGTAATTGTCTCAAACAAAGAAATTTTTAAATGACAAATATTAACCAAGAAGGACACCTGGTGGTAAAACTGTCACCCTGATGTCACAGTTGTTCCTCTCCACCACACTTGCTACTTGAGGCCACCATTCAAGCTCAGATACCCACAAACACAGACTTCCAAGGCCTGTGAAGAGTCATGCCGTGGAAGCTCATCTGTGAGCGTGTGCCACCTGAGTCCCACTCTACTCTTCCTAGCTGACTCGTGCTTACCCACAGACTCATCCAGGAGCAGGTGTCATGTTTTAGTAAAATAAAAGTACCTGGACATAAGCCTTCTGCCATTTCTGAATGATGTAACCTTAATTGGATTGCTCACCATGTTAAGACTCAGGTTTTCCTATATCTAAAATGGCAAGTAAATCTTTTACAGGACTGTTGTGACAATTAAAGAAGACTTATATAAAACCAACGTCCAAAAAATGGCACATGACTATTTCTTAGCCAATCCTAACCTGATACTGAATATACCACTGTCCTTTGCCCACCAGCAATTGAGGTTTAGAATTCTGATTTCCATACACTTTCTAGGAGCCCTAATCATGCTGCCTTTCTTCCTCTTGCCTCAATTGCGACACAGTTTATTGGACTCTCATTTCTTTACTGAGCCTTCCAGGCTGAGTGACCCAGCTCTCACCTTCTCCTTCCTAGAAGAAAAGATCTGATTCTAGTAACTCTAACTACAGGGCAGAGTCAGGCAAACATGACCAATGCTGGAATGCTTTCCTCTCAAAATCAGTCTCTCTCACTCTCGCTTTCTTTCTCCTCACACACACTCTCTCATCAATTCATGTGAATATAAACACAGAAAATTAGATTAAAACATTCAGTGACTTCCAATTCATTGCACAGACCATTTTGGCTATTGTAACTTGTATTACATATGATGTAATCTTCATATGTGTCAAACGTGACAACAAAGGGCATGTTAAAGTGAGTTTGCTGACTGTAACCCTCCAAAACGTATAAGAAATTAAGAAAATGTAAGTATCTGAAGTTAAACTGTACAGGATTGAAACTGATATATTTTCTTTTTTTTTTTTTTTTTTTACAGAATTATTTATTTGAAAGACAGAGTTACAAAGAGGTAGAGCCAGAGAGAGACGTCTCCATTCTGCTAGTTCACTCCCCAAATGACCACAACAGACAGAGCTGAGTTGCTCCGCAGCCAGGAGCCAGGAGCTTCCTCTGGGTCTTCCATGTGGATGCAGGAGCCCAAGGAGTTGGGCCATCTTCTATTGCTTTCCCAGGCCATAGCAGAGAGCTGGATCGGAAGAGGAGCAGCTGGGACTTCAACCAGCACCCATATGGGATGCCGGTGTTGCAGACTGGGGCTTTAACCCACTGTGCCACAGCGCTGGCCCCCTGATGTCTTTTCATTTGACTATTGTTTATAGCCTTTGCCTACATTTCTTCATTTTTACTTGCTGAACTCTTTATTTAGTGGAGCATTAAGCCTTTGACTATAAATATAAAATATTATTTCAAAAATTTAAAAATGAAAATGAAAAAATAAAATATTTAACAGAAAAGGCAACTGTAGAAGTGTTTCTAGCTGGCGCCGTGGCTCACTAGGCTAATCCTCCGCCTTGCGGCGCTGGCACACTGGGTTCTAGTCCAGGTCGGGGCGCCGGATTCTGTCCCGGTGGCCACTCTTCCAGGCCAGCTCTCTGCTGTGGCCAGATAAGCACCTGGCTCCTGCCATCGGATCAGCGCGGTGCGCCGGCCGCAGCATGCCGGCCGCGGCAGCCATTGGGGGGTGAACCAGCGGTAAAGGAAGACCTTTCTCTCTGTCTCTCTCTCACTGTCCACTCTGCCTATCAAAAAAAAAAAAAAGTGTTTCTATTGTATTTAAATTGTAATAACAGATGTGTTGGTTATAAAATAGAATATTAAGAAGTGCATGCACAAGCATACACACACACACACACATAGAAATTCTACTTCCTAAGAGAACAAATCATTTGCTCACCTATTTTTCTCACGTAAGTTTACTCAGTCATTTAAATGTAAGTCCTAGAAGACTAGGATATAGGCATTTTAATAAGAATGACATTTTATTGGTTAATTCATGACAAGTTATCTTTGCACAAATAGGAGGGAACAAAAAAAAAAAAAAAAAAAAAGGCCCAGCCACGGCTCCATAGGCTAATCCTCCGCCTGCGGTGCCGGCACACCGGGTTCTAGTCCTGGTCGGGGCACTGGATTCTGTCCCAGTTGCCCCTCTTCCAGCCCAGCTCTTTGCTGCGGCCAGGGAGTGCAGTGGAGGATGGCCCAAATACTTGGGCCCTGCACCCCATGGGAGACCAGGAGAAGCACCTGGCTCCTGGCTTCGGATCAGCGCGATGCACTGGCCACAGCACGCTGGAGGCAGCGGCTATTGGAGGGTGAACCAACGGAAAAGGAAGACCTTTCTCTCTGTCTGTCTCTCTCTCTCACTGTCCACTCTGCCTGTCAAAAAAAAAAAAAAAAATAGGAGGGAACATAAAACAGCTAAAGTCTTTGTAGTTCAAGGTCACCTTGGTGGCTAGCCTGCACTTCTCAGATGCTACACCAGAAAAACATCACACTCTTTCTTATTTTTCCAGTTTTTAAGAAATCAAAGTGACAGATAAATGTACTTCCAAAATGATAGTTCAGTGACAATATAAAGCCAGTGAGATCAGCTACCCATTTTTAAGAATGACCCAGCTAGCAAATTAAATATGACGCTATCCATTTTCCTGAGAAATGGAGTAGAGGAATATATTTTGGAGTTTATCAAGAATGTAATAAAGTTGGTTGAAATTGCACAAGAATCCTGCTGAAAACTGATTAAAAACTACACTACAGGTATTTCTTATTTATAAAAGGAGAGTAACTTTAAAAGAAGTTGGGCTTTGATTCAAGAATTAATAAAATGATAATTATGCATCACCATCTTATTTTCTTTCTATTAAACCAAAGGATGTGGTCAAGAAAGCAACAAACGAAATTTGGATTATGACATAGCATGGTATGAACTTGTTGAGGGATTTCCATCCAGAAATGTTGAAGAGAAAATATGTGAATGCTTAAAAGGTTGTGCTCACTTTTCTGCAGAATTTATTATGGTCAGAGAACAATCCAATTTTCTAGAAAAGAAATGAAAGCCAGGTATTACAATATATGTAAAATAAAGTGGTACTTAACAGGCCCTTGCTCTTTAGCACCTATTCGTTACTAACACCCTAGGAAAGTGACTTAACTCTTTGTGACTTCACTTTAGAAAATTAATCTATGAGAACTTTTTGTCTCAGAACTAGGCCTGTCAAGTAAGAAGTTTTTAATAGTCACAAGACTTTGCTGCAGTGGTTAAAGTGCCGTTTGGAGGCCGGCGCCACAGCTCACTAGGCTAATCCTCCGCCTGCGGTGCCAGCACACCGGGTTCTAGTCCCAGTCGGGGCACCGGATTCTGTCCCAGTTGCCCCTCTTCCAGGCCAGCTCTCTGCTGCGGCCAGGGAGTGCAGTGGAGGATGGCCCAAGTCCTTGGGCCCTGCACCTGCGTGGGAGACCAGGGGAAGCACCTGGCTCCTGGCTTTGGATCAGCGTGGTACGCTGGCCGCAGCAGCCATTGGAGGGTGAACCAGCGGTAAAGGAAGACCTTTCTCTCTGTCTCTCTCTCTCTCACTGTCTAACTCTGCCTGTCAAAAAAAAAAAAAAAAAAAAAAAAGTGCTGTTTGGGACAACTGTGTCACAAACTGGAATGCCAGTGTTCCAGTCCTATCTCTGCTGCTGATTCTAACATCCTGCTAACAAACACCTTGGAAGGCAGTATGTGATGTGTCAAGCAGTTGGATACCTGCTACTCATATGGAGACCTGGGTAGGGTTCTTAAGATCCCTGCATTGAGCTGGCCCAGCCCCAACTGTTCTTGCAAGTATTTGAGGAGAAAGCCAGAAGAAGGAAGATCTCTGTTTTCTTTCTCTTTCCTTCTCTCTCTCTCTCCCTCTTACCACTTTCTGCTTTTCAAATAAAATGAATAAAAATTTTTAAGTTACTAATAAATGTTACCTGTTATAATAATAATAATAATAGCAGCAGTTACTATTAAATATATCTTTAGTTGGGAATTCATTATCTACTTGTATAACTTTCACAACTATCTCTAGGAATGCTTCCAGGCATACAATTCCAATTCCACAGGTTACCACTTTGGATATAACTTTTACTCAGCTACTTAGAAAGATCATTAGGGAAACATTTGCAAGCATACCTATATATCCTAGAACCTCAGTTTCAGAACTCTGAATAGTGAACCCCATACTTATTTAAAAGAAAAATTTTCTCTTCTAAAAAGGAAGCAAACATTTCAAAATTGTTTCATAGCATCAGCTACCTTTCATTAATATTTAACTCAGTTTTACAACATGTGCCTAAGCTAGAGATACAAGTGATTGTGAAATGATGCTGTATCCTACCCTTATAGAGGGTTGTTGAAAAAATATGCAATAGGACAATGCATAGAAAAATCATATCTGATGGTATCACTTCCACAGTTATATAAGACCAGGAAAGATGGGGCCAGCGCCATGGCTCACTTGGTCAATCCTCCACCTGTGGTGCTGGCATCCCATACGGGTGCTGGGTTCTAGTCCTGGTTGCTCCTCTTCCAGTCTAACTCTCTGCTGTGGCCGGGGAGGGCAGTGGAGGATGGCCCAAGTGCTTGGGCCCCTGCACTCGCATGGGAGACCAGGAATAAGCACCTGGCTCCTGGCTTCAGATCGGTGCAGCTATTTGGGGAGTGAACCAATGGAAGGAAGACCTCTCTCTCTCTCTCTCTCTCTCTCTCTCTCTCTGTCTATAAATCTACCTGTCAAATAAAAAATAAAGGACCAGGAAAGAGAGAACAGTATAGAAGTCTTATGAATAGAGATTTGCTGCATAGATTTTGGAGTGAACCAGAGGATGAATTATGTCTTTGTCTGTCTCTCGCTCTTTCAAATAAATAAGTAAATAAATAAAAATTATAAGAATGTTTATTGAAAAGAAAAGGAATTTATAAAACATTAAACTGAAAGGCATATTATAAAATACATAAACAATATAATCCTCAACTGATGATTTTATGAAATCATATGTGTTCATTTATAAAATACTTACATGTAAAAGTGTACAAATCTAAATGAAAATATTATCATTAATTATGTCTGGGTGGTAGGATTTATGGATCATTCTATTATTAGCATTTTCTAATTTTTCTTTATCTAATTTAAAAGACATGGAAATGCAATCTGATATTGCATTGATGAGCATCATAAGGTACAAAAATGCTGAAGAAAACACTAAAGGATGGGTGTGTCCAACAGGCTTCCCGACAGAAATGAGTATGAAAGTGCTCGAAAATCTGCAGAGGGCCTATGTAGTCACTTGGGATGGAATACGGTCAACTATAAAGGGACTTTGGAATTATAAAAAGGGGGGAGATAGGTTGGTTTGAAGCAAGGAACTAAAAGGTACTTATAAAATCGAGGTAAGTAACTGAGACTGGCAGAGAGCTTTGGACAGAGAAAGAAAACACAGAGGTGACAAGGAAACTGAGTAAGTCCACTGAAACATCTCTGCCTATCTCTTCACTCAAACTGATGGGCATAAAGAGGGGTTGACGTATCTTTGTGGGTTCTATGCTGTGTTTTATTCTCTAGGCCGGAAAGATGAAAGCAATTCTTTAATTTATGTTGAGTCAGGTAGATGAATGAGGGATAATGAAACCATGAAAGGAATGAAATAGGAGATGAATGAAAAAGTCAATCAAGTGCTATAGTACAGGTAAAAGGCATTCCAAGGGAAAAATATAAAGAACTAATGCTAAAAAGGGTGGCATAGGATGTTCCAATGTATGCAATTCCATGAACACTAATCAACACGGAGCAGGCAATCCCCACTGTGAGCATTTGATGGTAATGTGGTTGCCATAAGACTACCTGGCAAGGTAGAAACATGGTAGCAGTTGGTGTTGTAGATATATTTTAGTCATGGTGCCTCTTTCTGGTAAAAAAAAAAAAAAATTGGGAAAATCAGTAACTTTCACTAGGCTAGCAGTTTTATTTGTGAAAGGCTGTATTAGTACATGCTTCCATGGAAACGATTCAGTATTATGTTTTATATATGCTGTCAGGTATTCTTAAAGATGGCTGTTATCTTCACTCTGTTAAAAGTACAAGATGAGGAGAAAGGAATCATATAAAATAATTTTCCCAATTTTTATTTTAAATTATCTAATTTCTTATTAGGTGAAGTATGAAGCCACTTTATTGTAATGCAAATTTCAAATATGTTGTCTCAAAACTAAAAGGAAAAAAAGAACAGGAAAAGGAAGAGGGGTGGAAAAGAGAGGGGGAGGGAGGGAGGAAGGGAATATCATTATGTTCTTAGAATTGTATATACAAAGCACATTGAATCTATTAAAAAACTAATTAGAATTTAAATTAAAAAATTTTAAAAGAAATTACCTAATTGGAAATCAAAGTGATCAACTTTTCTCCTTTTGCTATCATTTTGCCCTTTGGTTCTCACAAGATTTCCTACATTTTATGCATTTCTTGTGTTTAAAAATAACTACAAGTGTTCTAACTTTTAGAAAAAGGACAACTGGTGGTAAATACCTCACCAACTGCCAAGAAAAAGAAATATGATAAATCAATAGGTGGCATCTATGAAATGAGTCTAGTTCTGTTTTCCCTTTTCCTGTTATCATTCGTAGGATCATTGTCTTCACCTGGATAATCACCTGGATAATCAGTTATTCTCCCCAAGCATTTTAGCTGTTTACAATTTTGGTCATTTTGGTATAAATCGAGCAGCATTTGTTTCAAAGCAGAACTTCATCCTATAAAAATGCAACAGAGACAAGCTGTATCTTTATGAAGAAAGCTATTAATAATCTTATACTGTAAATGAAACTTACAGACTTCAGTCCAGAAACTAAATAACATATATAAAATGAGAAACTATTGAAAAATAAGTTAGAAGTCTTGTGTTATTCATAAAGTTTCTCAGAGAGACTAAAAAATTACAAGGATTAACAGTAAAGGAAATCATGAGATCACACATTTGTAGAAATATGGGACAATATATAGTTTAATAAATAGATGATTTAAAAATACAGTATAAGTCTGTACTTCTTTAACACTCAAGAAAATTCTTACTCTGGATACTCTACCCTGAACTCCCATCTCCTAACTTCTTGTTCTCGGCACTAACATTTTGAAATGCAATTCCTTTTTGAAAACTTTTTATAGGACTAGATTATCTGCTTACAATAAGATAGAACAATTTGGGTTCCAGAAATAAGATAATAGTTATATTTTATCAAGCTCTTGTCATGATCCAGGTAGTGTTCCAACCACTTCACAATAAGATCAATTGATTTTTACAGTAACCCCTAAATAGGGCATCAGCCATCATTTTACAATTGATTCTTAGGAACAAAGAGGGATTTAGTTAAGTTGGTCAAGGTCCCAGAGTTAGTGACTTACCAAACTGGGGATCAGAAAAAAGTCTGACCAATATGTGACCAAAGAAAATAGATTCACAAGATGTATAGTCTCATCCTCTGAACAACTGTTTCAGAGTTTATAAGGAGTCACTCCACGATTCACAGACAACAGAATTGGAATTTGTTGTATAAAATGAACTGTTTGGGATTAAAACATGTTTCCATTTGAAATAGTAATCCCTTTGTAGTAAGATATTTCAGAAATGCATTTTTTCACTTTCCTATGAGCTTGCAAACTTTTTTTCAGTTGCATCTAGCAACTGAGAAGCTTAGGGTAAGGTTTTTGAGTGTTCACTCAGGAATCTGTTCTCTCACTGTGAAATGGGGATATTATTAGTAACTGACTAATGGGGTTCTGTAAACAGTAAAAGAGAGACTGAATCACATGCACTTAACACAGCAGTGACAACAGAGTCAACCCCTGCAGTTATAAGGCACAATTCTTGGAACTTTGTGTGGAATAATGTTTTAATATTCAAAGTGACCCTACAGGGGCTGGCACTGTAGCACAGTGGGTTAAAGCCCCGGCCTGCAGTGCTGGTGTCCCATATGGGAGATGGTTCGAGACCTGGCTGCTTTACTTCTGATGCAGTTCCCTGCTAATGTGCCTGGGAAAACAGCATAAGATGGCTCAAGTCCCTGGGCCCCTGCACCCATGTGGGAGACCTGAAAAAACTCCTGGCTCCTGCTGTAGATTGGCCCAGCTCCAGCCATTATGGCCATATTGGGAATGGGCCAGCAGATGGAAGACCTCCCTCTCTTTCACCCCTCCCCTTACCCTTCCTCCCTCCCTCGCTCTCTGTAACCCTGCCTTTCAAATAAATAAAAATAAATCTTTAAAAAGGCTGGTGCTGTGGCTCACTTGGTTAATCCTCTGCCTGCGGCCCTGGCATCCAATATGAGTGCCGGGTTCTAGCCCTGGTTGTTCCTCTTCCAGTCCAGCTCTCTGCTGTGGCCTGGGAAGGCAGTAGAGGATAACTTAAGTGCTTGGGTCCCTGCACCAGAATGGGAGACCAGAAGGAAGCACCTGGCTCCTGGCTTCGGATTGGCATAGTTCCAGCCGTGGTGGCCATTTGGGGGGCAAACCAATAGAAGGAGGACTTTCTCTCTCTCTCTCTCTCTCTCTCTCTCTCTCACTGTCTAGCTCTATATGTCAAATAAAAATCTTTAAAAAAAAAAAAGTGACCCTGAAATGAAGATTCATGGATTAGGTCCATTTTACAGACCAAAAATAAAGGCAAAGCAAGGTTAACAAACATGTCTAAGATGCAGAGCTGGTAATCAGACCAGATTCCAACTGAAGATCATACTCCTAAACATGACCTTACACAGACTCTACCTTGCTACAGTACCTTGTTTTTAGATGTCAGCTCTCTAGGCAGTTTACCTGAGGCCTGCTGAGGAGAGGCCTTATGAATGTAATTACTGAATGACTAAGAAGTCAATCTGGTTTATAAAGTCCTCTCCACAACATCAGAAGACAGGAGTTTTGTTGTGGAAGCAGTCAATATCCCCTCTCACCAAGGCTGCCTGGGGGACAAGCTCTGCGAGTCGTACAGAGTGGAGCCATATAGTTGGAGTGGAGAATCCTGAACAATGATTCCATTTCCAGGTCTGAGCTCTTTTGCAAAGATTCTGCATAATCTTGATTGGGTCATTTAACTTGACTCAGCTTCAGTTTCTCCTCTGTACACCAAGGGTAACATGATAGGATAAAATTGAAAGAATCATTCCTACGCTGATTTCAGGATTCTATAAATGCATGGTCTGAATAAGTGTGTCCCTATTAAAATACCAGTGATATAATGCACTAATAGGTTATTCATATTATGCATACTTCCTATAAGGATGAAGGCAGTCATTACATCTACTTTCTTGATATACATGAATTACAAGAAAATGGTTTGGGGAAAAGATCTAAAAAAAGAGAATCTGAGGATATTAAAGACATTTTTTTAAAGAGTCAGGATTTTTTTTTTAAAAATTAATAGTGATTATTCCCCATATCTAGTTGTGCTGGTTTATTTGAAATAAATAAATTGTGGCTTGAAATGCTTTAAGCTTCCTGGAGAACAGAAATGAATGAGAACATGAGCATTTTTCTTAAAGAAAAGAAAACAAACATAAGTGGTCGACAAATTACCTACTTATCCAATTACTGATAAATAAATTTTGGTCATGGATGACTTTCCTTGGCATTCAGTTGTATTATTGGCCCGTTATAGTTTTCTGTTTACTGTTCTAACAAATTACCATAAATTTAAAGCCTTAAAACAGTACAATTTTTTTTTCCTAACTAACACTTCTGTAGCTAAAAAATACAACATCAAATTCACTAAACCCAAAACACTGGCAGAGCTCTGCTGCTTTATGGGGCTCTTTTCTCCCTGCTTTACCCAGAGGCTACCCATACTTCTTGTCTCACGACTCTTTCATTTTCAAAGTCTGCAGCATAGACAGCCTCTCCTTGAGCCTACTTACACCATCATTTCTCTTTCTCTGATTCTTTTAAGCTGTCTTCCTCTTCCATTTTTTTAAGACCCCTGTGTTTACATCAGGCCCACCAAATAATCTGGGACAGCCTTCCTATTTCATGGTCAGATAACCAGCAGCATTAAATTCATCTGCAACCTTAATTATCTTTTGCTCTATAGTATAACATATTCATGAGTTCCTCGATTAAGACACAGACATTGGGGGTCATGAGATGGCAGTATAACAACAGGATGATCTGAGTCAATTGGGGCAAAATAGATAGTTAAAAAGGAGAAACGATACATGCCAGAGATAGAGCCATGGGAAATTCAGTTCAGGAAGCTCAGGAGGCCAACACAGACTGGGTAGGTCCACACTGAAAGGGCAAATAAGGGAAGCAGTGGAGGCACAGCAGAGGTACAGATCCGGGTGGTTGGCACCAGACCCCAGTGTACCAGGTTAGACAGGAAATTGTGGGTCCACAGTGCTGCAGATAGCAGCAGGAGGGAGAACGTGGAGAACTGCTTTTGAAGTTCAATGTAGGAAAAAAGGGAAGATATAAAAAGCAACCAGGGAAGTCAGGCACTCACGTGCCGATCTCCAACCCCCTCTCACCCCTCACCCCCCAACCCTGGACCTCCAGTTGGCTGAGAGAACCCATCTCGTCTGTTTACATTTTCAAGTGTTAGCAGGGGACTGCCACCTTAGTCTCCCGAGAACATGCCCCTCAATTGCAGGAACCATCTCACCACACCCCCATCCAGGAAGTAGGACCACAACATTTGAGAAGAATTTCTTCCCCACCACACAAGCTGTAGGACAAGGAGAAGTCATAAATATCAAAAATTTTGAGCCTGCTCCACCCACCACTGAGAAGTGAGCTGGGTCCTAGTAGCTAAGGCTACATGCACTGAACCTTGTACCTGCCTCCACCATGATTGAGAAGTGAGCAGAGCTCCAGTAGGTGGTGCTCTGTGCTTCTACTTGCAACAAACACAAAGCAGCTCATAACAGAGGGAAAACTCACAAGAAAATCTCCACACACACACAAAAAGAAAAAATACACAAACGCTGAAAAACAAAAGAAAAACCCTAAATAGGAATAAGCAAGACACTACAACTCTTCAATAGAAGAAGGTGAAGATCAAGAGATCAAGGACGTGCCAGAAATGGGATTCAGAAAAATTAATAGATTACTTAGAAGCAATCAGAAGCTAATTCATGATCTAAATGAAAAGTGCTCCCAATAAATTGAGATATTAAAGAGAAGTCAGAATGAAATACTAGAAATGAAGAATTCAACAGATCAAATAAAAAACATACTAGAAAGCCTTAACAACAGAATAGGTGAGACAGAAGAAAGAATGTCAAACCAGAAGAAAAATTTCTGGAAATATTACAGTCAGACTGAAAGAAGGAAGAAAAAATTAGAAAACTAAAAAATATGCTTGGAAATCAACAAGATACTATCAAGCAACCCAACGTGCGGATCATAGGAGTTCCAGAAGGTGTGGGAAAAGAGGAAGGATTAGAAGGCCTTCTTAATGAAATAATAACAGAAACCTTCCCCAATCTGGAGAAAGAAAGAGACTTCCAAGTCCAAGAAATACACAGAACTCCCAATAGACACAAACATCCAAGATGTTCACAACACACTTCAGTAAAGTTCCCCATAGTAAAATATAAAGAAAAGATATTAAAATGTGCATGAAACAAATCACATTCAGAGGAAACCCAATTAAACTTACTCTGGACTTCTCATCAGAAACCCCACAGGCAAGAAGAGAATGGCAAGATATATTCCAAGTCTTAAGAGGAAAAAAAAACTGTCAACCCAGAATACTGTACCCTGCAAAGCTCTCATTTATGAATGAAGGAGAAATAAAGATCTCCCGTAACAAATAGAAATTGAAAGAATTTGTTACTACTTGCTTAGCCCTACAAAAGATATTAAAGGATCTGTTACACACAGAAAGACATGTGACATATCACATGAACAAACTGAAGAAAAAAATATATGATCATCTCAATAGATGCAGAGAGGCATTTGATAAAACACAACACCCTTTCATGATGAAAACTCTAAGCAAATTGGGTATGGTAGGAACATTCCTCAACACAATCAAGGCAATTTATGACAAACCCACAGCCAGCATCCGATTGAATGGTGAAAAATTGGAAGCATTCCCACTGAGATCCAGAATCTGACAAGGATGCCCATTCTTACCATTGCTATTCAATATAGTCCTGTAAGTTTTAGCAGGAGCCATTAGGCAAGAAAGAGAAATCAAAGGGATTCAAATCAGGAAAGAGGAAGCCAAACTATCCCTATTTGCAGATGACATGATTCTACACATAGGGGATCCAAAGACTCCACCAAAAGACTACTGGAACTCATAGAAGAGTTTCATAAAGTAGCAGAACATAAAATCAATACACAAAAATCAACAAGCTTTGTATACACAGACAATGTCATGGCTGAGAAAGAACTTCTAAGATAGATCCCATTCACCATAGCTACTGAAAATTCAAATGCCCTGAAATCAATTTAACCAAAGAAGTCAAAGATCTCTACAATGAGAATTATAAAACATTAAAGAAATAGAAGATAGAAAAAAATGAAAAAAGTTTCCACGTTCATGGATTAGAAGAATCAATATCATCAAAATGTCCATTCTTTCAAGAGCAATTTACAGGCAATACCAATCAAAATACCAAAGGCATTCTTCTCAGATCTAAAAAAAAAATGATTCTGGAAATTTACCCAAGGGAAATGAAATCAGCAAATAAAAGAGTTATCTGTACCCCCTTGTTTACTGCAGCTCAAATCACAATAGCTAAGACATGGAATCAATCTACATGCCTATCAACTGAAGACTGGATAAAGAAATAATGGGATATGTACTCTATGTAATACTACACAGCAGTAAAAATAAAATGCAATCTGGTCATTTGCCACAAAAGGGATGAATCTAGAAAACATTATACCTAGTGAAATAAGCCAGTCCGAAAGGGACAAATACCATATGTTCTCCCTATCTGTGATAATTAACAGAATACCTAAAAGGAAACCTGTCAAAGTGAAACTGACACTTTGAGAAGCAATGACTTGAACAGCCTTGGTTTTGAGTGTTGAGGGCAAGTTTTGCTTCTTTTCCTTCTTAATACCATTGGTTGAACTCTTTACCTAACATAGAATTAATCATAAGTATGTAAAGTCAATGGAAAATAGATCCAGGGGCCAGTGCTGTGGTGTAGCAGTTTAAGCCACTACCAGCAGTTTCAGCATCCCAAATGGACACCAGTTCGAAACCCAGCTGCTCCACTTCTGATCAGTTCTCCGTTATGGCCTGGGAAAGCAGTGGAAGATGGCCCAAGTCCTTGGATCATTGCACCCAAGTTGGAGACCCTGAGGAAGCTCCTGGCTCCTGGCTTCAGATCAGTGCAGCTCCAGCCATTCAGCCATCTGAGGAGTGAACCAGAAGATGGAAGACCCTCTCTCTCTCTGTCTCTCTGCTTCTGCCTCACTGTAATTCTTTCAAGTAAAATAAAATAAATCTTTTTAAAAAAACAAAAACAAAAACAAAATATATCCCAGTAAAAAATAAGAGTGGGAATAAGAGAGCGAGGAGGTAGTTTGTAACAGAAAAGCTGTATCGTTCTGCATACATTCCTACAGACTTACTTCTAAGAGCAAAGCTAAAAGCTAGCCATGGGACTCTAAATCCCATTAAGCTTGGTGGTAATAATGCCACTTTAAGTGTTAAAGTGATCATATTAAGTTTTAAATTGGTCATATAGGTAGAGTTAAGTGTTAAAGGGATCATATAAATAAAATCAAGTCTGGGCCAGTGCTGTGGCTCACTAGGCTAATCCTCTGCCTGTGGTGCCAGTACTCCAGGTTCTAGTCCCGGCTGGGGTGCCAGTTCTGTCAGGGTTGCTCCTCTTCCAGTCCAGCTCTCTGCTGTGGCCCAGGAGGGCAGTGGAGGATGGCCCAAGTGCTTGGGCCCTTGCACCTGCGTGGGAGACCAGGAATAAGCACCTGGCTCCTGGCTTTGGATCAGTACAGTGCACCAGCCATGGCAGCCATTTGGGGGGTGAACCAATGGAAGGAAGACCTTTCTCTCTCTCTCTCTCTCTCTCTCATTGTCTAACTCTGCCTGTCAAATAAATAAATAAATAAATAAAGTCTGGTAATAACAACAGATAGAATTAAAAAGGAGAAAATGTTCCAGCATGCAAAGCAGTTCACACAGCAAACTTATACAATGACAATTGCTCTAAATAGCACTCTGACCTCATAATCAGCCCTTAAGACATTCTAGTCTGGCTGAAAAACTCATGAGAGCATTTTTAGGCATGAAAATTCAAGATACTGTGGCAAAAATATTGTCCTACATGAAGTATCTCTGTGAGTGAGACCCCAGTGGAAAGAAAGGGCCATCAAAGAAGGATGTACTTTTCTCTGAAGGGAGGAGAGAATTTCCACTTTGCTTATGGCCTTGACTAAATTCTGATGGAAATTGTGGACTCAAAAAATTGCATAGCCTAGACAGCTCATGTCAAGGGCCTCAGGTTACTGATTGTCATACATAAGAGTGTCCATTATTAAATTAACAAGAGTATTCACTGTGCACTTACTCCCCATACAGGAACTCTGACCTTATAGAGCTGTACTATGAGAATTAATTGTAAATCTTATTCTCATTTTTTATATTGTGTGTGTGTGTGTATGTGCAAATCATTGAAATCATTACTTAGTTTGGAGTTGGTCTTCTGTATATAAAGTTAATTGAAAATGAAAAAAAGGCATAAACATGTTGAGGGGGGCATTATTCTGCCTATCATGGATTCTTCCCTCTTTCTGTGACCTTCAGATAGATATAACTTAGGGAACACACGCACATGCTGGAAGAATTGAAAAATAAATGTATTCCCATCTTCGTGTTTCTTCACTTCCTTTAAATCACAGGATATATAGGATTCTAAAATCAAATGGGAATCAAGTTTACATTAGTTCTAACTGCCTATTGGCTTGCTCACTGGCTCTCTTCCATTTGCAGACATCTGACAAGATGTTCTTTCATTTCTTTTCCCAATAAATGAATCACTTTGGTATGTTTTGTAACTCTTAGGACATAATGATGTCGTCCAATCCAACATCCTACCCTGGATGGAGTGAAACCATATGCACTCCTTACCCACCAAGCAGCTGTACAGTTCCTGGTTCTCCACAACCTCAAGGTTTAATTAACCTAGGTAACCAAACTCAGGGAGGTCAGCTTCCATTCATCACAGCTCCTGGAATCTTGGCTACCCATCAGCTGGGTCAAGAAAATATGCAGGTGATAAACTCAGCCATAGGAAAATATGCAATAAAGTTTAAAGAAGAAGCAAAGGCTCTAGGGGTAAGTATATTTTAATGGGATTTTAATTTTGAATTTTCAAGGTTTTCTTGTATCTATAAAAATAATATGTAGAGAGAATATCCTCAAATTATTTTAAGGCCGGCGCCGCGGCTCACTAGACTAATCCTCCGCCTAGCGGCGCCGGCACACCGGGTTCTAGTCCCGGTCGGGGCGCCGGATTCTGTCCCGGTTGCCCCTCTTCCAGGCCAGCCCTCTGCTGTGGCCAGGGAGTGCAGTGGAGGATGGCCCAGGTGCTTGGGCCCTGCACCCCATGGGAGACCAGGAAAAGCACCTGGCTCCTGGCTCCTGCCATCGGATCAGCGCGGTGCGCCGGCCGCAGCGCGCCGGCCGCGGCGGCCATTGGAGGGTGAACCAACGGCAAAGGAAGACCTTTCTCTCTGTCTCTCTCTCTCACTGTCCACTCTGCCTGTCAAAAAATAAAAAAATAAAAAAAAAATTATTTTAAAAAATTCTGAACATTATTTTGAAAAGTGCATTCCTTTCAGAAAGAAATAATTAGTCTGGATAAAGACTTTATCCTGATAAAGTTCATTTATTTTAGATTCATGCAAGAATGTAACAGGTGACACAGGACTCTCCCTAGCAGGAAGATTAGCAATAATGACATGACAGAGAAGTGTCACCACTTCTAGCTTTATCTCCCTTCTACAAAGAACTTTTCAGATAATCTCAACCCTCTCTCTGGATTGCGTACAAACTCGGTATTTGAATACAGATGTACTTATAGTAAACTAAACATCAATGGCTACCTAAAAAGGGAAGAAACTCTAAATGGGATGCTTGAGGAAGGCCGACTGAACAAATGTGCTGCTCTCAACAGCACCCTTGGAAATGCTTATGACAACTGTCGCTTTACTCCTACAAGGAGTGCTTTGAATTAAATGCCCACAATCTTGTTTCCATAGGGATTGTAAAACATGATCTACTTGGTGAAAATTCACCTTGTATAGGTGGAATTATTAGTATTTTCCATTAACACAGTTCACAACACAATTCCACCAAATTTTGTCTCTCCCTGTGTGAAATTCCAACATCTTTGTTAAAACATGCAACAGATGAGTTTCCATTGTGCTCCCCAAATTCTCTAGCCATCTTACTATCTATTTCAACTCTTAAGGGTTTAGGAAAGTAAAAATGAGCATTAGTACCCTTCCAATAGCCAATCTAAGCCACGGAGGTGGTTCCTCAGCTCTTCCTCCAGCAGACAGAAGAAAATCTCTTCTACGAGCAAAGGGACAAATTGGCTTTACAAACACAGGTGTTTGTAATATTATAGAACAGAAAACAGTCAGAACTGCAGGAGGTAACAACCTAGTGGGGGAAATCAGGTTATGCTCATAATAAAATACACAGTGCCATACAAGGTGATAAGTGATAGGAAGAGAACAACAAAGTGTCAGAGATAAGAAGTACAAGGCAATGAGTGGGTAGCAATTTCAAGTTGGTCAGTATGAGCTTTCCTTACCATGTGACAGTTGAGAAAAGACATTAAGAGTAAGCCATGCCAATCAGAATGAGAGAGAACCACTATTGTGAAGGTCTCTAGATGACAATGTGTGTGATGTACTGAAAGAACAGGAAGAGATCAATAAAGTACAGCAGAATAAGCAAGGAATACAATAATTGAAAGGAGGGCAGAGAAGTGGTAGGGGTCAGATCCTACGTGGAGAACAGATAGCTTTGGCTCTTATTGAGTAGAATGAAGAACTGGGCTGTATGAATGGCTAAAAGAGAATTATTATACTTCTAAAACAAAAGTGAGATGTGTATTTTTGAATGTACAACAATAATTTTACAGAGAAAAAGATTCAAGGCTTTTCTTAGTCTCAAAGAGTTTCATTATTAAAAAAATTAATCTCCCAGAATTAGGGTTTTTTTCAAATTTTAATTCAATTTAAATATATGTAGTGACTATATACTGAAGAAATAAACAGTTTTTGAAATCTTTCTGGGGAGATAAACTTGGGAAGAAATGAAATATAAATCTATAATTGACTTTTGAGCCAATCTAGCAGCTGCTATATATTTCCTAGAACTTTATGTTTATCCAGGATGAAGGAAGGTACAATAACAGTTACAAAGAAGTAAAAGTGTAACCTTCATCTCTGAAAATGCCTCACTTGGCAGGAAAAAAAAGATTGCATACCAGCAGTTTTTTTTTTTTTTTAAAAAAGAACAATACAAATGAGTAAAAAAATCAAATTTCATCACTCTAAGATGCAACCAAAAATCAGAAAGAGAAAAAAAAGATTGATTTGTCGTAATCTAGTTGATTTCAGGGAAGGGGTGGAGCTGAGCTAAGCTGAGCACAAGGGGCCCAGTACTGAATAGTTATGACATGAACTCGTGAGTTAATTTGTAGTAGTCAACTCCCAGGTCTGCCCCTCAGTAATCACAGGACAGACAAGCAATTCTGTTCTGCTTTTGTCTCCACCCAGTTGCTGGAAGGATCACATGCAACAAAAAATGTAAAGTGTTTAGAACATTAACATCCACTAAATTATTTTATCTTCCCTGATTTCTTTACCAGGTTACTCAGGCAAAGAAGTGATCCATTTGAAGAAGACAGCCACTGAAATCACAGTAAAAGAATTTTTTCCTAAGAGTTTTCTATAAACTCTCAGGGGTGACTCACGCATGCTTAAGAAGCTCATTTTCTGAAGAATTCTCCTGGAGCCCTCCCAGCCAAATCCCTCCAAATACTTCTAATAGGGCCTTACATGGAGGCCCTTGTCCCTTGGTTGTCCTAGTGTATGTTAAAATCCTCATGGCCCGCTCCCTGCTTTAGATGTTCATGGTTGCAGGCAAAGCTAACAATAAATAAGCAAGAGTAGCAACAACAGTAATGTTTCACAGCTCTGATAATGAAGAAGCAATTTTTAAAATTCTCGTTTTCTTTTTCCAGGCAATCCAGGTCGTGATTGGAATTATGCACATTGGTTTTGGGATCATTCTGGGTTTACTGAGTTACTCTACTGACAACTATTTGGGTTTTGCCTCTACTGCTTTCCTTGGTGGTTACCCATTCTGGGGTGGACTCTGTGTGAGTAGATTGTTTAAACACCTGTCCTTCTCAGTTTACAAATTATAGATATCTCCGATCTATCCAAAGCCCATTTGTTGAGAAGCTCTGCTTCTGAGGACTGGGAAGTTCAGAGAAATAACAGGTTGGATTGAGCATAAAGAGGAACAACTTTTTCTCTCCATTGTTAACTTGGAGGGTAACCTCATGTTAGTGGCAGTAACCCAACTATTTGCATAGAAAGAACTCATTCTAGTGTATGCTTTCTTTATTTTGATGATTCCAAAGCTTACAGTGAAGGTTGTTAAGCTTTAAAAGTTCACTATGATCAAGTAATCACCAAGTCAAAGTTTTATTTCCTCATTATATTTTAGACAGAAGTATATGTGTTAGGAGGAAAGCAGCTAAAGATGGTGACTGGAAACATGACTAAAAACACGTAGAAGTTGACATTTGGCCTAGTAGTCAAGATGCCAGTTAAGATGTCTGCATCCCATACTGGAGTGATCCAGGTCCAGTTCCTGCCATAGCTTCTGACTAGCTTCCTGTGAATGCAGACTCTGGGAGGTAGCAGTGACAACGTAAGTAGTTAAGTCCCTGCAACCTGAGAGACCTGGATTGGTTTCCCAGCTCCTGGCATTGGTCTGGCCCAGCCCTAGCTGTTATAGACATTTGAGGAGTGAATCAGTAGATGGGGTCATGCACACACATACACACACACACACAGCTTCTCAAAAAAAATTTGAAAAATTTTAAATATATGCAGTCAATAATTAGAAGATATTAAGCAGGAAGCTCAAGAATTATCAAAACAAGGAAATCTTTAAATGCAAGAAACTAAGGAGGGTAGGTGTGAAAGGACTTCAAGAACTCCCTCAGAATTACTCTACATAACTAAGAAATATAAGAGGAAACAGAAAGATACCATAAATAGACAAAACTTCCTTTAAAGAGAACAGAACCCATCATTTCAAAAATAATTTTGTCTTATTTCTACAGTTCATTATTTCTGGCTCTCTGGCCATATCAGCATCCAAGGAGTTTTCCCCTTGTCTGGTATGTTAAAGTGTCTCTACTTATCTAACCTGTTTAAATATTATTTTAATTTGCTTGGGGGAGGGGAGTGTATATTGAAAAGGTAGATTTAAAATGCAAATTGGAGCACCTTCCCCAAAATCTCTGTGCTTGCTTCCCTGTTATGTATGCTGGGGTAGGGGAGCAGTCCACCAAATTAGACACTCAGAATAGACCACACCCCACATCTTGACTCAAACAAAAGTGGGAAATAGTAAAAGGGTTGTTTAAACTTTAAGCAGTAGGCTCCCTGGTTCAGTCAGGTCACATGGCATCTGGGGAAACTCAATGAAGAATCCAGGAACCAGGAAACACTTTTGTAACTGCAGTTACAAAGTCTCCTGTGTTCATTTGCCACTTCTCAGCTCTGCCCTGTATTTTTACGTGTGTAAGTGTGTGTGTGTGTATCTCTTGTTCTTATTCAGGTTGGATTTTTGTTTTACATAATTCTTCAAGTCCCTTTTAAAAGCACCTAGCTTGGAACATTAGAGGAGCTTATAAAAATAATCACTGAGATGGGGCTTTCAATTCTGTCAGTCACAGCACTGTACCCATTGCAGTTTCCTGGTCTACTTAGGAGCCAAAAGAAAGAAAACAATTTTCCAAGAACTGAAGCCAACTAGAGCAGGGGTGGTTTCAAGATTCTATGTATTATCACACAAGATGAAAGAAAGGGAAAATCGAAACATGGGATCACATTGCTCTTCTAAAGAAAACAAAAACAGTAAAGTTAAATTGAAAGCAGCCTGATCCTGATTAACCACCCCACTGTAATCCAAAGACAAAAATAAATCTCCTTCCTCGGCCTCCTTTAGGGGGTCTTCCCTCTAACTGAAATTGTATAAGTATGGACCATGTCCTTTTGGAGAAGAAAACCACAGGATCTTTTCTGTGGCAATTTTTCTAACAACCTTAACATTCTAAAATATTCTAACTGTGCCACTCCTAGCAAGTCAGTTGTGAGCTGTGTCTCACAATTATTCTGCTGTATGTCATAACATTATTGTAGACACTATGGAAAGTTTTATACTCTGCTAATGCACCTGTACCTAGAAAGCCTACAGCTTTTATTTCTAAATTTGGGATTCTTTACCTAGTTCCTAGAGAGACTTCAGGGTTTTTGTTAATTCCTACATTCATCAACAAAATTTTTTGTGTACATATTTCTCCATCTATAAAATCACAGCTGATTTTATACCATACTATAAGAGTTAAATGAGACAATTTATGCAATAATTTAGAATACTGTCTTATACAGAAAAAATGATCATTAAAAGTTTATTTGTTCTTTTGTTTTATTTCAAAAGATAGTTGTTACCACGCATGAGACTCTGGGATAATCATAATTGATGAGTTTCTACTTTATATTATTACATTTTCTGACATCTTTTTAGTAGTGCCCTACATTTCAGCTACACATGGAGTGATTTTCATGGAAATACAAAAGCAGATACTCAGTATATCATGGAAATACTCAGAAAAAGTTCAAAACCCATTTCCAGATTTCAAAGATTAAGATTTATCATGTTTGATTTATCTTTATTTAATTTTCTTTGTCCTCTATGTAACTTATTTTTCCTGTTGTCTCCATTAGCTGAAAAGCAGCCTGGGAATGAATATTGTTAGTTCTATCTTTGCCATCATTGGAGTGATTCTGCTGCTAGTGGACATGAGCATCAATGGTATATATCTACAAAATTATGGGTCAGTGGTAAGTATCCCCTAGTCTACTAGATACCTGCTCTCGTTCACTCCCATTGAGGTCTGATTTACCTTGCATTACTGTATAGAAACCCAGTGGGGATTAAAAAAAAAAAAGCCTCTTTCTATTCCACTCCTACTTCTAGTCATGTGATCTCTAGAACTACACAATAAAGTGGGAAAGTTATGTCTACGGATGGACTAAGGCAGAAAGTACATCCCTTATTAGTCTATTTCCCTGTTAACCACATGAACAGTGGGGAAGGGTTTGAACATGAAGTAAGACTCCTAAAAGTATCCAGAATTTATCTTCCCATAAGTTGAATTCCAAAAAAGAAGATAAATTATTCAGTGGTTTTAAAAAGTGAGAATGGGTATAAGGAAAATGGAAGTGACAAGGACATCTGATTCTACTGGAGAAATTCAAAAGAATTAAACAACTGAAAAAAGTGGCTCATGCCTCTGAATGTGATAGAAATAGAATCATCCATTTATGATCATGGTGGAAAGCCAAAAATGGATTCTTATCTCAGAAGGAAATGGGTGGTCTCTGGACCAGCATGTTTAAGGAATGGAGGAACACAGTTCAGAGTGAGGCTGGGCTAGAGTTGCCATCTTGCCTTGACACCATGGTAAGGACTTTTGTCTTCATTCTCAGAAAAATGGAAAGTCACATAAGAGGATTTTAGTGGATTTGTTTTTCAGTTTTTCATTTTTTTCCATTTACAAACTGCAGCACTTATTAAATTGCTGTGTCAAGTAACCACAATAACACTTCCCTTGCCAGTTCATTCAGCCCTATTGAGTAGTCTATTGCCCTGGGTATTGGTATGTCTTTTAAAGTCTTAAAAAGTCAGGCTTCTCAACTAAAGCGTTCTGGAGTCATCACTCCAGCCACCAGTATGATCTGAAAGCTGTCTAAGCAATGCTAGCTAAGTCTCTGCAATGCTACCTGAGAATGCGTTCTTTGAAGTATGAATAGCCTGATGTGGTGGGCACAGGCCTTTTCCTCTGGGAAACTCTGAGATTATCCTTGCTTGTTAAGACAAATAAGAGAAGTGCAATGATCACTGTGTGGTTTTGAAAGGACTACTCTTTTTTGCCTTGTAGAGAAAACTTATAAGTAGGCAATAACAGATGAGGAGATGTCTAAGTCCATTTTCTCTGCTATATATGCACACCTGAGGCTGAGGACTTTACTTAAAAGGAAGTTTGTGTAGCTCACAATTTTGGAGTTTTAATAGCACATTGCCTCTGGCAATGTCTTCTAGCAGGGACTTATGTCAGATAGTATCATATAATGGGACCATGTACAAGAGAAGGGGATAAGGGGAAGAGGATGACGGGAGGGAGGGAAGGAGGGAAGGAAGGAGAAAGAGTAATCTGGTGTCACTCACATGACAAGAGGGGAAGTAAGAAACTGAGAAGAGGCCATGCTCATTCTAACAACCTGCTCTCGTGGGAACTACTTTAATCCTGGGAGACCTACCCCACTCTTTGAGACCAGCATTAATCCCTGCACAAGCATGGTCATGAACTCATCACCTATCATGAGGCCACACTTCTTATAGGTCCCATTTTTCTTCAACACCAGTACATTGGGAACCAAGTTTCTAGTGCATGAATCTTTGGGGAACAAACCACATCCAAGCCACAGCAGTGACCTCTTTGTGAGTAAGATGGATTGAAGCAAGAACACAAAGTTCCTCTTCTGCAATGTCAAATGAAAAGAACAAAATGACTCAATCAGTAGTTTATGAACTGGCATCCAAGTAAAGAAACAGACAATTCTGGTGTGATTCGGTGTGACAGAAAAAAAGCACAGCTCTAAGCCCTGGCTATACACCACAGAAATAGAACTTAGGGCAGAGGGAAGCAAAAAAAAAAAAAAAAATACTGAGAAATCCTACTAACGTTCTCCAATCTGGCATTAATACTGAGGTGGGAACCAATGTCCTAAGAAAGATAAAGCAAATGCTACAGGGTAGAAGCTCTTACATAGCAAAGACCTCAAGAGAAGTAGGAATTGATCCCAGAGTTAACCTTCCAGTGTACTTTGCTGATATGGAGAACTGAACAAAAATCCACAGCGACAAAATATTCCTGTGGCCACAGAGCAAGCTTCCATACCAGGCAGTTACAAGACTCTCAGAAACAGAGAAAGCATAGTTTATGTTCCCTACCAAGAACTGTGCTCAGCACCAGCAAAAAGATCTTTCTCTATCTAACAAGTATACAATTAACATTCATAAAATTTACATAAAAATATTTAGTCCTCAAATCATAGACTGAAGGAAGACAAATGAGACCCGGATAATGTCAGTCAAGGAAATTCACATGCATTGTATCTGAACGTATCAAAAGACTGTACAGAGTTGCTCCACTTTAGAATAAGAAGTTGAGAATCCATGCAGGGGAACTAATAAAATACACTAGAATGACTAAAAGAAGAGAAGAAAGAAAAAAGGACAGGGGGGAGAAGACCTAAGATTCCTGCAGGTTAGTGGGTTGGCAGGAACATCCAAAGACCATTACTCATTTTGAGCAAAGGCACAACCCAACTAATTAGGACACAAGACACATTGGGTAATAAAATGGATCTAACATATGTACTTTCTTCATCAAAGTGTGCACTTGTTTGATTGAGTTCGTGAGTTACATAAATCAGAAACACACAGATTCTTCTTACTTACATGGTTTAAACTTTTGCTAACCTGAGAAGCCATATCTCCAAGTTTGGGATCAAATTCCTGCCCCATGGGCCAATGAAACCACTCTGAGGTTACAACATGACCAAAGTTTAGCATCTTGGTTTCCAGGTACTGTTATTAGGTTTTTCAATTGAATACAGAAACTTTTAAACCACAAAGAGTAATTTCCATGACAAGTATCAAGACACACCCTAGCACATTTGACATTTTTAATGACTCGGTAACATTTTTATAAAAACAAGGAGGCCATTACAAAGACAAAAATCAACTTCTTTCCAATCGACTTCTTTCCAATACTCTGAATGAAATATTCTACTTGCCAAATGGAAATCTTTTGAAGGGGTATTTTAAAGGAAATCTAAGCATTTGACAATTATGCAGATAATATTGTCAGGTGAATCTGAACAATAGCAAAATTTGATGGATCAATGAGTTTTTGAAGTATGTGTGAGGAAAAATCTCAGTATGTTTATTTCTGATTTTAGCTCTCTGGGAAAGGAATTTCAGCCATGCTGATGATCTTCTCTCTCTTGGAATTCTGTGTAACTTGTACCACAGCCCATTTTTCCAGCCAAACAATCACCATGAGCAACAAGGTGAGTTGGGCCTCTTCTCTGTAAAACAGTCAGAATATGCCCCAGAGAAATACAGACTTAGGGGTCTGATAGACGCCACTATAGGCTTACAAGAGGGCTCTTTGTCTTCGACTTTCTTAAGAGACCAGGGAAAACAGAATAGGATTGTAGTAATGGTATTGCTTGTTTTTATTTGTTCATTCCAGCCTGTCACGGTTATTCCAACTGTGTATACAGTCAACCCCATGACACCAGAGTCTTCCTCGGCTCCTTCCAGAACTAACGGCTATCCAGCTTACACCACTAACTATTAACAGAAGAGAGGTACCAGTCCATCATCCAATGTCAAGGAGCAAAACTGCTCTGGAGGAATCTCTTAGAAGCCAGCTTCTAATGTTCACAGTGATTGTTAACTTTTATAGAAAGATGCGTCCTTGAATTCATCACTAATGATAACTACTTCCTGTCACTGTCTCTTCCTACAAGCCTACACTGCACACTGGCAAAGTAAAGGGCCAAAAGACTGAAAAATGGCTTTACAACTCTCTGAAATTTAGAAATTTTCATGTTACCTTTTCCTCAATAACATAATGTCAATAAAATGTCATAAGGAACATAAGCCTTTTTGGTATATTTTAAACTTCATTTTTGCTTGATATGTTTTAGATCAGCCAATCTGACAAACTCTACAAAGCAGACTGATAAAAAATTTCTTTGATGATGATCTGCCGTGGATCCAAGTTATTAGAGTTCTTTTAATCACCCCCATTTCTGTTCAGAAAGCAAATGCTGAATTGCCCTTCTTAGAGACCACATTATTATATACATTAATCCCATCAAATATCTTGGATGTCTACAAAGCTTTGCTATTAATGGAGCATTTTCATATACATTAAACTCCTTTGCAACAGAGCAATTTCAAGACAATAATGATGCGTTAATGGTTTTTTTTATTTTGGTTTTAGCTTTTTGTTTTTGAAATAGGAGGAATGGACAAATTTAAAAAGCCAGTAGGGGAGGGGAATGGTGCTGTGCCATAAGCCTCTGCCTGTAGCACTGTCATCCCACTTGATTGCTGGTTCATATCCTGGCTGCTCCTCTTCCCATCCAGCTCTTTGTTATAGCCTAGAAAAGCAGTAAAAGATGGCCCAAGTGTTTGGGCCCCTGCAACCACATGGGAGACCTGGAATAAGCTCCTGACTCCTGCCTTCATATTGGCCTAGCTCTAGCCACAATGGCCATTTGGGGAGTGAAGCACAGGATGGAAGAACTTTCTCTCTGTCTCTCCCTCTTTCTGTATGTAACTCTCTCTCTCTCAAATAAATAAAAATTTTTTAAAAATCCAGTGGAAACAACCCAGATAAAAGAGAAGGAATAAATGACAGTTGGAAGACATGGCTTAAGTCATGAAGAAGGGTTGTTTCTCTCCATCATGGAAAGAAAAGAAGATGTAATTGCTGCACACACCTAAAGTTTTGCAATAATGGTAATGAGTATACAGGGCGGTTCCAATATGATGATCATGACACCTTTGTCAGAGTAGGAGTGGAGGGCATGGTGAAATATTAAACAGAATAGGTGATGTTTAAAAATCATGGAAAAAAATAATCAACTGTTAGGAGAAACAGAGGAGGACGGCCAGGCTGTAATGAGGGCATATTTGAAGGGATGATCACAAATTTGCAGTGCAAATGAATTACGCAGTAGGGTGTGGCTGCTCAGATATAGATCCAAAGAAAGTACCTGGTAACACTGAGGGTTAGATTTTTCTCTACAAGAAATGATTAAACAGCTAAGGGGACAAGAAATATGAGTGTATGGTAAATAGTAAAATAATGAACTGTGGAATCTAAACTGGATAAGAAATGTGGGGGGAGGATAGAATAATTTTAAAATTGAGATATATGGAGTGGGTGATTGGTGCAGTGGGTAAGTCGCCTTTTGGGATACCCACATCCCATATCAGAGTGTCTAGATTCAAGTCCTGGCTCCATTTCTAATTTCAACTTTGTTAATGAACACCTTGGGAGGCAGCAGGTGATGGCTCAAGTAATTGAGTTCCTGCCACCCATATGAGAGGTCTGAACCGAGTTCTAGGTTCTTGGCTTTGGCCTGGTCCCATTCTGGCTATTACAGGCATATGCGAAGTAAACCAGTGCGTAGAATCTCTCTCTCAAATCAAAATATTAATTAAAAAATTTTAATTGAGAATCTGCTTTCTCCAGTAGACTTATGAAGATCAAATGAGATGTTTTATGAAAATGGTTTCAAAATAGCAATGTATTATGCATTTCTGAGTTTTAAATTATTAAATAAGCCAGAAAAGGAGGGGAAACATTGGGAAAGAGTAGGAGAAAAATCAAACTCATGAAAGGGGTATGTAAAAAAAAGATTTTTGCATCTAAGAAAGCAAGAGTATTATGTCAGATAAGAGTTGCATCATTTCAAGGTTCTCATCCTGCCTGGATCCTCAACTATTTAGCAACCTGAGTAGTCAGGAATGCTGTTTCCTTCACCATGAAGCTCAGAAACTCAGCCAAAGGTAAGGCACATACTATGGTCTGAGAGTCTAGGAATTAAACGGTGTCCCCAAAATATCTGGAGTAGAGTAGTATACTATATATCTTCATATATAAAATAAAATGCTATAAAAGATTATGATACTTACTTTGGGGAACAGACACATTTCCAACAAAATTCATTCGTTAAATAAATTTCCAATCAATATATTATTCAATTTTAATAATAATAATAATGATAAAAGTAAATATTTAGACCAGATTGGATGCCCGCCATATTCTAAACACCTACATACATTAACACATTTCATACAAATAGCCATCTTGTATGGTTGGTACTATTATTAGCATTATTTCCACATAAGAAAACTTTGTGAGAGTTTTTAAAAAAAAACTTTCTTAAAAAGTTAGCAAACAGAGGGGCCAGCACCATGGCACAGTGGGTTAGTCATCCGCCTGTGGCGCCGGCATCCCATATGGGCGCCAGTTCGCATCCCAGCTGCTCCTCTTCCAATCCAGCTCTCTGCTGTGGCCTGGGAAAGCAGTAGAAGATGGCCCAAGTGCTTGGGCCCTGGTACCTGCAAGAGAGACCAGGAAGAAGCACCTGGCTCCTGGTTTCGCATCGGCATAGCTCTATCTGTTGCGGTCATCTGGGGAGTGAACCAACGGAAGGAAGACCTTTCACTCTGTCTCTCTCTCTCACTATCTGTAATTCAACCTCTCAAATAAATAAATAAAATCTTTTAAAAAAAAAAGTTAGCAAAGAGTAAAGCATAGATTTGAGCTCAGGAAGTCTGGCTCCCAAATCCAGGCATTTCTATTAACTACTATTACCACTATTCTGTCTCAAATACAGAGACTTGCAGCTCCAAAGCAAACAAATCATTCTCTCTATAAAAATTACAGTAAAGTTAGAAGAATCTACCTTCCCTGATGACAAAAAAGGGTTTTAATCATATAATAATGCCATGTTCAATACTTGCTTCCTGAAAGTTACCACAATTACATCTCAAAAGCCCCTATGTACGTATCTAAGAGGGTTAGCTGCTTTCCTGCCTAATTTCTCTTTTCACTAAGCAGTCAAAGGATGCTAATACAGTTGGATTTCAACAATATGAAACTTTTACTTGAAGCTCTTTAGAGTATGAAAAAGATTTCCTATTTCAACAATTTAAACAATGATTCAAGCATAAACTACCTATATAATGGTTTTTTTTTAAATAATGGAATCATGTTTTTATTCATTAAGGAGCAATACTCATTCATTCAACATATCTATTGAAAACCTACTCTGTACAAGGCAGTGTTTTACGAACTTGAGATAAACAAAGATTCTGTTCCTTAAAAGCTTATAGTATCTATGCAAACATTTGAGAAACATTTATAGGCTTCTATGAAAAGATTTGGGAAAAGTAAAAGTATAAAATATATGACTTTAAAGCTTAAAATTTCCAAGGCTTCTAAAATTATTTGTGACCTGGAATCTGAGAAGGTCACAGAAATATCTTGAGAAATCTGAGAAGAAGTATTATATCCCAGCATAGGGGTCACATCTATGTCATACCGCATAATTGCATTGTGGTTACTAATGAAAAGTATATGTAACAGTTGTCCCATAAACTTACATCACCATTACAGGGACATTATTGCCAGAACACTCTGATGTTTGCACAACAAAATTGCCTTAAGATTCATTTTCAGAACATACCCCCATCATTAAGGAGTGTATGACTATGTTTCGTTTTGGAGTATCTCAAGTACTGTTCATTTGTTCGTTTACTTACTTAAAATGTGTTACACAATTACTTTGTGACTAAACACTATGATAGGCTATTACATAAAATTTAGGCTTCACAGGTTTTATTCATTTAGAATAAAACAAAATGAGATAGAGTGGGATTTATCTAAATGTTAGTGCACTTTTTTTCATGCAGAAGTAATTAATGCTGGATTTGATTACACTTTGCCCAAGAAATATTACTCAAGCTATACCACACACACACACACACACACACACACACAAAACCCAAGTGTATAGTATAGTAAGTCTCTTCCCTCCTCAGAAGTTCACAATTAGATCTCTAGGGTTCTAGAGTGTCTTCCAATTCTAAATGCTAAGGTTTTATATAAGGTCAACAAATCATCATAGAACAAATGGGTTCATCATGGAATACACAGCCTCAGGATGTATCTTTCTAGAATCCATCAATTTTTCTTCAATACATACATATCATTGATTCATGCATGGCCAACACAGCACTTCTGAAAGCTCTTTTTTTTTTTTTTTTTTTTTTGACAGGCAGAGTTAGTGAGAGAGAAAGACAGAGAGAAAAGTCTTCCTTCCATTGGTTCACCCCACCAAATGACTGCTACAGCCAGCGTGCTGTGCTGATCCAAAGCCAGGAGCCAGGTGCTTCCTCCTTGTCTCCCACGCTGGTGCAGGGCCCAAGCACTTGGGCCATCCTCCACTGCCTTCCCGGGCCACAGCAGAGAGCTGGACTGGAAGAGGAGTAACCGGGACTAGAACCAGCGCCCATATGGGATGCCGGTGCCACAGGTGGAGGATTTACCTACTGTGTCACAGCACCGGCCCTGAAGCTCTCTTTCCTACAGCATGTTTTGCACTTGTCACACCCTTCAAATTTACTAAGCATTCTGACCAAACCTACCCATTGATGTGGAGGGACTGCTTAGACATCTGTTTGCAGAAATGATTTGCAACAGGAAAAAAATCCTGCAGAAATGCTGAGCTCAAGCATCTGAGGCTCCTGCTGAAAGGCCAAGAAAGAGAGTCTAATTCCCAGCCTGTCTTCGATGATTAGGTCTGATCCCCATGGAGAAAGGGGTATGCTCCTCATTTGAGCACAGCCTATTTCCAGGCTCCAAATCTGTAGGGAAAACTGTAGAAAATACAAGGTTATTTGAAGATTTCTGATGATTTGGAGTTTGGGAGTTCTGGGAAACAGAACCTGGAACAAGGCAGCATCTCCCAGAGAAGCTGCAGCGAAACCAGGAGAGACTGAGCTGTATGCTATAAGCAGATGCTAAATGACCACCACACACATACTGAGGATGCCTGCTGCAGAATACTTAGCCCATCACCTCACATACTTTTTTCAAAAAAGATTTATTTATTTATTTGAAAGCCAGAGTTACAGAGAGATAGGGAGAGAGACAGAGAGAGAGAGCA
Organism: Oryctolagus cuniculus; assembly: GCF_964237555.1. Taxonomy (NCBI): domain Eukaryota; kingdom Metazoa; phylum Chordata; class Mammalia; order Lagomorpha; family Leporidae; genus Oryctolagus; species Oryctolagus cuniculus. Next base: position 12,164,908 of record NC_091432.1, on the reverse strand, counting down.
ATCTTCCATCTGCTGGGTCAGTCCCCAAATGACCCAAATAGTCAGAGCTGGACCTGGCCAAAGCTAGGAGCCGAGAACTTCTTTCAGATCTTCCACATGTGTGGCAGGGTCATCTTCCACGGCTTTCCCAGGCACGTGGAGCTGGATCCAAGGTGGAGCAGCTAGGACTGGAACTAGCACATACATGGGATGTTGACATCACAGGCAGTGGCTTAACCTGCCGCCCCATAACACTGGCCCCAACATCCTGTCTTCCATATGCAGAACCTGGGCTTGGAACCCAGGACATTTGCTTGTTCTCTTGGACATCTTGTTGCTTTTTTGTTATGCACACTGTGAAGTGTTTTACAGACTTTTTTCTTTTTGCTATCTGCTCTAAAGATCACAATCAATTTTGTATCCCACTCATATTTTCATTCTTACTTGTGATTTTACTCTATGTTCCCACCTTTGTTTCATTTTCATCTTCTACAAATGTTTTAAATTATACCACATTGGTGCATATGATATATATCATATGATTGTGTATATGTATGGTTGTGTGTGAATATTTGAGTCTTATTTATTTTTTATTCAAAGATTTATTTGTGTATTTGAAAGTCAGAGTTACATAGAGAGAGAAGGAGAGGCAGAGAAAGAGAGAGAGAGAGAGTCAGTCTTCTGTCTGCCAGTTCATTCCCCAGTTGGCCACAATGGCTGGAGCTGTGCTGATCTGAAGCCAGAAGCCAGGAGCTTCCTCCAGGTCTTCCACATGGGTGCAGGGACCCAAGCATTTGGGCCATCTTACACTGCTTTCCCGGGCCATAGCATAGAGCTTGATTGGAAAAAGAGCAGCCAGGATTTGAACTGGTGCCCATATGGGATGCTGGCACTGCAGGTGGCAGCTTTACCTGTTATGGCACAGCGCTGGCCCCAAAAATATCCTTATTTATAAAACTGCTTTAAATTCTTTCTAGAACAAAGCAAAGTCTAAGAACAAAAATAACTGGTTTCATTTAATTTGCACAGCAATATTATGAGATGGATATAGTTCTTCCAATTTTGAAATCAACTAAACATCAAAGCTATAAAATTCCTTATCAAACTCACAAAACTGGTAACAGCTGGTCTGAATCCCAGTTTTTTTTTTGTTTTGTTTTTAATCCAAAACCTCATGCTTTTCCTTCCAGTTAAATGAGAAAAAGATACTGAGGGGGTAATGAAAAGTCACAATTTTCCCTAGAAAGTCATTTCCCATTTTTGCTGTACAAAAAAAATGCTTAAGTGAACACAATTAAAGTGTCTGGGTCTTCCAGTCAGATATTCTAAAATCAGGCATCCAGTGGGCCCCATTTTCTTTGGCCCAATAAGCGTGATGTGGCCACTTGGGTGGTCAATCAGTACTCAGCAGATCTCAGCTAGACTAGACATTCAGGAAACCTTCCTCAGTACTTCTTAACAAGTTGGTTTTGTAATTTCTCCTTTATACCAGCATTCAGAGGCTTGGGAATTGCATTTTTGTATGTTGAAGTTGATTAGCTGACATGACCTCTTTCTTTTCAACAAATAAAACATGAAACTTCAAAAAAAATATTCTGCAGTATTCCCAGAAATACTTTGCGAAAGGGGGTCATTTTTCAGTACGTAGGGCTACAAACCAGGCAAATTTGGTCTCAACAGCTACTGTGTTATTCTAATGCCCACAGATTAGGGAAACCAGTTGATTTTTGCCTTTCTCTCTTGGTATTTGTACTTAAATCAAACAAAGCCTTTCTCTCTCAGGTTATTCTCTGTAAGACAATTTATCATTGTTAATTACCTGATTGGTCTTCTCTCTACTCCTCAATTCCCTGGCTTCACTCTTAAAAGTAAACAGCCGTTGGCCGGCGCCGTGGCTCACTAGGCTCATCCTCCGCCTAGCGGCGCTGGCACACCGGGTTCTAGTCCCGCTCGGGGCGCCAGATTCTGTCCCGGTTGCCCCTCTTCCAGGCCAGCTCTCTGCTGTGGCCAGGGAGTGCAGTGGAGGATGGCCCAGGTGCTTGGGCCCTGCACCCCATGGGAGACCAGGAAAAATACCTGGCTCCTGGCTCCTGCCACCGGATCAGCGCGGTGCGCCGGCCGCAGCGCGCAGGCGGCAGCGGCCATTGGAGGGTGAACCAACGGCAAAGGAAGACCTTTCTCTCTGTCTCTCTCTCACTGTCCACTCTGCCTGTCAAAAAAAAAAGTAAACAGCCATTTAGTAAATTCTAAGATCTCAGTTGTGCTCAGGGGTCTCTTTTTCCACAAATGCTCCCAGGAAGTCTCTACCCAGGTGTTTTTGTTGGTTTTTTTGTTTTTGTTTTTTTTGGAGGGGATTGGTTTTTGTGGTTGGTTATTTGTGTTTTAAAGATATATGTACTTGGCCGGTGCCGCGGCTCACTAGGCTAACCCTCCGCCTGCGGCGCCAGCACCCCAGGTTCTAGTTCCGGTCAAGGTGCCGGATTCTGTCCCAGTTGCTCCTCTTCCAGTCCAGCTCTCTGCTGTGGCCCGGGAAGGCAGTGGAGGATGGCCCAGGTCCTTGGGCCCTGCACCCGCAAGGGAGACCAGGAGGAAGCACCTAGCTCCTGGCTTCGGATCAGCGCAGTGCACCAGCTGTAGTGGCCATTTGGGGGTGAACCAATGGAAGGAAGACCTTTCTCTCTGTCTCTCTCTCACTGTCTAACTCCGCCTGTCAAAAAAAAAAAAAAAAAAAAAGATATATGTACTTATTTACTTGAAAGGTAGAGAGAGAGAGAAGAGAAACCGAGACAATCTTCCACCTACTGGTTAACTTCCCAAATGGCCACAACCAGGAGCCTGAAATTGGAGCAGCTGGGCTTTGAACTGACTCTCATGTAGGATGCTGCCATTGCAGGCAATGGCTATCTGCCATTTACCTGTCGCACCACAACACAGGCTCCACCTTTATCCAGTTTAAGCTTCATTTACAATTTGACTTTATATTTCACAACTCCTACACTCTTTAGAAAGCACTTCTAGGTCAAATGTGACTTCTCATATATTCATATAATGCCACAATGTCTATAGAGCTTAAGACCATAATTTTACAGAGAGAAAATGAAAGCCAAGAATACTGCAGGGCAGTGCACACAGCCAGAAGTAGAGCTGAGAACCAGCCCTAAACCTCACAACCTCAATAGTGTGGGGACCCATGGCTGGCCACGGGCCCACATGCTAAGGCTTAGCTTGCTGACCATTGGCAATAGTTACTGCTGTGTGGATGTTTATGGTTTCTGTTGAGCTGCGATATCGGGACCGTTTCATAACCCCAGGCTAGAGTCAAAACAACTATGGCCTTGGGGCATCCCGTGCTTCTTTTCCCACTGAGCAAGGTTGAGAAAACACCAGGTGGAAGCTTGTTGTTAGCACCCGAGTCGCCTGCTACGTGACCAGGAGCTTGATTGGATGAAGGCACGTGATCACCTTTATGGTTGGACAAGGAGCGCATGGACTGTGCGTGATCAGACACCCGACTGGAGCACCGCCACATGGACTGTAGCATGGACTAAGCTTGCTTACATGCTTCTGTAATGATATACTATATAAGCCGTTTGTGATATGGAACGGGAGCTTCCCCTTTCTTTCGGAGCTCCCCTTGCTCAAGGGTTTCTCTTTCTATCCTGTTAAAATAAAGTCTACTGAAGACCGATCAGCTGGGAGCAGTGTCGTTCCTTCGCGGGCAAGGGAACCACAAATAGTATTCTTTATGCAGTCCCATGGAAAAAACAAATGTGGTACTCCATATAGAAGGCTTAAAGAGAAAAACAATGGGGTAAGGAATATAGGTTCTAGAGTTAGATTCAGATCCCTGGAGTCATAATCTCAACACCAGCATTTATAAGCTGTGTGGCCATGAACACCACACTTCGCATCTCAGAAAGATGGAAATAACAATGGTATGTACATTACAGGCAAGCTGTGAAGTTTAAATAAAATAAGCAGGAACCAGTGCTGTGGCCAGTAGGTATAGAGAAAATAAGTGTTGGTTTAATGATCTATGGTATTATCAAAGGAATTAAGAAGTGCCAAGGTTCTTAACCATTGATTCAACAAATGTATAAATAAAGTTTTACAAAAATATATTTGTGGCACCGGCGCTGTGGCATAGCAGGTGAAGCCGCTGCCTGCAGTGTCGGCATCCCATATGGGTACTGGTTCCAGTCTCTGCTGCTCCACCTCCCATCCAGCTCTGCTACGGCCTGGGAAAGCAGCAGAAGATGGCCCAGGTGCTTGGGCCCCTCCACCCGTGTGGGAGACCCAGAAAAAGCTCCAGGCTTCTGTCTTTAATCGTCGCAGCTCCGGCTGTTGCAGCAAAATGGGGAGTGAGCCAGTGGATGGAAGACCTGTCTCTCTGCCTCTCCTTCTCTATCTGTGTAATTCTTTCAAGTAAATAAATAAATCTTTAAAAAAACCTCTTTATTTGCAGCAATACTGATACACATAGACATTTCTTTTTTCTTTCAATGATCTGTAATTTAAACTTTACTGTAAATAAATGAAGTGGTAATTTTTCCATTCAATTATTGTTTATAGCAGTTGTCTGTATTCCCACTAAACTAGGGTTTTTTTCTTTTTTACTTTTAACTTGTTAAGCTTCTTATTTGGTGAAGTATTAAGTCTTTTTACTGTAATGTAAACTTAAAATATGTTATCTCAAAAACAAACAAAAAAGACAAAAAGGAAAAAGAAGGAGGATGGGAGGGAGGGAAAGAGGAAGGAAGGGAGGAAGGGAATACCAGCATGTTCTTAGAATTTTATCTGCAAATCAGATTGAATCTGTTAAAAGCTAACTAAAAATCAAAATAAACATTTAAAAAAAGAAGTGCCAAGAAACTGTGCTTGCCTCACAATTTCGCTCACTCTTCTATTCTTGCACATTTCATATTAAACAAATATTTCAAATGATCAAACCCAAGATAATTTCTAGAGACCACTGGCTAAATCTTAAAAGAAAAATTATGGTACTTCTCTCATAATTAATCTGTCTTAGCAAGTTATAATACGGACCCATCTCATCAGAATTGGATCTTTCTTCTATGGATTCTACTAAATTCATAATTTTGAGGTTGAATACATGTTCAAATGAATTCTTTCTGTAGCACATAAAATTTTTAATATTGTCAGAGCTCTCCCTGCTCATGAGCAAATACATCACAGAAGCACAATGTTAGAAAATAAAGTGCTACTTAAGAATAAACTATCAGTGACACACTGCCCAGTATAAAATATAAAGACTTAAATGGTAGTGTGGTCATTTCTTTTTTGTTGTTTGTTTGTTTTAGGGGACTTTGGTGTTCCAATGTAAGGAAATTAGCTGTCAGGCTGAAAACAGTTACTTGTTTATTATTTTGGCTATAAAACAATCCTAGAAGAGTAGGTATGTAGCTGAAGGCCTATCTACGTGTGCTGTTTTACTCTCTGGTTATCATTCACTACATGACTATTTACGGTGGGAGGTTGTTTGGTTTTTATCTGTTTCTTTGTTTTTCCAAAATGTCAACCTAAAATTTAAAATAAATGAGAGCCCATAACCATCTACTTCAATGCCTCAGAAGCCATGACGGCTCGGAACAGGAGGAGGGAGCTGCACTTGCGAGAGTATACACTGCTCACTTGAGGTCTGTTTTGTTTTGTTTTTCCACCTCCTCATTCATCCCTTCAGACTGGACTCTTCGGGACCTTCCTAGCGGCTACCTCTGCTTCTTATTTCTCCTCGTAAACATACCGTCCTCAGCACACGGAATACCCATCTCAGCATCTCAGCAGGTGCATCAAAAAGTCATTCAGGCAGCTTGCCAAATTCTCTCCATTAATGTTTCCTTCTTTTGTTACTTATGTTGAAAGAAAAATAAGTCATCATTAAGTCGGCTACTTGCCTTTTTCACACTGACAGCTTCTAAGGTGTATTTGCGAGGCCAGAGAAGGCGAAGGACTGACTGCTCTAACGTGGTCCAGGTCACCTCGACGAAAGGCCAGCCTCAGAGAGCCGCTGCCAGCGGCGCCAAACCTGAGCCGCGACTTGCGCCACCACAAGGGACGTGGCTCTAGTGAGTCTGCGCATGCGCCTCCCTCTGCCCCGCCCCCAGTAGTTGCGCAGGCGTGCTGGGACCACGTCGCGCTGCCGTTGGAGACCCTCCGGAAGTGCTTGAGGGCCGGCTGGTTCTGGGCTCCCTACTACAGCTGTGATGGCCGTTCGGTAGGGTCTAGAGACTTGGCGCTGAGGGCGGGCACCGCCAACCGAAATCTGCCTCTTCAGCCAGGTCCAGGTGCTCGCGTGAGGACCCTGACTGTGTGCTCTGGGTTAGAGTGGCCAGCCCGTGAGGTGGACCCCCACAGCCACAGGCCTGGACCTGAGAGGGCGAACAGAATCTTCCTGGTGACCTTGAACAAGGAAAATGCGAGGTAACTGTGGTTCTGCGTACGAGCTGTCTGGAGTGTCAGAACCCACAAAGGGGCTCAGGGGTCGTGACCCTCCTGTACAGTCACCCACCTTTCTGGAGGTAATCAGGTACTGAGCTTCGGGGCCCGAGTCGAGGACTGGGCCTGGGCAGCCAGAATGGAATTCCTTGACCTATGAAGTTGACAATGACTTGGAGCCGGTCCTAAAAGTCAAAGGAAGACACGGAGAAAGGAGTATCACAGATTGAGGCGTCAGAGCTGGCTTCCCAAAGAAAGTTACAGCTGGAGCTGCTGCAGTCCGAGGGGTTGCCGGGATGAGGTTCAGGTGCACAGGGAGCAGTTCGTGAAGGGCTTTGGGAGTCCTGCTAAAGAATTGAGGCGTAATTTTATGTAATTATTTTCCTTTATTTTAGCTTCATCCGAAGACAGGGAGGGATTGCGTCTCTGCTGAAGATAGAGAAGTAGTTTCTGGACTTGGACCTCTCTCTTCCAGAACTACTGTGTAAGCATGATTAGGGGGTGAGAGTGGAGTTGGGAATAAGACTCGGGATACTTATGCTGCAGCTGCTTTTGGATTCATGATAGGAACTACCAGAAAGTAAAGTAAATGGTTGACTTTATTTACGTTTTTTCCTTTTACAAAAACAGGATGCTTAAGAAGGTTGAAGAGTCACCAAATGTAGAATGATTTAAAAAATTCCAGTTATTCTAAGAATATATTATAGAATTGCTTTATTTTGTGGCCATTTGAGAGGTGAACCAACGGAAAAGGAAGACCTTTCTCTCTGTCTCTAACTCTGCCTGTCAAAAAAAAAAAAAAAAAAAAAACCAGAATTGCTTTATTTTATCCATCACTGAAGACTTAAAATATATACATAGAATCCTTTTTTTCTAATTAATATTTTTGAATACTTGGGGTGGCTTTGGTGGGGGTTATAGTGATGCTAAATATTCTCCCCAAGTCATTTTGTGATTCCACTGTTAAACTAGGGCTGCCAAAGGAACTTTTATAAATATAGGAGTTATTTTCCCGTATTCTGGAAAGTGACAAGTAACAGCAGTTTGACATGGATATTCTTCATCTACAAGAATTCTGTAATTCTATGACTTTTTATTGAATCATGACAGTGATTAACGTGGGTTGCCTATAGATTAAAAACCCTTTGATATTTGTTAAAGATGGCATTTAAATGTATAAATCTTACTTCAGTTACATGTTGTCTTTTACTATCGTATCCCTTGTATACTCAACCTAGTTTTTTCTGTCTCTGTGCTTCAGAGTGTTAACAGACATTGAGAAAATAAAATTTTAGAAACTAAAGACTTATTGAAATAATCAAGTCATTATATTTAAAGAGTTCATAGGATAAGAGATTATTTAGTCTGACTTCTTCCTTTCTGAAAGACTAAACGTTTAAAATTAAGTCAGGTGAAACAGCACTCTGGCTTCAGAATCAGCCCTTGAGGTATTCGGATCTGGCTAAAAACCCTATGAGAGTATCTCAGGCATGGAAAGCCAAGACACTGTGGCAAAAAATGACCTAAATGAAAGATCTCTGTGAGTGAGATTTCGCTGGAAAGAAGGGCCATCAAAGAAGGAGGTACCTTTCTCTGAAGGGAGGAGAGAACTTCCACTTTGACTATGGCCTTGTCTAAATAAGGTCGGAGTTTGTGAACTCAATAGGTTTCCATAGCCTTGGCAGCTCATGACAAGAGCCTCAGGTGATTACTGATGTCATAAATTAGAGTGTCAATTGTTAAATCAACAACAGGACTCACTGAACTTGCTCCCTATGTAGGACCTCTGTCCTTAATATGTTGTACTATTAGAATTAACGGTAAAACCAATCTTCAAACAGTACTTTATACTTTGTGTCTGTGTGGGTGCAAACTGTTGAAATTTTTACTCAGTATAGAGTTGATCTTCTGTATATAAAGACAATAAAAAATGAATCTTAATGAAGAATGGGATGGGAGAGGAAGTAGGAGATGGGAGGGTTTGCAAGTAAGAGGGTTGTTATGGGGGGAAGAACCGCTATAATCCATAAGTTGTACTTTTGAAATTTATATTTATTAAATGAAATTTTCTATAAAAATAAAGTCAAGTGGCATCATTCGTGTTACTGACATGTACGTGACATAATAGAAATAAAATTTCAGATCTACAGAGGAATACAGTCTGATAAAGGGATATAATTATTACCCAGATTTTTATCTTATAACAGGAAAATTCTCTTAAATACCAGGAAGAAATGCAGAAATAACAGGGGTGGGATAGGGGAGGAGAACAGGAGACTACCTTTGAGGTTGCAGAAGCAACTTTGATAAGTTGACTGAAAGAGAAAGGGTTATGTTCATATAATAACAAGATAGCAAGTACTATATAAGGAAAAAATATAAGCTTGATTTTGGTGAATTTACGAATTTATTTTTAATGAAAATTTGGGATTGGAAACCAATTGAATTGATTATGAATTGCACATGAATTACTGAAAATTCTCTATTACTGTTCCATAGGTGCTCCTTACATTTTATCTTCTAGAGACACTATTTACTACTAAGAAATAATATCCATAAAATCTATTTTCATTTAGTCATGGAGAGACTTTTCAGATAGGTAGGAGATACTAAAAAAAGTTAATGCACCTAAAAGTAAAGCATGGAGAAAAGAAAACAGTTGCTTCTGAGTTTGGGAAAATGGTTGCCAAACAATAAGAAAAGAATCAGACTTGTGTATTTTCTTTTGAGAGAACCATATGTATGTGTTTTGTATTGTTTTGTAGAAACTTTCTAATAAAGATAACAACAAAGTTTAAAGACAAATTCATCTTGAGGAAATGCTGATAATATGGCATGTGTATGTGGGAGTTCAAAAATCTCTACAGCAGATAGTCTTGTTTTAGGGGTAAGTAAAATTTCACTTAGAGTAACTTCAAGATCATAAAGGATTTCATTTTTAAAAATATATTCTTGTATCTAGAAAGGGGCAGATTTGACTAAATCAAAAAGGTAAAAGTTTAGTTTTTAATGTTGTCATTTACAAATTTTGAACAATTTCATGCCCTTTTGCATAATATATGCATAGATTTTTTACATAGATATGTGTACTGACTAAACCAACACACTCAAGGTAATAGAGAATTCCAAATAAAGGGTAAAAGAAGACGAATACCTATGATTTTTTAATTTTTTTTTTACTTTTAAAGAGACTGTAAGTGATCTATTAGTTATTATATAGATGTATATGCAAAAGTTTTATAAATATATCTCTTCTGTTATAAACATGTAAGGTTATAATTTGTTCAGCTCTCTTAATAAACACCAAAGAATAATGAGGATTATGCACCTTCACTTCTGAAGAGGAGAAAATTTTTCCTCTGACTCTAACTTTTTCTTTGAATTTGGATACCAGGCAGAAAAATTGTCTAAATCTTTTACCTCACTATTCAGCTGAAGTTCTTAATCTCCTTGAGGTTCATAGAACACTTTGGGCATAGAATGAAACTGAATCTTCTCAGAATCATGTTTATATCACAATCCTTTGTACTTTTTTAGATGAAAAAAGGTAAGTCTGACCTGGAATTTATTCATTGAATTTAGATTAAGAATAATTTTTAATTAAGAAAACCTATCTCGTATTTCACATTCTGACATTTGGCTATTTAGATATTTGAGCTTTATATCGAATAATATCTAGTCATATCAAAAAGACTCTTTCAAGCCCACTTCTTTTACTTGTTGGAAAAGTGGTATGTAATTAGAATTCTTGGTAACAGTATGCTTCTACACAAGGTTCTCATTGGGTGCCTGCTCTATGCTGGGCACCGTATTAGAGGCTGGTGTTCCAAAAATGGTATGGTAAGAGTCCTTGAACATGTTGCAGTCTAGTACAGAATATCACCCCCAATCAAATCCAAAAAAAACCTCTGAAATAATACCATCCTTACAAATCTGATGCAGTGGGAAACCTTAATTTTAAATTTATAAAAATTCTAAGAGCATCACCAAAACACAAATCTTTTCTTTAAAAAAGGAACTTCTTGGGGGCCAGCACTGTGGTGCAGCGGGTTAAAGCCCTGGTCTGCAGTGTCAGCATCCCATATGGGCGCCAATTGGTGTCCCTGCTGCTCCACTTCCAATCCTGGTCTCTGCCATGGCCTGGGAAAGCAGTAGAAGATAGCCCAAGTCCTTGGGCTCCTGCTCCTGAATGGGAGATCTGCAAGAAGTTCCTGGCTCCTGGCTTCAGATCAGTGCAGCTCCAGCTGTAGCAATCTGGGGAGTGAACCAATAAATGGAAGACCTTTCTCTGTCTCTCTCTTTGCCTCTCCTACTGTGCCTTTCAAATAAATAAATCTTTAAAAAAACCAATTAGCCAGTTGCATTGTGTTTCATAGACTACTTACTTATCAAACACTCAGAATTCTAAAACATTTAATAATTTCCTATTAATGCTTACAAGAAAAAGAATTCTAGATTCTAGATATGAAAAAGCAGTTCTCATATAAATTTAGAAATTACTGGATTTATAATTATCTTTTTACAAATTCTAGTTGAATAATAATTGTCCCCTTCTGTAACACATCCACTATCCAATGCAAAGACCTAGTGTAAAGCAAATTCATCTTGGGTATCCTTTGTATTGCCGTGCTGAATTATACCAAACTCCAGCATGCTTATGAAGTTTTACTCCATGTAATCCTTGAAAGAGAAGGTAGATTTTTGAAAGTTAAAGATGATTGACTCAATAAATTATAGATTTGTAAGAAAACGTTGAATATATGGCTTCCTGCACTGTAAATTAGAAACCTTTAGTGTGCTCGGGACCCATAGTATGCTCTTCTCATGGCATTACTTGATAGGTTGAAAGGATAGCCAATAATAGAATCAAGTTATCAAGTTTCTTATGAGAGAATTGGCCAGAAGTGCTACCATTGAGCAGTTTATTGCTCTAAGTATGGCTGATTCCTGTTTCATAAGCCTCAGTCCTTCCTGGCTAGGGGCTTCTTTTTGAGTTAATCAGTCCAGGAAATACATGGTTAAATACACTGGTATTTTACTGTCATCTTTTTTTAAGCTATTGAATGTCTCTTATATTTAACAATACTGGAATAGTGTTTTAAATTACATTCTCTCAGTAATAATAACATTCTCTTCTCATAGGCTATCCAGATTATGATTGGCATCTTTCAGGTTTTGATGTGGCATTTCCTTTTGGTTTTGTATATGGGACAAATCAAAGGAGTCTTTGGAACATATGAACCCATAACTTACAAAACAGGATGTGCTTTATGGGGAGTTTTCGTGAGTAGAAACATTTATATTGATTTAATCATTCAGTAAGTGATATTCATACAAATATTAGAAGATAGGGAACAGCTTATCAACAAGATTTTCAGAAGAATTATGTAACTAAATTTCATGTTTGTGATTTATTTGAAGTCAGATTCCTTTTCAACAAAACTGTACTAATGTGTGGCAATAGGAATAAACATGCAACTGTAGGAATAAATGACAAACATAGAGTGGATTGTCCCCTATATATGTGGAAGACTTAAAGAATCTTAACCATAATTTCTGCAGCATAGTTAATTTTTGTATGTAAGTTCTTCACCTAACATTTGTTACGCAAGAATTCAATACTCGTTTTCTAAATTTGGCATTACCTACACCTTTTTGTGGTTTCAAGAGAGCCATTATGTAGAAGGAAAAACTGAAGAATATGCCACCTGGAAGCTTAAGTGAAGAAAATATTACAAGAAATAGGGAAAATCAGCTGTATTCAGTTGTCAAATAATATGAGGGCTAAGAACTGACCATTGGATTTAGCAGTATGGAAGTCAGTAGTAAAGGTAACAAACATGTTCAGTAGAATGGTGAAGCAAACACCTTACTGAAGTTGGTTTAAGGAATAATAGGAAGAGAAGAATTAGAGACAACACACGACTATAATATGATGCAGAGAAAGGCAGTGATTGCTGGGGAAATTTGGGTCAGGAGAGGGTTGGCTTATTTGATTCTCTATAAGCAGAAATAAAGAGTGCCATGCCTTCTGTTGAGGGGACTAAACCAAAAGAAAGAAAATTGATGACATGAGATAAATGGAAGCAGGGCAGGATTACTGCAATCATGAATTTGTATAGGCAAGAGAGGAGGATGAATTGTAGTGCACAAATGGCTAGGAACATGAGCAATGTATCTCTGACTGTGGTTTTCAACTAAAGGTGATTTTGCCCCTTAGAGGACATTTCAAAATGTCAGGAGTTACTTTGGATTTTTACATTTAAGGGTGTGTGTCCTACTGGGCAGAAGTCAAGAATGCTGCTAAACATCCTACAATGCGCAAGATAGCCTTTCACAACAACAAATTATCAGCTTTAATGTAAATAGTGTTAAGGTAAGGTAAAAGAGAAAGGCAGAGTAAGAGAGAAAGTACAAGTGTTAATAGGAGTTTGGGAAATTGTGAATGCTTTCTTCCAATAGATTCAAGTATCTTTGTGAATTAGAATCAAGATTATGATCTGAGCCTGCGCCGGAACTCACTCAGCTAATCCTCCTCCTGCAGTGCCGGCACTAGTCCCGGTTCTAGTCCCGGTTGGGGTGCCGGATTCTGTCCCGGTGGCTCCTCTTCCAGTCAAGCTCTCTACTGTGGCCCGGGAAGCAGTGGAGGATGGCCCAAGTGCTTGGGCCCTGCACCCGCATGGGAGACCAGGAGGAGGCACCTGACTCCTGGCTTCAGATCGGCGCAGCACGCTGGCCATGGCAGCCATTTGGGAGGTGAACCAATGGAAGGAAGACCTTCCTCTCTGTCTCACTGTCTAACTCTGCCTGACAAAAAAATTATATATATATATATATATATATATATATATGATTTGAAAGTGAGGCTGAGCAAGTGGATTGGCTTAGTAGAGCAGATATGAAATAGCCATTTAAAAAAAGAGTCTGATTTTCATATAATATTAAGTACTCACTTAACATTTAGGAAAATGGGTGAATGATGTTGTGGCATAACAGGTTGAGCTACTGCCTGCAATGCCAGCATCCAGTATGGGCACCAGTTTGAGTCCTAGCTGCTCCACATCTGATCCAGCTCCCTGCTAATGTGCCTGGGAAAGCATTGGAGGATAGCTCAAGTTCTTGGGCCCTGCATTCATATTCGAGACTTGCAGGAAGCTCCTGGCTTCGGCCAGGCCCAGCCCTTGGCCATTGTGGCCATTTAGGGAGTGAACCAGTGGATGGAAGATTTAGTCATTCTCATTCTCATTCTTATTCTCTCTCTCCCTCTCCCCCTCTCTTCTTTTCTTCTCTCCCTCTCTCCCTACATCTCTGTCTCTCCCTCTTTCCTTCTCCCCGCTACTCTGCCCTCCCCTCCCTCTCCCCATTCCCCTCCACTCCCTCCCTTCCTCCCTTCTTCTGTAACTGTGCCTTTCAAATAAATAAAATCTTTTAAAAAAGCATTTAGGAACATGATTGTATTGCAAAATTGATTGTGTCTTTCTCAGGCCGTGCTCTGCTGCAGGGGTACAGGCATGCAATAGGAAGAAAACTACATTAAGCAGGATTGGTTTAATTGTGAAAGTGTAATAAAACAAGCAAGGTACAAGAAGTTGAGAGTGGGTATGATTGTAATGATTAACTATCGAATGTAAGCTGATGAAGGAGAGAAGAATTTAACATGGAAATGAGAATCTCAGATTATAGATCCAGATAAAGGTCAAAATATTGTTAGAATTTTAATACTAGAGGGTGTATGCTAGAAAAATAGCAGATGGGAAATTTCATTTTGGGGATACTTGAAATTGGAATTTTTAAAGGTATAACAAAGACAAGAAGATGAATATGGAAATCGGTGACTAAGATAGATTGGAGTAAAAGATTGGAGAACACACTTTCTCTGGAGGTTGGTGACCAAGTCCGTGGACACAGCCTCAGGAGCTGTCATATCCCCTCCTTTCTTCCATTTCACATGGTAACCAATAAAGGATGTTTGTATCAAAAAAGACTGGAGAAGAAAAACCCAAACAGCCACTAGCCCAAGGTATTAGAAAGATCATATATGTCTGTATTGAAATTGTCAAGGAATAAGTGATGGATATGGGGTAGAGGAGAGAGGAAGAGAGAATGAATGAGAAACTCATCTGGAAAGAGATGGCCAAGAAGTCAATAGATTACTTCAACTTTGAGGGGTAGTAGGTGATAGAATCTGAAGACATTTTATTCAGAGTTAGAGGAGAAAGTGGTTGGAACTAGCTGAAAGGAGCAAAGAAATTACTAAACCCATGCTTGGAACAAATAGTCTGAGGACTGCAGGAAACAATAAGCTCTAGTGAGAGAAAGTGATCACTGGAGGAAGCAGTTACATCTAGGGGATCCTCTGCCTTTATACATACACTGGCTTATAAATGTCAAAGGATTGCCTTAAGAAAAAATAGGAGAAAAATAATGAATTTTCAGACAAACCCAGATAAATGATGATTGGTTCATAGTGATGTACTATCTCACAGAGCATTGCCTTGAAAACGACAGAAAAATAGTGCATTGTCAGACAAAATCCAGGCATGTCTTTTATGTTTATATCATAAAAATAGCATATTTAACTCCCAGAATAAATTATTTAAATTTTAATTACATGAAGTTCAATGTAAAAATTCTCATTTATGTTATAAACTTTGAAAGACATCTTGTACCTGTGTGGTTCGATAATCTAGTTAGCACTGTATGCATAAGATAGTTTCATTTTTATACTGAGATAGTTTTGACCTTTACTGTGTATCTCCTTAGAAAACCCAGCCTTTGATTAAGAATGAAGTACAAACATGTAGATTTAAAGTTACCTTTGCAGAATTTATAAGCATCACGATTGACCTTCCTACCTATGATACATAGCATGAATTCTGATTTTTTCAAAAATTAGCCTTTCCCAAAACCACTAAAGGAGGTAAGAAATATTTCAAGAGAATTGTGCAGCCCACCTTCAAATAATATGGCATTTTTCTACATTCCTTGGAAATGGGCTTCCTGACACAAAATAATGGAAACTCTTTAAAAAAAAAGGATTAATGCATGAATAGCAGCTGTTTCTTTAATGACTAAAGTCTTAAGATATATATTTGTATAATCACAATGTAGAATAGACATAGACCACTTTTTCCACGTCATATGTACACAGTAACTATAATCAGTGGTACCATCTCACTAGGAAGAATAGCATTATAAGTAATCAAATGATTTATATGTATATGTAGTAGAATACATAAAGAAGCAAACTTCCTAGTTTGGGATGGCTTCTGCTATCTTTCACATTTGTCACAAACTGAATTCTGCCCACTATCCCTTGTATATTTCTGTTAGCAGTGACTGTACTTTTACCTTTCAAAAACTGTTACCTTTTGGTTAAGATATCTCAATTCAAGACAAAATCTTGTCCTGGTCCCTTCTATTGTAATTTTTTTATATTTTGTTATTCATAGCATTCTAAAAATTATTGCCTTAAAAGAAGCTTTTAAAATATATTTAATTTTACAAGCATTATCAATGAGTTTTTATAAATGCTTTTATGTCCAGTTTATAAATGCTTTTATGTCCAGTTTATCATTTCAGGAGCTATCATAATAAGATCAACAAATCATCCAACTCGAGGCCTGGTAAGGTAAAATATTTGGAATATCTCTAGAAATCACTTGTCACAGGGCTCAACAATAGATTTTATTGAAGAGATAGTATCTCTTAACAGTGAAAAAATCAACCCTACCTGAAAATAAATGAAGAAATTAAGTGAGATTGCAGAAGCAAATAATTTAACATAAACAAATATATTAGTTAAAATCATAATTACTTTATTTAGAGATTTCTAAATTTAAATATAATTTTGCATTAGTCTATATTGTAAGATTCTATTAATTTTATGATAATAAAAGTTTAGTATGGCCTAATGTCTTTATATATAGATACTATACTTCTGTAAAACTTCATTTTCTGAAATTTCAAGCTTGGTAACAGGATTGTATCCTGTAACAAAGTAGAGAATTCATTCATAACAAAGATCTATCTGTTCTATAGTTTGAAAGTTAGTTTAGAGAAAAAAAATCTTAAGATTATTAGAATTAAAAAATTTCTTAAAAGTAATTAGTCTTGTTTTGCAGTTGTATAGCTTAAAAATACCTGACATTCAGAGATATTAATAGATCTCCTCCATATAATAAAACCAAGATTAAAACATTAATTCCTAAATGGTTTTATTTATATAAGCAGTCATTTTCTTTTCCTTTTTGTGGTAGAATTCCATTTGTTCAATTCAAGTCAATTCTTACAGACTTTCTTCCAATTGACTCATAAAATTATGAAAAATAACATTTTTGGAACCAAGTGCAAAATTGATTCTTATTGACCTGATATTTTAATATTCCCTCTAGATTAATTGGGTTTTGTGCAAGCCAGAAAAATATTTTACATAAATGGCAAGCATACCAACACTACCAAAGTCTCAAAATCTAGATCTGAGTTTTAAGTGATTTTTTTCTGTAATACAAACTATTTAACTCATGAGGTGATTCTGAATATAATAAATTTACCCTATGTATCCTTTTCAGATTATATCTGCATTGGTCGTGAACATCTTCTCCATAATTACGGCAATTATTGCAGTAGTTCTGATATTTATTGAGTTGTCTAAGTTTAAGTCTGTGTCATATAGGAATTATGGACAAGCGGTAAGTGGCCAATTCTATAGGAACATCTTAATTTTAAAACCTTGGGAGATAAAATGAGGCTTTTATTGGTTCTCACAGAATTATTTGATTTAGTAGTGAGCTCTTAATTGAAATTTTTAATTCCGAAGTAATTCTAAGGTGTGATTTCTTTCAGTAAATATTAATAAACCGCTTGAATTCCTCACTTACCCAGTTAAAGCAAGTAAAAAATTTGAGGTCTGTAGTGATAAATGTCTATGTATTAAGCATAGAGTCACTGATGATTCTCTTATTGAAAGGAAGAAAAGTATAATCCTAGACCACAAAACCATTGCCAAAAAGTAAGAAAAGAATTTTATTATTGACACATACAGTTCAAACTGTAGAGATGTAATAATGTCTGGTTTAACATAGAACTTTTCGTAAACAGCCTATCTGCATTTACATGAATTTTACTTTAAGTTCTTTATTAAATTCTAAATGTATGTAAATCTATATTACTTCCATTTTATTTAATAGCCAATCACTTTGTCCAACAGAAATAACTATATTTCTTACTAAGATAAGATTATGTAATTAAATATGAATGTGTTTATTGATAACACATTGATTTATTTCACTGTGTTAGCCTTAAATTTAGAATCGCAGAATATTAGTGCTGTAGAAGACTAACAGTGCTTATGAAAATCTCCCGCTTAAAATGAGGATGGATTGGAGTGGACCTTTTTGTTTGACCAATAGAAAAACAAGTAACAAGATAATAAGAGTCATTGTAGTTAAAGGGATAAACTTCCTGTTCCTCTTCTGCATACTTCTCTTTGCTTGCAATGTGTTATAACAAGGACCACCAGTGGAAAGAATCCATGCCTGGAGAAGAGAAACCTGGAAGGCAGTGAAACCATGTTAAAAGAAAATACACTAATGTCCAAAATTGGTTATGTATAATGAATGATGATTTAAATAAACAAGTAACAGATTTTCTCTATAAATTAAAAGAAAATTCTCTAGTTGCCCTGCAAGCTCAGTCTATCAACCTTCAATTCTAATTTTTGGGACAAAGAAGTGGAAGAGAAGATTTATTAAGTATATAATTGTTTCAAGTTATTTAGGACACTTTTTTTAAGAAAGCTTTTATTTGATGAATACAAATTTCATAGGTACAGCTTTAGGAATATAGCAGTTTTAATTTTAATCATCAGTTTAAGATAATGTGGTGGGAAAAGAGCTTATTTGGAGAGAGAGCCATCTTTCCTCGAGACTGCTGCCTTCTTAAAATAAACCTTTTCCTCTGGCCTGTACTCATCTCTGATGAATTGACTATGGACGTGGCAAGCTCCAAGAGCCGGATTATTTGTTCAGTAACAAAATTGGTGAGCTAGCCCAGGAGTCTGGGGTGTATTCTTCATGTGCTCTAATCCTCCCACATTAGCAAGGAGGGCAGTGACCACTGTACACCCACCCCAGAGCTGCTTGTGATGAGCTAAACCTGTGGCTGCTGAGAGTCCCTTCTCTTCCTGCTGTGGCATTAGCTACCTATAAGCACTTTGATGCCACAAGGAAATGGTATTTTATGGCAAGTCAGTAACTGCCATTTGTGTAAGGAGTCAGCAGCTCTGAGACTGGGTCCCCACAACCTAAGGGATGTCTCCCTCTCATCGTCTTCCTGAGAAATAGACTCAAGTATTCACTGACAAGAAAGGAGATAAAGAAGATATGTATTTAATGTGTGAACAGAATCAGCAGCAAGGTTCAAACTGATGTTGCATACATTGCTGGATGCATGAATGTGTGTGAAGTGGAACAAGCATAAGCATCATGAAGACAAAACTTTGTGCCTAGTGCCTGTCAGATTTCTACAGAAGTACAATTCCTAGTGAGGTAATGTTGGCTTGATGCTTGGAGATGATGGCTGTCACCTGCAGAAGGGATAAAGTTATTATTAGTTATTGACTCCAGCATGGGACCAGATGAGATCCAATAACGCAAAGGGTTGATCCTGGCAACAGGGAGCAAATAGAGCCTAGCTGCAAAGTGACTCATCAACAGTGTTTGCTAGAAAAAAGCAGAGTTACAGAGAGAGACACAGAAAAAGGCAGAGACATAGAGAAAGATCTTCCCATCTGCTGGCTCACTCCCCAAGGGCTTGCAACAGCTGTGGCTAGGCCAGGCTAAAGCCAGCATCCAAAACCTGCATTTGCATCTACCATGGATATGGAGGAGACTCAAATACTTGAACTATCATCTGCTGCCTCAGGATGCACATTAGCAGGAAAGTGGATCGCATGGAATAGTCAGACTCTAACAAGGACTACTCATGGAATCCACATTTCCAATTCTAGGGTGAGCAACACCTGCTGGAAGAGATGTGTGATGATTACCAGTATAGTAGCAGCCATTCCAAGAAAACATATAAGGACCAGCTACTCCATGATGCCGAACTAGTTCTTTGGTATTTTCAAGTTCATTTTCTATTTCAAGGAATATGGCTTTGTGACCTATTTATTTGTGACATGATTGCCTGTGTGGTCTGAGATAGAGGGACAAAGTCTTGAAATTTTGAGAATGAGGTTCCCTTGTTTGCAGAATAAACTCACTGGAGGGCCATGGCAGGATCAGAGAAGAGTCAGGAATTTGAATAGGATAGAGATCTTAACTTAAGTAAAGAAACGAGGGATGGATTATGAGCCAGGTGTCAGTGAACCCATCACACCCCCCACTAAAGCTCACAACTCTGACCACGCAAGTTATGTCCATCCCCATTTTGAGAAGAGCAGCAATAGCAATGGAAGTGTCATATAACCCTTGTGTTGACCTCTTGCGTAACTCATGGCAGAAACCATCCAATAGAGGGATAAGTTCAAGCCAGCTCTCCAAACAATAAATGAAGATTTATTAGATATTTAGGTGGACAGATGGATTTCAAGAGTTCCTAGGTAAGTAATCACCAGGCATTGGGGAGTTTTGTATTTGCACAGTAAATTACAGATACTCACCTTTGGACTCACTATTTTATTCCAATATTCCAATATATGCACCAGAATTGTTTTCCAAACTGTGAAATATGATCCACATATTCACAGCAATAATTTTAGAAGATTAGAGCAAGTACCTCTTTAAAATGTATTAACTGTGTTGTCATAAAAACATAAGTTTCTTGTTTCAGTATTTTAAAGTAAAACAGCAGCATTGTGGCATGTCCCTTGCCTTAGGCAAGCATTTGTAATAAGAAGATGTGTGTAATAAGATGTGTTCTTCTAACTGCAATATGATTATCAAAACTAAATGTGAAAATAAAGGAGGTGATAATATCAAGAAAAAAAAAGAAGATAATATGGCATAATTGCCAAGACCTGCATTTTGCAATCAGTATTACAAACCATTTTGCACTGGATTTGCCTTATCTGAATTCAATATAAGTTTTATAGTTAATCTTCCTAAGTCACAAGTTTTAACTTTGTTTGCTATGATTAGTTACATAAAAATTAACTTGCATTTAGACTTAAACTTGTGACCCACAATCCTTTCCTAGTGACTTTATAGGATTATATACCTACATTTTTCAAGATTGTCTTAGGCCAACTTCTTTAACGTAAGCAAGGGGTTTGACTAAATCCACAAATTCATAAGTTTTTCAGTATTTCCAGGTAGGACCAGCTATCCTCAAAGTTACATACCTCTAAAATATACTGCTAATATAGCAAAAAATTTAGTAGTGGAGACTCCGGAACCAGACTGCATTTGCTCAAATACTAGCCTCGATACTCATCCACTGTGTGTAACTCCTTGAAGAAGTTTCTTAATTTCTTCAGTTTCCATATGTGTAAAATGGAGAAAATATTGGGTCCAGCATTGTGGCACAGCATGTTAAGTCTGAAGTCTTGTCCTTCATATATTTCGAATAAATGCTATATTTAGAATTTGTTTTCATTTCCTCTAAACATGTTTCTTGAATACAGTTTTTTTTGTTTACATTAGCAGATCATAGGTCATTGTATTTATTTTACTTTTATTATTGGTTCTATTTTATGTCTCCATTTATTAATTATTTCCCCACACTTTTTTTTTTTAAAGATTTTATTTATTTGAGAGGTAGAGTTACAGACAGTGAGAGGGAGAGACAGAGAAAGGTCTTCCATCCTTTGGTTCACTCCCCAAATGGCCACCAATGGCTGGTCGGAGTTGCACCGATCCAAAGCCAGGAGCCAGGAGCTACTTCCAGGTCTCCCCTGTGGGTGCAGGGGCCCAATGGCCTGGACCATATTCCACTGCTTTCCCAGGCCATAGCAGAGAGCTGGATCAGAAGTGGAGCAGCTGAAACTAGAACCCGTGCCCACATGGAATGCTGGTACTGCAGGTGGAAGATTAACCTGCTCCACATTGCCAGCCCCTCCCCTCACTTTTAATTTGTGTTATTAAATTCTTTTTAATACAGATAGTTTACAAAGAAACAAGTAAATAAAAATTTAAAACTGCCTTGAATGTTGCATCCCCCATACATTTTTCTCAGTTCTTCCCTTATTTCAAATGTCCTATATTGTTAGGAAATCTTCCTGGATAAGAAGTTCTTAGAGTGAACCTCCTTATAATCATCAAGCAAGTTTTTATCCACTTCAGCTTCATCATGTATTAACTTATATTACCTATCCTTTTTTAAGATTTATGTATTTGAAAGGTAAAACATCAGAAAAAGAGGGAGATAGAGTTAGAAAGAGTTCTCCTATTCACTGATTCATCCCAAACAGCTGCAATGCCCAGGGCTGGGCAGGCCAAAGCTAGGGGCCAGGATCTCCATCTGCCACACGGATGGCAGGGGTCCAAGCCCTTGGGCCAGTCCTCTGCTGCTTTTCCAGGTGCATTAGCAGGGAACTGGACAGGAAACATAGACAGGACTTAAACCTGTGCTCCTATATGGGATGCCAGTGTTCCAAGCAGCAGCTTAACATGCTGTGCCATAATGTCAGCCCCTGTGTTACCTTTTTTACTTGATTATAAACTAAGAAAGCAAGAAGTTTTTATGTCACTATACGTTCATCAAATTCCTACCACCTAACAGATTGTGGAATACAAAAGACATTAAATAAGCCAAAAGAAATAGAGACCATACCAGAGAATTGTTACTCTGAGTATCTGTCTATTTATTCAGAGCTAGCATAGCATTTTTAGGATGAGCACCAATATTGTTCATAAGTCTCACCAATTTACATATATATTTGAAATATCTGTATGACAGATACAGAGCAGATCTGCTTTCATTTGTCCCAACAATCAGTCATTTTATACTTCCAAATGAAATATTCTTTGAACTTTTTGAATTTACTCATCATTCTATATATTATAGTAATATTTATGTGAGATTTTTATCACTATTTGTGTAAGGTTAAGTGTCGCTCCCCCTCTTCGTGGAGGAACGACACAGGACCCTGCGCTGTTCTTTCGTCTGCTCGGCCCTCCCCGGGTTTACTGCTGGTTCTTCCCGGGTTGGCTACTATCCCTTCCACCTCCGTGGAAGGTCAGTTCCCCCTGGCCACATTCCCCACTTCCGCAGGGGAGCGGCACACCGCCGGCCGGCTTTCTCGGGGGCTGCACAGGTGTTCCTTCAGCTAGATGTTCCCCTTAGATGTTCCCCATAGATGTTCCCTGGTGCATGCCGTCTCTCTCCTCCTTTATAGTCCTCCTCCGCCAATCCCAACTCGGCTGCCCACACGCCGAGTACGCTGCTCTCCTCCAATCAGGAGCAAGTCCTACAGTTTATTGGTTGAACTGGAGGCAGCTGTGTAGAAGCTGTTTCCTCCTCTCCCAGCGCCATATTGTGGGAGAGCAGATGCATAGAATAAGTCTTAATTCCAGTAACTCAGTCTAGTCCGGGTTGCTCCCCACAGTTAAGTATATAATTAATAGCCATTTTAATATATATGAATTGCATGATTAAAAAAACTTGGAAGCCACATTAGGTGTTTCAAATCTTACAGATTAAAAAGTTTAGATGGTTGTGTCAGGAACACTAATAAATGAGAATAAAATGTTGGAAGAATATTTAAGAATGTGGAATATAAATCTCCAGGTTGGAAGCCTTAAATGATGAATTGAGGAGTGAAAACTAGGACAAATGAAGTAGAAAGCAGAGAAGTAGATATGCTTAGGAAAATCAAATAGTGAAAAAAGTTTATATGTATTTTCTTTCCTTGACTCTCCTATTAGGAGCTCTTACTAAATGAGTATTTTTGCCCTTACTGAAGGTAATAATATAAGATTTCTTCCTGTTTTCTGGCTACAGAAACTTGGGAGGGAAGTTTCTCGTGTTTTATTGTTCTCTTACCCCTTGGAATTTGTTACTGCATTTGTGTATGCAGTCTGCAGCTGCTCACATTTGGTAAGTGTTAATCTGGCAAGTCAAAGGATGTTGATTTCTAGAAAGCATACTTGGAAGAGATTAAATGCACTGGTACAATATGTTTGGAACTAATGAAAATGTAATTATAATATTTCCTTATTTTTTCTTTATCTTATAAATAGGGAAAAATATTACAAAATAAATGAAATATAATTGAATTTAAATAAAATTACAAAGTAAATCATAAATAAAAAGTTAAAAACATACCCAAAAGTGATTATCTCCTAATATAAGTCCTCATCTAACCCATAAATCGAAATCTACACAAAAACAGATGCAATATGGACACAGATTTTTTACTAATTCCATAATAATACATTATATTATTTCTCATATTTCTGAAAGTATCTTAATATCTTCTGTTACAATATGGAAATATGGTGTTTTAATAGCTTATTTTTCTTGACACTTAGCATTCTTTAATTACTGTTAATTTTAGCTTTATTTCCAGGGTTTTTTTCCTAAATTATAAATAATCTAGGGAACATTCCAATAAAAATATTTTTGCTTACTAGAATACTAGTTCTTTAGGATTCAGGGTAAAGAGTTTCCAACCCATGAGCCATATGAGGCCCATGAAATCATTTGGCCTGGCCCTGCCAAGGCAGCCACATGTGGGACTTGAAATTCAGCAAATTTATATAGCAGGCTAATTCTTAAGTTAGTAAATTTGTATGGCCTACAAAATGATGTTATAAACATCTAGATGGCCCTTTGCAGAAAATTAAAAAAAACCTCCCCCGCTCCCACTTCAGATGGCTGATTCCTGGAAGTATAATTGCAGAGTCAATTTTAATAACGTCACAAAAGAGCTGTAAAAGTTTACAATAAGTGTTCATTTGAATAACATTAATTTGGCACAAGCTTATAACTGTATAGCTAACATTTTTTTTTTCTCAAATATTTATGAGGGTTCTACTAGGCATTATAGTAGACAACAAGAACACTACCATCAGGGAGTTTGTAGTTTTAGTGGAAGAGAAAATAAATACAATGTAGGAAATGGAAATTTTTATGAAGTAAAATAAAACAAGTAGATAAGACAAAGATTATTTGAAATAGGATGGTCAAGGAAGAGCACTCTGAGCAGGAACTATAACTTGCAGACAATTATGAGATTATATGAAAAAATATTTTAAAAAATAGGAAATGAATGGGACATCCAGAATGGATGAGTAAGGACATGGTGAGTATACCTTAAGAGAAATGGTAAACTGGTTAAAATTATCAATAGGAAAACTTTAAGAATCTGGAAATTAACCAAATTAGTAAATGCTTAAGAAAGTCTAGTGGAACTCATTAGGAAAAGTGAAAATTTCTGAAATGTTAGTTTAGGGCTACTCTGGTTCCTTCACCCTCCCAAGTTCTATTATGCCACTTTGGTGCATTAGACTGTAAAGACAAACAGCCTCCCTGCTTGAGAGGACTAATTTTATTTGGAGTTCAACATAGAGATTTCCATGACAAGGATGCTAAGTATTTAAACAAATTTCATATAATTCATATATACAGATTTAGGAATATAGTGATATTTCATACCATAACCTCCCTCCAGCCCATGATCCCTCCTTTTTTCCTCCTTCCTCTCTTATTCCCTCTCAATTTTTACAATGATCTACTCTGTATCCTTTATATTCATGAGCATCCCAACACTATGTAAAGAGTTCCACAAACAGAAGAAAAAAACATTGTTCCTCAACAGAGACAAGGGCTGTAAATAATTGCTGAATCTCAAAAATATCAATTTCACTCCTATACATTTTTGACATTCTATTACCACAGATCGGGAAAACATATCTTAATTTCTCTTTTTGGGACTGGCTTATTTCACCAAGTATAATGGTTTCCAGTTGCATCCAATTTTTTTGCAAAAGGCAGGACTTCATTCTTTTTACAGCTGAGTAGTATTCCATATTATATATATGCCGCAATTTTTTTATCTAGTCATGGACATCTGGATTGATTCCATATCTTAGCTATTGTGAATTGGGCTGCAATAAACATGGGGGTAGAGATTACATTTTCATATGCTGATTTCAGTTCCTTTGGATAAATTCCCAAGAGTGGGATTGCTGGATCATATGATAGATCTATTTTCAGCTTTATGAGGTATCTCTATACTGTCTTCCTCAATGACTGCACCAGTTTACATTCCTACCAACAGTGGAATAAAGTACCTTTTTCCCCACATCCTCACCAGCGTCTATTGTTTGTTGATTTCTGTATGTTGTTGTTTATTGATTTCTATATGTTGATTTCTGGGGTGAGGTAAAACCTCATTGTGGTTTTGATTTGCATTTCCCTGTTGGCTAGTGATCCTAAGCATTCTTTCATGTGTCTGTTGGCCAGTTGAGTTTCCTCCTCAGAAAAATGGTGTTCTAGTCCATTACCCATTTCTTAACTTGATTGTTTTGTTGTTGAGATTCTTGAGCACTTTCTACATTCTGGATATTAATTCTCTATCAGTTTCACAGTTTGCAAATATTTTCTCTCATTCTGTCAGTTGCCTCTTCACTTAGCTGTTTCCTTTGCAAAGTAGAAGCGTCTCAGCTTCATTTAATTTCATGTATCTAGTTTTACTTTTATTCCTTATGCATATAGGGTCTTTCCAAGAAGTCTGCCTATGCCAATATCCTACAAAGTTCCCCTACTGTTCTCTTTTAGTAATTTGATGGTATTTAGTAATTTGATGCTCATAGATTTAGAACCTAAATCCATTTTTGGTATAAGATATAAGGTAGGGATCTTGTTTCATGCTTTTTTATGTTGAAATCCAATTTTCCCAGGACCATTTGTTGAAGAGACTCCTTGCTTCAGGGCTTGATTTTAACTCCTTTGTCAAAGATAAGTTGGTTGTAGATATGTGGATTGATTTCTGGAGTTTCTACTGAATTCCATTGGTATACATGTCTTTTTTTCTGCCAGTACCAGTCTGTTTTGATTATAACTGCCTTGTAGTATGTCTTAAAATCTGGTGTTGTGATGCTTCTGGCTATGTTCTTCTTGTATAAGATTTCTTTAGCTATTTGGGATGTCTTGTGTTTTCATATGAATTTTAGCATCATTTTCTAGATCTGTAAAGAATGTTGTTGGTATTTTGATTGGGAGCTCATTGAATTTGTAAATTGCTTTCAGCAGAATGGACATTTTGATATTAATTTTTCCAATCCACAATCAGGAAAGATTTTTCCATTTTTCTGTGTATTCCATTTCTTTAACTTTTTGAAATTTTCATTATGGAGCTCTTTAACATCCTTCCTTAAATGTGTTCTAAATTATTTAATTTTTTTCTGTAGCTATTTTGCATGAGATTAGTATTAGAAGTTGTTTCTCAGCATAGTATCATCTGTGTATACAAAGGCTGTTAATTTTTGTATGTTAACTTTATATCCTGAAACTTTACCAAACTCTTTTAGGAGTTCCAATAGTCTCTTAGTAGAGTCCTTTGGTTCCCCTTTTTATAGAATCATGTCATCTGCAAATAGGGATAATTTGACTTCCTTCTGTCTAATTTGTATCCCTTTGATTTCTTTTTCTTGCCCAGTAGCTCTAGCTAAAACTTGGAGGACTATTTTGAATGGAAGCGATGAAAGTGGATATCTTTGTCTGGTTCTGGATCTTAGTGTAAAGGCTTCCACCTTTTCCCCATTCGATAAGATGCTGGCTGTGGGTATGTTATAAAATGCCTTGATTGTGTTGAGGAATGTTCCTTCTACTCCCAAATTGCTAAAGGTTTTTTCATGAAATTTTATCAAATGGATTCCTGCATCTATTGAGATAATCATATGGTTTTTATTCTCCATTGTGTTAATGTAATATATTACACTAATTGATTTGCATATGTTGAACTATCCCTGCATACTGGAGATAAATTCAACTTGATCTGGTGAATGATATTTCTGATGTGTTGTTGGATTTGATTATGTAATATTTTGTTGAGGATTTTTACAACTGTGTTCATCAGGGATATTGGTCTATAGTTCTTTTTGTTGTATCGTTTCTGGTTTACGAATTAAGGTGCCACTGGCTACGTAGAATGAGTTTGTGAGAATTCCCTTCATTTTTAATCATTTTGAATAGCTTGAGAAGAATTGGAATTAGTCCTTCTTTAAGTGTCTGGTAGAATTCAGCATTGAAGCAATCTAGTACTGGGCTTTTCTTTGTTGTGAGGGTCTTTTTTACTTATTCAGTCTCCATCTTAGTTATTCATCTGTTTAGGTTTTCAATTTTGGTAGATTTTAATTGTCCAGCATTCTTTCCATTTCTAGATTTATTGATTTGTTGCCATAAAGCTTGTAGAAATTCCTGTTGGTTCTCTTTATTTCTGTGGTATCCGTTGTTACATATCCTTTTTCATCTTTGGTTTTCTTTTTTTTTAAGACTTATTTATTTATTTGAATGTCACAGTTACAGAGAAGCAGAGGCAGAGATAAAGAGAGAGGTCTTCCATCCACTGGTTCACTCCTTGTGTGGCGGAAACAGCTGGAACTGTGCCAATCCAGAACCAGGAGCTTTTTCTGGGTCTCCCATACGGTGCAGGGGCCCAAGTTCTTGACCATCTTCTGCTGCTTTCCCAGGCTATAGCAGAGAGCTGGATTGGAAGTGGAGGAGCCAGGACTCAAACAGACACCCATAAGGGATGCCGTCACTGCAGATGGTGACTTTACCTGCTATGGCAGAGTGCCAGCCCTCTGATTTCCTGGATTTGGGTCTTATCCCTCTTTAAAAAAAAAAGATTTATTTATTTAATTGAAAGAGTTACACAGAGAGAGGAGAGGCAGAGAGAGAGAGAGGTCTTCCATCTGCTAGTTTACTCCCCAGTTGGCTGCAACTGCCGGAACTGCACCGATCCGAAGCCAGGAGCTTCTTCCAGGCTTCCCATGTGGGTTCAGGGGCCCAAGGACTTGGGCCATCTTCTGCTGCTTTCCCAGGCCATAGCAGAGAGCTGGATCAGAAGTGGAGCAGCTGGGATTAGAACCGGTGCCCATATGGAATGCCAGCACTTCAGGCCAGGGCGTTAACCCACTGTGCCACAGTGCCGGCCCTTGGTCTTATCCCTCCTTATTTAGTTAGTTGTGCCAATAGTGTACTAATTCTGTTTATTTAAAAAAATGCTCTTATTTCACTGATCCTTTGTAATTTTTTGGCTTAAATTTTGTTCTTTTCTCTCTTTCATTATTTCCTCCTACTAATTTGGGATTTGGTTTGTTGTTTTTCTAGGTCCTTGAGATGCACTGATAGCTCATTTCTTTGATGGCTTTCCAATTTTTTGATCTAGGCACCAATTGCTATCAACTTCACTCTTAGCCTTGTGACTTTTGACTCCTTTAAGAGTTTTTGTGTAAAGTCTATTTTTGTCTGATTTTAGGATGGCTACACCTGCTCTTTTTTGTTTTCCATTATTGTGGAATATCTTTTTCTATCCTTTCAGTCTGCATGTATCTTTGTTGATGAGGTGTGTTTTTTGTAGGCAGTAAATAGATGGGTCTTACTTTTTAATCCATGCAGTCAGTCTGTATCTTATAACTGGAGTGTTGAGGCCATTAACATTCAAGATGACTCTTGATAAATAACAACATGGCCTTGAAAACTTTCCATAAATATTCCTATTGTTTACTTTGTATTTCTTTTGTACTTTTACCGGGAGATTTTCTGCCTTCACATTTGTTCATTTGTCTTTCTGTGTGTAGCACATCCTTAAGCATCTTTTTTAAGGCTGGACAAGTGGTGACAACTTCTTCCAATTTCTATTTGTTTCAAAACCTTCATTCATAAATTAGAGCTCTGCATGGTACAATATTCTGGGTTAACAGGTTTTTTTTTTTCCTTTTAAGATTTGGACTATGTCTCTCCATTTTCTCCTAGCCTGAAGAGTTTCTGATAAGAAGTCAGTTGTGAGTCTAATTGGAGATACTCTGAAAGTAATCTGGTCTTTCTCTTGTGCACATTTTAGAAACTTTTCTTTATGTTTTGCTGTGGAAAGTTTGACCAGAATGTGTTGTGGTGAAGATCTTTTCTGGTCATGTCTATTTGAAGTTCCTGTGTGCTTCCTGTACTCGGACAGCCCTTTCTCTAAATTTGAAAGTTTTCTATAATTATTTCACTAGATAGGTCTTCTAATCCATTCTTTCTTTCCACATCTTCAAAACTCCTAAGACCTAAGTTGGATCTTTTGATAGTATCCCTTAAATTTCCAACACTGTTTTTAATTTTTATAATTTCTTCTTTTATTTTTTGGTTGGATTGAAAAATTTCCAAAGATTTGTCTTCTAGCTCAGATATTCTTTCTTCTACCTCACCAAGTTTGTTGTTGAAGTTTCCACTGCATTTTTTATTTGATCTATTGAATTCTTCATTTCTAATATTTCATTTTTGATTTCTTTAAAATCTCAATTTCATGAGAAATATATTCATGTCATGTATAGATTTCTTTAATTTGTGGATTTGATTCTGATTGCTTTTGAGTAATCCTATGATTAATCTTTTGAATTCCATTTTCAGTATTTAATTGTCTTTCATATTCTAACATTGAAATGTTGTATTTCTTTGATTGGGTCGTGTTGTCTTCCTTATTCTTGTTTCTTGAATTTCTGCATTTATTTTTAGGCATTTGTGGAGATACTTGGATTTTTTTTCCTCTGATGTCTTATATCTTTGATTTATGCCTCTGTGGCTTGGTGGAATGTCTGCTCTTTCAGTGAATATCCAGAGGTATGTGCTGAGTGTGGCCAGAGAGCTCTGGTCAGTGATCCAGTGTGGGCTGAATATCCAGAGTGACACTCAAGCTGGATGTGATGAATTTTCTCTTTTTAACAAAAGACTAGGGGTGGAATGGTCACTTCTGCTTATGTGATCACACCCTAACCTCCTCTCTTCCAAGGTGATTAACACCCAGGTACTAGCCCTCAGTGGGTGTAACATTCATGATTCCATATGAACTGCACAAAGGATCTGTGCAGCCCTCAGTGTTGGCTTGGATCCCACCATGGTAACCCACCCAGGCATTCAGGGAGCTCTGAGCATGTGGAACCTCTTACAGTGATTGCCCAGAGACTCAGCTACAGCCTGAATCCCATCATGCCATCACAGTGTTCCCTCAGTCTCAACATTCAGGGCTTTCACAGTCTTGGGTACAGAGGATCCACTCCGCCGCACTTGACTATGCCATCCACAGAGAGGCTGAGAGGTTTCCAGAGGCTGCTGCCTGTGGGTGCTCTGTCTAGGCAGATTGAGCCCCGGATCCTCAGAGCCTGTGGTATACTGAGAGGCTGGAGGCACATCACATTTCACAGTGTATGGATGCATACAAGGGTCTTGGCAGGCAGTACTAATGCCAGACTTGCTCCTTCTCCCAGCCTGTTGCCAGGTGTGTGCAGTGGAACCACTGCATCCCATCTCTGCTGACAAGATGGAATTTTTGCTGCAAGTTGCTGTGTGCACACACGACCCACAGCAGCTACTACCTACTTATGTCCAGAATGGCACCTGCTCTCTCTCAGCCAGTTGCAGGTGCCATTGTGGCAGAGAGTGGGGGAGAGAAATGTGCCCCTTTTCTTTTTGTCTGGGTGAGTAGGTACCTTGTTCCCCTCAGGGCTATAGGCCAGTCTCAAAGACAATGTAGACTAGTCTCTTCCTATAGCTATATCACCCGTGACAAGAGCCACTGCAGTCTGATCTTCCCTTGCTCTCCAAAGCTGGTGCTTTCTCTGGCTCAGGGCTACTGGGGTCATTTGTTATGTCTGTTCTGTTGCTGCACAGCCGCACCTTCCACACAGATCCATGGCCTCTCTCCTCTGTCTGCAGAATCTCCACTGCAGTTTTCCCTCCAACTCTCTCCTGAGAATGCACTTTCTCCACTTTTTAAATTTATTTATTTATTTACTATTCTCATGTAGCCTAGAACAGACTACATGAAATAGTAGTCTAACCTGTCGCTAATCTGCCGTCTTGGACTCCTCCGTGCATGTATCATATTTGCCAATCCCTTCTCAATAGATACATGTTTCCTTTTTCTCTTAAATTTTAAAAAATAAAATTACAAAGGCAATTATTGTGACACTGTTTTGTTGAATATATAACACAGATGTATATCGTGTTGGGGGGGTATTAGCAAAAAAAGGAGTGAGGAGAGAAACTTATGGGAATAAACTTGCTATATTTTTCCTGGAAGTGGCATCCATCTAAAACAGATTTTGATGAATTAAGAAGCATATTTGATGAGTAAGAGAACTCAGATGTAAAAATTAAAGAAATTGACACAAGGTATCTATTCTAAAAAGGCAAAAGAGGAACGTGAAACATAGAAAATACATAGTAAAATCTTGACATAATTCCAACTATTTCAGTAATATTAAAGCAAAAATTATAGTGAAGGGTAGGCATTTGATGCAGTGTTTAAGAAAACACTTGGGACACCCACGTCCCATATTGGAGTACTTGAGCTCAAATACTTGGGTCCCTGTCACTAGTGGGAGGCCCAGATTGAATTTGAGGCTCCTGGCCTTGATCTGGCCCAGCCCCTGCTATTGTGAGTATTTGAGAAATTAACAGCAGATGGACAATCTTGTTTCAATGCCTTTAATGTTTAAGTAATCTAAAACCTATAGTGAGATATTAAGTGCCAAACAGTATAAATAAATTTCAAAATATTGACAATTCCAAGTGATGGTAAAGACTACAGACAAAAACAAAACTCTGTCCCAGTTGGAACATAAATTATTGCAAAAACTTTAAAAACTTTTTGATCATTTATCTAATAAAAGTTAGGGTGTGTATATGCTATGATTGGTGTATATCTAGCAGCAATGGTTGCAATAAGATAACTAAGAATTTAGAGGTATATTGCACTATTATTCATAATAGTTCCAGAATGGAAAGAACACAAGTAGTTGAGTGAATAAATTGGGTATATTCCTCTGAAAAAATTCTATATGACAATTAAAAGAAACTATTCCACCCAAACCATGAATTAATCTTGAAACTAGAGTATAAGAAGGCTTAATGCATAATTCTTATTCCATTTGTATAAACTTTAAAACCAGGCAAAATAAAACTAATCTATTGTGTTTAGGAAATGCAGTCTTAGTTGCTAAAAGTAGGAAGAAAAATAATTGATTACCTAAAAGTCAAAATGACACCTTGGAGAAAATGAAGGGATTATTTCTAAATGTCTGAAGTGGGTAGAGTACTTGAGCTGCAGGCTTTAGTTTATGTTAAGAATACCATGAATATTTTTACTATAAAAAAGTTATACATGATCCAATTGGACTTAAAGTATGTTTAAGTGGAAATGGAACAGAAATAGATAAATGGCACTTTAAGATCGTACTGTATGAACATCAGTATTGCTAATATATTTACAAAGTAACTATTACATGATTTTAGGAAATAAGATATGATTTGTAAGAGTTTAATTTTTTTCCAGAGTCAGAAACGAGAAGAACATCCTACGCCTGTTACAGAGGAAGTTGAGAGCACTTTTTAAAGACCTTAAAAATGCAAGATTTTGGCTGGTGCTGATACCTGCTGTGGACACTAATGATACTTCAGTATAAAAAAGCTGTCACAAAGCCCACAGGCTTTGTGCAAAATAAAATAACAAAATAAGTCAGTCTTTTCTCCTCAATAGTCAAGAAATTTCTCTTCACATACTTTTCTAGACTCCAGGGGGAAACTTCGACCCTATTTAATTGCAAGGTTATTGCAGGAAGGAATTTGTTATAGGTACACTGAATAGCTGTCAACTCTCCATAAAAGAGCTTATTCATAAAAGACTACAACTTTTTTTGTTTACTATCTCTGGAGTGCATACTACATACAAAGACTTGGAATATGATGATATATAATTAACAGGACAATTTTAAATAATGTATGTCCTTATAAATTAAAAAGCTCATTTGACAATTTCAGTTCTTCTACCTCAATTAGCAACTGCCCTAAAGAACAAATCAAAAGACTCCAAATCAGATTTTCTTCATTTAGTTTCCTTTCTTCCCTGAAGTATCTGCTGTCTTTCTTCTCCTTTCATCCACTTGCTTCTTGGCATCTGTTTAACTGCTTTTCAAAGAAAAGATGGCTTTCCATAAAAATAATTTTTCCATGAGTATGTTCTGAGTTCAGTTCACTCTGTCTTTTAGAAATCTTCAGAAAACTTTACTCAGGAATATGCGTCATGCAGATGAGTATATGTAACTCTGTTTTAAATGTTTTGTTTTTTTTTTCTGCCTTATCTCAAGGTGTTTTTTTATCAGTTGTTACCTGATACTGGCAGGATTTCTTGATTCTAAGAATTCAGTACATAGCTCTTTTCTTTCAGAATATCATTGTGTAACAATGAAGGCATTTGTAAGTCACCTAATAACAAGAACTTTTATTTTAGGGGAGGAAAAATACAGCACACAATCAAAACTAATGTATGGTATATAAATTAAGAAGGGTATGGAAAAAGTAGGACAGGAGAGATAATATTTCTATTGAGGAAATAAAAGCCTTATGAGAACTTTAATAGTTTACCAGCAAACTGAAATATGGGAGACATTTCAAGTAGAAAAATTAGCTTATCAGAAATGTGAGAATGGGAAGACAGAGCAATATGTCAGAATAGGCCCCTCCAATGATCATTCCTATGCAGAAATGTTAACTTGAACAACTATCCATACACAAAAATACAGCATGGCAACTATAATTAATAACATTGTATACTTGAAATTTCCAGAGAGTAGATCTTATATATTCTCACCATGCACACCATAAAAGTAACTACAATGAGGTGATATGTTAATACATACTAGCAATCATTTCACAATATATACATCAAAGCACCACATAATACAACTTTATACAAATTTTATCAAATCTCAGTGAAGCCAAGAAAGGGGAAGAAAATTAGCACAGGATCGGCTGACTGGGGGTTGGGTTTGGATACAGGAACAATAAGAATTGTGGCTATGTTTTCAGTTCATTACAGTCTGCCATATGTTCAAAAATTTTCACATCTCTTCTACAAAGCACAGTGAACCTCACTCTAGAACACCAAAAAATTTCATTCAACTCTGCTAATGTTCCAGGATCTCATCCCTAAATCAGGTATCAAGATAGATGACCATGGGTAGAGATGAACTATAACACAGATTATCCTCACCCACACATCTGACTTACAATGGTGATGCAGGAACAGAAAAATCACAAGAATCATTACCCAACCGGTGAGGAAGCCACAAGGTTTCTGAGCCCATTGTTCTATATTTCCTAGAGTTCAGGCTCCCACAGAAAGGAGAATCCACTTTGCTCAGTGGCTCTTGGCTCCTACCTGTGAGATCTTCTGAGAACCCCCTTCCCTAAAACAATCAGTATTTTAGCAGAGTAGAGTCTCAGCTTTCTTCCTGAGACCAAGAAACCTTTTTGTCAGTTTGAGAAATTTTGGTCCTGTTTTGCCCAAACTGAATGTCCCTTAGTATTACAATTACCTAAACACTTTTTTTTTGACAGGCAGAGTTAGAGAGACAGAGAGAAAGGTCCTCCTTCCATTGGTTCACCCCCCAAATGGCCGCCAAGGCCGGCACACTGTGCCGATCTGAAACCAGGAGCCATATGCTTCCTCGTGGTCTCCCAGGCAAGTGCAGGGCCACCTAAACACTTTTATGGGTATTTTAACAGATTGTAAGGCAATTCTGTGAGGCAAAATTCACAATTTTAAGACATGCCTAATTGTAAACATATTTAGCTTTAGACCTCTGAGAAACCATATCCCAAGAGAGTTGATAAGCTACTTTGTAAACTGCCTCTTAGTTATGCTTACTCATCAATTGTCAGTGAAGGCTTAGAATGTGAAATAAATGTCGGTTAAAAATGAAAAGCTATGAGGCCGGCGCTGCGGCTCACTAGGCTAATCCTCCGCCTGTGGTGCCGGCACTCTGGGTTCTACACCCGGTTGTTCCTCTTCCAGTCCAGCTCTCTGCTGTGGCCCGGGAAGGCAGTGGAGGATGGCCCAAGTGTTTGGGCCCTGTACCTGCATGGAAGATCAGGAGGAAGCACCTGGCTCCTGGCTTTGGATCGGCATAGCACACCAGCCGTAGCAGCCATTTGGGGGGTTAACCAATGGAAGGAAGACCTTTCTCTCTGTCTCTCTCACTATCTAACTCTGACTGTCAAAAAAAAAAAAAAAATGAAAAGCTATGAACTATCTTTAAAATTAATTTTGTGAGGCTTTATACATAAATTACATAATGTCATGTCATAAAAATCAAGAGATGTTAATTCTAAGTATTTTAGGGTTCATGCATTCTCCAAGATATAAATATTTATATATAGAATTAAAGTACAGTAAAGATGCGGTGCATGTCAATATTTTAAGACACACTTTTAACACTTAAGAGGTTAAAAATAAATCTACAACTAACAAGTTAATATAGGAAGAGAAACAATTTATTTTTAAGTATCTGATTACTTGTAAAG
This sequence comes from Oryctolagus cuniculus, assembly GCF_964237555.1. Taxonomy (NCBI): domain Eukaryota; kingdom Metazoa; phylum Chordata; class Mammalia; order Lagomorpha; family Leporidae; genus Oryctolagus; species Oryctolagus cuniculus. Next base: position 12,128,959 of record NC_091432.1, on the reverse strand, counting down.
AATGAGAGTGGATTAAGGCAACAATAACCAGGATGACAGCAGATTTAAGGCTAAACATATCAGAATTGATGACTGCTATTAAGAGAGAAATAAATGTAACAAGTGTATACAACACTATAAAGCCATAGAACTACACTGAGTACAGTAAAAGATTATCAAAGTAAATGAAGAGATACACTGTTTTTTAATGTTTACATCTTGAATTTATTTGCCATTGGCATTAGCTATACATTTTCTTTTTTTTTAACTTTTATTTAATGAATATAAATTTCCAAAGTACAGCTTATGGATTACAATGTAATCCAGAGATACACTTTTTAATTAAAAAGCCTCAGTATTCAAAGGTGTCTGTTCTCTAATTTTCTACAACCGTAATGGAATCTCAATAAAAATCACAGCTTAATATTTATGTACATTGGTAAGTTCATTTTAAAATGTATACAGAAATGCAAGGGGCCAAATTTTTTGAAGAACTTTCTTGTTGGAAGAACTTAAATAATTTTTAAAAATTTGGTATCAAAATTTACTATAGGGGTGGATTTTGTAGTGCAGTAGATTATGTTGCTGCTTGGGATGCCTGCATCCCACATCCAAGTACCTATTCAAATCCTGGCTGCTACTTCTTTCTGATCCAGTTTTCTGTTAATGCACCTGGAGGGCCACAAATGGTGACCCAGGTTCAAGTAAGTAACTCAAAGAATAGGTCATGATTCAATTCCTTTCTCCCCAGATGCCACTTACACTCTTTATAAATTCTCTCACCTTCTCTTCAACAACCACCCCTATACACCAACAAGTCCCAGAGGAGCCATCCTTCATCAAGTACCCAACCCACAGTCCCCAATAAAATTGTATTACATTTTTTGTTTGCACATTAGGCTCCAGTCATATTAAATTTATATGGCTACCTATGTGGCCAGGGAAGAATCCAAAGATGTTTTCCAAAATAGCACTCAATATCCACTTAACGGAATTTGTAAACAGCTCACTATGCTGAAGGATTTTCAGTTCTGAAATGAATGAAAAAAGTAGATGAGTGCTACTCATACACATAGTTTTTAACATCTGGTGAAGTTTACCTTCCTGCTAATCTAACCTTACCAGATATGTTTAAAAGTAAAGGTTTACTCAAAATGATTTCATATTGCAAAAGCAACTTGACCTGATCTGATCAAGATCAGGTTTATTTATAGATTGGCAAGTAGCTTGGTGAGGATGAATTATCACAGGGTCTATAGCAAGTAGCTAGGAAGTAAGGCTATACAGGTAGATAAAGGAAAATAATGACATTACTTGAATGACATGCTTGCTAAGGCATAGGAATTTCAGCCTGCTAAGTTATGGAGTACTGTGGGAGCATAATACCTAGAATCATTCAATATTGGGTTACTGTGGCAAGAATGTGGAGAATCAAACTAAGGAGGTTTACAACAAAAGCAGGTATCTATGTTGGCTGATTACTGCAGTTTTCTTGAGAGATGATGCATATTCAACTAGAATAGTAGAAGACAGAGACAAATAGGCAGAAATTGACTTGTATAACAGAGATAAAAGGATTTGAATATTGGTTATATTTGGAAGTGAATCTAGCACTCTGATTTGGCAGTTAGCTAGATGATGATGCTATTAATTGGAGTGAAGGAAAAACTTTATGGCCAAATGACATGTTCATGTTGTGTGTGTGTGTGTGTGTGTGTTTAACCTAAGGTGCTTTTGTATAACCTGTGTAGAAACACAGGAAATTGGAAACATGAGATGAGGAATTCAGTAGAGTCTTTTTAAAAATGAATATTTAGTTTGAAAGATTTATAGAGAGAGCACTGGAGGGAAGGTGGGAGGAGGAGGAGAGAGTGAATTTTCCATCTGCTGGTTTACTCCCCAGATTGGCCAGCATTGGGCCAGACTGAAGCCAGGAGCCAGGAGCTTCATCTGGGTCTCCTGTATGAGTGGCAGGGGCCCAAGCACTTAGGGCATCTGCTGCTTTTCCCAGGCCATTAGCAGGAAGCCAAGACTTGAACTGGCACCCTTATGGGATGTACTTGCTGCAGGCAACAGCTTTACCTCTATACCACAACGCCAGCCCCTCAGAAAATTCCAAGGTGGGCATTCAGCTTCTGAAGTTATATATAAGATTGTATTGCTTGTTATATACACAAATGGCATTGCCCATGGAGAAAGCCCAGAGCAAGAAATATATCCACAAGAAGCAAGATGTAAAACTAGAAAGTGGCAGCCACATGGTATCTTCGAGATTTTAAGCCACAGTTAAAGGCCCTCAAAATTGGAGTTTAAAAAATTGCAGTAAGCCAAAGGTACAAAACCCTTAAAGTTTATAAATTAAATTGTTTAGTCCAAGAGTCTAATTGTGACTTCTGAAGAGAGTGGAAATAGAAGGGACGTTAGAGAAGAATATCATTTAATAACAAAATATAAGGCCATGTAAAGGAGTCTATTAACAAAAGTGGCCTAAAGATATACAGAGAACTAAAGAGAGTCAAATGTTGAAAAAAGAGACAGATGGTGGTGAAAATAACAAGCTGTTTTCACAATTACGTATATTAACTTAATCATTTGTTTCCAGTTACTGTAATTTACAACTCTTAAACTTTCAATACTACTCAATCACATTGCTACTATTTTGATAAAAATATATTTATCAAATACATATTCATATATATAATATATAATCAATCTTTGTTCCTTGTATTCAGTTATCATATATCTGGGCATCTACCCTTGTTCAGGCCCTGGGTGTAAACATGATGGATGATATTCCTACTCTAATGGAAATAGAAGATATAGATGATGCATAAATTTAAAATTATTAAAAGAAATTTAGGAAATACATAATAGAAAATGTTTTATAGGAAATAAGCAGGTGGTAAGAGCCTAAGGGGTGGGATAGATAGTTGTCACTATTTTTGATAGGAAATAAATGCCTTTCTACAAAGTTGACATTCAGACTAAAAATGAAAAAGAAGTAGAGACAGAATTTTGAGTCAGAACACAAGTGCTTCAGGCAGAGAAAAGAACAACATCCTGAACTAAGACAGGGCTTTGTTATTTGGAAGACGGAATGGCTCTAGAACTCACTGATCAAAAATGAAGATGACTTAAAAACAAACAAAAAAAATGATTAAAGTTGAAGTTTGAAAGGCACCCCAAAACTCATTTAGTGCCTTCTTGGCTTTGTTAAATTGTTAGGATTGTATTGTAAATGTAGAAAAAGAATATTAAGATGTGAACACTTGAAAGAAGGAAGAAGTTTATAAGATAGTGAAAGGTGTAGAAGAGCACTGTACAATGAAATATAATATGAATCATGTATGGAATTTATGTTTTCCTAGTAACCACATTAAGAAAATAGAAACAAATGAACTTTTTATCTTATTAACCTAATATACTAAAACATGTAAAACCAAAAAATATAAAACCTAAATGTATAAAACCTAAACACTGAAGATGAAAATTATTAGATATTTTACATTCTTTTTTTGTCATATCAAGTCTTCAAAATTTGGTATGTTTTGTCACTCAAAACACATGTCCAGACCCGCATTGTGATGTGATGGGTTAAGCCACTGCTGGTGATGTTGACATCTCACGTCAGAGTGCTGGTTTGAGTCCCAGCTATGTCACTTCCAACCCAGCGCTCTACTAATGAGTCTGGGAGGGCAGCAATAAATGGCCTCAGTACTTGGAAGCCCCTGCCACCCATGTAGGAGATCCAGCTGGAGTCCCTGGCTCCTGCCTTCAGTCTGCCCAGACCTGACTACTGTGGCCATTTAGGGAGTGAACCAGCAATGGAAAAATTTGTCTCTCCCTCTTTCTCTGTCTCTCTGCCTTTCAAATAAATAAATTCTAAAAAAAAAAAAATCTACATGTCAATTCAGACTAACTACACTTAACATGCTCAGAAGTCACATGTGGCTGGCTACTAGGTATTGCATTGGATACTGTGGGTCTTAAAATCATTCCTTTAGTTAGCCATCAATGCGAATCACTTGCAAATTGGAACTCAATATAAACTGAAGAAGTTTGAATAGATGACCTTTGATTCATTTATTCATTACTGTGCCAGACTCAGCACCCTTTCACTCAGTTTTAAATGATTTTAAAAATTCTACATGGTCCCTGGCCTCATGGAGATGACCTTCAACTCTATCAGTTGCTGAGTCCTGATTATAGCATTAGATTTTAAATTTGTATGAATATGACCCAGTTGTAGCTTTCAAGGGTAGTTACTGTGTTAACTTAGGAAGTACACAGAATATATATTGTCTCAATTGTACAGAAAAGCAATCTAACAGGGAAGACCAATATTTTACCCAGACATGCATCCAGGGAGTAAAAGAGCATTAGGGCCCTGGTTTGTTGACCAGTGCTCTTTCCTCTTGACGGTAGAGAGATTTTTGCTGATACCAACCTCGTGGGAAAGTGAAGAGGGTGTTTACTTGATGCAGAAGTCTAAAGCAGCAGCCAGGACATTAGCCTGCAGTTAGGCAGGAAAGCGTTTGCTTGTGTTACCTCTCTCCCCTGTGGCCCAAACCTCTCCCTCCCTTACTTCAACATTATCCCCTACCATTTCTAGAGAGCTAACAGGCTCAGCAGAAGTTCGAAGACCCACCCCACTGCGCTAGTGTCTGCGCGCGGGTCTCCTCGTGCAGCGCCCTCTGTAGCCCGTGCTGTTGGCTACAACCGCGGGCGTTGGAACCGTGGAGGGGGAATGAAAGTCACCATCAAGGAAGCGGCGCCCACCAGGAAATTGTTGCCTCCCTGGACACAGGCACTGGACCTAAGGGCGTCACCTACAGGATCACTGCTCTCTGGCCCGGTGATCAAGTCGGAGTAGGGATCCATGGCCCTGTGCCAACACTACTTCCTGTTGAGTTTCAATTCTGTACCGGTTTCTCTTGTTTGTTCCCCAGTACAATCTCTTTTTTGCTGCCAAGAAAAGAAGCTTTGAGAGAGTCAGTGTTATGGACTAGATCATAAAGTAACTGGTAAGATCTGATCTCAAGTTTGATTCTTTCCACTATACCTTTCTATTATTTTCTCAGTTTTATGATGAAGTGGATGGTTTCAAGACTCCCTTAGGCCTTAAAAGTCCACGGTTTTACATTAATGGAAGGAAGTTCATAGATGGAAAGTTTGTAAACAAGAACATAAATGACTTCAAATACAGTCTGAGGTAAGAAATTGAAGAAAAAAGAGCCATCAGACATTGGAGACTGGAAAAATAGATGATCAAAACCATGTGAGAAAGATTAAATAAAGGAGGTTTAAACAAAATTGTTTCAAGAGACATAAATTATCCCTTATAAGTTTTAGCAACATTGACATATTTCGTGTTAACGAGCAGGTATATTTATATGATGTAAGTGTAAGGAATCAGCCAGATTTCCAAAAGAACTTCTACCTAAAAAATTGAAAGCCTTCAGAAACTTGGAGGTTCCCCTTCTTCGTCTATGCTGGTCTCTGAATATCCCCTATATTCTCAAGCACAAAAGATCCTTTCTCTGCAACTCTGTCCCTTAGGGTACAGCATGACAGTGCCATAGCTCCTAAGTTTTTATGTCTCATCAAGAGACAAGTCCTGAAGGTCTTGGAAAGAGTAGACCATGATCCTAGCTTGAGTTTAGCTGCTCACCTTTCACAATCAGCTGGGATCAAGCAGTAATTCTCGTGAATATTAAGTGTAGAAGATTATTGTAAAATTATACAGATAAAAAAAGGTGGTCACAATTTTAATAACTAGCTGTAACTTGTAATTTTCTTACCTATTGGACACCCTTCCTATTTGGCCACTACCTTGTAAAGTCTCCCTTTCTAAAGGATAATGTATAACACTTTGTTTTCCAATCTTCCCTTCAGCTGATGTAGACAGGTGACAAGGTGTCCTTCCAGTCAGGCACCCCTGAACCAGACTTTAATTTGGGAAAATAATACAATGATGAAGAAAATAAACTATGTCAACAGTCCAGTTTTTCTGATTCTATGAATGTGGGGATATGGGTAATTTCTAGAGGGACTGATGTAATTGGGATAGCTACCATATGCCATTAACTTCTGAATAATTTAAGAATAGTAAACAAACAAAACTATCTGATGGTAACTATTGGATTTGTCAAAATAATATCAGCAGCTTCATGCAAAAACATCTTTTAGGGGACTATAAAGTAGTGGAAAATGGGTAGCTGCAGGATTATATTTGCCTCTCAAGTTTAAGTATCTATCCAAGAAAATAATACTGATTTACTTCTATATTTTCCTACACAAAAGAAATACATTTATCATCTTATTTCTCTATAATATTATAGTGAGAAATGCCACGAGGCAGAAGCCAAAACCAAAGCTCTGTGGTGTTGCTTAAGGAGGAAACAAGAATGTTGGGGGTAAGAACTACATGCTGCTTGAATGAATAATGTTGAAGTTGCTAAATATGAAAGGGAGGATGCTCTATTATGAACACCTCTATTGTGAACTCCCCATATGGAAGAGAATCAATCAAATGCTCTGAAATGGTTATGTATCATCTGCAGTTTCTATATGCACATAAACTGTGTATCATAATTAGAAATTATGAATTTCTCAGCCCCACTTAAATGACCCAGCACCATCACAGCCTACTCATAATCTCAGAAAATATCCTCTGAGTCAGGAAACAAACAGAAAAATATCTTTGACATCTATAAATTATTTCAATGTAAGCTGATAACATGATCCTAAATGAGAGAGATTGTGGGAGCTACATTCAGAAGAAGTTGTAGAACATAGAGCTTTGTGGACAGTGATCAAGACAGGACTATGCTTTCAACACCATTTCTCAGACATGCCTGTTTTATCAGCCAACCCCATCAAATATGCAGGTTTCCACTCATTTTGTTGCATTATGCTCCCATATTGTTGGGTGATGTTGCCAGATTATTAGGAGCCACACCAGCAGGATCAAAGCTCAGTTAAGGAAAATTCTCAACATTTCAGGTGAATTATTTCTCTAACTTATTTAATATTTACCTAATCATCTGCCATGATTGTAATAAGAGACTTACATAAATCAAACAATGAACCCAGTAAATCCTCTCCTAATTCTCAATGTTATAATATTAAAGATCTGAATTCCTAAGACCTTTATTCACCTATCTGGTTGGGGTACTGGGGACGAATAATGTCTGAGAGTAAGTAGATATATTATCAGCCACCATGACTGTCCTCCTAATGATATCTAATATTATGCAAATTGATACTGGGTTTGAGCATCATACAATAAAACTCCACCTGGACAAGATGAATAAATATACTTCTCCCTATCCCTAGCACTAATTAAAGCTAAACTCTGGGCAAGGATCATTATCTTCTTAGAAATGTGTCTATGAACTACATTGAATCGATTCTCTTTGATTTAATACCACATAACATGAGAATTGATTAAAAGAAAGTAATCATACAAGAAAAAAAAGACTGTGGAAAGTAAAAATAAAGAAGTGCTGGGAATGTGGAACCCAAAGAATGAAATGTAGTGAGTTTCCTGGGTTTTTATTTACTGTGTGAGTCTCAAACTTGGTGCTCAAGAACCCAGCAATCCCAAAACACTATAAAGGAAAAAAAAGCCCCAAGTAAAACTTATTTTCTCCAACAAGACCTAGGAAAAAAGGCAGCCTGGCAAGGTTTAAAACAGACAGTGGCCAGTGCCGCAGCTCAATTGGCTAATCCTCTGCCTGCGGCGCCAGCACCCCGGGTTCTAGTTCCAGTCAGGACGCGAGATTCTGTCCTGGTTGTTCCTCTTCCAGTCCAGCTCTCTGCTGTGGCCCGGGAGTGCAGTGGTGGATGGCCCAAGTGCTTGGGCCCTGCACCCACATGGGAGACCAGGAGGAAGCACCTAGCTCCTGGCTTTGGATCAGCGTGGAGCGCTGGCCGCAGCGGCCATTGGGGGGGTGAACCAACAGAAAAGGAAGACCTTTCTCTCTGTCTCTCTCTCTCTCACTGTCCACTCTGCCTGTCAAAAAAAAAAAAAAAAAAAAAAAACAGTAACTGATATACTCTAGATAAATACAATTTAGAAATGCTATTGTCCCACCCCCACCTCCGTAAGCAAAGTCCATGCAGGAACCTAAACCTCTACCTTTACTTGGCTATAACAAGGTATCCTCCCATTCTTCAGGGATCCTGAGCTTCCATCCCCCACCCAGCAATATTCCCCACCAAACATCAACTGCAGGTAAATAGGGAATCTAACTGTTGACTCCCACCTAGAAGTAACAATGCTATGCCTCTATGCCTTTGCCCCTACAGTATTAGAGACTATTAGACTAAATAGTGTATTTAAATAATGTCATTTTAAATTTTTGGTAAAACACACATAAAATTGATCATCAAAACCATTTTAAAGTATACAGTTCAGTGGCATTGAGTCCATCTACATTGTTGTGCTACCATTACCACCATCCATCCACAGAACTTCTTTCCCCTTGTAAACCTGAAACCTTGTGCCTATTAAACAAGAACTTCTCATATTGCTACTCCATAGCCCTTAGCAACAATCATTTTACTCTCTGTATCTATGAATTTTATTTCTCTAGGTTCCTCAATAAGAATCATAGACCAGTTGTTATTTGTGACTAAATTATTTCACTTAGCATAATGTCAAAATTCATCCATGTAGTTTTATGTGTCAGAATTTTCTCCCTTTTTAAAACCAAATAATATTTCAATGTGTATATATAGCACATTTTGCTTATCCATTCATCTATCAGTGGTTACTTGGGTTACTTCTACCTTTTGGCTATTGCAAATAATGCTGCTATGAATGTGAATAGGCAAGTATCTCTTTGAGTCTCTGCTTCCCATGTATGTGTGGTGTGAATGTTATTGGGTCATATGAGTATAGTAGTTCTATGTTTAAATTTTGAGACACTGTCCAACTACTTTCATGACAGCAGACAACTTTATATTCCAATGAACAATGAACAAGGGGTCTGATTTCTCCACATCCTCTCAAGATTTGTTTGATCTGCTTATATGATAGTAGTCATCCTATGGCTATATAGTCATATCTCATTGTGGTTTTGATTTATGTTTCCCCAATGATTAGTGAAGTTTAATATTTTTAGCTGTTTATCAGCCAGCTGTGTATCTTTGTCTATTAAGGAAATGTCTGTTCAGGTCTTTTATTCACTTGGTAATTAATTGGTTTATTTTTGTTGTTGAGTAATAGGGATTCTTTATACATGTTATATGTATCCCCTTATCAGATAAATGATTTGCAAAATATTTTTCCACTCTCGCCCTCAAGATTCCATAGGTATTTTAAAATTTTTTTCCTTTGCTGTGCAGAAGAGTCCAAGATTGATGTAATCCCATTTGTCTGTTTTTACCTATATTGCTTGTGCTGCTGACATCTTATCCAATAAGTCTTTGCCTATGCCATTGTCTTCATTATTTCCTCTACATTTTCCTCCAAAATTTTATGGTTTCTAGTCTAATATTTAGATCCCTGATCTATTGTTTATTGATTTTTGTATAGAGTGTAGGCTAGGGTTCTTGTTTCATGCTTCTGCATCCAGAGATCCAATTGTTCCAACACCATTTGTTGAAGATATTATTCATTTTTTTAAAACTTTTATTTAATGAATATAAATTTCCAAAGTACAGCTTATGGAGTACAATGGCTTCCCCCCCCATACCTTCCCTCCCATCCACAACCCTCCCCTTTCCCAGTCCCTCTCCCCTTCCATTCACATCAAGATTCATTTTCAATTCTCTTTATAAACAGAAGATCAGTTTAGCATATATTAAGTAAAGCTTTCAAGTTTGCACCCACATAGAAACACCGAGTGAAAAATACTGTTTGAGTACTAGTTATAGCATTAAATCTCAATGTACAGCACATTAAGGACAGAGATCCTACATGAGGAGTAAGTGCACAGTGACTCCTGTTGTTGACTTAACAAATTGACACTCTTGTTTATGGCATCAGTAATCACCCTAGGCTTTTGTCATGAGTTGCCAAGGCTATGAAAGCCTTTTGAGTTCACCGACTCTGATCATATTTAGGCAAGGTCATAGTCAAAGTGGAGGTTCTCTCCTCCCTTCAGAGAAAGGTACCTCCTTCTTTGAAGACCTGTTCTTTCCACTGGGATCTCACTCACGGAGATCTTTCATTTAGGTCATTTTTTTTTTTTTTTGCCAGAGTGTCTTGGCTTTCCATGCCTGAAATACTCTCATGGGCTTTTCAGCGGGGTCCAAATGCCTTAAGGGCTGATTCTGAAGCCAGAGTGCTGTTTAGGACATCTTCCATTCTATGAGTCTGCTGTGTATCTCGCTTCCCATGTTGGATCATTCTCTCCCTTTTTTTATTCTATCAGTTACTATTTGCACACACTATTCTTGTTTATGTGATCCCTTTGGCTCATAGTCCTATCATTATGATCAATATGATCAATTGTGAACAGAAATTGATCACTGGGACTAGTGAGATGGCATTGGTACATGCAATCTTGATGGGATTGTATTGGAATCCCTTGGTATGTTTCTAACTGCACCGTTTGGGGCAAGTCAGCTTGAGCATGTCCCAAATTTCACATCTCTTCTCTCTCTTATTCCCACTCTTAGATTTACCAGCAATCACTTTTCAGTTAAGTTTCAACACTTAAGAATAACTGTGTATTGATTAGAGTATTCAACCTAAAGTATTAAGTAGAACAAACATAAAAAATACTAAGAGGGATAACATATTAAGTTGCTCATCAACAGTCAGAGCAAGGGCTGATCAAGTCACCGTTTCTCATAGTGTTCATTTTACTTTAACAGGTTTCCTTTTTGGTGCTCAGTTAGTTGTCACTGATCAGGAAGAACATATGATATTTGTCCCTTTGGGACTGGCTTATTTCACTCAGCATAATGCTTTCCAGATTCCTAACAGGGATCACTTTTCAGTTAAAATTTAAATACCTAAGAATAATTGTAGGTTATTCACAGAGTTCAACCAATAGTACTAGAACAAAAAAAAATACTAACATGGATAAAGTATTACATTGTACATCAACCGTCAGGACAAGAGCTGATCAAGTTACTGTTTCTCATAGTGTCAATTTCACTTCAACAGGTTTCCCCTTTGGTGCTCAGTTAGTTGTCGTCGATCAGGGAGACCATATATTTGTCCCTTTGGGACTGGCTTAGTTCACTCAGCCTGATGTTTTCCAGACTCCTCCATCTTGTTGCAAATGACCAGGTTTCATTGTTTTTGACTGTTGTATAGTATTCGATAGAGTACATGTCCCATAATTTCTTTATCCAGTCTACTGTTAATGGGCATTTGGTTTGGTTCCAGGTCTTAGCTATTGTGAATTGAGCTGCAATAAACATTAAGGTGCAGACAGCTTTTTTGTTTGCCAATTTCATTTCCTTTGGGTAAATTCCAAGGAGTGGGATGGCTGGGTTGAATGGTAGGGTTATATTCAGGTTTCTGAGGAATCTTCAAAATGTCTTCCATAGTGGCTTAACCAGTTTGCATTCCCACCAACAGTGGGTTAGTGTCCCTTTTCCCCCACATCCTCTCCAGCATCTATTGTTGGTAGATTTCTGAATGTGAGCCATTCTAACCGGGGTGAGGTGAAACCTCATTGTGGTTTGGATTTGCATTTCCCTGATTGCTAGTGATCTTGAACATTTTTTCATGTGTCTATTGGCCATTTGGATTTCCTCTTTTGAAAAATGTCTATTGAGGTCCTTGGCCCATCTCTTAAGTGGGTTGTTTGTTTTGATGTGGAGTTTCTTCATCTCATTGTAGATTCTGGTTATCAACCCTTTATCTGTTGCATAGTTTGCAAATATTTTTTTCCCATTCTGTCGGTTGCCTCTTCACTCTCCTGACTGTTTCTTTTTTTTTGACAGACAGAGTGGACAGTGAGAGAGAGAGAGAGAGACAGAGAGAAAGGTCTTTTGGCATTGGTTCGCCCTCCAATGGCCGCTGTGGCCGGCGCACTGCAACCGGCGCACCACGCTGATCCAAAGGCAGGAGCCAGGTGCTTCTCCTGGTCTCACATGGGGTGCAGGGCCCAAGCACTTGGACCATCCTCCACTGCACTCCCTGGCCACAGCAAAGAGCTGGACTGGAAGAGGAGCAACTGGGACAGAATCCGGAGCCCCGACCAGGACTAGAACCCGGTGTGCCTGTGCCGGCACCACTAGGTGGAGGATTAGCCTAGTGAGCCGCAGCACTGGCCTGTTTCTTTTGAAGTGCAGAAACTTGTCAATTTGATGCCATCCCAAATGTTAATTTTGGCTTTGACTGCCTGTGCTCCTGGGGTATTTTCCAAGAAGTCTTTGCCAGTACCTATATCTTGCATGGTATCTCCAATGCTCTCTAGTAATTTGATGGTGTTGGGTCATAGATTTAAGTCTTTAACCCATGTTGAGTGAATTTTTGTGTAAGGTGAAAGGTAGGGGTCTTGCTTCATGATTCTGCACATGGAAATCCAATTTTCCCAGCACCATTTATTGAATAGACTGTCCTTACTCCAGGGATTGGATTTGGATCTGTGATCAAATATAAGTTGGCTATAGATGTTTGGATTGATTTCTGGTGTTTCTATTCTGTTCCGTTGGTCTATCTATCTGTTTCTGTACCAGTACCATGCTGTTTTGATAACAACTGCCCTGTAGTATGACCTGAAATCTGGTATTGTGTTGCCTCCGGCTTTGTTTTTGTTGTACAAGATTGCTTTAGCTATTCGAGGTCTCCTGTGCCTCCATATGAATTTCAGCATCATTTTTTCTAGATCTGAGAAGGTCTTTGGTATCTTGATTGGTATTGCATTGAATCTATAAATTGCTTTTTGGAGAATGGACATTTTGATGATACTGATTCTTCCAATCCATGAGTATGGAGGATTTTTCCATTTTTTGGTATCCTCTTCTATTTCTTTCTTTAAGGATTTGTAATTTTCATCGTAGAGATCCTTAATGTCCTTGGTTAAGTATATTCCAAGGTATTTGATTATTCATTCTCCAGGGAAAAGCATTCAAACATTGGTTTGTTATTGATGTGTGGATTAATTTTTTGGGTCTCTAATACGTTCCATTGATCAACATGTTTATTCTTGTGTGAATACCAAACTGTTTTGATTGTAAATGCCGTGTAATATGTCTTAAAATCAGGTATTGTGATGCCTTCAGATTTATTTTTATTGTTTAGGGTTAGTTTAGCTATTCAAGATTTGTGTGATTCCATATGAATTTTAGAGTTGTTTTGTTTTTTCCATATCTGAGAAGAACATATTTGGTATTTTAATTGGGATTATGTTGAATCTGTAATTTGTTCCATGTAACACAGACATTTTAATGATATTAATTCTTCCTGTTTATGAACATGGAAGATTTTTATTATTTTTGTGTTTTTTATTTCTTTCTTTAATGTTTTATAATTTTCACTATAGAAACCTTTCATATCATTGGTTAAATTTATCCCAAGGTACATTAAATTTTGTATAGTTAATGTGAATGAGGCTGATATTATAAGTTCTTTCTCAGCCATGGCATTATTTGGGTATACAAAGGCAATAGATTTTTGCATATTGACTTTATATCCTGAGACTTTACAACCTGGTGGGAGTGTGTTGCTAGTGAAAGGAGAGACAGGACCCTGAATTCCCTGAAGAGTGATGCTGGAGTGCTTTCTGCTTTGCCCCAGCATGCTTCTTGGATTGACAAGGATTACGTCAGCCATTTTTGCAGTGCGTGTGCATGCCGCGACATCATTTGTAGCATTGCTTGGTAATCTTCAGAACATGATTGTGAAGACATTGTTGGGGCACCTTGTGACTTGGTTTCCTGGTTAAGCAAGCCTGGGAAGGAAGCAGCATGTCCTCGAGGGAGCCGAGGATCCCATGAGAAGTCAATGCTCTTCTTTATACCATGTAGTTTACTATCTCTAAAGAGTTCCTTATCACCAATCAGCTCCTGCGGCCACACCCTGTGGCCAGGAGGAGTGAGAATGCTTTGGCAGAAGCTTTGTTCCATACAACAAGCTGTCTTAGGAGTTTCAGTAATCTCTCAGTGGAGTTTTTTGGTTCCTCTGTATAAAGGATCATATCAACTGCAGAGATAATTTTACTTCCTCCTTTCCATTTTGTATCCCTTTGACTTTTTTTTTAATGGCTCTGGCTAAAACTTCCAGAACTATATTGATAATAATGGTGAGAGCAGACATCCTTGTCTTGTTGCAGATCTTAGTGGAAATGTTTCTAACTTTTCCCCCATTAAATGTAATGCGGGCTGTGGGGTTGTCATATATTGCCTTGATTGTGTTGAAGAATGTTCCTTCTAGACCACATTTGCTTAAGGTTTATATCATGAAAGGATGTTGTATTTTGTCAGATGTTTTTTCTGCATTTATTGAGGTAATCATATGATTTTTTATTCTTCAGTTTGTTAATGTGATGTATCACATTTATTGATTTACACATGTTGAACCATCCCTGCATACCAGAGATAAATCCCACTTTGAGTGAATGAACTTTCTGATGTGTTGTTGGATTTGATTAGCAAGTATTTTGATGAAGATTTTTGTATCTGGGTTCATCAGGATATTGGTCAATAGTTCTCTTTCTTTGTTGTATCTTTTTTTGGTTTTGGAATTCGGTAGAAGCTGGCCTCACAGAAGGAGTGTGGGAGGATTCCCTCCTTTGTAATTGTTTTGAATAGTTTGAGACAAATTGAGACTAGTTCTTCCATAAAAATTTTTTAGAATTCAGCTGTGAAGCCCTCTAGTCCTGGGCTTTTCTTTTTTGGGAGGATCTTTAATACTGATTCAATCTCCATCTTGGTTATTGGTCTGTTGAGGTTTCCTATCTCTTCATGACTCAATTTTGGTTAATTGTATGTGTCCAAAAATCTCCATTTCTTCTAGATTCTCTAACTTATTGGCATACAGCTGTTTGTAGTAATTTCTGATGATTCTTTTTATTTCTGCGGTATCTATTATAACATCTCCTTTTTCATAGCTGATTCTGTTAATTTGGGCCTCCTCCTTTTTTTCATTAGTTGGCTAGTGGTGCATCAAATTTGTTGTTGTTGTTGTTGTTTTTCAGAAAACCAGCTCTTCATTTCACTGATCATTTTTATTTTTTGTTCTAATTTTCTTATTTCTTCTTAATTTTAATTATTTCTTTCCACCTACAAATTTGGGGTTTAGTTTGTTCTTGTTTTTCTAGATCCTTGAGATGCATGTTATATAATTTATTTGATGACTTTTCAATTTATTAATGTAGGCACTAATTGCTATAAACTTTCCTCTTAACACAGCTTTTACTGTACCCCATACATTTTGATATGTGGTATTATAATTTTCATTCATTTACATGAATTTTTTAATTTCCCTTTTGATTTTTTCTCTATGACCCACTGTTCATTTGGGAGTGTGTTGTTCAGTCTCCACATGTTTGCATATTTTCTAGAGTTTCTTGAGTTGTAATTTTCAACTTCACTACATTGTAGTCAGAAAAGATACATGCTATTATTTCAGATTTTTGAATTTGTTGAGATTGGCTTTATAGTCTGGCATATAGTCTGTCCTAGAGAAAGTCCCATGCACTGATGAGAAGAATATGTATTCTTCAATTATGGGATGAAACGTTCTGCAGGTATCAGTTAAGTCCATTTGTTCCATAGTGTAGATTAGCTCTGTTGTTTCTTTGTTGATTGTCTGTCTAATTTGATCTGCCCATTGATTAAAGTGGGATGTTGAAGTCCCCATTATGATAGTATTAGAGCCCATTTCTCACTTTAGCTGCATTAGCACTAGTTTTAAATAGGCAGGCTCCCTAGCACTGGGTACATATACATTTACTATAGTAACATCTTCCTGTTGGGTCGATCCCTTAATCATTATATAATGCCCTTCTTTGTCTCTTTTGATGGTTTTTGCTTTATTAGTCTATTTAGTCTAATATCAGGATGGCTATATGTTTGTTTTTGCTTTTGATTAGTTTGGAATATCTTTTTCTATCCTTTCAGTTTCAGTCTGTGTGTTTCTTTGTTGGTGAGGTGTGAGTTAAAGAAATTCATAAGTGACATGAATTAGACATTCTTCCAGGAGATAGATATGTTGAAGAGAAATCAAACTAAAATATTGGAAATGAAGAATTCAATATGTCAAATAAAAAATGTTGTGAAAAACCTTAACAATACACTGTTAGGCAGAGGAAGAAATATCTGACCTTGAAGACAAACCCTTGGAAATATCGCAGTCACACAAAAAAGAAGAAAAATTAGAAAAACCAAATATAGTGTTTGAGATTTATGTGATACTATCAAATGACCAAACATATCTTAGGAGCTCCAGAAGGCATGTAAAGAGAGAATAGATTAGAAGACCTATTTAGTTAAAAAACAGAAGCATCCCTAGTTTGGAGAAAGATAGGGACAACCAAGTAGAGGAAGCACACAGAACTCCTAATAGACATGATCAGAAAAGATCTTCACCATGACACATTATAGTAGTACTTTCAAAAGTAAAACACAAAGAAAAGGTCCTAAAATGTACATGAGATGAACACCAAGTTACCTTCAAAGGATATCCAATTAGATTGATGACTGATTTCTCATCAGAAATGCTACAGGATAGGAGCAAATGGAGAGAAATAGTTCAAGTCCTAAAGGAAAAAAAAAACTATCAACCCAGAATACTATACTCAGCAAAGTTTTCATTTATAAATGGAGGTGAAATAAAGACCTTCCAAAATAAATGGAAATTAAAAGAATTTGTCACCACTCATATAGCCTTACAAAGGATACTTAAGGATGTGCTACACACAGAAGCAGAGACAGATAGCATCATGAAAGAATGTGAAGGCAGAAAATCTCCTGCTATAACTACAAAGGAAATCCAGAACTAATAGTAGGAATAAGTTATGGAAAAAATGGAAGGACCAAGCATTACTTATCAATAATAACCTTAAATGTAAGTTGCCTAAATTCTCCAATTAAAAGAAACTGGCTGAAGGGATTAAAAAAGCAAGACCTATCTATTTAATGGCTATAAGAAAAAACTGATTTTTTGCTTGCTGACTTTGTATCTGAAACTTTTCAGTTAATTTATAGATTCTACTACTTTAAAAGAGTCTTTAGGTTTCTGTTCATATAAAATTATATCATATGTGAACAGAAATTACTTATTTTTTTCTAATTTGAATTGTCCTTTATTATTTTTTGCCTAATTTGTCTCACTAAGACTCCAGGACTATATTGCCATTAGTCTTTCACCATTGAATACATAGTTAACTGTGGGCTTTTCATACATGGCCTGTCTTATGTTGAGGGAATTTCTTTCTATTCCTAGTTTGTTGTGAGTTTTTAATCTGAAGGAATACCGAGCTCTCCAAAAGCTATTTTGCCTTTTGTTTCTTGCTTGATATTTCCATGGAAAACTGGGGCATCAAGCTTCCTGAACTACAATCTTACTGACTGCAGGCACTAGCTTAAGTCTCATCAACTAATACTCAAATATCCAGGAAACAATTGAAAATCATTCATCCAAAAAGAATTAGGGAAGTCTAGACTTACTTGAAAAAAGATATTAATAGATGGGAACCCCAAGATTACACTGATATTAGAATTATTAAAAAAAAATTTAACTTAGCTATCAGGAATGTGTTACAGCAAGCTATTATAAAAACTCTTAAATTTTGTTAAAAAAAAAAAAGCATAAACTTTGGGGCTGGCACTGTGGCACAACAGGTGAAAGCCCCAGCCTGAAGCACAGGCATCCCATATGGGTCTTGGTTCAAGTATTGGCTGCTCTACTTCAGATACAGCTCCCTGATAATGTTCCTGGGAAAGCAGCAGCAGATGACTCAAGTCCTTGGGCCCCCACACCCATGTAGGAGACCTGTAAGAAGCTTCTCGTTACTGGCCTTGGATTAGCTCAGATCTGGCCATTGCAGCCATTTGGTTAGTGAACCAGGGGATGGAAACCCCCTCTCTCTCTGTCTCTCCCTCCCTCTCTCTCTCTCCCCGCCCCCTGTCTCTACCTCTCTCTGTAACTCTGTCTTTAAATAAATAAATCATTTTTAATTTTTATTTCCATACATTTCATAATTACAACTTTGGAGGATGGCCCAAGTCCTTGGGCCCTGCACCCACATGGGAGACCAGGAGAAGCACCTGGCTCCTGGCTTTGGATCAACGCAGTGCACCGGCCACAGTGTGCTGGCCGCGGCGGCCATTGGAGGGTGAACCAATGGCAAAATGAAGACCTTTCTCTCTGTCACTCTCTCTCACTGTCCACTCTGCCTGTAAAAAAAAAAAAAAAGGAACATAGTAATTCTTCACACTGTACCTGACCTCCCACCCACACTCCTATGCCACTTCCTCTTCCCTCTCCTCTTCCAAGTCTTGTTTTTAACTAAGATCTATTTTCATTTATTTATTTTTTTGCCAGTACAAGTTTGATCTGGCTTTATTGGCTGCTGTAAATTATAAGGGCCCCACTTCCAGTGAGCCAGAGGCCTTGATTCACTAGAAGGAAACCCAACCAGAGGGTGCCTACCCACTAATGAAGACAGCTCCTTCTCCTATGTCTTAATGTCCACCTTATCAAGGAATATTCTTAATTCTGGGATCCAGAGAGCAAAACTAAAGGCTTACTTGTCCTTCCATCCAGAGCCCAGTGAATTCAGCAAGACTTGGCTGCAGGTACTCTTCTTTTTACAAGACCTGGAGACAAATAAAAGGAAACTTGGGGAGATTTTCAGGTGCCCTGACCAATACATTGATGCCTTCCAAAATCTGACTTAGATTTTCAAGCTTACCTTGAAAATGAAATGAAATGCTTACCTGGAAGATATAATGTAATTATTAAGTCATACCCTCACCAGGATGGAGAAACAGGGAGTCCTACATGTCACTGAAATTTGGGATATGAATTGTTCATGATACATAGTACTCCTCAAGCCAAGGAGTAAGTACCCTACAGGCAGTCAAGGATCCTAAATGGAATCTGGGGGACCCTTCAGAGGACTCAACAAGAATATATTTCCAGTATTGCATTTTGGAGGATTTGAGGAGAATTAGGCCCAAACCCTTAAATTATTGTAAACTCACAATGATAGACCAAAGTTCTGACAGAAATCCCTCTGCTTTCCAAGACATGCTGAGAGGACCTTTGATCAAACAGGTTGCCTTGTCTCCAACTTGGTGGAAGGGCAAATTATCTTAAAGGATATGTTCATTGCCCAATGTCCTCCAGATATTAGAAGAAAGCTTCAAAAGTTAGCTATGGGACCTGAAACTGCCCCCAGATAATCTCCAAAGGTTGCTACTTAGGTTTTGTTTTTTTACAGTTTTTTTTTTATTTAGTAAATATAAATTTCCAAAACAGTTTATGGATTACATTGGCTTCCTCCCCATAATTTCCCTCCCACTTGCACCCCTCCCATCTCCTGCTCCCTCTCCCATTCCATTCACATCAAGATTCATTTTCAAACATCTTTATATACAGAAGATCAATTTAGTATATATTAAGTAAAGATTGCATCTGTTTGCACCCACACAGAAACATTACTTCACATTGGACAACACATTAAGGACAGATCCCACATGAGAAGTAAGTACACAGTGACTCCTGTTGTTGACTTAACAATTTGACACTCTTGTTTATGGCATCAGTAATCTCCCTAGGCTCTAGTCATGAGTTGCCAAGGCTATGGAAGCCTTTAGGGTTCGCTGACTTCGATCTTATTCCAACAGGGTCATAGTCAAAGTGGAAGTTCTCTCCTCCCTTCAGAGAAAGGTACCTCCTTCGTTGATGGCCCTGTTCTTTCAACTGGGATCTCACTCTCAGAGATCTTTCATTTAGGTCTTCTTACTTTTCTTTTTCCCAGAGTGTCTTGGCTTTCCATGCCTACAATACTCTCATGGGCTCTTCAGCCAGATCTGAATGCCTTAAGGGCTGATTCTGAGGCCAGAGTGCTATTTAGGACATCTGCCATTCTATGAGTCTGCTGTGTATCCCGCTTCCCATGTTGTATCGTTCTCTCCCTTTTTGATTCTATCAGCTAGTATTAGCAGACACTAGTCTTGTTTGTGTGATCCCTTTGACTCTTAGACCTATCAGTTTGCTGCAGATTTTCTAGGTCCTTGAGATGAATTGAAAGCTCATCTATTTGGTGCCTTTCCAATTTCTTCATGTAGACACCTATTGATATAAACTTTCCTCTTAACACTGCTTTTGCTGTATCCCATAAGTTTTAGTATGCTTTGCTGTTATCCTCATTTACTTCCACAAAGTTTTTTATTTCTCTTTTGATTTCTTCTTTGACCCACTGTTCATTCAGGAGCATGTTGTTCAATCTCCATGTATTTGCATATGCTCTAGGGATTCCTGTGTTGCTAATTTCCAACATCATTCCCCTGTGCTCTGAGAAGCTACATCATATGATTCTAATTCTTTTGAATTTGCTGAGACTTGCTTTATGGCCTAGAATGTGGTCAATCCTAGAGAAGGTTCCATGTACTGCTGAGAAGAATGTGTATTCTTCATGTGTAGGATGAAAAGTTCTGTACATATCTGTTAGATCCATTTGGGCTATAGTGTTGATTAAATCTCCTGTTTCCTTGTTGATCTTCTGTCCTGTTGATCTGTCTATTTCTGAGAATGGAGTATTGAAGTCCCCCAGTACTATTGTATTGGGGTCTACGTCTCCCTTTAAGTCCCTTAACAAATCTTTTCAATAAACTGGTGCCCTGTAATTAGGTGCATATACATTGATAATTGTTATATCTTTCTGTTGAATTGATCCCTTAATCATTATATAGTGCCCCCTTTGTCTCTCCTAACAGTTTTTGTGTTGTTTTTGTGTTAAAGTTTATGTTGTCTCTGGTGCATAGGGAGATTACTGATGCCAGAAACAGGAGTGTCAATTTGTGAAGTCAACGGCAGGAGTCACTGTGCACTTAATCCTCATGTAGGATCTCTGTCCTTAACGTGCTGTACACTGAGGCTTAATGCTATAACAAGTACTCAAACAGTATATTTCACTTTGTGTTTCTATGGGGGTGCAAACTGTTGAAATCTTTACTTAATGTACACTAAACTGATCTTCTGTAAAAAAAAAAAAAAAATTATCAATTCCCAACTTGACTCTCACTGGGATTAAACATGACAATAGGTCTGATCTGATTTCTTCATCATTTAAAAAAAATCATCTATTATTTTTCACTTTATGTTTCTGTGTGGGAGCAAACTGTTGAAATACTTACTTAAGGTATGCTAGGCTGATCTTCTGTATATTAAGATAATCGAAAATGAATCTTGATGTGAATGGAAGGGGAGAGGGAGTGGGAAAGGGGAGGGTAGTGGGTGGGAGGGACGGTATGGGGGGGGAAGCCATTGTAACCCATGAGTCGTACTTTGGAAATTTATATTCATTAAATAAAAGATAAAAAAAAAAAAGAAAATGAATCTTGACGTGAATGGAGGGGGAGAGGGAGTGGGAAGGGGGGGGTTGTGGGTGGGAGGGACAGTATGGGGGGGGAAGCCATTGTGACACATGAGTCGTACTTTGGAAATTTATATTCATTAAATAAAAGATAAAAAAAAAAAAAAAAAACAAAGAGAAGGTGTATGCTCATCTTCTCATCTCTAGTGCCTGGACAGGGGCCTGGTATTTACAGAAGTCTGAAAAAATACTTGCTGATTAAATAAATGAATAGTGGGGGTTATAATCATTCATATTTCTCCTTGTGTACTCTTGATATTTTCTGATTACAATGATCATATGATACTTTCATAAAATTTTTTTAAAGAAAAAAAAAAGTTTATGTTGTCTGATATTAAGATGGCAACACCCGCTCTTTTTTCATTTCTGTTGGCATGGTATATCTTTTTCCAACCTTTCACTTTCAGTCTGTATGTATCTTTATTGGAAAGATGTGTTTCTTGTAAGCAGCAAATAGATGGGTTTTGTTCCTTAACCCAATCATGCAGTCGGTGTCTTTTAACTGGACAGTTCAGGCCATTAACGTTCAATGTGACTATTGATAAGTAGTAACTTTGCCCTGCCATTTGCCAAAGATATTTTCTAATATATGTTTTGAATTTCCTGTGATCTTTTGCTGTGAGGTTTCCTTCCTTTACCTTCTTTCATATTGATGACCATGTTTCTGTGTTTCTGTGTGTAATACATCTTTAAGCATCTTTTGCAGGGCTGGATGAGTGGCAACAAATTCTTTCAATTTCTGTTTGCTGTGAATTGTCTTTATTTCACCTTCATTCACAAATGAAAACTTTGCAGGATATAATATTCTGGGCTTAATAAAAGTGGAGTTACTGTAGCCTCAGGAAAAGGCTCAGGAAAAAATCGCAGAGGAAATTCTTCTGGATCTAGTGGATGTGAGACGGAGGTCCAACGGGGAGAGCAAGGACGCCCACCGCATGGAAGCCGAGCTGCAGAGTCTGTGCGCCAGCAGACTCTCTTAGTACCTGGGCTATATCTCACCATTCCCTCCTAGCTTGTAGGGTTTCTAAGGAGAATTCAGCTGTGAGTCTAATTGGAGATCCTCTGTGAGTAATCTGACGTTTCTCTCTTGCACATTTTAGGATCTTTTCTGTATGTTTTGCTGTGGTAAGTTTGATTACAATGTGTCATGGTGAGGATCTCTTTTGGTCATGTTTATTAGGGGTTCTATGAGCTTCCTGTACTAGGAGTCTCTGTCCTTCTCCAAACCTGGGAAGTTCTCTGCTAGTATCTCACTAAAAAGGCCTTCTAATCCTTTCTCCCTCTCCATGCCTTCAGGAACTCCTGGAACCCGAATATTGGGTTTTTAATAGTATCCTGTAGATTCCCGACAATATTTTTTAGATTTCTAATTTCCTCTTCTTTTCTCTGGTTTGACTGTATCCTTTCCTGTTCTCTGTCTTCTAAGTCCGATATTATCTCTTCTGGTTCACCCATTCTGTTTTTAAGGCTCTCTAATGTGTTTGTCATTTGATCTATTGAATTCTTCATTTCATTATGATTTCTCATCACTATCACAGTTTCATGTTCTACTAGTTCTTTCATTTCATTTTGATTCCTCCTTAATATTTCATTTTCACAAGAGAGATTTTCTAGTCCATTAAGGATTTCTTTAGTTCAAGAATTTGTTTTTGAGAACTTCTTAATGTTCTTATCATCTTTTTGAGATCCACTTCTTGCATTTCTTCTATCTCATCATCTTCATAATCTTGAATTGGGGTGTTTTTTTCATTTGGGGGCATCATAGTGTCTTCCTTGTTCTTGTTACCTCAGTTTCTGCGTTTGACATTGTGAAGATATTCTTTGGTTTCTTTGCGGTGGTGCTTCTTCTTGTTAAACTATGACTCTAGATTAAGTGGACTGTCTGCTTTTGATGGATCCTTAGAGGCTGTGATGGGTGTGGCCAGAGAGCTCTGTTTGGTTCTTCAGGGTTAAGGGTGTGCCAAAGGTGACTCACCCAGATGGTTCTCTCACTTGCTCGCTCGCTCTCGCTCTCTCTCTCTCTCTCTCTTTTTTTTTTTTTTTTGACTCAGTTGGGAAGTAATTCCACACAGGTGAGTGGAATTGAGGGTAGTTGATGTATGAAATCTGGTCCCTGTGGGTATTCGACTGCTCTACCCCTGGGACCACACAAAGATTTTATGCAGCCCTCGGAATGGTCTCAAATTTCTCCACAGTCTCTCACCAGGTTGCCAAGGTTACCGAGTTTGTGTATTCGGTGAGTTCTCTCGCCCACCCTCAGATTTTCACAGTCTCAGTTCGTTAGCCCCATGCTTTCACTAGGTCCTAACCTCCTGCTATTTCTCCCCACCAGAGTCAGGTTTTTCTGCTTGGCTAATGGTGGACACCGCTTTACATACATAAAATGGCACCTGCTCTTTGTCTTGCTCGGCTTTGTAACGTGAGTGGAGAGAGAGGCTCGTGTCCATGCCAGTTCCCCTTATTTATTAGTTTTTTTCTCTCCTCCAGTCAGCCTGGTGAACTTTCCCCAGTGGGGCTTTCGTTCCCTCTAGGCTCTTTCTGCCTTTCCCCGCCAATGTCTCAGGTTACCGAGGTTTTTGTCTCACCTCCCTTCCAGTGCTGGTGTGCAGACTCTGTGGCTGTCCTCCGCGCCATGGGCGTCCTTGCTCTCCCCGTAGGTCCTCCGTGTCACATCCACTAGATCCAGAAGAATTTCCTCTGCAATTTTTTCCTGAGCCTTTTCCTGAGGCTACAGTAACTCCACTTTTATTAAACTATCTTTTCCCTGACTATCGGTGCACGCCCTCACTATTCTGCCATCTTGGCTCCACCTACTTAGGTTTTTTGTAATCAGGATCAGAAGAAGGCCTGGGAGAAGAGGGATAAGAAAAATATGGTGGCATTGGTGACTGCCAACAGCTGCACTGGGCAAGAGATTCCTAGGAGCTCCCAAATGCTATGGCTGCAGTCAGGGCACTTCAAAAAGGAATTCCCTCATATGAAGAAAAGGTCTCCACAACCTTGTCCTATCCATTGGTGAATACACTGTCCCTGAAAGCAAAAGTCCCTGGGTCCAGATCTCTCCCCAAAAATGGGACAATAGGGCCAAAGGGCCCTTGCTCTCTTACCCTATCCCCCTCTGATACTGCCATTACCATCTGGGAGCCCCAGGTACTCTTAATGGCAAAAGGAGAGGATATAGACCTCCTCCTGAGTGTTGAAGCCACCTCTTCATGCCCTTCTCCAACCAGGGCCTCCTCTCCTCCCTTTGGACAATCATGAGAGAGATCTCAGGAAAACCTTTGGTTAGGTATTTCTCTCAGCCCCTTAATTGTAACTGGGGAAACCTGCATTTTACACATGACTTCTTAATCATGCTGAGAGCCCAGCTCCCCTACTAGGGAGAAACATCTTGGTTGAAATGGGAATCACCATCATGATAGCCCCCAGGACAGACTCTGTGCCTTCCCTTGGTTGAGATACAAATCAACCCACAGGTTTAGGCAACCAAAGAAAAGATTGGTTGATCTATAACTGCCATGAAAATCTACATTTGTTTGGATGGGCCTTGTCTAGAAACCTCTCCATCCTCAGACCACTGTTGTACAATATGTGGGCAATGTTTTTCCCCCCACTGAAGAGATACCACAAGGTAGTAGTAAGGTTCTTCTAAACTCCCTAGCAGAGAGCATTAAAGTGGGCCTGGTTTTATCTGAAGGAACCAGTAGGTAAGAAAGAAAGCTGTGGAGGAAGTTTTAAGAATGAAAATGTATTTTTTATGATAGAGGGTTAATAAAAAGGATTTTGATGGAAAAAAATTTTGGATAGAGGAAATGAAGGAATAAGTATGTTATAGAAGCTTTGTAGAAGTTGAATGTTGTGTAAGATGAGAATGGATGAGATTGAGATTAGAAGGATGAGAGAAGGCATATAGAAGCAATCTTTGGAACAAGGAACCCCCAGAGCAACAGTCACCCTAGAAGGGACCATTGAGAGTTCTCCTCTTCCCCCAGGTATAAATTCCCGGCTGCCAGAGCTGATAGCTCTGACAATGGTCCTCAAGCTGAGCAGAGATGAGAGGGTTAACATCTACACAGACTCCTAAGTATGCCTATTCAGTTCAGCATACTCGTAGAGCTAATTGAAATGAGAAATCCTTTCTTGTGGCCAGTGAATTTCCCCTTAAATGTCACCAGGATATTGATAAGCTACTGTCCTCATTTTTTCTTCCACAAAAGTAGTGATAATACACTGCAAGTGACAGAAAAAGGGAATACATGAGCTAGCCAAGGGACATCAAATGGCAGATCTTGCAGCCAAATCAACAGCACAGGAAGCTCCCCTCCCTGAGACAATAGAAGCTCTTCTAATTTGAAAAGACTCCTTGTAAGAGGTGAGGTCTGGGGAGGCTACACAGTGGTTCTCTCCACTCTTACCATAGTAAAGGTGTCAGGATTGGACTCCTGGATTCAACTTCCCAGAGTAAAACCCTGGACCTCCGAGTTTTGTGAAAAGAACAATCAGTATGATGATCATTCCCATGAGGTCATGGAAGGACTCAGCTGCTATTCAAGAGAAGACATCCTCCACATAGAGATAAGTAAACTACTCCATGGGTCATTTTAGGGAACAGCCTCATCATCATTTGGTACCCTCGTACCAAATTATTGACATTAAACTTTACATTCTGCCTTATTGTTGGCATGAAAGGCCAGCACAAAACACACCAAACACTGGAGTAAAGGAAAGGTTTTAATGTTGAGAGCCAATAGTCTGCCTCTCCATGCACAAAATAACAGCAGCCTGTGCTGAGAAAAACAGGTCTTTTATAGCCTTGCCAAGACAAGAAATGGGAGTATCAAATCCCATTAGAGTGGGGGGTGGTGCTGACGCTTGTGGTTGGGCCATCTGAATGCCTGATTTCTGGCAAACCAAGCCCAGTTTCAAGAAACTGAAACTTATCTCTGAGAAACTGAAACGTATCTTGCAGGGTGCTGCAGGGTGGTACCTTAGGATAAGAAGACATCAGTCTTGCCAATAATTGTTTGCATTGCCCTCTTTCCTATTTTCCTGACCTAACCCTGTGGAGTCATCTTTAACCTATGGGCAGGTAGTCATGCACTTGGATAGGGCTGAAGACATTGTCACCCAGATAGACAACTTCTCTGAAAGGTGGTACTCTATAAAAAGCCAGCTCCTCAGGTGGTTATGACTTTTAGTGGCTCTTGTTCTTAATAGTCTTGAAGTCTAAATCGTTGCCTCTTAGACCTTCTAAACTGTTCATACACTCTCCTTTAGAATCAGTGAAGCTTCAGATGGTCGTGCAGGGACCCTGGCTAGGCCTTTTGGAGGACCCTGACTGCTGTCCCTCAACAACATCCCCTACAGGCATGAAGCAACCAGAGCAGTCATTGCCCCTTCAGCAATTAGGGTTACCTCTTCAAAGGGGGCATTGAAAAGGTTTCCGGGGGCATCCTGAATGGATGAAACATATATTCTGTAACCCTTCAGGAGCACTGAGTGACAAGAGGAATATAAACAATGTTATCTTCAGATGCTGTTACAATAGCCAAATATCTTGCCCATTGAGCACTTTTGTGAACTTCTATGCAATATAGGCTACTCTGATGTAAGTTCCCTGATTGGCTCATGTATTTTAACCTTATTTGCTTACATATGGGTCAGCTTGATGAAATTCTTCATTTAAAAACACACAAAAAAATCCCTAGACACAGCCTTTTGTGGGCAATTCCTGCTGAGTCCCTTCCCAGATGTTATGACTTTCTCTTCTCTCAATAAACTTCCTTTGGTTCAATCATTCTTCCTTGTACACATGACTCATTCTTTATGGTTGCAAGACAAAGAACCCATCTGAGGGAAAACAGCTGGAACACAAGAACTGGAACACAAAGGGTTATAAGAACTGTGGCATTTCTAAAGAATTCAGTGGGAAGACAAAAAACCTGCAACAGTAGGTCAGAGATTGTTGACCACAGAGGGACTGGGTCTTGAAGGAGATCAATTCTTTCAAGACTCTAGGATTAATGTTTTATGATCTCTGGAACCAAACAGATGAATGGGCTTCTGTTATAATTTTATTTGATATGTGAAGAGTCATTATATCTGCAACTGCTCTGAAATAGTAACAAAATCTAATCTTTTAAAAAATGATTTGTTTTATTTACTTGAAAGGTAGAGTTAGAGAGAGAGAGAGACATCTTCCATCTGCTGGTTCACTCTCCATATGGCCACAATGGTCAGGGCTGGGCCAGGCTGAAGCCAGGAGCTTCATCCAGGTCTCCCACAGAGGTGTGTGGGGCCCATGTACTTGAACTATCTTCTACTGCTATCAAAGGCACATTAGCAGGGAACTGAATCAGAAGTGGAGCAGCCAGATTTCAAACCGGTGTCCATACGGGATTCCAGCATCACAGGAGTCACTTAACCCATCGCACCACAATGCTGGCCCCCAAAGTCTAATCTTAATGTTGGGAAGCCTCAAATTCCGTTAGATCCTTGACTACCTTGGCTTTTTCTTGATGTAAGTTCTTTTCAAATGATACACTGGAATAATAAGTGATTAATGATGCTATTCTTTTCTTCCAGGCCATACAAATGATGACTGCTTTTAGTCTTCACTGCTTAGGAGTGATCTGGATGTATTTACTTGTCTCACAATTGATGGTATTTCAAAATTCGTATTTTCCCATAGCAACATTACTAGGATATCCATTTTGGTCAGCTGCCATTGTGAGTACAAAATCTACTCCATGTTCCGTATTCTTTAATTATTTATTTAATGATTCTTTTTGAGCCAACATCGTGGTTCACTTGCATAAATGGCTGCTTGTGATACCAATATGCCATGTTGGAGTGCTGGTTTGAGTCTAGGCTGTTCCACTGCCAATCCAACTTTTGGCTAATACGCCTGGGAAGGCAGCAGAAGTACTTGGGCCCCTGCCACCCATGTGGGATACCAGGGTGGAATTCTTGTCTCCAGGCTTTGGCCTAATCCAGACTTGTCTGTTTGTGGCTATTTGGGGAGTGAAGCAGAAGATGCAAAAGTGTGTGTGTGTGTGTGTGTGTGTGTTTGTGTGTTCCTCCCTATCTGAAACTCTGTAAATAAATCTTTCTTAAAAAAATGCTAAAAATGTACTATACCTATTCTCAAAGAACTCACTGTTAAAATTAGTTGAAATAGATATAACCAATGTAATAGTCTTTCACATAAGAATATTTTGCTAAAGGTCTACTTTCACATTCTATTTAGGCATAGGGAACAAAGGTAAGATGCATGAGGGGAATTCTGGGGAAACAGAAAATTGTTGGTTACTATTCAGTTATCTGTCTGGCATCATTTTGTCAGTGGAGCAAGTAAGATAAGAGAATATAATTGCTGAGGAAATAATGGAATATGTAGAACTTGTAAAGGGAAAGAAAATGTAAATCTTTTTGTTCTCCTAGCCCTAGAAGAATCTGAAGTAATTGACATAGATTTCTAAACTAAATGTTATTTGGTCTCATAGAATGATATATGATGTGCTATTGTCTTTAAAGGAGGATGCCATAAAAGTAAGATAATGTGGTGGATGTTGTGCCATTGTCCTCCACAAAATCCTTAGTGAAGCTCATTGTAATAATTTGAATATATTCAAAATATATTTGAAGCTTGGGCACTCAACCAATATTTAGTGATTATCAACAATCTGTTAGGTACTATTCTGGCTGTCTAATATACATTGGCAAACAAAACAAAGATATTAATCCTTATGGAACATTTATTCTAACAGAGAATGGTGTATTAGAAGATTATAGAGCTTTATTTATGAAAACAGTAATATAAAAGGGATTGGAATTTCTGGGGGAATGACTTCAAGACACAGGTTGGATCTATATTTGCTCTATGTGTATCTAGAGGCATATTATTCTCAAAGTGAAAGGCAGGAACACAAGAGGACAAGCCTAATCACACAAGAGCACTTCAAATATTGGCTTGGGTTGTCTACTGTAATTTCAACCAATAAAAAAAGCAAATTTAAATGGTTAAGTCTTAAGTGGCAGGAAAACAGACTCCAACCACTATGAGACCATGGCAAAGAGTAATTAAGTGTGTTATTATTTCATGAAATGATAAAGAATTGTGACCAATAGTTCAAACAAATATGGTGACATGTGGGAAAAAAAAGACTTGATAAAATGATGATTTGTGATATGTAGATATGTGGGGTATGAACAACACTCCAGGAGAAGTAGGCAGAATAAGGTCTTTAATTTCTGATGGGCTTGAATTTTCCTAGGAAACTGTGATCAGTATTTCCAACCAAAGTGAGCAAGATAGCAGAAAAGAGGTCAGAAGAATAATGAGGAAACTGATAATATAGAGCTTTGCATTTTTACTGTAATCAAAATTGAAGTAATTATATGAAGAGACTTCAAAGAATTTATAGAAAATTAAATTAAAAGATAAAAATTAAAAATATGAACTTCATTTTTCAGCATATGCTCCATTAAGTTCAAGATACTTTTTTTAAAAAAGTTCATTTTGTCTTTTTGCTTTTTTAAAAAAGACGCATTTATTTATCTGGAAAGGCAGAGGAAAGAGAAGCAGAGGTAAAGAGAGAGAAAGGTCTTCCATCTTCTGGTTCACTCCTCAGATGGCCAAAATGGCCAGAGCTGTTGTTATCTGAAGCCAGGAGCCAGGAACTTCTTCCCAGTCTCCTACCCAGGTGCAGGGTCCCAAAGACTTGAGCCATCCTCCACTGCTTTCCCAGGCACATTAACAGAGAGCTGGATCAAAAGTGAAACAGCTGAGGCTTGAACCCGTGGCCATATGGGATACAGCACTGCAGGCCACTGCTTTACTGGCTACACTACAGCACTGGCCCCCAAGATACATTTCTAAGTTATGATATCAGCTATTTAGTCCATCGCTAAAGACCTGAGAATACTGGGAAACTAATCATATTAGTATAGCATTTTTTACATTATTAACTGAAGGAAAATGAATGTACTTTTTAATTTTTTATTTATTTTTATTTTGTTTAAGGAATATAACTTCATGCATTTAATATATACAGATTTGGAAATGTGATCATTCTTTCCCACCTACCTCCTTCCCATCCATACCCCTGCCTTTCTTCCTCCTCCTTCTTCCTTTCCCATTCTTAGTTTTTACAGAGATAAATTTTTCAGTAAATTTTATACTCATAAAGTTAACCCTGGCCGGTGCCATGGCTCAATAGGCTAATCCTCCACCTTAGGGCGCCGGCACACCAGGTTCTAGTCCCAGTCGGGGTGCCGGATTCTGTCCCGGTTGCCCCTCTTCCAGGCCAGCTCTCTGCTGTGGCCAGGGAGTGCAGTGGAGGATGGCCCAAGTGCTTGGGCCCTGTACCCCATGGGAGACCAGGAGAAGCACCTGGCTCCTGCCTTCGGATCAGCGCGGTGCACCGGCTGCAGCACGCTGGCCACGGCAGCCATTGGAGGGTGAACCAACGGCAAAGGAAGACCTTTCTCTCTCTCTCTCTCACTGTCCACTCTGCCTGTCAAAAAAAAAAAAAAAAAAAAGATAACCCTACACTAAATAGAGAGTTCACCAATTAATATGAATAAAAAAACAAACAAACAAAAGAAAAATATTGTGTTCCTCAACAGTCAAGACAAGGACTGTTCAAGTAATTGCTTCTCATAGTGTCTCTTTCACTTTCACAGGTTTCCTTTTAGATGCTCTGTTAGTTGTCACAGATTAGGGGGAACATATGATATTTGTCCCTTTGGAACTGGCTTATTTCCCTAAGTATGATATTTTCCAGATTCATCCATTTAGCTGTAAATGACCAGATTTCATTTTTTTTAACTGCTGTGTAGGATTCCATATAGTACATATCCCATAGTTTCTTTATCCAGTCTTCCATTGATGGGGCATTATGTTGATTCCATGTCTGGACTATTGTGAATGGAACTGCAAAAAAACATAGACATGCAGATGTCTCTTTTATTTGCTGATTTCATTTCCTCTGTGTAAATCCCGAGGAAAGGGATGGCTGGATTTTATGGTAGGTCTATATTCAGATTTCTGAGGTATCTCCAAACTGTCTTCCATAGTGGCTTTACCAGTTTGCATTGCTACCAACAGTAGATTAGGGTACCTTTTTCCCCACATCCTCACCAGCATTTGTTGTTTGTTGACTTCTGTATGAAAGCCATTCTAACTGGAGTAAGGTGATACCTCATTGTAGTTTTGATTTAACATCCCTGGTAACTAGTGATCCTGAACATTTTTTCATGTGTCTGTAGGCCATTGGGATTTCCTTTTTTGAGAAATGTCTATTTAAGTACTTTGCCCACGTCTTTTTTTTTTCTTTTTTATTTATTTATTTATTTATTTATTTATTTATTTATTTTGGGCAGGCAGAGTTAGAAAGAGAGAGAGAAAGGTCTTCCTTCCATTGGTTCACCCCCCAAAATGGCCACCAAGGCCAGTGTGCTGTGCTGATCTGAAGCCAGGAGCCAGGTGCTTCCTCCTGGTCTCCCATGCGGGTGCACAGCCCAAACACTTGGACCATCCTCCACTGCCTTCCCAGGCCATAGCAGAGAGCTGGACTGGAAGAGGAGCAACTGGACAGAATCTGGTGCCCCAACTGGGACTAGAACCTGGGATGCTGGTGCCGCAGGCAGAAGATTAGCCAAGTGAGGCATGGCGCTGGCCCGGCCAACTTCTTAACTGGGTTGTTTGCTATTGTTGAGTTTTTTATTGCTTTATATATTCTGGTTATTAATCCTTTATCAGGTGCATGGTTTGCAAATAATTTCTCCCATTCTTTTTATTGCCTCTTTACTTTTCTGACTGTTTCTTTTGCTGTACAGAAGCGTCTCAATTTGATGTAATCCCACTTGTTAATCTTCATTTTTATTACCTGTGCCTCTAGAGTCTTTTCCAGGAAATCTGTGCCTAGGCCAATGTCTTGCAGGGTTTCCCCTATGCTCTCTAGTAATTTGGTGCTACTGGGTCATAAATTTAGGTCTTTAATCCATTTTGAATGGATCTTTGTATAAGGTGTAAGGTAGGGGTCTTGCTTCATATTTCTGCATATGAAAATCCAGTTTTCCCAGCACCACTTGTTGAAGAGATTGCCCTTGTACCAAGGAATGGTTTTAGCTCCTTGGTCAAATATAAGTTGGTTGCAGATGGTTGGATTGATTTCTGGCGTTTCTATTCTGTTCCATTGGTCTATTCATCTGTTTTTGTACCAGTACCAGGCTGTTTTGATTATAACTGCCCTATAGTATGTCTTGAAATCTGGTATTGTTATGCCTCCAGCTTTATTTTTGTTGTATAAGATTGCTTTAGCTATCCTAGGCCTCTTATGTTTCCAAATGAATTTCAGCATTATTTTTACGAGATCTGAGAAGAATCTCTTTGGTATTTTGATTGATATCACATTGAATCTGTAAATTATTTTTAGAAGAATGACATTTTGATGATGTTGATTCTTCCAATCCATGAACATGGAAGATTTTTTTCCATTTTTCATTTCTTCTTCTAATTCTTTCTTTAGAGTTTTGTAATTCTCAGTGTAGAGATCTTTGACCTCCTTGGTTAAATTATTCCAAGATATTTAATTTTTTTGTATCTATTGTGAATGGTATTGATCTTAGAAGTTCTTTCTCATTGGCTGTGCAGACAAAAATTATTGTTTTGTGTGTTGATTTTATATCCTGATATTTTACCAAACTTTTATGAGTTCCATTAGTCTCCTAGTAGAGTCCCCATATATATATATAAATATATATATATATATTCATATCATCTGCAAATAAGGATAGTTTGACTTCATCCTTACCGATCTGAATCCCTTTTATTTATTTTATTGCCTGATGGCTCTGGCTAAAACTTCCAATACTATATTGAATAGCAATGGAGAGAGTGGGCATCCTTGTATGGTTCCAGATCTCATTGGGAATGCTTCCAGTTTTTCCCTATTCAGTAGGATGCTGGCTGTGGGTTTGTCATAAATTGCCTTAACTATGTTGAGGAAAGTTCCTTCTAGACCGAATTTACTTAAAGTTTTCATCATGAAAGGGTGTTGTATTTTATCAAATGATTTCTCTGCATCTACTGAGATAATCATATGGTTTTTGTTCTTCGATTTGTTAATGTGATGTATCACATTGATTGATTTGCGAACACTGAACCATCGCTGCATACCAGGGATAAATCCCACTTGGTCTGGGTGGATGATCTTCCTGAAGTGTTGTCGAATTCAATTTGCCAGGATTTTGTTGAGGATTTTTATGTCTGTGTTCATCAGGGAAATTGGTCTATGGTTTTCTTTCTCTGTTGCATCATTTTTAGGTTTAGGAATTAAGGTTATGTTGGCTTCCTAGAAGGAATTTGGGAGGATTCCATCCCTTTCAATTGTTTTGAATAGCTTGAGAATAATTGGAGTTAGTTCTTCTTTAAATGTTTGGTAGAACTCAGCAGTGAAGCCATCCGGTTCTGGACTTTTTTTTTTTTTTTCGGAGGGTCTTTATTACTGACTCAATTTCTGTCTCAGTTTTGGGTCTGTTTAGGTTTTCTATGTCTTCAGTGCTCAGTTTAGATAGATTATATGTGTCCAGGAATCTATCCATTCTTTCCAGATTTCCCAGTTTGTTGGCATACAGCTCTTTACAAAGTAATTTCTGATGATTCTTTTTATTTCTGTGGTGTCTGTTGTTACATTTCCTTTTTTCATCTCTAATTTTGTTGATTTGGTTAGTTGGGCCAATGGCATGTCAATTTTATTTTTTTTCTTCAAAAAAAACAGCTGTTCATTTTGCTGTTTCTATGTCTTTATGGCTCAGTTTTTGTAGATTTATATATCTAGGAATATATCCATCTCTTCTGGTCTCCCAATTTGTTGGTATATAGTCCTTTGTGGT
Organism: Oryctolagus cuniculus; assembly: GCF_964237555.1. Classification (NCBI taxonomy): domain Eukaryota; kingdom Metazoa; phylum Chordata; class Mammalia; order Lagomorpha; family Leporidae; genus Oryctolagus; species Oryctolagus cuniculus. Next base: position 12,094,562 of record NC_091432.1, on the reverse strand, counting down.
ATTTCCTGATGATTCTTTTTATTTGTGTGATATCTGTTGCTACATTTCCTTTTTCCATCTCTAATTTTATTGATGGTTAGTTGGGGCAATGGAGTATCAGTTTGTTTATTTTTTCAAAAACTCAGCTCTTTATTTCACTAATCTTTTATATTGTTTTTTGGTATCAGTTTGGTTTATTTTCTAATTTGAATTATTTCTTTCCTTCTACTAATTTTCTTTGATTTCTTGTTGTTTTTCTACATCTTTAAGATGTATTGACAGCTCATTTATGTGGTGACTATTCAGTTTCATGATGTAAACACTAATTGCTATAATGTTCGCTCTTAACACTGCTTTTGCTATCTCCCATAAATTTTGATATGAGATATTGTATCTTCATTCATTTTTTTTCATTTCTTTTATGCCCCAAAGTTTCTTTAGGAGCACATTGTTCAATGTCCATGTGTTTGCATATATTCTTGATATTCTTGAATTGTTGGTTTTGAGTTTCAATCCATTGTGATCAGAGAAGGTACATGGTATGTTTATTTTTTAATTTGCTGTGACTTGCTTTATGGCCTAGTATATGGTCTAAACTAGAGAAAGTTCTATATATTGCTGAGAACAATGTGTATTCTGCCACTCTATGGCGAAAAGTCCTGCAGATACCAGTTAGGTCCATTTGGTCCATAATGTCATTTAGTTCTGTTGTTTCTTCATTGTTTTTCTTGTTTGGTTGATCTATCCAATGATTAAAATGGGCTATTGGCCAGTGCCGTGGCTCAATAGGCTAATCCTCCACTGGCAGTGCCAGCATACCAGGTTCTAGTCCCGGTTGGGATGCCAGATTCTGTCTTGGTTGCTCCTCTTCCAGTCCAGCTCTCTGCTGTGGCCCGGGAGTGCAGTGGAGGATGGCCCAAGTGCTTGGGCCCTGCAACTGCATGGGAGACCAGGAGAAGCACCTGGCTCCAGGCTTCAGATCAGGGCAGCACACTGGCCGTGACAGCCACTGGGGGGTGAACCAACAGAAAAAGGAAGACCTTTCTCTCTGTCTCTCTCTCTCTCTCTCTCACTGTCCACACTACCTGTCAAAAAAAATGGGGTATTGAAGTCCCCCGATGCTATTAAAGTCTATGTCTCCTTTTAGATCCATTAATAGTTATTTTAGGTAACCAGGCACACTGTACTTGGGTACATATACATTTATTATTGTCACATCTTCCTGTTGTACTGACCTCTTAATCATTATATAGTGTCCTTCTTTGTCTAATTTGACAGTTTTTGTGTTAAAGTCTATTTTGATATTAAGATAGCCTCAGTTGCTTTGTTTCCAATGTTAGCATGAAATATCTTTTTCCATCCTTCCAATTTCAATCTACATGTGTCTTTGTTGGTGAGGTGTGTGACTTGTAGGCATCAAATAGATGTGTCTTGATTTTTAATCCATTCAGCTAGTCTGTATCTTTTAACTGGAGAGTTCAGGACATTTACATTCAAGGTAACTATTGATAAGTAACTACTTGGTCCTGCCATTTTTCTATATATGTTCCAATCATTTGCTTTGAGTTCTTTTGTACTTTTACTGGGGGATTTTCATTCTTTTTTTAACTTTTATTTAGCACATATAAATTTCCAAAGTACAGTTTATGGATTACAATGGATTATTCCCCACGATAACTTCCCTCCCACCCACAACCCTCCCATCTCCCACTCCCTCTCCCATTCCATTCACATCAAGATTCATTTTCAATTATCTTTACATACAGAAGATCAATTTAGCATATATTAAGTAAAGATTTCAACAATTTGCACCCAACAGAACATAAACTGTAAAATACTGTTTGACTACTAGTTATAGCATTAATTCACATTGAACAACACATTTAGGACAGAGATCCTACATGAGGAATAAGTGCACAGTGACTCCTGTTGTTGACTTAACAAATTGACAATCTTGTTTATGGTGTCAGAAATCTACCTAGGCTCTAGTCATGAGTTGCCAAGGCTATGGAAGCCTTTTGAGTTCACCAACTCTGAAGATATTTAGACAAGGTCTTAGTCAAAGTGGAAGTTCTCTCCTCCCTTCAGAGAAAGGTACCTCCTTCTTTGATGACCTGTTCTTTCCACTGGGATCTCACTCACAGAGATCTTTCATTTAGGTCCTCTTTTTTTTTTTGCCAGAGTGCCTTGGCTTTCCATGCCTAAAATAATCTCATGGGCTCTTCAGCCAGATCCGAATGCCTTAAGGGCTGATTCTGAGGCCAGGGTGCTGTTTAGGACATCTGCCATTCTATGAGTCTGTTGTGTATCCCGCTTCCCATGTTGGATGGTTCTCTCCCTTTTTAGTTCTATCAATTAGTATTTGCAGACACTAGTCTTGTTTATGTGATCCCTTTGACTCTTAGACCTATCAGTGTGATCAATTGTGAACTGAAATTGATCACTTTGACTAGTGAAATGGCATTGGTACATGCCACCTTGATGGGATTGAATTGGAATCCCTTGGCACATTTCTAACTCCACCATTTGGGGCAAGTCAACTTGAGCATGTGCTGAACTGTACATCTCCTCCCTCTCTTATTCCCACTCTTATATTTAACAGAGATCCCTTTTCAGTTAAATTTAAACACCTAAGAATAATTGTGTGTTAATTACAGAGTTCAACCAATAGTATTAAGTAGAACAAAAAAATACTAAAAGGGATAAATTATTAAATTGTACATCAAAAATCAGGACAAGGGCTGATCAAGTCACTGTTTCTCATAGTGTCTATTTCACTTCAACAGGTTTCCTTTTTGGTGCTCAGTTAGTTGTCACTGATTAGGGAGAACATTTGATATTTGTTCCTCTGGGACTGGCTTTTTTCACTCAGCATGATGTTTTCCAGATTACTCCATTTTGTTGCAAATGACTGGATTTCATTGTTTTTTACTGTTGTATAGTATTCTATAATGCACATGTCCCATAATTTCTTTATCCAGTCTACTGTTGATGGGAATTTGGGTTGGTTTCAGGTCTTAGCTATTGTGAATTGTGCTGCGAAAAAGCATTAAGGTGCAGACAGCTTTTTTGTTTGCCAGTTTAATTTCTTTTGGGTAAATTCCAAGGAGTGGAATGGCTGGGTTGTATGGTAGGGTTATATTCAGATTTCTGAGGAATCTCCAGACTGACTTTCATAGTGGCTTTGCCAGTTTGCATTCCCACCAACAGTGGGTTTGTGTCCCTTTTTCCTCACATCCTCTCCAGCATCTGTTGTTGGTGGATTTCTGAATGTGAGCCATTTTGACTAGGGTGAGGTGAAAACTCATTGTGGTTTTGATTTGCATTTCCCTGATTGCTAGTGATCCTGAACATTTTTTCATGTGTCATTTGGATTTCCTCTCTTGAAAAATGTCTATTGAGGTTATTGGCCCATCTCTTGAGTGGGTTTTTTGTTGTTGTTGTTGTTGTTGTTGTGGAGTTTCTTGATATCTTTGTAGGTTCTGGTTATTTACCCTTTATCTGATGCATAGTTTGCAAATATTATTTCCCATTCTGTTGGTTGCCTCTTTACTTTCCTGACTGTTTCTTTTGCAGTACAGAAAATTCTCAATTTGATTTCTCCTATGACCCAGTGTTCATTCAGGAGCACCTTGTTCAGTCTCCATGTGTTTGCATGTGCTCTAGGGATTCCTGAGTTGCCAAATTCCAACTTCATTCCTGTATGGTCTGAGAAGCTGCATCATATGATTCTACTTCTTTTGAATTTGCTGAGACTTGCTTTATGGCCTAGGATGTGGTCAATCCTAGAGAAGCTTCCATGTATTGCTGAGAAGAATGTGTATTCTTTATGTATAGGATGAAAAGTTCTGGAGATATCTGTTAGATCCATTTGGTAAATAGTGTTGATTAAATCTCCTGTTTCCTTGTTGATCTTCTTTCTGGTTGATCTATTTCTGATAGTGGAGTATTGAAGTCCCCCAGTACTATTGTATTGGGGTCAATGCATCTCAAGGATCTAGAAAAACTGCAGCAAACCAGACCCAACCTAGTAGTAGAATAGATATAATTAAAATTAGAAATCAACAGAATTGAATCAAAAAAAAATTACAAAAGATCAGCAAAAAGAAGAGCTGACTTTTTGAAAACATAAATAAAAATGATACCCCATTAGCCCAACTAACTAAAAAAAGAAAAGATCCAAATCAATAAAATCAGAGATAAAAAAGGAAACCTAACAACAGACACCACAGAAATAAAAAGAATCATCAGAAATTACTACAAGGACTTGTATGCCAGCAAACAGGGAAATCTATCAGAAATGGATAGATTCCTGGAAACATGCAACCTACCTACAATGTCATCAAAATGAACATTCTACAAAGCAATTTGTAGATTCAGTGCAATACCAATCAAAATACCAAAGACATTCTTCTCAGATCTGGAAAAATTATGCTGAAATTCATATGGAGACACAGGAGACCTCAAATAGCTAAAGCAATCTTGTGCAACAAAAACAAAGCCAGAGGCATCACAATACCAGATTTCAGGTCATACTGTAGGGCAGCTGTAATCAAAACAGCCTGGTACTGGTACAGAAAGAGATGGATAGACCAATGGAACAGAATTGAAACACCAGAAATCAATCCAAACATCTACAGCCAACTTATATTTGATCAGGATCTAAAACCAATTCCTATAGCAAGGACAGTCTATTCATTAAATGGTGCTGGGAAAACTGGATTTCCACGTGCAGAAGCATGAAGCAAGACCCCTACCTTATACCTTACAGAAAAATCCACTCAACATGGATTAAATATCTAAATCTACAACTTGACATCATCCTATTATTAGAGAACATCGGAGAAACCCTGCAAGATACAGGCACAGGCAAAGACTTTTTGGAAAAGACCCCAGAGGCACAGGCAGCCAAAGCCAAAATTAACAACTGAGATTACATCAAATTGAGAAGTTTCTGTACTGCAAGAAACAGGCAAGTGAAGAGGCCACTAACAGAATGGGAAAAAATATTTGCAAAGGATTAATAACCAGAATCTACAAAGATATCAAGAAACTCCACAACAACAAAACAAACAACCCACTCAAGAGATGGGCCAAGGACCTAAATAGACATTTTTCAAAAGAGGAAATCCAAATGGCCAACAGAACATTAAAAAAATGTTCAGAATCACTAGCAATCAGGGAAATGCAAATCAAAACCACAATGAGGTTTCACCTCACCTCAGTTAGAATTGCTTATATACAGAAATCTACCAACAACAGTTGCTGGAGTGGATGTGGGAAAAAAGGCTCTCTAATCCACTGTTGGTGGAAATGGAAACTGGTAAAGCCATTATGGAAGTCAGTTTGCAGATTGCTCAGAAACCTGAATATAACCCTACCACATGACCCAGCCATCCCACTCCTTGGAATTTACCCAAAGGAAATTAAATTGGCAAATAAAAAGAGCTGTCTGCACCTCAATGTTTATTGCAGCTCAATCCATGATAGCTAAGACATGGAATCAACCTAAATGCCCATCAACAGAAGACTGGTAAAGAAATTATAGGATATGTACTCTATAGAATACTATACGGCAGTAGAAAAAAAAGTGAAATCTTGTCATTTGCAACAAAACAGAGGAATCTGGAAAAGATCATGCTGAGTGAAAAAAGCCAGTCCCAGAGGAACAAATATCATATATTCTCCTGATTGGTGACAACTAACTGAGCACCTAAAAGGAAACCTGTTGAAGTGAAATGGACGCTATGAGAGACAATGACTGATCAGCCTTTGTCCTGACTGTCGAGGAACAACTTACTATTTTATTCCTTTCAGTATTTTTTGTTCTTCTTAATACCATTGGTTGAACTCTTTAATTAACACACAATTATTCTTAGGTATTTAACTGAAAAGTGATCTCTGTTAAATATAAGAGTGTGAACAAGAGAAGGAGGAGATGTACAGTTCGGCACATGCTTACTTGGGCTTATCCTTAATGGTAGAGTGTGGGGAGCAAACCGGACTAGACTGAGTTGCTGGAATTAGGACTTATTCTATGCATCTGCTCTCCCACAATATGGCGCTGGGAGAGAAGTAAACAGCTTCCGCACAGCTGCCTCCAGTTCAACTAATAAACTGTAGGACTTGCTCCTGATTGGAGAGCAGCGTACTCGGCGTGTGGGCAGCCGAGTTGGGATTGGCGGAGGAGGACTATAAAGGAGGAGAGAGACGGCATGCATCAGGAACATCTATGGGGAACATCTAGCTGAGGGAACACCTGTGCAGCCCCCGAGAAGAGCCGGCCGGCGGTGTGCCGCTCCCCTGCGGAAGTGGGGAATGCGGCCAGGGGGAACTGCCCTTCCACGGAGGTGGAAGGGATAGTAGCCAACACGGGAAGAACCAGCAGCAAACCCGGGGAGGGCCGAGCAGACGAAAGAACAGCGCAGGGTCCTGTGTCGTTCCTCCACGAAGAGGGGGAGCGACATAATGGTGCCGTGACTCGGATAGGAAACCTAGGACGGATAGGAAACTTAGGAGGGAAGAAACGGGAAGAACTGGGAAAATACCGGAGAGAGAGACTAGCAAACAGCCTAGGGAAAAGCCGGACGAAAAGGGTGCCGGAAGAAGCTATTGAAAGCCTAGGCATAGATTCGGATACGGACTACGGGGGGAAGCTGGGAGAAATCTTTAAGGTCGAAAGCTAAAGTGAAAGCTAGAACAAACAGACTCGGATGCGGACTGTGGGGAGAGGCCAGGAGAAATGAGGGAGGAATATTGTTGGAGGAAAGTTTGGGGAAACATACCGGGTAGAGAAAAATGTTAGGGAAATTGAAGCCGCGGGGGGCAGGACAAGGCGGACACGAAAGCCACTTTGGGATTCTCAAGTTAACCCGGGAATAGGGGCGAAAAGTTGAAACCAGAAGCTGAAACGTGAGCCTGGTTGGGATCCGTCTGATTAGCCCGGGGAGCAAAGGACGGGAAGCCAAACCGTGGGGCGGAGATGTACGCTGGGTTGAATTCGCCAGGCTAGCCCGGGGAACTTAGATTGAATGCTAGTGGCGGACACGTAAGCTACGCTGTGTTACTCGCGGAAGCCGCCGCGTGCAGAGAGCACGGGGCGTGAATAGATAGGGAACGGGGCTGGCGTAGGCCGTGGTGCAGACGCGAAGGGCGTGGAGACCGCGGAGCGCGCGAAGCCAAGCCGCGCAAAGCCGGGAAGCTGCGCAGATGAAAGAGGCGCGGGCTGAAGCGGCTCAGCTGGGAAAGCCGGGGAGAAATAGCCTCGGGGCGGAGCCTGCTGGCAGGGCGAGGCGCCGGGAAGCTGCGGGGATAAGAGAAACAGAAGTTTAGAAGTAAAGTGAGAGAAATAGGAATGTTGGCAGACAGAAGTAAAATGGGAGAAATAGGAATGCCCGGAGATAGTGAAATAGAGAAAAATAAGGCCTCCCCTCAACATGGCAATGAGAAAGCTTGGATTCGGCCTGCCTGATTAAGTGAGGCGATGAGCACCTGGGCGGCTAGCAGCTTATGCGCTGCAGGTCACCGAAGACAGGCACGAATTAACATCAGTAAGGCTTCCCCACAATACAACAATATTAAGCTTGGATTCGGTCTGCCTGATTTAAGGCGGTAAGCGCCAGCAAGCAGCTCGACCAGAGTATGAGCTGCAGGTCACCGAAGATAGGCACAAACCAACACTAATAAGTCTCCCCCACAATACGGCAATGAGAAGGCTTGGATTCGGTTTGCCTGATAGGTTTTGTAAACACCTGCAGGCAGTTCTAGCAGAGCAGAGCATGCGCTGCAGGGCACCGAACACAGGCACGCATCAGCGCCTAAAAACCTCCTCACAACATGGCGAAGAGAGGACCCGGATTCGGTTTGCCTGATGGATAGGACTTGTAAGAGCCTGTGGCAACTCTAGCAAGTAGAGCAGAGTGTGTGCCGCGGGACACCGAAGACAGACGCGTATCAACGCTAAAAAATAAAAAGAAAGGGGGATCTGTGGGGAGCAAACCGGACTAGACTGAGTTGCTGGAATTAGGACTTATTCTATGCATCTGCTCTCCCACAATATGGCGCTGGGAGAGAAGTAAACAGCTTCCGCACAGCTGCCTCCAGTTCAACTAATAAACTGTAGGACTTGCTCCTGATTGGAGAGCAGCGTACTCGGCGTGTGGGCAGCCGAGTTGGGATTGGCGGAGGAGGACTATAAAGGAGGAGAGAGACGGCATGCATCAGGAACATCTATGGGGAACATCTAGCTGAGGGAACACCTGTGCAGCCCCCGAGAAGAGCTGGCCGGCGGTGTGCCGCTCCCCTGCGGAAGTGGGGAATGCGGCCAGGGGGAACTGCCCTTCCACGGAGGTGGAAGGGATAGTAGCCAACCCGGGAAGAACCAGCAGCAAACCCGGGGAGGGCCGAGCAGACGAAAGAACAGCGCAGGGTCCTGTGTCGTTCCTCCACGAAGAGGGGGAGCGACAGTAGAGCTAGAGATGTGCTGAGGGATTCCAATTCAATCCCATCAAGGTGGCATGTACCAATGCCATCTCACTAATCAAAGTGATCAGTTTAAGTTCATAATTGATCATAATGATAGGATTAAGTGTCAAAGGGATAAACAAGACTAGTGTCTGGAAATACTAACTGCTAGAACTAAAAAGAAGAGAACCATCCAACATGGGAAGTGGGATACACAGCAGACTCATAGAATGGCAGAAGTCCTAAACAGCACTCTGGCCTCAGAATCAGCTCTTAAGGTATTCGGATCAGGATAAAAAGCCCATGAGATTATTTTAGGCATAGAAAGCCAAGACACTCTGGCAAAAAACAAACAAACAAACAAACAAACAAACACTAAATGAAAGATCTCTGTGAGTGAGATCCCAGTGGAAATAATGAGCCATCAAAGAAGGAGGTACCTTTCTCTGAAGGGAGAACTTCCACTTTGACTATGGCCTTGTCTAAATAAGATTGGAGTTGGCAAACTCAAGAGGCTTCCATAGCCTTGGCAGCTCTTGACATGAGCCTCATGTGATTACTGATGTCATAAATAAGCGTGTCAAATGTTAAATCAACAACAGGAGTCACTGTGCACTTGCTCCCCATGTAGGATCTCTGTCCTTAATGTGTTGTACTATGTGAATTAATGGTATAACTAATACTCAAACAGTACTTTATACTTTGTGTTTCTGTGTGGGTGCAAACTGTTAAAATCTTTACTTAGTATATACTAAATTGATCTTCTGTATATAAAAATAATTGAAAATGAATCTGGATGTGAATGGGATTGGAGAGGGAGTGGGAGATGAGATGGTTGCAGACGGGAGAGAGGTTATGAGGGGAAAAAGCTGCTATAATCCATAAGTTGTACTTGGAAATTTATATTTATTAAATAAAAGTTTTCAATAAAAATGAACAAAATAAAATAAAAAGTTATCTGAGAACGTGCTTTAGTATCCAATATGATAGCCACTAGTCACAGGTAGTTGTTGAGCCTAAAAAATACAGCAAAGCCGCACTAAGAAGTGCTGTAAATGCAAAATGTATGCAAGATTCTAAAGGCTTGTATGAGTAAAATGAATGTAAAATATGTACTTAATAACTTTATATAGATTTCTCTTGAAACAGTAGTGTTAAGTACATAAGATTATAAAAAATATATTATTAAAATCAACTTTATTTCTTTTTACTTTTCTTAATGCAGTACTAGAAAACTTCAAATTACATATGTACTTTGCATTATATTTCCACCAGACAGCTTGAGACAATATTTTGACTGAGGAAGTTCCATGCTTAGATTTATTTATTCTGTGAGAAATACGATATTATACAGGCTATAGAAATTAGAGGCAGCTAAAGTAGTTCAGACAAGAACTACTTAAGAAGGCCTTAATTCGGCCGGCGCCGTGGCTCACTAGGCTAATCCTCCCCTGCGACGTTGGCATTCTGGGTTCTAGTCCCAGTTGGGTGCCGGTTCTGTCCTTGTTGCTCCTCTTCCAGTCCAGCTCTCTGCTGTGGCCCAGGAAGGCAGTGGAGGATGGCCCAAGTACTTGGGCCCTGCACCCGGATGGGAGACCAGGAGGGAGCACCTGTCTCCTGGCTTCAGATTGGCGCAGCGCAGCGCAGCTCCAACATGGCTGCGCGCAGAACATGGGGCCGTGACTCGCCTCTGCTCAGTCTCGAGTTATAGCGTTAACCTGCTTTGCGGAGCGATGGACCCGCCGGGGTTCACAGCGTCACTGGTGGCCGGTGGGGTAGCAGGTGCCTCTGTTGACTTGATATTATTTCCTCTGGATACCATTAAAACCAGGCTGCAGAGTCCCCAAGGTTTTAATAAGGCTGGTGGTTTCCGTGGAATATATGCTGGTGTTCCTTCTGCTGCTATTGGATCCTTTCCTAATGCTGCTGCCTTTTTTATCACCTATGAATATGTGAAATGGTTGGTGCACTCTGAGTCATCATCCTGCCTGACACCTGTAAAGCATATGCTGGCTGCCTCTGCTGCAGAAGTGGTAGCCTGTCTGATTCAAGTTCCTTCTGAAGTTGTTAAACAGAGGGCACAGGTATCTGTTTCTACCAGAACATTTAAGATTTTCTCTAACATCTTACGTGAAGAGGGCATCCAAGGATTATATCGAGGTTACAAAAGCACAGTTTTAAGAGAGGCTCTCTGGTCCTGGAGGCAGGATCATGTGGTGGATTCTTGGCAGTCAGCAGTCTGTGGAGCTTTTGCAGGTGGATGTGCAGCCGCAGTCACCAGCCCCCTGGACGTGGCAAAGACAAGAATTATGTTGGCAAAGGCCGGCTCCAGCACTGCCAGGGGGGATGTGCTGTCTGCCTTGCACGGGGTCTGGCGGTCCCAGGGCTTGGCAGGGTTATTTGCAGGTGTCCTGCCTCACATGACAGCCATCAGTCTGGGCGGCTTCATCTTCCTGGGGGCTTACGATCAGACCCGCAGCCTGCTGGGGGGAGTTGGCAGGCAAAGTCCCTGAAGCGGAGCCAGCCCCACACCACTCCTGTGACGAGGAGCCCCAGGCTGGAGCCCCTCCTGGTAAGCAGCCACTGGCTTGGCCACCTGAGCACCCCGCCCAGTGCTCAAGGCCCCTGTGCCGGCTGCAGATGTTCAGACAGCTGTCTCCGTGGCGGTGCCTTGAATGGTTTCCTCAGGACCCCTAATAAATAAGCTTGCCGATGCTGAGGCCAGCCTCAGCGGCCTGTAGCGGCCATTTTGGGGGTGAACCAATGGAAGGAAGACCTTTCTCTCTCTCTCTCTCTCTCTCTCTCACTGTCTAACTCTGCCTGTCAAAAAAGAAGGCCTTAATTCAGTTTAGAGGTGCCAAGCATACAGCTTGTAAGAAGTTTTTTAAAATTGTCAGATAACTAAAATCATTAAAGTCAAGAACAGATACATAAACTATATCTTAAAAAATATTCTAATGGGGAGAGTTCCAAGACGGCAGAGTATGGAAGGAGCTTACTGCTCTATTCCAGGAGAATATCGTTTTTAAAAAAGTGGAGAGTGCAGTCCCAGGGAAGACTTATGGAGAAAATGGCAGAGGAAACTTTACGGACCCACATGGAGGGCATGGATGCCCACAACTCAGGACTCCAGCAGCTGAGAGCGATGCATCAGTGTTGGAAAGTGCAGTAGACCAGACTGCAGCAGCACAAGCCACTGGCACTGAAGATGCAAGAAGAGCCTAGAGGGAACCAGGCTTGGAGCCCCATGGGGGATAGTGTACCTGCCAAAAATAGAGGAGAAAAAAAAAACGGAGAGGCACATTTCTCTCTCACACATTACGTTGGTGTCCTATAACAAGCCGATAGAGTAGGTGGCATTTTGTTCATATGTAACAGGCATGCCAGCTCATGTCCATGCCCAGCAACCAGCTGAGTGGAAATTGCTGACTCTGGGGAGAATTAACAGGAGGCTAAGAGCTCATAACTGTGGCAGGCTTTTCTGCTGGGACTGTGAAGAAAACTGAGGCTGTGTAGGAGGACTCACAGTGTGGTTGGGACTTTGGGCAGTCACTGTGGGATACTCCACATGGTCAGGGCTTCCTGGTTACCTGGTGAAGGACACTGCTGGGGAATCTGAACTTAAACTGAGGACTGCACAGATCCTTTGTGTGGTCCTTGGGGCAGAAGGGATGAATATTATACTCACTGGGGTAGGGCTCAAGCACTGGACTTCTTTGAGGAGAAGAGCTCAGCTGAGCAGAATAACCTTCCCTTCTGATTAAAAAAAGAGAGGAGATTTACCATCCCAAACCTTGATATGTCACTTTAGACAAGCCCTTTATCCTGGATCTGACCAGAGCTCATTGGCCACACCAACTATGTGACTTTAGATGGTCACTGAAAGCTGACACTCCACTTATCTACAGAGGAATAGTACAAAGATAAAATCTGACAACAAAGAGAGAGAGAGAGAAAGAGAGAGAGAGAGACAAAGAGGAGGAAGAGGGGAAGGGGGAGGGGGAGGCGGAGGAAACCAACGAGGATCTCCACAAATGATGAACAACAAATGAACCAATTCAAGAAACAAGATTAAAGAAGAAAACATTATACCTCCAAAAGAACATAGCACTTCAATACTAGATTGTGAAGATGATGAGAGGAAATAAACTTAAAAATGGAATTCAAAAATTGATTATAGGATTACTTAGAAGTAATCAGAAGCAAATGCACAAACTACTGAAATCTGTACAGAAGATGTAAGAAAATTTCTCTCATGAAATTGAGATCTTAAAGAGAAAACAAAATGAATTGAAGAATTCAATAGAACAAATAAAAATGCAGTGGAAAGTCTTAACTACAGAATTTGTGAAGCAGAAGAAAGAATATCCAACTTAGAAGAAAAAACACAGAGAAAATTATGCAATCAAGCCAAAGATAAGAATAGGAAATTAGAAAACTAAAAAACACTTGGGAATCTACCAAGATACTATCAAACAAACCAACACGTGGATTCTAGGAGTCTCTAAAGGCATGGAAAGAGAGAAAGGATTAGAAGGACTTTTTAGTGAAATAATAACAGGAAACTCCCTAATTTGGAGAAAGAAAGGGACATCCAAGTACAGGAAGCACAAAGAACTTCTAATAGACATGACCAGAAAAGATCTTCACCATGACACACTGTAATCAAACTCACTACAGTAAAACAAAAAGAAAAGATTCTAAAATGTGCATGAGAGAACCACCAGATTACTTTTAGAGGATCTCCAATTAGACTCATAGCTGACTTCTCATCAGAAACCTTAAGGCTAGAAGAGAATGGTGAGATATAACCCAAGTCCTGAAAGAAATAAAAATCAACCAAGAATACAATACCCTGAAAAGCTCTCATTTATGAATGAAGGTGAAATGAAGACTTTCCATAACAGAAATTGAAAGAATTTGTCCCACCCATCCAGCCCTGCAAAAGATGCCTAAGGGTGTGCTGCACACAGAAACGCAGAAATGTGATCATCACTTCAAACGAAGGTAAAGGAAGAAAATCTCTCAGCAAAAATTCAAAGGAAATTCAAAATAAAAAATAGGAATATTTTTGGAAAAATGACAGAGCAAAGTCTTTGCTTATCAGTAGTCACCTTCAATGTAAATGACCTCAGCGTTCCAGTTAAAAGACACAGACTGGCTGAATGGATTAAAAAACAAACCCATCTATTGGTGCCTACAAGAAACACATCTCACCAACAAAGATGCATGCAGACTGAAAGTGAAATGATGGAAAAAGATATTCCATGCCAACAGAAACAAAAAAGAGCTGGTGTAGCCATTGTAATATCAGACAAAATAGAATTTAACATAAAAAATGTTAAAAGAGAGAAAAAAGGCGCTATATAATGATTAAGGGTTCAATTCAACAGGAAGATGTAACCATTATGAATGTAGATGCACCTAATTACAAGGCACCTGGCTATTTAAGAAAAAAGGGATCTAAATGGAGACATAGACTCCAATACAATCGTAATGGGGAACTTCAGCATACCCTCTTTCAGCAATGGACAATTCAATCAGACAGAAAATCAGCAAGGAAGCAACAGATTTGATCGACACTACAGACTAAATGAACATAACAAAATCTATAGAACTTTTCATCCTACAGTTGCAATACACATTATTCTCATTAGTGCATGGAACTTTCTCTAGGATTGACCAAATGCTAAGCCATAAAACAAGTCAGCAAATTCAAAAGAATCAAAATCATACCATGCATCTGCTTGCATCACAATGAAGCTGGAAATCAGCAACTCAGGAATCTCTAGAGCAAATGCAAACACATGGAGACTGAACAACATGCTCCTGAATGACCAGTGGGTCACAGAAGAAATCAAAAGAGAAATCAAAAAATTCTGGAAACAAATGAAGATGACAACACTACATGTCAAAACTTATGGGATACAGCAAAAGCAGTGTCAAGAGGAAAGTTTATAACAATAGGTGCTTAAATCTAGAAATTGGAAAGGCACCAAATAAATTAGCTTTCAATGCATCTCAACAATCTTGAAAAAAAACAGCAAACCAAACCCAAAACTAGTAGGAGAAAAGAAATAATTAAAATTAGAGTAGAAATCAAGCTGGCGCCATGGCTCAATAGGCTAATCCTCCACCTAGCAGTGTGCCAGCACACCGGGTTCTAGTCCCGGTCGGGGCATCAGATTCTTTCCCGGTTGCCCCTCTTCCAGGCCAGCTCTCTGCTATGGCCCGGGAAGGCAGTGGAGGATGGCCCAAGTGCTTGGGCCCTGCACCCAATGGGAGACCAGGAGAAGCACCTGGCTCCTGCCTTCGGATCAGCACATGCACCGGCCGCAGTGCGCCAGCCTTGGCGGCCATTGGAGGGTGAACCAATGGTAAAAGGAAGACCTTTCTCTCTCTCTCTCTCACTATCCACTCTGCCTGTCAAAAAAAATTAGAGTAGAAATCAACAAAACTGAATACAAGAAAAACAATAAAAAAGATCAGCAAAATGAAGAGTAGGCTATTTGAAACAAAATTGACACACCATTGGCCCAACTAACCAAAAAAAAAAAAAAAAAGAGAGAGAGAGAGAGAGAGAGAAGACCCAAATCAATAAAATCAGAGATGAAAAAGGAAATATAACAACAGACACCACAGAAATAAAAAGAATCATCAGAAACTATTAAAAAGATCTGTATGCTGGGGCTGGCTCTATGGCGTGACAGGTGAAGCTACTGCCTGCAGTGCCAGCATCCCATGTGGGTGCTGGTTTGAGTCCCAGCTGCTTCACTTCTGATCCAGCTGTCTGCTCTGGCCTTGGAAAGCAGTGGGGGACTGCCCAAGTCCTTAGGACACTGCACCCATGAGCAAGACCCAGAAGAGGCTCAAAGCTCCTGGCTTCAGATTGGCACAGCTCTAGCTATTGCAGCCAATTGGTGAGTAAACCAGTTGATGGAAGACCTCTCTCTCTCTCTCTCTCTCTCTCTTTGCTTCTCCTTCTCTCTCTTTGTAACTCTGACTTACAAATAAATAAATAAACCTTTAAAAAAAGGAGCTGTATGCCAACAAACTGGGAAACCTAGAAGTGTACAGATTCCTGGACACATACAACCTACCTAAACTGAGCCATGAAGACATAGAAAACCTAGACACACTCATTACCAAGAAGGAAATCAAATCAGTAATAAAGGTCTTCCCAACAAAGGAAATATCAGGACTGGATGGCTTGACTGATGAATTCTACCAGACATTTAAAGGAGAACTCTAATTCTTATCAAATTATTCAAAGCAATTTAAAGGGAAGGAATCCTCTGAAATTCTTTCTATGAAGTCAGCATCACTTTAATTCCTAAACCTAAAAAAGATGCAACAGAAAAATAGAATTACAGACCAATTTCCCTGATGAGCATAGATGCAAAAACCCTCAACAAAATTCTAACCAATTGAATCCAACAACACATCAGAAAGATAATCCACCCAGACCATGTGGGATTTATCTCTTGTATGCAGGGATGGTTCAACTTTCCCAAGTCAATCAATGTGATACATCACATTAACAAACTGAAAAACACAAACCATATAGTTATCTCAGTAGATGCAGAGAAAGCATTTGATAAAATAAAACACCCTCTCATGATGAAAACTCTAAGAAAATTGGGTATAGAAAGAACATTCCTCAACACAATCAAGGCAATTTATTACAAACCCATGTCCAGTATCATATTGAATGGGGAAATCTGGGAAGTATCCCCACTGAGATCTGATACCAGACAAGGATGCCACTCTCACAATTGCTATTCTATATAGTCCTGGAAGTTTTAACCAGAGACATTAGGCAAGAAAAAAAATCAAAGTGATTCAAATTGGGAATGAGAAAGTCAAACTATCCCTATTTGCAGATGACATGATTATATTATCCAAAAGACTCCAATAAGAGACTACTGGAAATCATAGAAAAGTTTGCTAAACTAGTAGTATATAAAGTCAATACACAAAAATCATCAGCCTTTGCATACACATACAAAGGCAGAGATTAAAATTCTAAGATCAATTCCATTCACAATAGCTACCAAAAAAAATCAAATACCTTAGAATAAATTTAACAAAGGATGTCAATGAGAATTACAAAACATTAAAACAGAATTGGAAGAAGATACCAAAAATGAAAAAATATTCAATGTTCATGGATTCTAAGAATCAATATTGTCAAAATATCCATTCTTCCAAAAGCAATTTATAGATTCAATGCTATACCAATCAAAATACCAAAGACATTCTTCTCAGATCTGGAAAAATGCTGAAATTCATTTGGAGACACAGGAGACCTTGAATAGCTAAAGCAATCTTGTACAACAAAAATAAAACTGGTGGCATCACAATACCAGATTTCAAGACATACTAGAGGGCAGTTACGATCAAAACACCCCGGTACTGGTAGAAAAATAGATGGATAAACCAATGGAACAGAATAGAAACATCAGAAATCTATCCAAACATCTACAACCAACTTATATTTGACCAAGAAGCTAAAACCAGTCCCTGGAACAAGGACAATCTCTTCAACAAATGGTGTTGGGAAAACCAGAATTCCACATTCAGAAGTATGAAGCAACACTCCTACCTTACACCTTACAGAAAAATCCACTCAACATGGATTAAATATCTAAATCTATGACCTGACACCATCAAATCATTACAGAACATTGGAGAAACCCTGCAAGATATTGGTATAGGCAAAGACTTCTTGGAAAAGACCCCAGAGGCACAGGCAGCCAAAGCCAAAATTAACACCTGGGATTACATCAAATTGAGAAGTTTCTGTACTGCAAAAGAAACAGGAAAATGAAGAAGTAACTGACAGAATGGGAGAAATTATTTGCAAACTATGCAACTGATAAAGGATTAATAACCAGAATCTACAAAGAGATCAAGAAACTCTACAACAACAAAACAAAGAGCCCACTTAAGGGATGGGCCAAAGACTTAAACAGACTTTTTTTAAAAGAGGAAGTCCAAATGGCCAATAGACACATGAAAAAATGTTCAAGATCACAAGCTGTCAGGGAAATGCAAATCAAAACCACAATGAGGTTTCACTTCACACCTGCTAAAATGGCATTCACACAGAAATTAACAAACAACAAATGATGGTGAGGATATGTTGAAAAGGTACCCTAATCCACTTTTGGTGGGAGTGTAAACCAGTAAAGCCACTGTGGAAAACAGTATGGATGGAGACACCTCAGAAATCTAAATATAGATCCAGTCATCCCACTACTGGGAATTTACTCAAGGGAAATGAAATAAGTAAACAAAAGAGTTATCTGAACCCCTATGTTTATTGCAGCTCAATTCACAATAGCTAAGACATGGAGTCAACCTAAATGCCCATCAACCTAAGACTGGAAAAGAAATTATGATATATGTAAACTATGGAATACTATACAGTGGTAAAAAAATGGAATTCAGTCATTTGCATAATGTATGAATCTGGAGAACATCATACTTAGTGAAATAAGCCAGCCTCAAAGGGACAAATAACATGTGTTCTCCCTGATATGTGATGACTAATAGAGCAGTCAAAAGGAAATCTGTAGAAGTGAAATTGACACTTTGAGAAGGGATGACATGAGCTGCTCTTGTATTGACTGTTGAGGAACAGTTTTTGTTTTTTGGTTTTTTTCCTTCATACTATTTGCTGAACTCCTGAATTAACAGAGTTAATCATATGTTTTTAAAGTCAATTGAAAATAGATCTCAGCAAAAAATAAGAGTGGGAATAAGAGAGGGAGGTGGAAATTTGTAATTTTAAAGCTGTATAGTTCTGCATACATTCCTACAGACTCACTTCTAAAGGTACAGTTTAAAAACTTGTCAAGGGACTTCAAATCCCAATATACTTGTTGGTAAAAATGCCATTTTAATTGTTAAAGTGATCATATTAGTGTTAAATAGAACATATAAATAGGATTAAGTGTTAAAGTGATCATATAAATAGGGTCAAGTGCTTGGTAATAATAATAGATAAAATTTAAAAAGGAGAGACTGTTCCAACATTGGAAGCAGTCCACACAGCAAACTCATAGAGTAACAATTGCTTTAAGTAACACTCTGACCCTCAGAATCAGCCCTTAAGGCTTCCTGGTCTGGCTGAAAAGCCTGTGAGAGCATTTGAGGCATGGAATGACAAGACACTGTGGCAAAAATATTCTACATAAAGGATCTCTGTGAGAGAGACCGCAGCGGAAAGAAGTGACCATCAAAGAAGGAAATACTCTTCTCTAAAGGGAAGAGAGAACTTTGACTTTGCTTATGGCCTTATCCAAATACTGAAGGAGTTTTGTGGACTCAAAAGACTTCCATAATCTAAGCAAATCATGTCAAGAGCTTTGAGTGGTCACTGATGTCATACATAAGTGTGTTAATAGTTAAATTAACAACAGAAGTCACTGTGCACTAACTCCTCATGCAGGACCTCTCTCCTCAATGAGTTGTTATTATGAGAGTTAACTGTAAAACTAGTTCTCAAACTGTGTGTGTGTATGTGTGTGTGTGTGCAAATTGTTGAAATCTTTACTTAGTGTAGTTTATCTTCTATGTACAAAGTTAACTGAAAATGAATCTTAATGGATAATGGGACTGGCAAGGAGAGAGGGAGGTAGAGGAGGGGTGGGAGTATGGGTGGGAGGGCATATATGGTGGGAAGAATAGCTACATTCCTAAAATTGTACTTGTGAAATTTATATTCCTTAAAAAATAAATTTAAAAATATTCTGGTGAAAAGCTACACTGTCATTATAAAAATTATACATACTCTTATATATATGGTACAAAACTATTTGCAATTATTTAGAGTTTTTTTTTCTATTTTTTAAAATTCAAACAGTTGTACTGGGACTACTATTTCTTCGGAGTATTGGTTTTTCTCATGTATTGCTTATTTACCATTTAGTTTATGTTTGATGTTTTGGTAGATGTGAAAATTAAAAGAACAAAACGAAAAATAAGACAAATTACTTAACAAGTTTACATTTCAGACTGAAATATACTCTTTTATTCTTTAAAAATAATGTGTTCCAAATCTAAATACAAGGCACATGGAAGATTTTTTTTAAAAAATGCCCTTTTTAAAGGTATTGCTGGGGGCGCAGCCCTGTGGCATAGCTGGTAAAGGCCACCGCCTGCAGTGCCGGCATCCCATATAGGCGTGGGTTTGAGTTCCAGCTGCTCCACTTCTAATCCAGATCTCTGCTATGGCCTAGGAAAGCAGTAGAAGATGGCCCAAGCCCTTGATCCCCCTGAATCCACATGGAAGACCCAGAGGAAGCTCCTGGTTCCTAGCTTCAGATAGACACAGCTCCAGACAATGCAGCCATTTGAGGAGTGAACCAGTGGATGGAAGACTCTGACTCACTCTCTCTCCCTCTCTCTCTCTCTCTCTCTCTGCCTCTGCCTCTGCCTCTCTGTAACTCTGCCTTTCAAATAAATCTTTTCAAAAATAAATAAAGGAAATGCTGGTAGAGGAAATAACATGGTTCTTCAGATTCAAATGTTTCTATTGTTATTCATTCATTTCTCAAACTTTAAAAATACCCTGGCTCATATGATACTAAATTTTCCCAGGTAGTTTTTTTTTTTAAAGATTTATTTATTTGAAAGAGTTACAGACAGGTAGATACAGAGGGGGGAGGGGTCTCCATCCACTGATTCACTCCCCAGATGGCTGCAATGGCTGGAACTGAACCAATCCGAAGTGAGGAGCCAGGAGCTTCTTCCAGGTCTCCCATGTGGGTACAGGGGCCCAAGGACTTGAGTCATCCTCCGCTGCTTTCCCACATGCATTAGCTGAGAGCCGGATCAGAAGTGAAGCAGTTGGGACTCAAACTAGCACCCATATGGGACGCCAGCACTACAGGCTGGGGCTTTAACCCATTGCACCACAGCACTGGCCCCATTGCCAAGTAGTTTTACAAATTTACATATTCATTTGTTCCATATCCTCAGCAGTACTTTGTTTTGTCAGTCTCCTTAATGTAAACTATACTGGTCAGTGTTTTCTATTTGCTATGTTGATTTGCTTTGTTTTGATGAGAGATAAGATTATTTTTACCAGATATTTTGATATCCTTTTTAATGTTCAATGTTCTTTTTTATTTATGTGCTTAAATTTTGCATTAACATGTAGTATTTGTTCATTTTTATGGGGCATAATGTAATATTCCAACACATGTATACAGCGTATGCTTTTCAAATTGGGTAATTAGCATTTTCATTTCCTTCTCATTTCTTAATATTGGGAATCTTTAAGTCCCTCTCTTTTAATTCTTCATAAAATGTTTAATAGGTTGCTATGAACTATAGATACTTAACTTTTCTATGGAACTAGCACTTCTTCTATCTAACTGGGTTTCTGTACGCATTATTCACCCTCCATCTATACCTCCAATCCCTTACCATTCCTAGATTCTGTAATCATGGTTCTACATTTGGATCAACTATGTTTTTAGCTTCCGTACGTGAGAGAGAACGTGATTTGTCTCTCTGTGTTCGGCTTATTTCACTTAACATAATGTCCTTGAGTTGCACTCCATTCCTACAGATTACAAGTTTCATTCTTTTTTATGAATGAATAATATTTCACTCATAATTGATGAAAATCTTGGTTGACTCCATATCTTGGTTACTGTGACAAGTACTATAATAAATATCAGAGTGTCTTTAATCTGATAATTCTATTTCTTTTGAATATATATCCATAAATAAATAAATAGATCATTTTTAGTTTTTGAGGAATCTCCATATGGTTTCCATAATTGTTGTTAATTTGCATTCCCATTAACAGTGCATTAGGGTTCCCTTTCCTCTACATCCCCAATAACATTTGTTATTTTTATGTCTTTTTGAAAGTAACTATTCTAATTGGGTTAAGATGATATCTGGCTGTGGTTTTGATTTGCATCTTCCTGATGGCTAATGATATTGAACATTTTTTCACATACTATTGCTTTGCTGATTTACTCTGTTAATAAATTTTGACTCTTTTCTATTTCTCTTTTGTGTTCTCCCTTCAGGTGTCTTTCAGTTAAATAAACTATTAATTTTAAAGTAACCCAATATAATTTTCCATTTTGGGGTACTCATTTGTATACTACTGAATAAACATTTCACTTATCTAAGCGGAGGGATATTTTTATATTATATTCTAGAAGCTTAATTGTTTTGCCTTTTGCATGTAGATAAGCGATAGATTTGGAATTTGATTTTGTTTGTGATATAATGTAGGCGTCAAGTCTCATTTTTTCTAATATGTATTCTCAAAAGCACCATTTATGGAGATGTTTTGCCTCTGTGATTCATGATTTGTTACAAATCACATGTCCATATGAGTTTGAATCCACTTTTGAACCCTAAACTTTTCTATTATTGTGACTTAGTTACTATGACTTTACTTAAGGCTGTCATTAATGTCAGTCCTGCCATATTATTCTTCAGATTAGATAGGCCTTCATTCATTTCTCTACCTTATACATATTGGAGTAAGTTTATAATCAACATACATGGGCACACATATCTCAAACATGAAATGTTCTTAATTGGAAATTTATGAGATAATACAGTTTTTTTTTTTATGGCTTCTATCATCTGGGCCTCCTTGAAAATGAACCTTGAGGGAATAAAGCAAGAGAGGACATACAGTCTCTTGAATGTGTTTTTCACAAGTTTGCTTAATATCATAGCTAAAATAAATTATGATATTTAAGTTTTATTTTCATTCACTGAAGAAATATATTGAACAGCCACCATTTTCAGGAGATAAATAGGCTCTGAGCTAAAACAATTATAAAGACATTTAAGCAAGATAATGTTTTATTTTCATAGATCTTACTTTTTCTGTTGAAGACATAAAGATACGTATATCTTTATATGTATATATATATATATTTAAGATGTTCAAGTCGTAGTAAATATTCATGGGTTCTTCTTTAAAGAGAATTAAGTTTATAAAAAAAAAAGTGAAATTACCTTCAAGATGCCATGACTTTGAACAGCCCTTCTCTGGACTGTTGAGGAATAGTTTTTGTTCTTGTTTTTTCTTTTATGGTTTTTGTTTTTAGGGTTTTTTTGTTTTGTTTTCTTCTTTCTCTCTTTTTCTTTTCTTCCTCATACAAAGTGTTGAACTCTTTACCTAGAATAGAGTTAATTTTCTATGTATAAAGTTAATTGAAAATAGATCTTAGTGAAAAACAAGACTGGGAACAGGAGAGGGAGGAAGAAAAGGAGTAGGAGTGGGAGTAGGGTGGGAGGGTGGGTATGGAGGGAAGAATCACTATGTTCCTGAAGTTGTATTTATGAAATGCTTGAAGTCTATATTACTTAACTAAAAGATTTCTTTGGAAAAATTAAAAAAGAAATATGCCAGTCCCAAAAAGACAAATATATGGTTTTTTTTCAGTTTTGTGAATTCTAATATACAGAAATCAAAATTTCTTAAAGGGAGGGGCGGTGCTGTGGCATAGCGGGTAAAAGCCACAGCCTTCAGTGTCGGCATCCCATATGGGCGCTGGTTTGAGTTCCAGCTGCTCCACTTCCGATCCAGCTCTCTGCTATGGCCTGGGAAATCAGTTGAAGATGGCCCAAGTCCTTGGGCCCCTGCACCCATGTGGGAGACTCAGAAGAAGTTCCTGGCTCCTGGCTTGGGAGTGGCCCAGCTCCAGCTATTGCAGCCATCTGGGGCATAAATGGAAGATTTCTCTCTCTCTCTCTCCCTCTCTCTCTCCTTCTCCCTCTCCCTCTCCCTCTCTGTAACTCTGCTTATCAAATAAGTAAATAAATATTTTTTAACAAAAGGTGCACTGATGAGAAACAATATTCTGATACACCTCAGCTGCCATCTTTCTAATAAGTATCAGGGAATAATGGAACATCTCAAAACAAAACGCTCATAGAAGAGATCCTGATTTTTGTATTTAAATGAGTAAACTGAAGCTTGAATATTTTCTGAATGATGTTTTTCTATGAATAAAATATTTTGACATAATATTAAAAGTACTTGAACATGAAATCATCAAGATATAATATCATCTAATGGTGAATTCATTAATTGAGTATATTTTCTTGCAATTTACTTTATGGGCTCAATGAATTATGATAAACAAAAACTAGGTGACCTTTGCTATTCCTTTTCCCACAGACTAACTTCAAGGTGTCCCTGAATTCCATTCCCAGTACTTACCCCACATTAGTGGCCAAAGACTTCATAGCTGTCTCCCTTCTCTATAAATAAAACTTTTAATTATTTCCCTGTGATTTTCTCAATGGTCTCAGTAAAGAATTAGGATATATTGTTAAATGTTGTTAATGATTTATTTATTTGAAAATCAGAATTACACAGAGAGAGGAAGAGGGAGAGTTAGAGAGAGAGTTCTTCCATCTGCTAGTTCATGGCTGGTGCTGGGTCAGGCCAAAGCCAGGAGTCAGGAGCTGCTTTGGGGTCTTCCATGTGGGTGCAGTGGCCCATGCATTTGAGCCATCGTCCACTGCTTTCCCAGGCACATTAGCAGGGAGCTGGATTGGAAGTGGAGCAGCTAACCGGTGCCCAGATGAGATGCTGGCTTCACAGCTGGCAGCTTTACCTGCTATGCCACAGTGTCAGCCCCGATATTTTTGATGTTATAGCATTTCAGAATTCTCTTATTCTATGTGTTTATATAGAAAAAATATGACTCCGTATTAATAAATGTGTTCTTTGTTTCTAGTTTAACCTTTCAGGAATTTTTGCAGTATTAGCACAGAGAACCTCTTCAAGAATATTGGTAAGTCAGAATGTTTATAGCAGCCCTAGAGTTGTATTTGCTAAAAGAAAGCAAGTCATTGAGAAGGCAGCATTGCCTCTTGTATCACTAAAAATATACCCAAAATTTTTGGAGGATGGATTTTAAAAATACAAAAAAAAACTTGCTATTTTACTTCATGTTCCCCACAAAAAAAGGCCACATCCCCATTTTTGAATTTTTATTGTATTTCATTAGTAGTATAAGTAGTTTAGATGTATGTTGTTAATCAAGAAGTCAAATTTCTACCTAATAAATTATACAATGCAAATTACAATGTCAGCTTTTTCATGTAAATGTAGTTATATTAAAATGACCAAATAACCTTTTTTTTCTACTTCACTTGTGAGGAACTTCTAATTGTATGGTAGACATTATGTGTGAGGTATTCTAGGGTCTCGATTATATTGATTTCCTTTACAGAGTGTGGAGTTTTGTGTTAAAAGGTGGTGATTGAGGAGAATAAGACATTGCAACAACTACTTATTTTAATGATAGGAGACTAACTTCTAAAGTACTATAGTAAGGAATTCTATTGATTGTTATTCCACAAAAACAGGGACAGCACTAGCAAAACAGCTAATACTAATTTCCAGAACACCACAAATTAACAAAATCCACAGGAAAATCCACAGGGGAAAAAACTGGAAATCTATTTCAAATATATGACTAAACCTCAGAAAGATGGAAAAGTTTAGAACCGTTTTCATTGGAGACTATTCCCATCTCCTCTCCCTCTCCAGCTCATTAGCATGAGATCCATAAAAGCCTGAAAGGACTGATATAATTTTCTAAAGATTTATTTATTTATTTGAAAGAGAAAGAGAGAGAAAAGTCTTCCATCTGCTGGTTTACTCCTCATGTGGCCACAGTGGCTAGGGCTGAGCCAGGCTAGAGACATAAGCCAAGAGCTAAAAGTTTCATCCAGGTCTTCTACATGAGTAACAGGTGCCCAAGTACTTTGGCCATCCTCTATTGTGTTTCCCAGGCCATTAGTAGGGAACTGGATCAGATGTGGAGCAGCTGGAACATGGGTACCCATATGGGATGCCAGTGTTGCAGGTAGCAGTGTTACCCGCTACACCACAACGTTGGCCCCTTTTTTCTTTTAAAATTTATTTATATATTTGTTTATTTGAAAGTCAGAGTTACAGAGAGAGAGGGGGAGTAACAGAGAGAATTGAGATCATCTGATGCTCTGTTAAAAGCACCATCTTCTAAGCGCAGTTTAGTATTTTGTGAACTTACAGCTCTCTGTTCCTAATATGTTGTGGCTGTCTGTTTGACACCATATCAACTCAATGAAAAAAAATCATTACCACTAGGTGACTTATACAGTATCAACCTCTGGCAACAGCAGAACTGGATAAAGCTATGCAATGAATTTAGGTAACTTAGAGTCAGGTTGGAAATTTAAAAGGAACTTCTGAATAACTAAACAATCATATGAAGCTTGGAAAAGTTCTGAGGTGTTCTTAGAAATCTAAAATGCTTCACACTAAATAAAATGTGCACATGTATATAATGGAATATTATTTAGCTATAAAAAAGAATGAAATCTTGACATCTGAAGCAACAAGGATGAAACTGGAGGTCATTGTATTAAGTGAAATAGTCAATACACTGAAAGACAACTACTGCATGTTCTTCATATGTGGAAAGTTAAAAAAAAACATTGATCAGATCTTAGTCTTAGAATTGTGATTGCTAGAAACAGGGAATGGTGGGACAAAGGCAAATAGAAGGATGCTGGGTAACGGGTACAAAAGCACAGTAATATAGAAGTAACAGGTTCTAGTGTTCTAAGTCAGAAAACTATTTTTCATAATAATGCATTAAATACTGTGTAAAGAACTGGGAGAGAGAATTTGGTGGGCTCTACACATAAGAAATTCTAACTATGATTTCATCAGTTTACACTGTATACATGTGCTGGGATATTGTACTCTTCCCCATGAATATGTACAATACCACATGTTGAAGTCATTTGAAAAAGAAAAAACTTAACATATGTAAAAGGCTATCCCCAGGAAGACTTGAGAAATAAGAAGAGCCCACTCAATCACTTCTGGCTGACTTTGAGGCTCTAAGCAAGCAAGAAGTTAAAACTGAATTTTTAAGCCATGTATTCTCACAGATTCCTTCCTGAATTCAAAACTTACTATAAAGCTACAGTAATCTAAGCATGCTATTACCATAAATAGGTAGATCAAAGGAACATAATAGAGAGCCCAGAAGTAAACCCTTAATATATGGCTAAATGACTTCAGAGGAAAAGCCACAACTGTTTAATGTAGAAAAGACAATAAATAATGTTGGGGCAATTATGTATCCAAAGATTAAAGAATAAAGTTATACCTTTGCCTTATACCATATACAAAAACTAGCTCAAAATGGATCGAAGATCTAAATTTAAGGTTTAAACTTATAAAACTCATATCAGAAAACATAAAGGGAAAATTTCATGACAGTAGATTAGTCCTTGATTTCTTTAATATGAAACCAAAACCACAGGCAACAAAACAAAATGGAGATAACTTGGATAAATCAAAATTTCAAACTTTTGTGCATGAAAGGACACAATGACAGAATTAAAAAACTTAAAAATGGAACAGGATGTTTTAAATTCATATATCCCAATCTATCCAAAATATGTAAAGAAGTACTACCACTTAACAACAAGAACAACAAAATCCTAATAACAAATGAGCAAGGACTTGAAAAGACATTTCCACAAAGTAGATAACAAATGACCATTATACACTGGAAGAAAATGTTCAACATGACTAATCATTAACAAAATACAGTTACACAAATCAAAACCACAACAATATGCCACCTCACACTTAAAAGGATGGCTACTCTCAAAATAGCAAAAAAAAGAAAAAAAGAGAGGATGTGGGAAAATTAGACCACTTGCTTGGTGGGAATGTAAAAATAGTCTAGCTATTAGGAAACAGTTGGGCAATTAGCTGAAAGTTAGACACAAAACTACCATATGATCCAGTAATTCCATTCATCTATTTTTTTTTTTTTTTGACAGGCAGAGTGGACAGTGAGAGAGAGAGACAGAGAGAAAGGTCTTCCTTTTGCCGTTGGTTCACCCTCCAATGGCCGCCGCAGCCGGCGCACTGCAGCCAGCGCACCGCGCTGATCCAAAGGCAGGAGCCAGGTACTTATCCTGGTCTCCCATGGGGTGCAGGGCCCAACTACTTGGGCCATCCTCCACTGCACTCCCAGGCCATACCAGAGAGCTGGGCTGGAAGAGGGGCAACCGGGAAAGAATCCGGTGCTCCGACCAGGACTAGAACCCCGTAGGCCGGCGCCACAAGGCAGAGGATTAGCCTAGTGAGCCGCGGCACTGGCCAGTCTATTTTCAGTTACTCTAATTGAATGCCTAGGGCTGCACACTTTATAAAGAAAAGGGCTTTATTTGGCTCACAATGTGGGAGCACAAACAGCGTGGTGCCAGCTTGCAAGCACCTCCCCACTCCCAGCTATAGCACACCATGTCTGACAGCATCATAGTGGGAGTGCATGTGAGAGGAACAGATTACCAGACAGGGGGCTGTAAAATAAATCAGTGTAATTCACTGCATTAGGGTCATTTGAAAGAAAAAAGTATTTTGCATTAAATTATTAAAGATCTTTTGCTTATTTGTTTGTTTGAAAGTCAGGGGGAGAGACACAGAGAGATCTTTTACCTGCTGATTCACTCTCCAGATGACTGCAACTGCCAGGGCCAGGCAAAAGCCAAGAACTGGGAACTCCATCCAGGTCTTCTACCTGGGTGGCAGATGCAAAGACTTTAACCACCTTCAACTGCCTTTCCAGGTGCATTAAAAGGAAGCTGGATTGGAAGCCGCAGAGCAAGGACTCAAAATTACACTCCAGTATGGTATGTGGATATCTCAAGCAACAGCTGTATCCACTGTACCACAACTCCCATCCCCACATTATCCTTTTTTAAAAATTCTTTTTAAATAATAGAATGGAAAATGCTTAACCTGAGAAAGGGCAAATACAAAAAATCTATAGCTAATATCATACCTAATGGTGAAGAACTGTATGTTTTATGCCTAACATCAGAAACAGTGTAAATATGCACCATCTTTTCACATCTATTTTTTAAAAAAAGATTTATTTATTTATTTATTTGAAAGGGAGAGTTACAGAGAGGCAGAGAGAGAGAGAGAGAGAGAGAGAGAGAGAGAGAGAGATCTTCCATCTGCTGGATTACTCTCCAAATGGCCACAATGGCCAGAGCTGGGACGATCTAAAGCCAGGAGCCAGGAGCTTCTTTCAAGTCTCCAATGCAGGTGCAGGGGCCCAAGGACTGGGGCCATCTTCTACTACTTTCCCATGCCAAAGCAGTGAGCTGGATTGGAAGTAGAGCAGCCAGGACTCGAACTGGTGCCCATATGGGATGCCGGCACTGTATGTGGCAGCTTTACCTGCTATGCCACAGCGCTGGCCCTTCAAATCTATTTAATAATATGCAGGAGGAGCTAATGTTCTAGCATAGTGAGTAAAGGCACTGCTTGTGAGGGTGGCATCCCATATGGGTACTGATTCGTGTCCTGGCTGCTCTACTTCTGACCTGTCTCCTTGCTAGTTGCCTGGAAAAAGTAGCAGAGATGGCCCAAGTGTTTGGGCCCCTGCAACCCATGTGGGAGACCCAGTTGAAGCTTCTGACTCTTGGCTTTAGCCTATCCCATCCCTAGCAGTTGGGGCCATTTTTGGAGTAAACCACCAGATAGAAGATTGCTTTCTCTCTGTCTCCCTGTAACTCTGCCTTTCAAATAAATGAAACTTTTGACAAAAAGATTTATTGTACAGCTAGTAAAACTGCATATAGCTAACACAATATTGGTGACAACAAAAGGAAAAATTAACAAATAGGACTATACCAAATTAAAAAAAAATCCCATTGCAAAGTAACAATCAACAGAATGAAAATATTTTGGGAGAATATATTTTCAGGGCACACATATGAAAAGTGGTAAATATCCAAAATATATAAAGTACTTAACACAATGTCAAAAAATAACCCATTTAAAAAATATACCCATGGGGCCGGCATTGTGCCATAGCAGGTTAAGCCACCGCCTGCAATGCTGGCATCCCATATGGGTGCCAGTTCATATGCAGGTACTCCACTTCTGATCCAGCTCCCTGCAAATGCACCTCGGAAAACATAAAATGGCTCAAGTGCTTGGGCCCCTGCCACCCAGGTGAGAGACACAGAAGAAGCTCCTGGCTCCTGGCTTCAGCCTAGCACAGCCCTTGCTGTTGTGGCCATTTGGTAAGTAAACCAGCAGATGTTACAGGTCTCTCTCTCTCTCTCCCTCTCTCTCTCCCTCTCCCTCTCCCTCTCCCCTCTCCCCTCTCCCCTCTCTTCTCTCTCCCCTCTCTCTGCTCTCTCCTCTCCCTCCCTCCATCCCTTCCCCCCAGCCCCTCCCTGAACTCTGCCTTTCAAATAAATAAGTAAATCTTTTTCAAAAGAAAATACAAGGCAGAGATATAAAACAAGATGGCAGCTGAGTAAGACACTCCAGTGATCATCTCTCCACAGAGGTACCTGTTTGAACAGCCATTCATGCACCAAGACACCTTAGCTAAAGAAGACCAGTGAGAAATCATAGTACCTGGTTTTATGACAATAATGATTTTTAAAGACATATTGAAGAAAGCAGGAAGGAAACAATTGCCTGTGCTATCCTCCCCAGACCCCACCAGCACAACTTGGAGAGACCTCACCTTCCACTTTGGAGAGAAAGAGGGAATTAAGTCCAGACCTTAAACCTGAGACCCAGTACAAATCCTACCAAGATAAAACAGTGTCAGATAGAGCTACATGGCCCCTGACCCCAGTTCAGAACCTACAGACTAAGTGTTTGGATTCTCCTTAGCCAAGTGACCAAAAGAATGTCTCTATCACCTCTCTTTCAACCTCTAGCAGAAACCAGAGCAAGACTCCAGCCACTGGGGAGTAAGGTTAAAATAATCTTTGAATATTGTTTGGAGCTCAGCATTGGGCCTGTTGTGATGAAACCCAACTGTAGATAAAGCCCATAAAGTCTGTGTCTCTAGTCCAGGCCTCGTAAGCAGAAACTGTACTTGTTTTATCACCAAATCATGCAGGGTCTAGGGAGTGAGACCCAAATGTGACCCCATTTACTATTTAACTGAGTGGCCAAGGGACTGCCTCCATCACCCATACTCCAAGCTCAAGCAGACAGTGAGGAAAAACTGAAAAGTAGCATAATGGGGAAGAAAAGTGAGCTTAATACTATGTTGTAGGACTCCATGTTGGGTTAGTACAATCCAGTACTAGACAGATCCTAACAATCCCCATCTCAAGCAACTGTTTGTGCATAGTCTCTGCACCTGCTCTAGTGCCCATTGAAGGGGTGAAGCCCAGTTGACTGGACTTATATTCCAACCTTCATCACTGGTGGCTGATTTTAGTGGCCTTTCTCCATGAGTCCACCTCAATAGAAAACAGCCCATAGTAGTGTAGGACTTGGTCCTTATACCCATGCTGCTCTTGTCTCAATGGATTGTGAACTCTAGCTGGTATGATTTAGCAGTTCAGCATTGGTGGCCATAAGAGTAGACATCTAGGTCTACCCAAACCTTAGGAAGAGGATCAGAGGATGGACTGACTATCTCTCTAAACACTTCTCTATTTCCTGTGAACATCAGTTGTGGGTTTGTGACAAATTTGGTCTTGTGGCACCCTCTAGTGCTTAAATAGTGACAATACACCAAAAACAGCCTTACCTCAATCACTAAATCAGCAAACCTCAATTTACAGCCCCATCTACTGCTACAATAATAGAAGAGTCCATAGACTCAAAGACAATAAGCATACTGCTTATAATTTCTGAAAGAACATCCACAAAGCCAGATTACAAAGACTGGAAAAATAATCCTTCAGTACACAGATGGCATATGCCAACAAAAGCCAATAACTTTCAGAGACCCATGACTCAATAATGAACAAAATAGGATGCCAAAAACGTGACAGGAACTGACATATTCATGTTATTGGATGAATAATTCAAAATAGTTTTTAAGGCAGGGAAGGGGAACATCCAGCCTACAGCCCTATAGGTCTCATGAAATCATTTGGTCTGTCCCTGTCAAGGCAACCAAAGGTGGGATCCTAAACCCAATAAATCCGTAGCAGGTTAATTTTAATTTGATATTTTATACAGCCCATGAATGATGTTATAAATAGCCAAATGGCCCTTGACAGAAGAAAGGTTCTACACTCCTGTCTTAGAAAAATTAGTGAATGTCAAGCTAACACAGATCAGCAAACTCAATTACAGATTTAACAAAGATAGAAGTAGTTTTTAAAAATCAAAATCTGGGAGCTAGCCTTGTGGCACAGCAGGTAAAAGCTGCCACCTCTGATGCCAGCATGCCATATCAGCACTGGTTCATGTCCAGCTGCTCTACTTCTGATCAAGGCTCCTGCTAATGGCCTGAGAAAAGAAGCAGAGGGTGGCCCAAGTACTTGGGCTCCTGCAACTCACATGGAGAAGTGGATGAATCTTATTGCTCAAGCCCTGGCCATTTCAGCCATGTAGAGGGTGAACTACTGGATGGAAGATCTCCCTCTTTCTCTCCTCTCACTTCTCTCTGTAACTCTGATGTTCTAATAAAAAAATAATTTTTAAAAATCAAAATCGTTACTTGAAAAGTACACTAAGTGAAATTTCAAACATGATAGATGACATTAATAGTAGAATACATCAAACATAAGAAGAAATAGGTTGATAATAAGTTATTTTAAAATGCGCAATTTGAGGGGAAAGACAAATAGAATCAAGAGGAATGAAGAGTTTATAAGGACACTGGGCAACATTAAAAGAGAAAATGTCTGAGCTATTAGGGTTGAAGGGAGATTTGAGAAGGCCAAAGAAGCAGAAAATACATCAAAATGAGAGCAGAAAACTTCCCAGCTCTTTAGAAAGGCACAATTTTCTTTCGGAGGTCACCAGATTCAACTCAATCAGCTCTGCTCAATATTATATTATTATCGAGTTCTTAAGTGCTAAAGGTGGGATTCTCAAAGTTGAGGAGAAAAGAAACAACACAAAAATTTTCCAGTTTGTCTGGCTAGAGACTTCTTGTCAGAAACTTTTCAGGCCAGGAAGGAGTAGGACAAAACTTTCATAACACCAAAGAGAAAAAAAAAATCTTCCAACCAAAAAAACCGTACCAAGCAAACCTATCCTTTAGATATGATGGAGAAATTAAGACATCCTTAGACAAGGCTGAGAGAATTTATCACCACCAGACCTGTTCTGTAAGAAATGCTAGCAAGTCCTTTATATCATAGAAATAATAATGAGTAAGAAAAAAATACATGAAGATTAAAAAACATCACTGGAAAGGGTAATTATATGGACAAATTCAATATGCTGTACTGTAAAGATGATATGTAAACCAACTTTAGCATCAAAATTAAATAATTAAAATAAGGCATGAAAAATAAAAATGTGTGTAGGAATACAGTGTAGGTTACAGAGTTTTATGAGGTTGTTATGTTTGTGTTTTCCTATTATTACAGTCAACATTAACTTTCTATAACTCAAAATGTAATGCTGTAACCAAAGAGTTTCTTGTAAGTCTCATGGTAACCACAAAGCAAAAACTTATATTTACCAAAAATAATAGGCAAA
This sequence comes from Oryctolagus cuniculus, assembly GCF_964237555.1. NCBI lineage: Eukaryota > Metazoa > Chordata > Mammalia > Lagomorpha > Leporidae > Oryctolagus > Oryctolagus cuniculus. The sequence continues at coordinate 12,061,606 of NC_091432.1, read as the reverse complement.
AATCAAAATATATTGCTAGATAAAATCTCTTAACTATAAAAAAATATATGAAGGAGAAAAAATAGAGGAACTATGATAAAACTAGAAAACAGATATCAAAATGGCAGCAGTAAAAGCTTACCTATCACCAATTACAATACATGTAAATGGATTAAATTCTTCAGTTTAGAAAATACACTTGGGGCCAGCACTGTGGCATAGCGGGTAAAGCTGCCACCTGCAGTGCTAGCATCGCATATGGGCGCTGGTTCAAGCACAACAGCTCCAATTCTGATACAGCTCTCTGCTGTGGCCTGGGAAAGCAGTAGAAGATGGCCCAAGTTCTTGGGACCCTGCACCCATGTGGGAGACCTGGAAGAGGCTCCTGGCTCCTGGCTTTGGATTGGCACAGCTCTGGCTGTTGCGGCCATCTGAGAAGTGAACCAGCAATGGAAGACCTCCCTCTCTCTCTCTCTCTCGTTCTACCCCTCCTTCTCTCTGTGTGTAACTGTGACTTTCAAGTAAAATAAATATTTTTAAAATACACTTGGGGCCAGTGCTGTAGTGTAGACGGTTAAACAACCACCTGTGGTGCCAGCATCCCATATTGGTGCCAGTTCAAGTCCCAGCTCCTCAATTTCCAGTTCAGCTTTCTTCTGATGGCCTGGGAAAACAGTAAAGTATAGCCAAGGTTCTTGGATTCCTGCACTCTTGTGGGAGACCCAGAGGGATCTCCTGGCTCCTGGTTCCTTATTTCAGAATGACCCAGCTCTGGCCATTGGGGCTATTTGGGGAGTGAACAAATGGATGGAGACCTCTCTCTCTGGCTCTCCCTCTCTGTGTTAACTCTGCCTCTCAAGTAAATAAATAAAATCTTAAAAAGAAAGACAGAAAGAAAATACACGAAATGGATTTTTAATAAAGCAAATTTGTTTTATTAACTTTTATTTAATGAATATAAATTTCCAAAGTACAGCTTATGGGTTACAATGGCTTCCCCCCATACCTTCCCTCCCACCTGCAACCCTCCCAACTCCTGCTCCCTCTCCCCTTCCATTCACATCAAGATTCATTTTCAATTCTCTTTATATACAGAAGATCAGTTTAGCATATATTAAATAAAGATTTCAACAGTTTGCACCCATGTAGTAACACAAAGTGAAAAATACTGTTTGAGTACTAGTTATAGCATTAAATCACAATGTACAGCACATTAAGGACAGAGATCCTACATGAAGACTAAGTGCACAGTGACTCCTGTTGTTGACTTAAAAATTGACACTCTTGTTTATGGCATCAGTAATCACCCTAGGCTCTTGTGATGAGTTGCCAAGGCTATGGAAGCCTCTTGAGTTCGCCAACTCCCATCTTATTTAGACAAGGCCATAGTCAAAGTGGAAGTTCTCTCCTCCCTTCAGAGAAAGGTACCTCCTTTTTTGATGGCCCGTTCTTTCCACTGGGATCTCACTCACAGAGATCTTTCATTTAGGTCATTTTTTTTTTTTGCCAGAGTGTCTTGGCTTTCCATGCCTGAAATACTCTCATGGGCTTTTCAGCAGGATCCACATGCCTTAAGGGCTGATTCTGAGGCCAGAGTGCTGAATAAAACAAATTTAAACCATATGCTACTTGCAAGAAACTAATTTCTTTATTTTTTCTTTTATTTAATAGATATAAATTTCCAAAGTACAACTTTTGAATTATAGCAGCTTTTCCCCCCATTACCCCCTCCCACCTGCAACCATCCCATCTCCCACTCTCTCTCCCATCCCATTCTTCATCACGGTTAATTTTCTTTTTTTTTTTTTTTTTTAACTTTTATTTAATGAATATAAATTTCCAAAGTACAGCTTATGGATTACAATGGCTTCCCCCCATAACATCTCTCCTACCCGCAACCCTCCCTTTTCCCACTCCCTCTCCCCTTCCATTCACATCAAGATTCATTTTCAATTCTCTTTATATACAGAAGATCAGTTTAGCATACATTAAGTAAAGATTTCAACAGTTTGCTCCCACACAGAAACATAAAGTGAAAAATACTGTTTGAGTACTAGTTATAGCATTAAATCTCAATGTACAGCACATTAAGGACAGAGATCCTACATAAGGACTAAGTGCACAGTGACTCCTGTTGTTGACTTAACAAATTGACACTCTTGTTTATGGCATCAGTAATCACCCTAGGCTCTTGTCATGAGCTGCCAAGGCTGTGGAAGCCCCCTGAGTTCACTGACTCTGATCATATTTAGACAAGGCCATGGTCAAAGTGGAAGTTCTCTCCTCCCTTCAGAGAAAGGTACCTCCTTCTTTGATGACCCATTCTTTCCACTGGGATCTCACTCGCAGATCTTTCATTTAGTTTTTTTTTTTCTTCAGAGTGTCTTGGCTTTCCATGCCTGAAATACTCTCATGGGCATTTCAGCTGGATCCGCATGCCTTAAGGGCTGATTCTGAGGCCAAGGTGCTGTTTAGGACATCTGCCATTTTATGGGTCTGCTGTGTATCTCACTTCCCATGTTGGATCGTTCTCTCCCTTTTTTTATTCTATCAGCTAGTATTTACAGACATTATTCTTGTTTATGTGATCCCTTTGTTTCTTAGTCCTATCATTATGATCAATTGTGGACAGAAATTGATCACTGGGACTAGTGAGATGGCACTGGTACATGCCACCTTGATGGGATTGAATTGGAATCCCCTGGTATGTTTCTAACTCTACCATTTGAGGTAAGTCAGCTTGAGCATGTCCCGAATTGCACGTCTCTTCCCTCTCTTATTCCCACTCTTATATTAAACCGTGATCACTTTTCAGTTAAGTTTCAGCACTTAAGAATAATTGTGTATTGATTACAGTATCAACCAAAAGTATTAAGTAGAAGAAACAAAAAAAATACTAAGAGGGATAACATATTAAGTTGCTCATCAACAGTCAGGATGAGTGAGGGCTGATCAAGTCACCGTTTCTCACAGTGTTCATTTCACTTTAACAGGTTTCCTTTTTGGTGCTCAGTTAGTTGTCACCTATCAAGGAGAACAAGTGGTATTTGTCCCTTTGGGATTGGCTTATTTCATTCAGCATAATGTTTTCCAAATTCCTAACAGGGATCACTTTACAGTTAAAATTTAAACACCTAAGAATAATTGTGTATTAATTACAGAGTTCAACCAACAGTACTAGAACAAAAAAAAATACTAAAATGGATAAAGTATTACATTGTACATCAACCGTCAGGACAAGAGCTGATCAAGTCACTGTTTCTCATAGTGTCCATTTCACTTGAACAAGTTTCCCCTTTGGTGCTCAGTTAGTTGTCGCCGATCAGGGAGAACATATGATATTTGTCCCTTTGGGACTGGCTTAATTCACTCAGCATGATGTTTTCCAAATTCCTCCATCTTGTTGCAAATGACCGGGTTTCGTTGTTTTTGACTGCTGTATAGTATTCTATAGAGTACATGTCCCATAATTTCTTTATCCAGTCTACTGTAGATGGGCATTTAGGTTGGTTCCAGGTCTTAGCTATTGTGAATTGAGCTGCAATAAACATTAATGTGCAGACAGCTTGTTTGTTTGCCAATTTCATTTCCTTTGGGTAAATTCCAAGGAGTAGGATGGCTGGGTCATGTGGTAGGGTTATATTCAGGTTTCTGAGGAATCTCCAGACTGACTTCCATAGTGGCTTAACCAATTTGCATTCCCACCAACAGTGGGTTAGTGTCCCTTTTTCCCCACATCCTCTCCAGCATCTATTGTTGGTAGATTTCTGAATGTGAGCCATTCTAACTGGGGTGAGGTGAAACTTCATTGTGGTTTTGATTTGCATTTCCCTGATTGCTAGTGATCTTGAACATTTTTTCATGTGTCTGTTGGCCATTTGGATTTCCTCTTTTGAAAAATGTCTATTGAGGTCTTGGCCCATCTATTAAGTGGGTTGTTTGTTTTGATGTTGTGGGGTTTCTTGATCTCATTGTAGATTCTGGTTATCAACCCTTTATCAGTTGCATAGTTTGCAAATATATTTTCCCATTCCGTTGGTTGCCTCTTCACTTTCCTGACTGTTTCTTTTGAAGTACAGAAACTTCTCAATTTGATGCAATCCCAAATGTTAATTTTGGCTTTGACTGCCAACAAACAGGGAAACCTATTAGAAATGGATAGATTCCTGGACACATGCAAACTACCTAAATTGAACCAGCAAGACATAGAAAACCTAAACAGACCCATAACTGAGACAGAAATTGAAACAGTAATAAAGGCCCTCCCAACAAAGAAAAGCCCAGGACCAGACGGATTCACTGCTGAATTCTACCAGACATTTAAAGAAGAACTGACTCCAATTCTTCTCAAACTATTCAGAGCAATCGAAAAAGAGGGAGTCCTCACAAATTCTTTCTATAAAGCCAGCATCACCTTCATTCCTAAGCCGGAAAAAGATGCAGCATTGAAAGAGAACTACAGACCAATATCCCAGATGAACATAGATGCAAAAATCCTCAATAAAATTCTGGCCAATAGAATGCAACAACACATCAGAAAGATCATCCACCCAGACCAAGTGGGATTTATCCCTGGTATGCAGGGATGGTTTAATGTGCGCAAAACAATCAATGTGATACACCACATTAACAGACTGCAGAAGAAAAACCATATGATTATCTCAATAGACGCCGAGAAAGCATTTGATAAAATTCAACACCCTTTCATGATGAAAACTCTAAGCAAACTGGGTTTGGAAGGAACATTCCTCAATACAATCAAAGCAATCTATGAAAAACCCACAGCCAACATCCTATTGAATGGGGAAAAGTTGGAAGTATTTCCACTGAGATCTGGTACCAGACAGGGATGCCCACTCTCACCACTGCTATTCAATATAGTTCTGGAAGTTCTAGCCAGGGTATCAGGCAAGAAAAATAAATTAAAGGGATACAAATTGGGAAGGAAGAACTCAAACTATCCCTCTTTGCAGATGATATGATTCTTTACTTAGGGGACCCAAAGAACTCTACTAAGAGACTGTTGGAACTCATAGAGGAGTTTGGCAAAGTGGCAGGGTATAAAATCAATGCACAAAAATCAACAGCCTTTGTATACACAGGCAATGCCACGGCTGAGGAAGAACTGCTAAGATCAATCCCATTCACCATAGCCACAAAAACAATCAAATACATTGGAATAAACTTAACCAAGAACGTTAAGGATCTCTACGATGAAAATTACAAAACCTTAAAGAAAGAAATAGAAGAGGATAACAAGAAATGGAAAAATCTTCCATGCTCATAGATTGGAAGAATCAACATCATCAAAATGTCCATTCTCCCAAAAGCAATTTATAGATTCAATGCAATACCAATCAAGATACCGAAGACCTTCTTCTTAGATCTGGAAAAAATGATGCTGAAATTCATATGGAGACACAGGAGACCTCAAATAGCTAAAGCAATCTTGTACAACAAAAACAAAGCTGGAGGCATCACAATACCAGATTTCAGGACATACTACATGGCAGTTGTAATCATCACAGTTCATTTTCAATTATCTTTATATACAGAAGATCAATTTAGTATATACTAAGTAAAGATTTCAAAGACTGCACCCACACAGACACACAAAGTATAAAGTACTGTTTGAATAGTAGTTTTACTGTTAATTCACATAAAACAACACATTAAGGGCAGAGATACTACACGGGGAGTAGGTGTACAGTGACTCCCGTTGTTGATTTAACAACTGACACTCTTATTTATGACGTCAATAATCATCCGAGGCTCTTGTCATGAGCTGCCAAGGCTATGGAAGCCTCTTGAGTTCTCCAACTCTGATCTTAGTTTGACAAAGCCATGGTCAAAGTGGACGTTCTCTTCTCCCTTCAAGAGAAAGGTACCTCCTTCTTTGATGGCCCATTCTTTCCACTGGGATCTCACTCACAGAGATCTTTCATTTAGGTCATTTGTTTTTGCCACAGTGTCTTGGCTTTCCATGCCTGAGAAACTCTCATGGGCTTTTTATCCTGTTCCGAATACCTTAAGAGCTGATTCTGAGGCCAGAATGTTGTTTAGGACATCTGCCATTCTATGAGTCTTCTGTGTACCCCGCTTCCCACGTTGGATCGTTCTCTCCTTTTTAATTCTAGCAGTTAGTATTTGCAGACACTAGTCTTTTTTATGTGATCTCTTTGACACTAATCCTGTCATTATGATCAATTATGAACTGAAACTGATCACTTTGACTAGTGAGATGTCATTGGTACATGCCACCTTGATGGGATTGGATTGGAATCCCCTGGCACGTTTCTTGCTCTACCATTAAGGGTAAGTCCGAGTGAGCATGTGCCAAACTGTACATCTCCTCCCTCTCTTATTCCCACTCTTATATTTAACAGGGATCACTTTTCAGTTTAATTTAAACACCTAAGAATAATTGTGTGTTAATTGAGTTCTACCAATGGTATTAAGTAGAACAGAAAAATACTAAAAGGAATAAAATAGTAAGTTGTTCCTCTACAGTCAGGACAAGGGCTAATCAAGTCATTGTTTCTCATAGTGTCCATTTCACTTCAACAGGTTTCCTTTTAGGTGCTCTGTTAGTTGTCACTGATCAGGAAGAACATATGATATTTGTCCCTTTGGGACTGGCTTTTTTCACCCAGCATGATATTTTCCAGATTCCTCTATTTTATTGCAAATGACCAGATTTCATTTTTTTTACTGTTGTATAGTATTTTATAGAGTACATATCCCATAATTTCTTTACCAGTCTTCTGTTGATGGGCATTTAGGTTGATTCCATTTCTTAGCTATTGTGGATTGAGCTGCAATAAACATTGAGGTGCAGATAGCTCTTTTATTTGCCAATTTAATTTCCTTTGGGTAAATTCCAAGGAGTCGGATGGCTGGGTCATGTGGTAGGATTATATTCAGGTTTCTGAGCAATCTCCAAACTGACTTCCATAGTGGCTTTACCAGTTTGTATTCTCACCAACAGTGGATTAGTGAGCCTTTTTCCCCACATTCTCGCCAGCATCTGTTGTTAGTTGATTTCTGTATGTAAGCTATGCACGAAACTCATTTCACCTCTGAGAACATGCATAGACTGAAAGTGAATGGGTAGAATAAAATATTCCAAGAAAAAAGAACCCAAAAGAAGGCAAGAGTAACCATTCATATATCAGAAAGAATAGTTTACAAATCAAAATCTGTAAAGGATAAAAGGAAGGTTACTAAAATTATAAAAGATTCAGATTCAAGAAAAGAGATGGCGGTATAGCAGCAAGATGTGCTGAGTCACACAGAGAGAGATTGATGAATACAGGGGACAGTTAGGTGATGGAACCATGGAAGGTTGGCATGGAGTGGCACGGAGCACACCAGAGAGTGCCAGAGACTACACAAGGGAGGGTAGAGGTGCCTGAACTGCAGAAAGAGAACACAACAAAGAACCAGTGGGAGGATGGCAGCCACTGCCACCACATCTGCCCCGCTGCACTTGCCACTGAAGCTGCCCTGCCACAGCCACCCTGCCATACCCACTGTACTCTGGGAGGGACGGGTGAGACACAAGCATGGATAAATTGGTAAGAAAAGCAAAACAAAGTGAATAGTGCTTCCTTCTGTAATGGGGAAGTGGGCGCGATTCTAGGGAATGAACAGAGAGATTGAACACACCATGATCCCTCGGTGTCTTCCCCCACCCTCACAACCGGAGTGACAGTGGGCAGAGAGCAGCCATCTTGTTTGTTTACATTCAGGAGTGAAAGAGGGCAGGCTGTGCTTTTGCCTCCTGAATGGGACCTTCAGTGGCAGGGACCACCTCACCCAGGGAACAGGATCACATTGGTTTGGAGTGACTCCCCACCTCATCACACGGGGGGACAGTGATGGGGGGCTGATCAACGAAGGCTCAGGAGCTCTCAGGCGAACAAAGGAACAGGGATACCAGCCCTGGGGGGCAGAGCATAGTCCTCAAAGCCCAGGTACCAGCCTACTCAAGTACCCACCTCCCTCAGTTACCAGAAATAAACAAGCTCTAGAAGGTAGAGCGGCTTGCTTATACTGGCAACCAGCACAGAACCATAGCAGCCCATACCAGAGGGAAATCAACTTAAAAATTAAACCAAACAGAAACCAAACAGAAATGCTGAAGAACAAAGGAAAAATATCAAGGTGGCATGTACCAATGCTATCACATTAGTCAAAGTGATCAGTTTAAGTTCATAACCAATCATAATGACAGGATTAAGTGTCAAAGGGATCACATAAAAAAGACTAGTGTCTGCTAATACTAACTGCTAGAATTAAAAAGGAGAGAATAATCCAAATGGGAGGCAGGATACACAGCAGACTCATAGAATGGCAGATGTCCTAAACAGCACTCTGGCCTCAAAATCAGCCCTTAAGGCATTCGGATATGGCTAAAAAGCCCATGAGAGTTTCTCAGGCATGGAAAGCCAAGACACTGTGGCAAAAACAAATCACCTATTTTTATGTGTCTTATTAACATCTGAAAAAATGCATATGTTATTGGAAAACCATAACTTTTTAGGCCTTGATTGTTGAGTGACAGTTGTGTTGCTGTGTCTCACCACAGTCACTGATGCCCTGTGGCATGCCTGGTTACTACTGCACTTTAGGAAGTGTCTTTCCTTGTAGCCTTTGTACCCAGTTAGTAAATTGTTTCCTTTCCATGGATGCTATGTGTCTGAGGTTTTCAAGTTTTTAATGGGAAGTGTGGCAGTATGCATATGAGCATTTGATTTTAATAACACAGACTTTTCTTAATGTTCGAATTACAGGTACATCCACTGGCATAAGAATATAGAGTGGCATAAGGGTCTGGGTCAGGATCTAAGTGTGTTGGGTCAAATGCCACAACAAAGAAGGGTCTGTTTGGAAAACAGTAGTCCTGTGAGTGAGACATCTTGTCGGTGTGCACACCTCTGTCCCCGGGTTTTCCTCCCTCCTCTTGTCCACTGTGTTTTCTTTGTACTTAGAGAGGGAGACAGAAGTGAGGTGAGGCTCCTACAGTTTGCCTAATTGAGCCATGAGTAGGTTTGCTGGAAGCTTTGGCCACATGATTTGTGAGGTGATCCCTTTTGTGTTCAGAGTAGACTTCGGATTCCAGTTCTTTCTGTTCTGTAAGGAGTGGCACTTTGTCTTAGCAGAACTGCTCCTCTGTATCCTTTACAGTTTTCCCTTGTTGTTGTTTCCTTTTTAAATTATGCATAGAGTATGTTGTGTGTGAAATTAAAGCCTTTATTAACCTGTTAAAAAAAATGACCTAAATGAAAGATCTCTGTGAATGAGATCCCAGTGGAAAGAACGGGCCATCAAAAAAGGAGGTACCTTTCTCTGAAGGGAGGAGAGAACTTCCACTTTGACTATGGCCTTGTCTAAATAAGATGGGAGTTGGCGAACTCAAGAGGCTTCCATAGCCTTGGCAGCTCATGACAAGAGCCTCAGGTGATTACTAACGTCATAAATAAGAGTGTCAATTGTTAAATCAACAACAGGAGTCACTGTACACCTACTTCCCATGTAGTATCTCTGCCCTTAATGTGTTGTACTATGTGAATTAATGGTATAACTAGAACTTAAATAGTACCTTACACTTTGTGTTTCTGTGTGGGTGCAAACTGTTGAAATCTTTACTTAATATATACTAAATTGATCTTCTGTATATAAAGATAGTTGAAAATGAACCTTGATGAAGAATGGGATGGGAGAGGGAGTGGGAGATGGGATGGCTGGGGGTGGGAGCAGATTATGAGGGAAAAGCTGCTATAATCCAAAAGTTGTACTTTGGAAATTCATATTTATTAAATAAGTATTATAAAAAAAAAAACAAAAAAAAGAATATAGAAGAACCTATGAACTCGCCAATGGAGCAGGCTAAACCGTTCATAATAGAGGCTGAGGAGGAATTTGAAGTCATGCCAGAAAAAGAATTCAGAAAATTAGTAATCAGATTACTTAAAAGCAATGAGAAATGATTCAAGATCTGAACGAAAAGCACACCCAAGGAATAGAGATCCTAAAGAGAAGCCAGAATGAAATACTGGAAATGAAAAACTCAATTGACTAAATAAAAATACCATGGAATCCCTCAGGAATCAAACAAATGAAATAGAAGAGTGACTATCAGAACTTGAAGACAAACTTCCAAAAATAATACAGTCAGATCAAATACAAGAGTAAACTAGAAAATTAAAAATCATGATTGGAGACTTACAATATTCAATCAAGCATTGTAACATCCAGATAATAGGAGTCCCTGAGGGTATGGAAAGAGAGAACGGATTAGAAGGCATTTTCAATGAAATAATACCAGAAAACTTCCAACGTAAACAGGTTGAAAAAAAAAAAAAAACAAGCAAATTCAGCAAATACACAGGAGTCCAAACAAATGTGACCAGAAAAGGAATTCACCACGACACATTGTGGCAATACTCATAACACAAAGAACAAATCCTAAAATGTGCCTGAAAGAAAAGACAAATCACATTCAGAGGTAAGTCAATCAGATTCACCCCATACTTCTCATTGCAAACCCTACAGGCAAGGAGACAATGACATGATATATTCCAAGTTTTAAAAGATAAAGGCTGCCAACCAAGAATAATGTACCCTGCAAAGCTATCATTTATGAATGAAGGAGAAATAAAGATTTTCCATGACAAACAGAAACTGAAAGAATTTGTATCTTCATGTCCAGCCCTACAACACTGGCTCAAAGATGTACTGCACGCAGAAACACAAACAAGAACTTCACTACAAAAGAAGATGAATGTAGAAAATGACCCAGCTTAAATACAAACAAATACCAAAATACATAAACAGCTCTTCTTAAGGAAACATGACAGGAAAAAGACAGTATTTAACAACAGTCACACTGAATGTAAATGGTCTCAACTCTACAGTAAAAAGACACAGACTAGCTGAATGGATTAAAAAAGAAAACCCATCTATCCGTTGCCTTGGGGAATCACATCTCACAAGCAAAGATGTGCGTAGACTGAAAGTGAAAGGCTGGAAAAAGATATTCCAAGCTAACATAAACCAAAAAAAAGCCAGTGTGGCCATCCTAATATCAGACAAAATAGAGTTCAACACAAAAGCTATTAAAAGAGACAAAGAAGGACATTATATAATGACTAAAGGATCAATCCAACACAAAGACATTACTATTATAAATGTATATGCACCTAATTACAGGGTGCCTGGATATTTGAAAGAATTACTAAAGGATTTAAAGGGAGATATAGACTCAAATATAATAGTAGCAGGGGACTTCAATACCCTACTTTCACCAATGGACAAATCAACCAGACAGAAATCCAACAAGGAAATAACAGAGCTAATTGACACTATAAACCAAATAGACCTAGTAGATATCCACAGAGCCTTCCATCCCACAGCCACAAAGTACACATATTTATCCCAGGTACATGGAACTTACTCTAGGATTGACCATATGCTAAGCCATAAATAGAGCCTCAGAAAATTCAACAAATTGAAATTATACTGGCCGGCGCTGTGGCTCAATAGGCTAACCCTCCACCTGTGGTGCCAGCACACCGGGTTCTAGTCTCAGTCGGGTGCCAGATTCTGTCCCTGTTGCTCCTCTTCCAGTCCATCTCTCTGCTGTGGCCTGGGAGTGCAGTGGAGGATGGGCCAAGTCTTTGGGCGCTGCACCCGCATGGGAGACCAGGAGAAACACCTGGCTCCTGGCTTCGGATCAGCACAGTGCACCAGCCGCAGCGTGCCAGCTGCAGCAGCCATTGTGTGTGTGGGGGGGGTAACCAATGGAAGAGGAAGATGTTTTTCTCTGTCTCTCTCTCTCACTGTCCACTCTGCCTGTCAAAAAAAAAAAAGAAGAAGAAATTATATCATACATCTTCTCAGACCACAGTGCAATGAAACTTGAAATCAACAACTCAAGAATATCTGTATCATATGCAAAAACATGAAGAATGAACAACATGATTCTGAATGAACAGTGGGTCATAGAAGAAATCAAAAGAGAAATCAAAAAATTTCTAGAAACAAACGAAAATGACAATACAACTTATCAAAACTTGTGGGATACATCAAAAGCAGTGCTAAGAGGAATGTTTATAGCAGTTGGTGCCTACATCAAGAAACTGGAAAGGTACCAAATAAATGAATTCTCTGTGCACCTCAAGGATCTAGAAAAATAGCAGCAAACCAAACCCAAATCCAGCAGAAGAAAAGAAATACTGAAGATTAGAGAAGAAACCCACAGAACTGAAACAAAAAAGCAATACAAAAGATCAGCAAAACCAAGAGCTGGTTCTTTGAAAAAAATAAACAAAATAGACACAACATTGGCCCAACTAACCAAAAAAAGGAGAGAGAAGACCCAAATCAATAAAATTAGAGATGAAAAAGGAAATATAACTGACACAACAGAAATAAAAAGAATCATGAGAAACCATTACAAAGAGCTGTATGCCAACAAATTGGGAAACCTAGGAGAAATGGATAGATTCCTGGACACATACAACCTTCCGAAACTGAGCCATGAAGACATAGAAAACCTAAACAGATCCATAACCATGAAAGAAATTGGATCAGTAATAAACGTGCTACCAAAAAAGAAGAGCACGGGACCAACGGCTTCACCACTTAATTCTACCAGATATTTAAAGAACAACTAATCCCAGTGCTTCTCAAATTATTCAAAACAATTGAAAGAAAGGGAATCTTCCCAAATTCTTTCTATGAAGCCAATATCACCTTAATTCCTAAACTCAGAAGACACAACAGAGAAAGAAAACTATAGACCTATCTCCCTGATGAACATAGATGCAAAAATACTCTACAAAATCCTGGCCAATTGAATCCAACTACACATCAGAAAGACCATTCATATATATATATAATAATAACAATTTGCTTATCCACTCACCTTATGATGGAACTTGCACTGTTTACAGTTGTGAATTCATGAAAATAAAGCTATTATGAACATTCACATACAAGTCTTTGTATAGACACATGCCTTCCTTTCTTGGATGAGTACCTAAATCACATGGCATATGAATATTAACTTTTTTAAAAAAACTGCCGAACTTTTCAGAGTAACTCTGGCACATTACATTCACACCCATAGGCTGAATGCTTATTGATCTGCACCTTCAATCCCTTCTTACAGTGCACTCCAACACCACATTAACTTAGATCAGGAACCAAAATAAGTACCTCTGTTTATTCAGGTAAACTTTTGCCAGCAAAATTTCACACGTGTTCCAAGTGGCCTTATTGACATGTTTTCTCAAGAAATTGGCTCTCATTCTCAACAGAAATTGTTTTCATATAATAACTTGTCCATATAGCTGAAAATTCAACAAATATGTTGTTTTAGACACTGAGTTACAACTAATACTGCAATTTATTAAATGATGTTGGGTGTTTAGGCTATAAAATGAATTAATGAGCTTTTATTTAATTTTGTTTTCTTTCCTTAAGAGAGATTTGTTCCAAACGAATAAATTAATTGAGATTAATACACAATGTAGTAATTTAGGTAAACATGTTTTATCCAGTGAAATTGATTTTACAATCCAATAGTCTAGGTTTCACACTTATTATCTAATTCATATGAAATAGAAATATATTAATGCAAATTCACACAAGGAAATAAATATGAGAAAGATCTCCTCAACAACAATAATCATATGACTTATCACTTCCATGATAGGGACAAAATGCAATTATGCAACAATATTATATGCATGTATTTTCTAGAGTACATAGTCTGACAAGACTGTGGCCTGAAAACATAATAGGTATCTCCAGCCACATAGTTACACACCATTTTCAAAATTAAATCTTAATAGTCTAGCTAGATAGCACAAGTATTTACAATATAATTTCCTGCAACTCATCGACTTGCTCTCCAAAATGAACAATACCAATGTCCTGGACTATTAGCCTTCTAGAATCTGAAACCTTATGATACTGTGAATTTGTCTGTATTGTTAGCAATTTTTTTACATTCTATTCACATTTAATATGCACTCATTTGTCTTCCTCAATAACCTGACAATTTCTTGAAGCCAATTTTTTCTGCCTCTTTATCCGCTAATGTAGGAAATTGTCTCCGTAATACAGAATAGACAGTCAGTGAAGAAATAAGCATATGCGTGCTATAACCATAATTGCCAAAATATTCCCTCATTTTAAGATCCTGAAAAATATATAGTTCAGTCTTTTGAATGCTTTTAATATTCTGGAAAAATCAAAATTTATAGAATTGTTCTATGTGAATAAACTTACTAGTGATGCATGTGGATAACTTCTAATGACCGAGTGATTCTTTTTATCTGTTACAGGTTACTTACACTATAGTAATGCATATCATCAGTGCTATTGTTGCATCGATTGGTGTGCTTTTAATTTCGCTTGAGATTTTGGCAGTTAGTTTAACTCCAGGAGATTTTATTTGGGTTCATGTAAGTACCAGGTTTCTCTGAGAATTTCCTCATGATTTTAAATTATGTATTAATTCTTTGGGACATGATCAGAGTATTTAAGTATTATACAAGTCTTACAAGTTACCCTCATCAATTTACTCTTTGGTATATTCACCTATAATAATTGTAATTCAAAATACTGGCTATGTTCTAAACCTAGGACTGCCCAACACCTCAAGTAACCAGTTATAAGGTATTATACATATTTATAGATATATTTTGAGTGAGTGAACATTGTATACAATTCTGGACCTACCTGATTATCGTGATGTGTTTATGATGGGCAGCTTGTTCCTTTCAGGTATCTACATTTCTAAGGTCAGTTCTCCCATGACTTAAAAGATAAAGTTTGTTATAGCAAGACTTAATCTCTGAAGAATAACATGGCATACTTTTGTACCTCAGAGTATTTTAAATATCAGTCATGTAGTCTACAGACAGAGCAAAGCTGAACTCTGTACATGTTTGTAACTTGTAATGCCCGTGTACTCAGTTCTGTATGTACACAGCTATATAGAGAGTTTTACACTGCTTGATTTGCATCTGTCAATCTGTCAACAGATCTGTGTAAGTTTTTTTAAGTATGTCGTGTCTGTGTTTCATTATCTGGGCTTCTCTGCTGGTGAATCTTGGATATATGCACACTTACCTGTGTGTGCACATACATGTATAGTTTTACTGACATGGAAGAAGTTGCTATGAAGGCTAAGAGATGGAAGTCAGTGCTAAGCAAATTGAGTAGGAATGTAAACTATAAGGGCCACTGGATTCCTACATTTCCGCTCCATTCTGTCTGCCCAGCACTTGACAGAGATCAAAACAGGTGGGCCTTGGGTCAAGACCTAGAAACCAAGTTTTCAGAATTGTATTTCTTTGGAGGTTGTCTGTTTTTAAAATTCCTAACCTCATACAGAAAGCTCCTTAAATCTGCATCCAAAATTTTTAATTATCTAGTTCCAAAGAAGTTGCACTTTTTGGACAATTTTTCTGTGTAGCTTCAGTAGTGATTTTACTGTGAGTGGAACTACTAACTTCCTCAGTGAATTATATCTATGCTTTAACAAAGAAGCAAATAAAGAAGCTACTTGCTCAGGGTTACAGGGCTAGTCACTTGCAGAGAACTTACTATCATGAAGAAGATCTTCGGCCAACATTATTTCACCACACAAAATTGAGGCTTTAACATAAACCAATTCAGTGGCACATCAAAGAGCATTTTAGTGCTTTAAGGAGTGCTAAAATTGTATGACAGATACCTTGATAGATATCTTAAAATGAAACAATAAATTGTATTAAACAAATATATTAAACATTAAATTGTATTAAACAAATATAATATAAACATCATGATATTGCTTAAGATTATATCCGCATGATAGTAAGAGCACATTTTATTAGACAAGTATGTCATTATGGTATTAACTCTTCCATTTTTTCAATTCATCTCTAGAAGCACCAATGCTCATATTTGCAAGAAATTGAGAGTCTTTCTCTTGAATCCCTTTCCCTGCTAACCCTCTCAAGATTTTCAGGGCCACTGAGAGCCAGAGGTTCAATATTGACCTCAAGTTCTTGGATGAAAGAATCCTAGAACATCTCAGCAGTCCATAAGCATATCCATAATTTATATTGCCATGATTCAGTTACTATTTTTTTTAACTTTTATTTAATGAATATAAATTTCCAAAGTACGATTTATGGATTACAATGGCTTCCCCCACATACCGTCCCTCCCACCCACTACCCTCCCCTTTCCCACTCCCTCTCCCCTTCCATTCACATCAAGATTCATTTTCGATTATCTTAATATACAGAAGATCAGCTTAGTATACATTAAGTAAGGATTTCAACAGTTTGCTCTCACACAGAAACATAAAGTGAAAAATAATAGATGATTTTTTTTTAAATGAAGATGAAATCAGATCAGACCTATTGTCATGTTTAATCCCAGTGAGAGTCAAGTTGGGAGTTGATAATTTTTTTTTTTTACAGAGGATCAGTTTAGTATACATTAAGTAAAGATTTCAACAGTTTGCACCCCCATAGAAACACAAAGTGAAATATATTGTTTGAGTACTCATTATAGCATTAAATCTCAATACACAGCACATTAAGGACAGAGATCCTACATGAGGAGTAAGTGCACAGTGACTCCTGTTGTTGACTTTACCAATTGACACTCCTGTCTATGGCATCAGTAGTCTCCCTATGCTCCAGTCATGAGTTTCCAAGGCTATGGAAGCCCTCTGAGTTCTCCGATTCTTATCTTGTTTAGACAAGGTCATAGTCAAAGTGGAGCAGGGGAGAGTGATTCAGTTACTATTAAAAGGTGTCATTATTGAACATTGGTCTGAAGAACCCATGGTGGCCTTGTAACAGAAGTATTTCAGGTACTGAAGTGGGTAGGCTTCCAATATAACAAATTCTGTATTATTGTCCCCAGCCCAACTATTCTGTGAGGATATGAGTGCGTTGGAACTTATAGTCAGAGGGACAAAATCAGAAAGAAAGAGCCAGTGCCTTGGATACATAAATCCTTATATTGAACCCAGGATACAAATTCAAACTTTCTCTTTCTTCAGCATAAATTCCCGTTTAGAGTCTTTTCCTAATAGCCAGGCAAATTTTATGTACTTATATGAAAAATGAGTCCTATAACTCAAGAGTGTCTCAAGTCTATCTTCTGTAGGGGTTCATGGGTCCCAATGCCTCAATGAATATTTGCTGGTCTTATTCACAACCAAAGAAAACAAACAAGCAGGAAACACAACCAATTATTCTCATTATTCTAATTATCCATTTGACAGAAATTTATCAGTTTATCATCACCCTCAAAAAATTATCAGTTATTATCACAAAATCAAGTAAAATATTTTAAATTAATCATTTGCTGGAGAGTAGAGGATGTAGTGAGTAGATTCTCCATTCTATTTTTCTTCTTCCTGCATTTTATGATGTTTTAATTATGTTTAAAGTATTAAGCTATAAATATCTGTAAGTAATGTACATTTTCTTTTTGGATACAGAAAAGTGCTAAACTCCTTTCAGAGTATTTGTTGTTATTCAGCCTCTTGGAATTGCTTGTGGCAATTACAGTGACACGCTGGGCAAAACAAGCAAAAAGAAGATAAAAATTCAGTGAGTATCTCACATCTCCCTTGGTGAATCAGAAGCTAATGATTTCTTTTATGAACCCTATTTGATAGGAATTACACATAAATAGGGTCATCACTAAAGTGTGATTATAAGTAATTGAAAACACTGTACTTACTATCACATGCTATGTGAGTCTCTGTACAGTTGAAGACGATCTCTAGCTCGTGTCTGCTTAATTCAACAGATAATTTCTTGGAAACAAAAAAGCTTTGTAGAAGTCATTACCAGGTAAAAGGATATTGACACACATGTTAAACCATAAATTTTCAAAATTTGGGAGAAAGAATTTTAAAATATCAAAATGTAGAACTTTAGTGTCTTCAGAAACCAAGATTTTGTAGTAACTGGGAAGTTGGAAAGATGGCAAAAAGCTTTGGTGAAAGATATCTCTGTCCTTTCTTCCCAGTCTGGCTGCAGAGGCCCAGGTTTATAATCATAAGGCTGATGTGAAGGAGAGTGTTGTTTGTCCATTTGTCGTGTAGCAGATAGAACAGGCTAGAAATGGAAAGGGCTGCTCCTTCCTCATGTTACACTTCCTTATCTCACAAATCTGCCGACTTCTTACATGGGCCTTTACATCTTTAAGCAGATGATATTCTTCCCCTTGACTTGTCCAACTTTAGCTTCTCTATGGACAACACCATGTATGTCTGTCTACAGCTTAGTTAACCATCTATAAATTTACAACAGTCTTAATGCTCAGTCTCTATCCTAGACCTTCATAATGATGCTTCCAAACTTACATCTCCAGCTTCCCACTAGAGTTTTTCACCCAGATTGTCGCTCCCCCTCTTCGCGGAGGAACGACACAGAACCCTGCGCTGTTCTTTTGTCTGCTCGGCCCTTCCCGGGTTTGCTGCTGGTCCTTCCCAGGTTGGCTGCTGACCCCTCCACCTCTGTGGAAGGGCAGCTCCCCCTGCCACTTTCCCCACTTCCGCGGGGGAGCGGCACACCGCCGGCCGGCTCTCTCGGGGGCTGCTCAGATGTTATCCAGATGTTCCCCTCAGATGTTCCTTGGTGCATGTTGTCTCCTCCTTTATAGTCCTCTCCCACCAATCCCAACTCTGCTGCCCACATGCCGAGCACGCTGCTCTCCTCCAATCAGGAGCAGGATCAGCTCCTGCAGCTTATCAAACTGACGAGGCAGCTGCGTAGAGGCTGTTTGGTCTCTTTCTCTCAGCGCCATATTGTGGGAGAGCAGATGCATAAATAAGTCTTAATTCCAGTAACTTAGTCTAGTCCGAGTTGCTCCCCACACAGATGATACTGAATGAAAATAAAATAGATTAAAAAATGAACTGATCATCTCAACCACAGGTTATTTCCTTATCTCTTTTCCCTTTAAGCGCACCACCATCCACCTGTCTGCTCCTGCCAGGGAGCTGAGAAATGTCTCTGAACTGATATAATATGACAGCCTTTTCTGTATGAGCTCCTAAATATATTTTGTTTCTGTCTTCCTTGTTTTCCTCATACAGCATGAGAGCTTGGTGTTGCAGTACAGTATTAATTTCCTGTAATAATTTAGCCCCCATATACTTTATTTTTATTTAAGTTATACAAGTTTCATGTATCTCAAATGTACAGATTTAGGAACAGAGTAATGTATCCCCCGCTACCATCCGTCCACCCAAGCTCCAACAATTTTTCCTCCTCCCTCTCACATTACCACTCTTAATTTTTACAAAGATCTATTTTCAGTTTATTTGATGATCATATAGTTAATCTCACACTAAGAAAAAGAGTTCAACAATAATATGAAAAAAACACTGTTCCTTAACAGTAGATACAAGGGCTGTAAACAATCATCAGATCTCAAAATGTACATTCACTCCTAAACAATATTTTTTAGGTACTCTATTACTTTCCCTGGATCAGGGAAAATATGTTATCTGTCTTTGTTGGATGGACCGGATTATTTCACTAAGTCTAATGGGTTCCATTTGCATCATTCTTGTTGCAAACAACAGGATTTCAATTTTTATATAGCTGAGTAGTACTCTAAAGTGTATATATGCCATAATTTCTTTATGCAGGCAACAGTTGATGAACATCTGTGTTGATTCCATATCTTAGCTTGTGAATAGAGCTGCAATTAACATGTGGGTACAGATAACTCTTTAAGATCCTTATTCCTTTGGGTTTAGGTAAATCCCCAGGAGTAGGAACGCTGGGTCATATGGTAGGTCTATATTTATATTTCTGAGCTACCTCCATACATCTTCCACAGTGGCTTCACCATTTTACATTCCCACCAACAGTGGATTAGGGTACCTTTTTCCCCACATTCTCTCCAGCATTTATTGTTTGTTGATTTCTGTATGAAAGCCATTCTAACTGGAATGAGATAAAACCTCACTGTGTTTTTGATTTGCCATTTCCCTGATGGCTAGTGATCCTGAGAATTTTTTCAAGTGTCTGTTAGCCATTTAAATTTCCTCTCTTGAAAAATCTCTATTCAAGTCCTTTTCCCATTTCTTAACTGGATTGCTTGTTTTGTTATTGCTGAGTTTCTTGAGCTCTTTAAGCATTCTGAATGTTAACCCTTTATCACTTGCATAGTTTGCAAATATTTTCTCCCATTCTGTTGATTCCCTCTTCAGTTTGCTGAGTGTTTCTTTTAAGTGCAGAAGCTTCTCAGCTTGATGTCATCCCATTTGTCAATTTTGATTTTGATTGCCTCTGTTGTCTGGAGTCTTTTCCAAGAAGTCTTTGCCTATGCCAATTTCTTGCAGAGTTTCCCCAATGTTCTCTAGTAATTTGATAGTATCAAGTCATAGATTTATGTCTTTGATCCGTTTTGAGTGGATTTTTATGTAAGGTGTAAGGTATGGGTCTAGTTTCATACTTCTGAATGCTAAGATCCAGCTTTCTCAACACCACTTGTTGAAGAGGCTGTCCTTGCTCCAGGGACTCCTTTTGGCTCCTTTGTCAAAGATAAGTGGGTTGTAGATGTGTGGATTGATACCTGGAATTTCTATTCTGTTCCATTGGTCTATAATGGCTTACACTTCAGTTCCAGCTTCCTGCTAATGCACACCCTAGAAGGCAACAGATGATGACTCAAATACTCGAGTCTGTGACACACTTGGGAAACCTGGGTGGAGTACCTAACTCCTGGCTTTGGCCTGGCCCAGCCCAGCTGTTGTGTGCATTTGGGAAGTAAACCAGCAGCTCTCTTTCTCTCTCTCAAATAAGTAAGAATAAATAAATCTTTTTAAAAAACTGATAGGTATTCAACACTATACTTAATGGTAAGATTATTTAGTCTGTATAGAAAACTGTGTCTCCTTATATGGTCAACAGTTATCTTGGAGACTATTAATTCATATAGCTTTGTCTTTGTCTTTCAACCTAAAGAAAAAAATAGAAAGATGGAAGGAAGGAAGGGAGGGAGGGAGGGAGGGAGGGAAGGAAAAAGGAAACTAAAAATATCAAAAGCACATAGTTTAGTTTAAAAATGTTAAGAATATTCCTGTTATAATTCTTTCCAAAATGCTATCCAAAATTTTATACTTCTTCATTTTAGAGTGTACTAATTATCAATTTACTGGCATCCATCTTACCTCAGGTTCATGGCAGAAGGAGATCCTTTTCCTACATGTTAAAGAACCATCATGATCTCATTCAAGGAAGAAAGTTTAGTGGCAAATGAAGAACTTCATTTTGTTCAAGATGCTTCATGGAAAATGTCATTTAATTAAGTCCATCACAGTATTTCCTTTCCCCCATTTCATTAATAAAAATGAAAAAATTATGAATAAGTTTTTTCTGTATGGGAGACCTTATCATAAGTTTATGTAGGGTAAAGATGCTCAGCCTGAGTTCAGGAATTCTTTCATACAAGAGAAATTCTGTGAATCCATACCATTTCTGGAGGAGAATCTAGATCTAATATTGATATAGCAATGTGATCAACAATGATTTCAATTAAAATTATCATAAATTATGCAGTCTTATTGCCTGTGAATATCTCTTATTAGCTCTAACATTAACAAGATATTATTAAAATATGCATAGATTACCTATAGTCAAGAAGCCATCTCTCTAGGGTGTTGAGACTTCATGAATGAATGCCTATTGAATGTTAGTTTTTCTAGAAATCCAAGCTTCCATAATGTCCCTTGTTTCTTACCACACTTTTACTCCATGGCTCATCGCAATTAAGTTTTGTAAACATTTTAGATATCTTCTTAGAAATATTCTGTTGTGTCTATAGGGACTCTTCCCTATTCTTAAGAAATGTTCACTCATTTTCATGCTCCACCTCACCTTCCCTTTCACCATGAACATTGCTCCATTATGTAAAACATAAATAATTTTATTTGTAAGTGTCCCAGAAAATTCATGGCATTCTGTGGTAGCCATGTGTTTGTAATTCAAATAAAGCATGCACACACACACATACATTCACACAAACTTTTCTCTCTTTGGCAGTATATTTTCAAGATCCATCCATGTTGCCATCACTAAATTTATCAGTTTATTTATTTCAAATGCTATCTAATCATCTGTGGTTCGAATCCAACATATTTACACATTCACTGTACCAGCAGTGGACATCTAGGTTGCCCCATCCTACCTCCTAGAATAATTTCTTTGGAATATGAATTCAGGAGTAAAATATTTGTTATATATGTTTGTGCCATTTGCTCATGAACTGTAAGAATTCCCACCATTTGGAACAGTCCTGTGTTGTAGGTGTTTTATGTAGTGCACATTTTCATAAATATACCTCTGTCTACTTTCAGTCTCTTAGGGATGTATACATAGTCTGGTACACTAACAGTGTGACTTCTTATTTTCTTCTGTGGTGAGGGATTGCTTTTTGTCATTCCTTGGAATTGGAGTACAAATGAGGAATAACACTTGCTCAGTCTACCTTTATGTACTGAAAACCACGCTGTCGAAGAGACTTGAACATGCCTATGGGTTAAAAATATTTATTTAATAGGGAATACAATTTGAGTGTATTGAGGATAAAGAGATAATTGATCTAGTGAAAATAATGAGCCCGTGGAAGGAAGTGAAGTTAATAGCACAGACATACACACTTTAGAACAGAGGAAGGACACCTAATTCTTAGCAAGTAAGACAACAGCAGAAATTAGTTCTTGTTTCAATACTGGGGAGGGATGAGGAAAGAATGTGAGGACCCTTCATTTTTTCTTTTATATATGTGGCAAGGCAGTCATTTAAGAGTGAATTGTGAAAATAAGTAAGGTAATTGTTTGGATTAAGAGTTAACAACTATCAGTGAGAGAAATGACCAAATTATAGTCAAAAATTAATGAGAAGCATAGCTAGAGATCACCAATGGATTTAGACTACATGTTTGTTATGGTTTCTTTTTGTGTAACTGTGAGAGATACACTACAATATCCTACACAGAGAAGGTAGAATTACAGGGTGGGAACTCTGCATTTATAAGTTTCAATAAGATAGTGAGTTGGCTATGCAGTATCCTGGCTGAAGAAGGATATTTGAGAGTAATATAGAGCTCAAGGGGACAATAACATGAACCAAGGCTACTAATACATAAGGGGCCTATGTCAGAATTATAAAAAAAAATAGTACAATTTCCATAAGGACAGACTGCTCAACAGCAACCCCTGTGGGAAAATGTACTAAAAGATGGGTCTCTCTGAGCAGTACCATCAGAAACTGAATCTCTTTCCTGTTTGCTGATGAACTCAGCACCAGGGCAGTCTGCCCTGCAAGTATAAATTGGATAAGATTTTGGCCCCAGTCCCCGCACCCTTTAACACGGCCTGGTGTAATACAAAGAATATCTTGAGATACAGAGTCATGAAATATGAGGGACCTCCAAAATGTTCATGGAAAAATGCATATTATCAGAAAACTATGCATGAATTTCAATTCCTTCCACCAAAATAAACAACTTTTAATTCCATTTTCCATGAAACTTTTTGTGGTCCCCTCGTACAGGAGCTTGAGGACGGTTGTTTTGATCACAGACTGTAAACTAGAATTAGGATAGCACAGAGATCATCTCCAAGTGATCAGGAACTGTAAGATAGCCCTTTTCATTCATTCATTCATATATTTACTAAGAACTATTTATTGACTACCTATAATGACTAATTATTATTACTGAGAAAACAAATGTGAACAAAAGAGAAAGACCCTGCCTTTGTGGAAAGGAAGTCACTGGCACTATAATGATACATTCTGGCCAAAATAGTAAACATATAAATATTTAAAATGACAAATCTGACCTCCCCTCACCCCAACCCCCTGAAAAAGAAGGAACCATCAGTACCTAATATTACAAATTTCATAACTTAGGAGATAAAATTATGCATGTACTCTGCATTTTTTGTTCTCCTTTTATTTATTTTTAGTTTTTTTTAATTTTTAGCAGATTCAATATAGTTCATAGATACAATTTTAAGAATATAATGAGGAGGGTCTGGCACTGTGGCGTAGCAGGTAAAGCTGCCGCCTGCAGTGCCAGCATCCCATATGGGTTCCAGTTTGAGTCCCAGCTATTCTACTTCCTACCCAGCTCTCTGCTATGGCCTGGGAAAGCAGTAGAAGATGGCCCAGGCCCTTGGGCCCCTGCACCCACGTGGGAGACCCAGAAGCAGCTCCTGGCTCCTGGCTTCGGACCAGCACAGCTCTGGTTGTGGCCAATTGTGGAGTGAACCAGCGGATAGAAGACTCTCTCTCTGCCTCTCCTCTCTGCATAACTCTGACTTTCAAGTAAAATAAATAAATCTTAAAAAAAAAAAAGAATATAATAAGGAGCCAACATTGTAGCATAGCAGGTAAAGCCGTCTCCTGCAATGCTGGCATCCAAATGGTGCTGGTTCAAGTCCTGGCTGCTCCACTTCCAATCCAGCTCCTTGCTAAAGCCCCTGGAAGCCAGAAGATGATAGCTCAGGTACCTTAGCTTCTGCTATTCTTGTGGGACACCTGGAAGAAGCCCCTGGCTCCTACTTCTGGCTTTGGCCTGGCCCAGCACTGGCCATTACAGCCAACTAGAGAGTGAACCAGAGAGTGGAAGATTTTTTTGTCTCTCTCTCTTTCCCTCTCTCTCTGTAATTATGACTTTCAAAATATATAAATGAATCTTTAAAACAAAATAATATAATGATATTCTCTTCCTCCCTAACTCTTCCTGCAACCCTTACTCCTTCTCTTTTTTTAGTTTTTGAGGTAACATATTCTTAATTTACATTACAGTCAGTGGCTTAATTCTGCTTTTTTAATAAGAATTTAACAGAAATGTGATTCACATATAAAAAATTCACCTATATGAAGTACAGTGGTTTCTAATATATAACACCACCATCACCTAACTTTAGACCCTTTTTATCTAAACAGAAACACCAAACCCATTAGCAGTCATTACTGTTCCCCGCTACTCACCCCAGCCATACTGCACAACTACATATCCTCTCTCTCTCTCTGGACTTGTCCATTAAGGCAGTTTCATATGAATGTCTTTTGTGACTGCCTTCTTTTTTTATTTATTTATTTTTATTTGACAGGTAGAGTTACAGACAGTGAGAGAAAGAGACAGAGAGAAAGGTCTTCCTTTCATTGGTTCACTCCCCAAATGTTCGCTACGGCCCGAGCTATGCTGAACTGAAGCCAGGAGCTTCTTCCTGGTCTCCCATGTGGGTGCAGGGGCCCAAGCACTTGAGCCATCCTCCACTGCCCTCCCGGGCCACAGCAGAGAGCTGGACTGGAAGAGGAGCAACCGGGACTAGAACCCAGCGCCCATAAGGGATGCCAGTGCTGCAGGCAGAGGATTAACCAAGTGAGCCACAGCGCCAGCCCTTGCCTTCTTTCACTTAACATAATACTTTTGAGGCTTCTGCATGTTGTATCATGAATCAGTAACTTGTTCTGTTTTGTCACACAATATTACATTATAAGAATATACCAAATACAGTTTATTCACTCTTTATTTAACAGACATTAGGGTTTCCATTTTTAGCCATTATGAAATATTACTATAAACATTTGTGGCCAAGATTTTATGAACTTATGTTTTAAATCCCTGTAGCTATATACCTAACAATTACTGAGTCATATGGGAACTCTATATTTAACATTTTAGAGTCATTTGGCTTCTAAACTAGCAGCTGCACACTTTTAAATTTCCACTGACAATATTCTTGGATCTCAATTTCTCAACATTTTCACAAGCACTTGTTATTGTTTGTCTTTTTAGTGAAAGCCATCTTAAAGGATGTGAAGTTGTTTTGATTTGCTTTTGCTCAGTGATAGATGAACATCATCACATGTTTATTGATCATTTGCATTTATTCTTGGGGGGAGTTATCTACTAAAATTCTTTGCCAATTTTTAAAATAAGACTACATTTTTTGTTGTTCAGTTGCAGGAGTTTTTCACATTCTCAAATTCCTTATCAGATTTATGATTTACAAATATTTTCCTCCATTCTAAGGATTTTCTTTTTCACTTTCTTGATGATTTTTTTAATATAGAAAAGTTTTTCATTTTGATAAATTCAGATTTATCTATTTTTTTCTTTTGTTACTTGTGTATTTGGTGTCATATCAAAGAAACTGCTGCGCTGGGGCTGACACTGTGGCTTAGCAGATTAAGCCTGCTCCTGCAATGCTGGCTTCCCATATGGGCACTGGTTAGAGTCCTGGTTGCTCCACTTCTAATCCAGCTCCCTGCGCATGTGCCTGGAAAAGCAGTGGAAGATGTTCCAAGTGCTTGGGCCCCTGCACCCATGTGGAGACCCAGAAGAAGCTCCTGGCTCATGTTTTAGGCCTGGTCCAGTTCTAACCATTGCAGCCATTTGGGGAGTGAACCAGTGGGTGGAAAATCTCTTCTTTCTCTCCTCCTCTCTCTGTAAGTCTGCCTTTCAAATAAATAATAAATAAATTTCAAAAACAAAATTTAAAAAAAGAAGCTAGTGCCCATGCATAGTCATGAACATTTACACCTATATTTTATTCTAGGTGTTTTATAGGTTTAGCTAATATCTATTTGAGTCTTTCATCATTTTCTGTTAACTTTTTTTATATATTTTGAAGTAGGGATCAAAACTAATTATTTTGCATATGAATAGCCAGTTGTCCCAGAGCCATTTGTTGAAGAGCCTAATCTTTCTCCATTGAATTATCCAAGCATCCTTGTCAAAAATCAATCAGCTATAAATGTAAGGGATTAATTCTGGATTCACAGTTGTGTTTATTTATTTGAAAGAGAGAAACAGAGGTCTTCCATTCAGTGGCTCACTCCTCCAAATGCCTGCACTGGCCAGATGTCAACCTGTAAAAGACAGCAGGAATTCCACATGGATGGCAGAGACCCAAGTACTTGGGACATTACCTGCTGCTTCCCAGGGTGTAGATTAGCAGGAAACTGGAATCCGAAGCAGAGCCAGAACATGAATGCAGACACATTGCTATAGAATGTGGCTATTCGAAGGGGCATCTTAACTGCTCTACCCTCATACCTGCCTGCCCCTTCATAGATTTTTTTATGTCTAATCCTTGTGTATCATACTGCCTTGATTTCATTTTTGGTTTTTCATTACTAGTGAGTAGAAATGCCATGGAATATTCTATATATTTTGCCACCTTGCTGAACTTGATTAGTCATAATAAATTTTGGGATGTGGAGTCCACAGAATTTTGTGTATACAATATTATGCCATCTGTTAACAGAAGTAATTTATTTTTCAACCAATCTGGATACCATTTATTTCTGTTTATTTTCTAATTGCCCTGATTATAGCCTCTAATATGATGTTAAATAGAAGAGAGGCAAGTGGACAACTTTGTCTTTACATTTTCCTTTCTTATACAAGTCATCCTTGTAATATGTGTAATTCTTCAAGGGAAATTATTCCTTTCAAAAGAATACCAAACAACAAATTAAGAATAATTGCTAGTGGGGTAGGCACTGTGGTATAAGCAGGTAAAGCCACTGCCTGGAGTTCTAGCACCCCATAAGGGTTCCAGTTTGAGATCTCGCTGCTCCTCTTCCAGTCCAGCGCTCTGCTACGGCCTGGGAAAGCAGTGGAGGATGGCCCAAGTCCTTGGGCCCCTGCACCCACATGGGAGACCCAGAGGAAGCTTCTGGCTCCTGGCTTCGGATCAGCGCAGCTCAAGCTGTTGCGGCCATTTGGGAAGTGAACCAACGGAGGGAAGACCTTTCTCTCTCTCTCTCTCTCTCTCTCTCTCTCTCTCTCTGTCTGTCTCTCTCTCTCTCACTGTCTGTAACTCTACCTCTCAAGTAAATAAATAAAATCTTTAAAAAAAATTGAACAAACCATAAAAAGCTTCTGTGGTATCTCGTCCCACGCACAGGTAAAGCCACCCTCCTGAAAAGGCCCTGGAGGAGCTTCCTCCCCCATCATTCCTGGCTCCCTCTCCTCACTGCCTGCATTAGCCAAACCCTCCTTGAAGCCCCTCATGCTACTGTCCAGTTACCTTTCCAGCTGCCGGCTGTTTTCTCTCAAGAGGTATCCACAAGGTTCTTCTCACCTTTATCTTCTTCAGGACTTTGATCAAATGCTGTCCTTGTAGTGAGAACTTTCCAGAATGCCCTTGTTTACTCTCCACTCACTCTGCCTCCCTTCCATACTTTTCTTCTTAGCCTTTACTACTCTTAACTTACTGTATGTTCTTCTTACAGATCTTGTTTGCTATCACACTCATCCTTCTTAATATAAGACCCCAAGAAGGTAGATTATTTCATCTCTTTTCTGCTGTGTGCCCAGCATTGAGAACAGTGCCTGGCACATAACTTGCACTCAATGAAAAGTAAAGGATTAGCAAAACATTAAGCATAAAAGAGTTCAAGAGGTATCATCCCCATAGGATGGGAACAATTCAACACACACCAGACCTTGCAATCACACACGTTCTACATGTGTTGGGTACCACTGTGAAGCACAGGTATGTGAGGTTTCCCACGAAAGACATAAGCTTGAAGCCGTGTTGTACATTCATAAAAAGGCTTTGGTGTTAAAAGCTCTGTTACGGGAGCCCGAGGTGTGTGAGCTGGGATCAGCAGCACTCTACAAAACAATCAACTGAGGATCAAAGAATTTAAGAGTAACGTTGCACCCACTCAGTGTTATCGAAGATTCTGAAAACGACGCTTCTAAGTGGGCTGTCTCTGCAGGTGACAACACGGCCGCCTCTTCTCCGCGGTGTGCCCAGGCGCAAGGACAGGGTGACGCCTACGCAGCCAGGAGGAGCAGCACTTCTGTCAGTGCACGGCCCCACCTCCTCCCGGGAGCCCCAGCCGGCTCAGGTGTCCACGCGGGTGTCCTCGTGCCACGCCCTCGCCCTCCAAGCCACGCTCTTGGCCACAACCGCGGCGTTAGAACCCCGCGAGAGGGGAATGAGGGACGCGACCGAGGCAGCAGCGCCCACTGGGCTCCGCAGACCGCCAAGGCCCTGAGTTTAGGACGCTGCTGCGGAATGATGCCAATCTGCGCGTCCGCTACACGTGAGTGTGGGGTCTGTGACTGGGCTGCCACTCGTGCTAGGAATAAAACGAGCACCTGCTGGGAGCTAGTGTTCCCAACGACTCCACAGAGCGCTTCCAAACCACTTACAATCAGGAAGACCCCCATTAATACATCGTGGTACTTTTCATTTTTTCAACACCCCCCCTTTCAATGTGTGTTTTGAATGAATTATCTGGTTTTACTGCACAGCACCCTTTCAGATATAAGTAAATTGACCAATTCACAGGAGAATATATAGATGACGTATTGACTTGAATATCCTAGAATCAGAAAACAAACTGGCACTATTAACCCTTGCATCCCCCCGTTTTACATTATCCTCATATTCTTTGTGGCTTAGGAAATGTGCCTTTGTTTTTGACATAGAGATTATGTAAACAGAAACTCACAGTCTGCACTGATTTCCAGGAGCAGTGAGTTAGGAGTTGTCCTGATTGTTCTACCAAGCATTGCTTGAAAGAATTCTCCATCATGACTAAGCGAATGTTCTGCTGCACACCAGGAGCAGGCCACAAGAGGTTCCCATGTAAGAAGGGACTCTTGTGAGAATCACCTCTTGCAATCTAGTTGGCTTGCCCATACAAATTCAGTTTGACCCTCAACATCTAAACCAGAGTTTGCTTTCTCTTCTCAAGGCTACTTAGTACATACAACACGCATTAGTCAGCCTGCTTTCCTCTGGAGATTGTACTGGCCTTGTGGTAACTGTCCAAGGCTTTTCAAAATTAATTCAATAAATGCCAGAGAACCTACACTTCAAGGCTGATCTCCCCAAACACAGGCCTGATAGAAACAAATGTAGCCATTTATGCATAATGTGATAATGATCTAACAGAATTTTAATTTTATTTTTCAAATTTATTTTGCAAGAAACTAACAGATTCCTACAATTTGCAAACACATTGCTAGAGTCAGACCCTGCAACACTATGTGAGGTTTTACAGCGGTGAAGATGTATTTGAGAAAACCAGGAGTATAATATCACATGGTAGTGGAAATAGTGGTCATGAATGGAGGGAGTACTATGTGGGGAAAATATTGCGCAGGCCAGGACACACCCTGCTCTAATGAGCCACACAAAGGAGTGTGCCCTGTGACTTGGCAACCAGAAGCTATCTATAGATTTCACGCAAATGACTACCACATGTGATTTCTAGTTTAGAAATGCCAAAATGGAGGCCAAGTCTATGGCATAGCAGGTAAGCCGCCACCTGTGACACCAGCATCCCATATAGGTGCCAGTTCATGTCCCAGCTGCTCCACTTCCAATCCAACTCCCTGCTAATGGCTTTGGGAAAGCAGCAGGAAAAGGCTCAAGTGTATGGGCCCCTGCCACCCACATGGGAGAACCAGATGAAGCTCCTAGCTCCTGGCATCGACCTGGCCCAGCCTTGGTCTTTGCAGTCATCTGGGGAGTGAACCAGCAGATGGAAGCCCTCTCTCTCTCTCTCTTTCTCTCTCTCTCTCTCTTTGGAATGCTTAATTTCAAATAATAAATAAATGAATATTTGAAAAATCCATGCTTTCCTAGGCAAATGAAATTTTTTTAAAAATGTACTGTGGTCATAGTATAGAATCTGGATTTAGGCTTCAGTTTCTCTTGCTTGGTTATCAGGTTTTTGTCTTTTTTTTTTTTTCATTCTGTGGCAAATTATATTAAGAAAGCATCTCAAATTTTGGCCATTAGACACTTAGGGATCATGAAGTTATCGGAGTTGCTCTGAAACGTAAGAAAAGCGTTCTGATGAGCTTATAGGCCAGTTGCAGGCAGACTGAGCTGTCTTCTAGCCTAATGAAATCATCAAAGTTGGCAGAAGCCTCTGTAATACCTGATGGAATCATAGAAGTGACAGAATCCTGTATATTACCTGATTTTCTGCCTCCAGTCATCTTTCTGTGAATTAGATGAGCATGAAAACACACTATGATTACTGATGCAATAATCTAAGAATAAATTTATGATGACCTGTGTTAAAAAATAATTCAAAGGAATTATGTGAATAATCAATGAGCTTGTTCCTAATAAAATTTAGGAAAGAGATCAAAAATAGTATTTAAAATTATGGAATGGGGGTTGGGTGATCTGATAATCAAGTAACTTACTGGCATTCAACCATTTTCCAATTCTTATTATTTCTCCCAAAATAACTCTGTGGGATTGGAAAATTCTCTATAATGAAGGAATTGACATTAGCAACTAGTAATTGATATAGACAATTACTATTAGTACAATCATACTGGTACTAATTATACAATTAGTAAATAATATAGATAATATTTGAGCTCATCTGTGTTCCCCAGTTGCTTTTTTTTTTTTCAGATTTATTTATTTATTTATTTATTTATTTATTTATTTATGTGAAAGTCAGAGTTCCAGAGAGAAAGGGAGAGACGGAGAAAGAAAGATCTTCCATCTGCTGCTTCACTACCCAAATGGCCACAACAGCCAGATCTGAGCAGGCCAAAGCCAGGAACAACTTCTGGGTTTGTCATGTGGGTGCAGGGGCCCAAGCACTTGGCCATCCTCCACTGATTTCCCAGACACATTAGCAGGAAGCTGGACTGGTAGTGGTGTAGCTGGAACTCGAACCAGCATCAGGATGGGATACTGACACTACAGATGATGGCTTAACCTGCTATACCAGCCCCCTGTGTCTGTTAGATTCACAAGGCTCATGCTCCATTTTCTCAGTTTTATGTGTCATTAGTACATCCATTTGGTAACTGATCCTTGAGGATTGGTGGTTGATATAAATTAGGGGGAAAATAGTATAAGTAAGAATTTTTGAAAATCAGAATGTAGACTTCAAAGTTGGCTATTGGGAAAACAATGAGAAAAAAATCTAAACCCAGGAAAGAAAGAACTATCAGATACTGTAGATTCTAAAAAGCAAATTCTCAAAACTGTGGGAAAATAATTATGAGGAAGATAAACCAAGAATAGAAAATACTTTGGTTGCAAGTAACAGAAAATAACTCATGCTACCTTAAAGAAAGTGTGTTTCCCAAGGGCAGTAAAGCGTCTGAGTTTCAGGAAAGCATTGTAGCTAAGAAATGAAGTTATTACAGACTTTGCAGTTCTCTTACTGTCTTTCTCACCTCTGATTTTTCTGAATGTCTTCTCAGTCAAGATAGTAGAGCATAGTTAATGCTCTTTATTTCAAGAGTTCATATCATCTTACCAAGTGACAAGTTCAGATGAAAGCTATAATTTCTTAATTTTAAGTGCACAATTCCCGGGATAGAAATGCTGGTGTATCCAACCTGAGACAGATTCCCCACTTCTCTTCCAGTGAAATACAATCAGGGAGTAATTTCTACAGATTATAAGCATGAACTGAGGTGAGTTGGATGTGTAAACCAAAAGACATCTATAATAAGGAAGTAGCAGAAATCATTCATGACTATTATACCTTTTTTTTTTTTTTTTTGACAGGCAGAGTGGACAGAGAGAGACAGAGAGAAAGGTTTTCCTTTTGCTGTTGGTTCACCCTCCAATGGCTGCCGCAGCAGGCACGCTGCGCTGATCCAAAGGCAGGAGCCAGGTGCTTCTCCTGGTCTCCCATGGGGTGCAGGGCCCAAGCACTTGGGCCATCCTCCACTGCATCCCGGGCCACAGCAGAGAGCTGGCCTGGAAGAGGGGCAACCAGGACAGAATCCAGTGCCCCGACTGGGACTAGAACCCGGTGTGCCGGCGCCGCTAGGCGGAGGATTAGCCTATTGAGCCGTGATGCTGGCTCGACTATCATACCCTTTAAACATCTTCCCTACCTTTTTTATTGGACGCTAATTTGTGAAAACAACCCTTCCTGTATTTTAATGCAAAAATTATATTGCTCAGCCACCCCTGTGGTCAAGTGCAAGCATTTGGTCTAAGTCCTGCCAATCACACATTCTTGAAATAACTTGATTTTAAAGACAGATAACAAAAGAGGTCCTAAAGTAGTTAACAGTTTTTGGATAGATGATGATCCAGTAAGCAGAGGAGGTTGACCATTAAACCAGTTTGTGGCAGTGTTTTGATGTGGGAAATGGCAGGATACCACTTCCTCAGCTAGATCATTGGTTTGGCTACAAGTATTATTTGATAAATTTAATCATTTAAATAATTCTTTAACTCACTAATCTCCATTTTTGCTTAAGTCAACCATAGTGAATTCTGTTGTCTTCAACTAAGAATACTAAGGTCTCACAGAACATCATCCAAAGTTGGTAAAATGTAACAGAACAATTAGACTTGCCATGATGCCAGCTATGTTTGAGAAAGTGTATCAGTGGATTTATTTTAAACATTTCAGGGAATTGTTTCATTGTGAAAAATTCAGAAAAGCAACAACATATTTCTCAATGACATGAGTGCCTTACCTAAGAAACTCATTATGTTTATTTTTCTATATTTTCTTTTAGAGATAGATTCCATTCATTCTTCATAACATCTATGCCATATTTTGAGTAACACTCCATCATACCACATTATGGTGGCAGAAGAAATCAGAACATTTGGGGTAAGGAGTAAGTGCCACTTGAGTAACTAAATGACTTTGGTGTTGCAAGTTCAATATATTTGAGGAAGGAGACATTGGTTCCTCTATCTCAACTACGCAATGGAAGAGAACTAATAAGCTGAGACCCAAGAGTTCTGGCACTATACTTTTCCCTTTGTGTATGTGTAATTATAAAGAGTTTGAAGGAAATCTGAGACTGCATACTATACGAAATGATGAAGTCAGTGGTTATACTGGAGATAATCTAGATTACAGGGTTTTGAAGACATAGCAATGCTCTTGACACACTCTCTCCATGTTTTCCTCAGGAAAGGTAATATTCTGGACCACTACTCTTAATCCTTTACCCCAGCAAGACCTAAATGCTACATTTTTCTGCATCACACACCCAAATTAGTAGAGAATTGAATCATATAAAAAGCCAGGACTGTAAGATAAAATGTGGTTCAGGAAATTGCCTAAAACTACTGAGACCAGAATCTTAATCTTCGGCACAATTGGTTGCAAGTGAGTTCTAACCCATTGTGTTGACAATCAGACTTGTATCAGACAAATATCATTTTCCTATTAACTGGTTCAGGGGGATGATAGAGATGCTTCAGATAAAGGAGCTGAAACCTAGGGTAGTAAATTTAAAACCAAATAGACAGAAGGAAGCAGGGACATAAGGGATTCCCAGAGACTACAGCTCTTTTTTCAGAGCTAGAGTTCTCTGTGTGTGTGTCCTTCTGACCCAGCTTATAAATAAATCACTAGACATACATCACTAAAAGTTACCTTTAAAAAAAAATGAAAAGAAATCCTGGGGTCAGGGTTGTGGCGAAATGGATAAAGCTTCTGCATGCAACTCCGTCGTCTTATCTGGATGCTGGTTTGAGTTCCCGCTGCTCCACTTCCCTTCCAGCTCCCTGTTAATGGGGCTGGGAAAGCAGTGGAAGATGGCGCAAGTATTTAGGCCCCTGTACTGTCTTGGGAGACATGGATGAAGCTCCTGGCTCCTGGCTTTGGTCTGGGTTGTGTCCATTTGGGTAGTGAACCAAAAGATGGAAGATTTCTCTCTCTCTCTCTCTCTCTTCTCTCTTCTCTCTCCTCTCTTTCTGTAACTCTGCCTATCAAAAACATAAAATAAATGTTTTTAAAAAATAAATAATTCCAAGTCCTTTCATGGCTGTTCCCTTCTCCCATCATCTTGGCTTCCCTACAGTTTTTGGTAATTTATAGGATAGAACAAGAGTATTCACGGAGACCTTTGTGGTTCAGAAGCACAGAAGTTATACTCCCCCAAGCACTGTCTGGCACCTGATTTATAACTCTCTTAAAATATGATACAGATTTAGCAATTGATTGTGACATTCTTTTCTTATAGGCTATCCAAGTAATGATTGGTCTGATCAATTTTGCTCTAGGATATATCTGGATACGTTTATTTATCAGGCAATATACTTCATTTTCATTGACCTACATCCCTCTAACCTTGTTTTCAGGATACCCATTCTGGGCATCCTTAATTGTGAGTAAAGCTTCTTGCTGGTGATTATTTATTCTTTTACTCAATATATTTAGCAACTTCTGTAACCTGTACAGTCCATGAAAATATATAATTCTTACTGCAATGAATTCATTCTTGTATGCTTGAAAATATTTTCTATGATAAATGTATTTATAAAATTCTTCCATACAAAGAATCTGTTTAGTTGAGTGAATGTTGGGTCCAAAGGATGGTGAGATTCCTAAGGGTAATAATCAACATGATGAAGAGACAAACTACACAATGGGAAAATATATTTACAAACCCTACATCTAATAAGGGGTTGACATTCAAAATATATAAGGAACTTTAAAAATGCAATAGCAAGAAAACAACAAACCTGATTTTAATGGCACAAATTTTGACCTACCTCTCCTTATTCCCTTTCCCTCCCCATCCTTGCTCATGGTAACAACTGTTTCATCTTCTGTCTCTGTGTATTTGAGTCCTTGTTATTCCATATATAAGTGAAATCATCCAATAGTTTTCCTTCTGTGTGTGGCTTATCTCACTTAGTATAATATCCAGATCCATCCATGTTGTATCAAATGGATCTCTTTTTTTTAACTTTTTTTAATGAATATAAATTTCCAAAGTACGATTTATGGATTACAATGGTTCCCCGCCATAACTTCCCTCCCACCCACAACTCTCCCAACTCCTGCTCCCTCTCCCCTTCCATTCACATCAAGATTCATTTTCAATTTTCTTTATATACAGAAGATCAGTTTAGCATATATTAAGTAAAGATTTCAACAGTTTGCACCCACACAGAAACACAAAGTGAAAAATACTGTTTGAGTACTAGTTATAGCATTAAATCACAATGTACAGCACATTTAGGACAGAGATCTTACATGGGGAGTAAGTGCACAGTGACTCATGTTGAATTAACAATTTGACACTCTTGTTTATGGCGTCAGTAATCACCCTAGGCTGAGTCATGAGTTGCCAAGGCTATGGAAGCCTTTTGAGTTCACCAACTCTGATCATATTTAGACAAGGTCATTGTCAAAGTGGAGGTTCTCTCCTCTCTTCAGAGAAAGGTACCTCCTTCTTTGATGACCTGTTCTTTCCACTGGGATCTCACTCAGAGAGATCTTTCATTTAGGTCATTTTTATTTTTATTTTTTTATTTTTTTTTGCCAGAGTGTCTTGGCTTTCCATTCCTGAAATACTCTCATGGGCTTTTCAGCCAGATCCGAATGCCTTAAGGGCTGATCTGAGGCCAGAATGCTGTTTAGGATATCTGCCATTCTATGAGTCTGCTGTGTATCCCACTCAAATGGATCTCTTTTTTAAGACCGAATATTATTACATTATATTCATAATTTAATCTATATACCACAATTCCTTTATCCATTTATGGATTCAATAAGAACATAGCCAGTGAGACCAGATGTGTTATTCCATTCCAAATACAAGTTTCATACTATTCCAGTAATGGTTCCCTACTGCATTTATTACTGAGTGATGAAACTACAATAGGAATGTGAATATTTCAGCCAAATTTCTCTTAAACTGGGCTGGCGCCTTGGCTCACTTGGTTAATCCTCTGCCTGCAGCACTGGCATCCCATGTGGGCATCAGGTTCTAGTCCCAGCTGCTCCTCTTCCAGTCCAGCTCTCTGCTGTGGCCCAGGAGGGCAGTGAAGGATGGCCCAAGTGCTTGGGCGCCTGCACCCGCGTGGAAGACCAGGAGGAAGCACCTGGCTCCTGGCTGCGGATCGGCATAGCTCCGGCCGTAGCAGCCATTTGGGGGGTGAACCAATGGAAGGAAGACCTTTCTCTCTGTCTCTCTCTCTCACTGTCTAACTCTATGTGTCAAATAAAAAAAATTAAATTTCTCATAAATTGCAATTGTTCTTTGGATGGGCTTAAAGAATATTATAGAAAATCTGGGAATTATTTCTTAGGTGATAATGAAAAGATACTTACATATACTTCCTTTTGTTCTCAGTATGTTATATCAGGAATCTTTGCAATAGAAGCGGAGAAGAAGCGTTACCCAATATTGGTAAGTCAGAATGATTGGAACAATTTGAGAGAAAATATTTGATTTGTAAAAACCAAGAGTATCAGTAAGGAGGAGATATTATCATTTCTTCTTGCATTTCAGCATTTCAACCTGGGATTGCTTTCTTTTCAGCTGAGAATTTTCTCTAAGTATTTCTTTTAGCACAATCATGCTGACATTAAATTGTCTCAGCTTTTGTTAGTTTGAAAACAGCCTTATACTGGCTTTATTCTGAAAGATTCTTAAGCTGTTTGTGGAATACTAGTTCAGCAATTATTTTATTTTACTTGAGAACTTTAAAATTTCATTCTCTCATGTTCTGACTACAATCTTTATCATGTGAAATGTCTCTAAGTCTTATTTTGCTCATGCTAGTGTATTGTGACTTTTTTCTCATACCACTTTTACCAATTTCTCCTTGCCTTTAGTTTTCAACAGATTTACTATGAAATAACTAGATATGGTTTACTTTATGTTATTTGGGATTTACCAATGATATGTGTTTATATGGATTAAATATCTAGATTGATGTTTTTCATCCATCTGGGAAAATTGTTAGTCATTTTCTCTTCAAATGCTGCTTTTGCAAGATTACTTTTCCTTTCTACTTCCAGAACTCCAGAATCCAGAATTCTATAATAATTCATAATTCTCTGAATTATTTCTTCATTTTTGCTCCATTTTTCTGCTTTCTTAAAAATATTAATAATAGTTGTTTTAAAGTCCCTGGAAGTTTGAAATCCAGTAATTGGATCACTTAATAAATTGTTCTATTGGGTTTTTTCCCCTAGGATTTTTTTAATATGACTCTGTAGTTTAAATGTCTAGTAATTTTTCTAAAGATTTTATTTTATTTATTTGAGAGAGTTACAAAGAGAGGTAGAGCCAGAGAGAGAGGTCTTCCATCTGCTGGTTTACTCCCCAAATAACCACAACAGCCAGAGCTGAGCTGACCTGAAGCCATGATCCAGGAGCTTCTTCTGGGTCTCCCACATGTGTGCTGGAGCCCAAGGATTTGGGCCATCTTCTGCTTTCCCAGGCTATAGCAGAGATCTGGATTGGAAGTGGAGCAGCCAAGACTCGAACTGGCACCCATATGGGATGGCAGATGCTGGTGCTGCAGGCCGGGGCTTTAACCCTCTGCGCCACAGTGCCCCCCCGCAATGTCTAGTAATTTTTTATTGAGTGCCAGAAGTTATGTATCAAAAAGTATAGCAATGTTAGCTAATGCCTAGTTCTTCCATAGAGGGTTCACCCAGCCCTCTCTCATAAGTTTGTTTACTGTGGCATTGCTTTCTATTCTTTATTGATTCTTTCAGTTTTTTCTTTGCTATTTTAAAGCTTCCACAGATTGATGCTTTATTAGATTAGTTGCATCTCTGACAGTTTGTAATAATTTCAAGATTATTCAGATAAAATATTTTGAAATTTCCAGTGTTTTATTTCAAAAAGTACTACTGTAGTACTTTTGAACTAACCAGTGTTTCCTGAACCATTAAAGAAGTTAAAACATTATTACCAGTGTTCTAACCAAGCAATTTATGCAATGATGACCTCAACAAAAAAAATTCCACCAAATGCTTATTACATTAGCCTTAAAATTTTCAATAACAGAAAAAAAACAATAAATACTTCCTACCTTATATAATGAAACCCTGAAGACAAAACCAGACAAAGACATTAAAAGAAAGACAAATTAAACTCTAATATCATGAACACATTAACATAGAGTTGTCCCCCTATATACATGGGCCCATATTCATGGATTCTGCACACAATGGAATGAAAAATATTCCAAAAAGTATCCAAGCTAAACATATGCAGACTTTTCTGCTGTTATTATGACCTGAATAATATAGTATAATAACTATTCTACATACTACTTGCATTATGTTAAGTATTGTAATCTAATGATGGTTTAAAATATATAGGAGATTTGCATAAGTACTATGAAATACTATGCCATTTAAATAAAAAATCTAAACAACTGCAGATTTTTATATCAATCACATATGGATACTGAGGAATGACTAAGCAAAAATTCTAAATAAAATTTGAGAAAATAAAACCAATTGTTATATAAAGAAGAAGATATAACATAAAAAGTCATGTTTATTGAAGAAATGTAAGCTTGATGTAACATTTAAAATTTTTGAAGTAATTTATAGTAACAAAGAAAGAAAGCATATAAACATCTCAGTAACACCTGAAAGTACATTTGTTGAAATTTAACATCACTGCTCCAAGATGGCAGAATAAGGAAGGAGCTCACTGATAGTCCAGGAAAAGATAGTTTAATAAAAGTGGAGATAGTTCAGTCTTAGGGAAGAGTTGGGGAAAAAACTGCAAAGGAAACTCTCCCAGAATTAGAAGGACACGGTGAATCTAATGGAGGACACGGGCACCCATGGCTCCTGAGCCCAGCTGCTTATAGTCTTCTCCTATGCACCAGTGTTGGGAAGAGAGGTGAGGCGAAGCCACAGTAGCCCGAGACACTGGCAGAAAAGTGGCAGGAAGAGCCTAGAGGGAACGAGGCTTGAAGCCCCATGGGGGAAAGTACACCAGCCTAACTAGAGGAGAGAAAAAATAAATAAAAGGGATGGTATGGACACAATTCTCTCTCCACACACCTTACAAAGGCATGCAAGACAATAGAGCAGGCACCATATGGAAATATATAACAGCTGTGCCAGCTCGGGGCTGCACCTGCCCAGAGCCAAACAAAAAAACCTGACTCTGGTTGGGAGCAATTACAGGAGACAAAGACCTAGTGAATGTGTGGAGCTTATGAACCAGGACTGTGAAAAAAAAAAAAAAAACTGAGGGTGTGTGGGAGAACTCATGGTGTGACTGAGACGTGAGTAGTCTTTGTGGGAGATGCCACAAAGTTGGGCAGCCTTGGATACCTGGTGAGAGATATTGCAGGAGGATCTAAGCTTACACTGAGAACTGCACAGATCCTTTGTG
This sequence comes from Oryctolagus cuniculus, assembly GCF_964237555.1. Classification (NCBI taxonomy): domain Eukaryota; kingdom Metazoa; phylum Chordata; class Mammalia; order Lagomorpha; family Leporidae; genus Oryctolagus; species Oryctolagus cuniculus. Next base: position 12,021,460 of record NC_091432.1, on the reverse strand, counting down.
TGGTCCTTGGGACAGAGCAGATGAATATTATACCCACTGGGGCTAGTGCTCAGGCACTGATTGCCACCAAGGAGAAGCGCTCAGCTGAGCAGAATTACTTCCCTTCTGAATAAAAAAAAAAAAGAGAGAGAGAGATTTACCACACCAAACCTGGGTGTGTCACCTTGGGCAAACCCTTAACCCTGAAGAACTGAACAGAGCTCTCTGGCCACACCCACCACAAGCCTCTAGAGATTCACCAAAAGCAGACAGTCCACTTAATCTAGAGTCATAGTATAATGAGAAAAGCCACCACAGTGAAAAAAAAAAAAAGAAGAAACCAAAATTATATCCACAATGCCAAACAACAAACTCAGAAACCAAGGAAACAAGAAGAATGAAGACATTATGACGCCCCCAAATGAACATGACACTCCAATACAAGATTATGAAGATGATGAGATAGAAGAAATACAAGCTACAGAATTCAAAAAATTTATGATAAGAACATTTAGAAACTATCAAAAACAAATGCATAAATATCAGGCAGTAAGAATAGAAGAAAGGGACAAATGAGCAACAAAATAATGAACAATTTAAAAATGACAGAGTAAGTCTACCTACGAATAATGGCTTTAAATATAAATGAATTATATTATCCAATCAAAAAATGTAGGGTGGTCAAATGCCTAAACCAAAAAGAAAAAAGATTCCAAATAGACAACTTAAGCACTAAGTTAACAGAAATAAGGAAATCAATAAAGATCAGAGGAGACACATATGAGAGACTAGAAAAACAATAAAAGGTCAACAGAACTAAGGTTGGTTTTTTGAAAAGATAAACAAAGTTGACAAATCTTTATCTAGAGTTAAAAAAAAAGCAGAAAAGAAACAATTAAAATTTGAAGTCAAGGAGGAAACAAACTGATCCCACAGAAATACAGAGAATCATGAGAGACAATATACAATTACATGTCAACAAATTGAGTAACCTAGAAAAAATGCACAAATCCCTATAAATGTCAAAGTGTCGAAAAGATATACCATTCTTGGGTGTTTCTTTAAAGTTAATTAACTTTCTCAACAACAAAAAAAAAAGTGAAATTAACTTCGAGATGCAATGACTTTGAATAGCACTTGTCTCAACTGTTGAGAAAGTTTTTTTTCTTTTTTTATCCTTTTTTTCTTTTTTCATACAAATTGATGAATTCTTTACTTGCTATAATCTTCTGTGCACGAAGTTAATTGAAAATAGATCTTAGTATTAAATGTGCCGTTCCCTTGCCCGCAAAGGAACGATGATACTCACAGCTGATCGGTCTTCTGTAGACTTTTATTGAGAAAATAACAGCGACAGAGAAAACATGAAAGAGGAAGAAAGGAGAGAGAAAAAAGCCCCCCCCCTTCCTGGGCACACAGCTTATATACGAAATTCAACCAATCGCAAGCAGGCTCTAGTCCATGCACGGAACACTCCAATCCGCTGCTTGTTCATGCGGTGTGCACGCGTCCTCGGGCCAATCAGATGAAGTGTCATGCAGCAGGCAGGCTCACTGCACAGTCCTTGGCGCCATCTTGTTGTTTACGAGGCAGGCTCAACTTCTCTAGAAAGTCCTGACCGCTGGAAAGCATTGCCCTAACCGAAACTAGCAACATCCGCCTTGCAATAAAGACACAACGACAGCTATCAGACCAAACCCTGACATGGGGACCCCATGACTGGCCAGCCCATGGGGCCCCACAAAATAAGACTGGGAATAGGAGAAGGAGGAAGAAGAGGGGTGAGAGTATGGGTTGGAAAGCAGGCACAGTGGGATTAATCACTATATTCCTAAAGTTGTGCTTATGAAATTCATGAAGTAGAGCCGGTGCTATGGTGCAGTGGGTAAACGCCCTGGCCTGTAGCACTGGCATCTCATATGGGCGCCAGTTTGAAACCTGGCTGCTCCACTTCCGATCCAGCTGTCTGCTATGGCCTGGGAAAGCAATAGAAGATGGCCCAAGCCTTTGAACCCCTGCACCCATGTGGGAGACCCGGAAGAAGCTCCTGGCTCCTGGCTTTGGATCAGTACAGCTCCAGCCATTGCAGCTATTTGGGGAGTGAACCAGCGGGTGGAAGACCCCCCTCTCTCTCTGCCTCTCCTCTCTCTGTGTAACTCTGACTTTAAAATAAATAAATAAATCTTTAAAAAAAGAAATGCATGAAGTTGTATTTCTTAAATAAAAGGTTTCTTTGGGGAAAAAAACTGAATCATGAAGAAATAGAAATCTGAACAGATTGATAGTAAAAAGCAATTAGGTAAGAAAAGGAAACAAAACACAACAAAATCAGGAAGAAAGAAATAAATTGTGGAGCTGGTGCTATAGCATAGCAGGTAAAGCTGACGCCTGAGGTGCCAGCATCCCATATGGCCAGTACTGGTTCAAGTCCCGGCTGCTCCACTTAGAATCCTGCTCTCTGCTATGGCCTGGGAAAGCAGTAGAAGATGGCCAGAGGAAGCTCCTGTCCCCTGGCTTCGGATCAGCACAGCTCTGGCCATTGTGGCCAGTGGAGAGTGAACCAGCAGATGGAAGACTTCTCTCTCTCTCTGCTTCTGCCCCTCTGCCTTTCAAATAAGTAAATACATCTTTAAAAAAAAAAAAGGAAAGAAATTGTCTGTTTCCAGATGACATTATTTTGTATGTGAAAACTCTGAAGACTTCACAAAAAAAAACCTGTTAGAATTAATCAGGAAATTCAATAAAGTTGAAGGATAACCCAAAAAAGTAGAAAATGAAATGCATTTCTATAAACTGCCAAAAACTATCTGAAGAAAAACACACATACACACACAAATTCCACTTATGACAGCATAAAAAATACATAGTAATAAATGTAACCAAGCAGGTTAAAGATCTGTTCACTGAAAACTATAAAACATCGATGAAGGAAACTGAAGAAAACGCCAGTTGAAAAGATATTCCATGTTGTCATGGACTGGAAAGATAAATAATCTTCATTTTTTTAAATTTTTATTTGAAATACAGAGACAGATCTTCCATCTGCTAGTTCACTCCTCAAATGCCTGCAGCAGAATAGATAAATACATCAAGGGAACAGAAAAGAGACCCCAGAAATAGACCTACACAAATCAACTAATCTGACAAAGGAGCAAAGGCGATGCCATGGATTTAAGAGAGTATTTTCAACAGATAGTGCTGCAACAACTGAACAACCACATGCAAAAAAAAAAAAAAAAAAAAAAGAATCTAAATATACCTTATAACCTTCATGAAACTCAAAAAGTATCATAGACATAAGTGTAAAATGGAATTTCTGGCTCCTGAGCAAAGCCTGGTTATTGTGGGTATGTTGGTGACTGAACCAGCAGACAGAAGATTTCCCCTCTCTCTTTCTCTCTCCCTTTCCATCTCCCTCTCCCTGTCCTTTTCTACCCCCCTCCTTGTGTTCCTCCTTCCCTGTCACTCTGCCTTTCAAATTAGTTTGTAAATCATGAAATTTCTTTTTAAAAGTCATTATGTTGTATACCTTAAGTATGCACAATGAAAAAGTAATATACTCAAGCTCATTAATAATCAGGGAAATGAAAATTAAAACCACAATGAAATACTCCAATAAACTGACCAGAATAATTAGCTTATTTAAGAGAATATGAAAAAACTATTAGTAGAAATTTAAGTTACTATAACAACTTTGGAAGGTTTTTTGCAAGTTTCTTCCAGGGTTAAATACATATATAATCTATGACTCCTTAATTAAATGCACTTGTCTATCTTATGAAAGAAAATACATTTTTCATAATGGTCAAAACTGGAAATAACCCAAATGTCCATTAACAGGAGAATAGACTGATAAATTTCAACATACTGATAGAATGGAATATAATATAACAGTGAAAATGAACAAACTAAAATGTATGTAACAATGTATGTATGTAACAATATTGATGAATACAAACATGATTCTGAGCAAAAGTAACAAAACACACAAAAATACATATTTCATAATTCCATTTATATAAAGGCAAAACCAATCAGTGGTACTAGAAGTCAGCTAGTGGTTTGTCTTATGGAAGAGGATGGGATAGGAGGTGGAGAGAGACACACATGACTTTGAGGTTCTTAGTTATGTGTGACCTCTTGATATAGGTGTTGGCAACATGAACCTTTTCACTTGATGATAGTTCTCCAAGCTGCATACTTTTAAGTTGTGTATTCTTTACTATGCAGTTATACATAAAGGTTTATTTTTTTTTTAATATTCCCATATGATTTACCATTTTGGAATAAAGAGGTAAAATAATTGATCATTGTAGTAGATTCAGAAAAACAATTCAAAGGACCAGCATTGTTGTGCAATGAGTTAGCCCTTGCCTAGGATGCCAGGTATCCCATATGAGCTCCAGTTCAAGCCCTAGCTGCTCCACTTCCAACCCAGCTCCCTGCAAATGCACCTTAGACAGCAGCAGAACATGGCTCAGCTAGTTGAGCCCCTGCCACCCATGTGGGAGACTTGGATGAAGCTCCTGGCTGCTGGCTTCAGCCTGGCCCAGCTACAGCCATTTTAGTCATTGAGAATTTGAGGAATGACTCAACAGATGAAAGATATTCTCTCTCTCTCTCTCTCTCTCTCTGTCTCTCTCTCTCTGTAACTCTGCCTTTCAAATAAACAAATCTTAAAAAAAAAGAAAAACAATTCAATGAAATTCATACCCATTTATGGTAAAAGCTATTAGAAATGTTATTTTGCTGATTAGGGGTACCTGTCAAAAACTTACAGCAAACATCATACTTGATATCATAAGTTTAGAATCCACCCCATTAAAATTAAGCGTAAAACAAGAATAAAAGCCTTCATTGCTTTTATTCAATATAGTATCATTTGACAACATGGTTAATGGAATAAGGCAAGAAAAATGCTTGGAAGACAAATGTGGAGAAGGCAGGGCCAATGCTCATTGTTTTAGGATGATGTGCATGGTTCTTCCAGGGTCTTGGAAAAGGCCTCTGCATTTCAGAAACTCAGGGATCCAAGTGCCTTCACCTTCATGGTCTGTGATGTTAGTATTTATTACATTCTACTCACACTTACTGCCATCTTTTTTTTTCTTTTCCACTAGTCTAGCACTTTATTGTTTGATTCTGGAAAAATAATCAATTATAACAAAGCATTTTTATGAATCTTGATATGAATGGAAGGGGAGAGAGAGCGGGAAAGGGGAGGGTTGCGGGTGGGAGGGAAGTCATGGGGGGGGAGCCAATGTAGTCCATAAGCTATACTTTGGAAATCTAAATTCATTAAATAAAAGTTAAAAAAAAATTTTAAAGATTTATTCTATTCATTTGAAATGTAGAGTTACAGAGAGAGAGAGGTCCTCTATCCATTGGTTCACTCCCCAGATGGCTGCCGAGACCAGAGGCCAGGCCAAAGTCAGGATCCTCTTCCAAATCTCCCACATCCTGCAAGGGCCCAAGCACTTGGACTATCCTCTGCTACTTTCCCAGGCTCACTACCAGGGAGCTGGATCAGAAGTGGAGCAGCCAGGACCTGAACCAGTACCCAAGATGCCCATGTCACAGGCAGAGGCTTTATCCGTTTTGTCACAACACTGACCCCAACAAACCATGTTTAACATACTTGTTAGTAATACAGACAGATAGCTTCATGCCAACTTGTTTGTTCTACATGTAACTAATTGACATTTTGTATCTGTTCCAGTTGGAGTATACCATAAGGATGAGCATTAACAGTGTGGCCCTTTCAGTGGCTGGTCAACTTATAATTTTATTTGAAATTACATTATTTTTAGTGAAACATGTAAAGAGTCAGTGGTCACATGTAAGTACAATGCTTTATGATATTTTTTACATAGGCTTATACTTTAAATTGGTGTTAAACAAATGTGAAAGTTATGAATATTAATTCACATTTGTCATGACCACAAATATTATCCAAACCACTAAATAGGTCTTTAAACCGGTGACCACAAAAAATAAATCTTCAAGATATCAACTAAAGATTATTACACAAAATAAAATAACTGATGTTTAGATTATTAAGACTCAGATGATGTATACTGCTAAAGACACACCAAAAAACTTAAATAAAATAGATATCTCTTCAAAACAAGTATAACTCAGAAGTTGGCAGGCTCTCTGTACTAGATATACTCTAGTTATCTATGTCTCCCCAATACCTATTACAGTTCTTGGCACTAAATGGACTTCTAATAAGTTTATTGAATTAACAAATACCTTTTATTTATGCTGTCCCTCTGACAGTAGTCTCACATTTAGCATATAAAACACTCCTAGAATCATTAATGGACAAGTAAGTCCCAAGTCCCCTAATGTGCCATAAATTCCCTCTTTCTTGAGGTGTCTGATTTTAACTAAATACTGTATGTTGGATATGGAAATAAAGGTGAGTATTTTGGCCATTGGCTAAATGTTTTCAAGGCTCCTTGTTTCTGAAGGTAATAGGAGACTAGATATACTAGAGAGATACATTAACACTTGAAGATTTCAAAGACCAAATTAAATAAGGGCAAAAAAGAGAAGGCTAATTTTTCTTCAACAGATTTTAAGCATGATAGCTTAAATTGGGGCAGATATTCACAGTTCAGGATTTTTAGTATCATAAGCATCATTGACATTTTTGTCATCTTAGGGTTACATTTCATATTGTATGACACCATTCAGGTCTCCTGCCAGAAGTGGAGAAATTTATATGGAAAACAATTTGGCAATATTCACCACAAATCAATTTTCTTGAAATCCATTTTAATCGTCCAAACAAATTAAGGGTCAAATAAACCAAAAATGTGTAGCAAATTTAAATAACATTGTATATCTATTTGAATATTATATAAATATTAAACAATATAACATTACATATGAAAATAATGTGCATAATTTAAATGAAAAAATGAGATATGCCATTTAATTACCAATAACAATGCTATAGAAAAACTCATATGAGAAAACAGAAATCACAATTTTGAACTCCGTCAGAATGAGAAAGGAAGGCATCCAAGTTCCACAAAGGATGACCAAGTTTCATTTTCTTCTACTCTTAGATGAAAATGCCAAGGCTATGTGCCGTAAGGAGTTGTTGCATGGATTCAATGAAATAATGCACATAAAACATTGAGCACAAATGCCTAATCATCTACTGAGTGCTGAATTAGTGTCAGTATACTAGGCAAATTTTCCTTTTCTATTTCCAAACATTTTGCATTTTTATTACCTTTATATTGCTAAAAATTCTAGGTTGTGAAGGTCTTTGTATCTCTTCTTGCACTTAGCAAAGCGGAATCATTCTCTCAGTCTATTTGTGGATGTTCTCGTTAGTAGAGTTGATCCTGGCAAAGAAAGTGGCCAAATGGGGGATCAAAACAATTGACAATACAAGCTACAACATATAATGTGAGTATTCATTTCTCTGGCTAATTAGCAAGTGTTGCATTCTGTTATGAACCTATGCTCGGGGATTAATATTTCAGGGGGAATTTTTTGCCCTTAGTGTTTCATCTAAATACATACGGGCTGCAAAAGTCAGGATTACATTCATCTGTATACAAATGAAGATAAACAGTTATTTACTGCTTGTTGAATTCTTTATTGAGTGAAGAGTTAAGCTTGTGATTATAAAGTAAGTTTAAAATATATCACTGTAAAAATTAAAAGAAAAATAAGAAAGGAAGGATGAGGGAGGGTAGGTTTGAGGGATGGAGGGAAGGTAGAGTAGGAACTATCATTATTCTCTTTAGCAGGGAGTTGGATCGGAAGTGGAGCAGCTGGGGCTTGAACCAGAGCCCATATGGGGTGCCGGCACTGCAGGCCAGGGCTTTAACCTGCTGTGCCATAGTGCCAGCTCCTCTCTCTTTTTTTTTTTTTTTTAATTTTTTATTTATTTATTTGACAGGTAGAGTTACAGACAGTGAGAGAGAAAGGTCTTCCTTCCATTGGTTCACTCCCCAAGTGGCCTCTATGGCCAGAGCTGCGCCAATTCGAAGCCAGGAGCCAGGTGCTTCTTCCCAGTCTCCCAAGTGGCTGCAGGGACCCAAGCACTTGGGCCTTCTTCCACTGCCTTCCCGGGCCACAGCAGAGAGCTGGACTGGAAGAGGAGCAACCGGGACTAGATCCGGCGTCCATATGGGACGCCAGCACCACAGGCGGAGGATTAACCTAGTGTGCCACGGTGCCGGCCCCGCCAGCTCCTCTCTTAAAACTATATTATGAAATACATCAAATTTGTTTTTATATAAAATAAAATTTGTTTTATATAAAAATATAAACAGCTCTTCCCAGTTAAAATTTAAGAACTAAAAGTGTGTATATTCAAAGATTCATGAGAAAATGCAGTAGTAAATATATCATTTTCTGACTCAGGTCTATTTCATTTGGAGACTCACTGGGCCTGTGACCTCTAATTATCAAGTAACATTGAGATCCCTGACACCTGGAAACCTTGGAGTAGACGAAAATTAAAACATGTTGTGAAGGGGGATGGAATAGGTCCCCTTATCGACACTGCTGGCCCTAAATGAAACCATATTTCCTTATTCCAAGCATCTCCCAGGACCAGGCCAACTGCAGTATTACATTCAAAAGCATTCACACCTAACTGAAAGTAGGTCAACTATTGATCTGATAGGAGAAAGGCAATGAGAATAAAAATTGCAAATTGTGCAAGGGAATGAAGGTGGATTGGTAGTTGGAAAAGAAGGAGTAAACCCAGATTATTCAGCATTTACCAAACTCTACCCAGCACTTTGGGAATATAAGTGATAGGTATTAAAATAATCTGAAATGAAAGTAATATTATCAAAGGGATATTTAGCATGTGACAAAAAAATTCAGTAATGAAAATTGAGATTTAGTTAATTTAGATACCCTCAGTGACCAAATGATCAGGTTCTCAAAGTTCCATATTCTCTGGATATTTTTTATCTACACATTTTGGGTAAAGAAAGTTAATTTGGCTGTGTAAATAAAGATGTAGTCTCAGGACACCAAGAAAAAGAATGAAACAATGGAGACCCAACTCAAGAAAATGTGAATTCTTTAATTTTTAAAATTTCATGATCAGAGGAAAGTCTGAAGAGAAGGAGTTTGATGAGGCTAGCACACTGTGTCTGAGGAGATGAGTGAGGAGCCGAATGCTGTGCTGGTGTCTACACTCTCATGTGTTCAGTGATGCCTGTGCAAGTGAAAATCATGAAATGGAGAAAGGAAGACAGCATTGAAATATGTTTAGGTAAACATATCAAAAGAATTCTCTGTTTCCATCTGGAAGTAACCCTCAACTTTCTGGCAAGGGCAAACGAGCAGTGGTGCACGAGAAGAGAAAATAGAACAAGGATTGGATGATAAATTCCGTTTGGCATTTATTTTACTTGAGGCATTCTGGAGTCAAAACACTGAGAAATTGGGAATCTGTACATTTAGCTCCATGGAGAGGACTGGTGTTCATCTTTGGAAGCTGTACATGTATACGTTGTCAAATAACTGTAAGCAGAAAGTGGTATTGCCCATGAGCAGGTAGAGAACCACAGTGGGGAAAAAATCAAGGCACATAAGTGTGACACAAATGGCATAAGAAAATGAAATTAACGCTTGGGACCAAGTTCGTGAGCCTGGGTAGTAATATCCAAGTAGTAAAGTGGTCCCAGTTTAGGTAAATGCACTCAATCAGAAACAGAACTCATGGTCCTAGTCCAAGGCAAATCAAACAACATTTACACAACAGCAAACTACTAGGCCCTGACTTTCTAAGTCTTAACCCTCTTCTGAAGTTCCTGAGGTAGGCTGGCTTATGGGAAGGAGAGAACCAATAGAAAGTGGAAGGTGTTTTAACTTCTAGAACAAACATCTTCCCCTAATACACTTACTCTAATAGGCCATATGATAGCTAAGGTATGTTATGTATATTTGTTTCCACAATCATTCAGTAATAAATACTTGTTCTTTTTGTTTGTTTGTTTGTTTTTTGACAGGCAGAGTTAGACAATGAGAGAGAGACAGAGATACAGTGAGACAAAGACAGATAGAAAGTTCTTCTTTCCATTGCTTCGCTCCTCTAATGGCTGCCATGGCCTGCGCTGCGATGATCCAGAGTCAGGGGCCAGGTGCTTCCTCCTGGTCTCCATGCGGGTGCAGGACCCAAGCACTTGGGCCATCCTCCATTGCCATCCCAGGCCACGGCGGAGAGCTGGACTGGAGGAGGAGCAACAGAGACTAGTACCCGGTGTCCCGGCCGGGACTGCAATCCGGGGTGCCGGCGCTACAGGCGGAGGATTAGCCTAATGAGCCACGTCGCCGGCCCAATACTCGTTCTTTAAAACTGGAAATCTAAACTAAATCCTCCACCTATATTTTATTATTTATTAGCATAAATATAAATTATGCAAGTAAATTTAATGTTCTTAATCTGATACCTCTTGTTCACTATATACTTAACACTGCAGATAACTACTGTTTCGGAATCCATTGTAGGAATATGAATATGATTAGAATTGATAAGAATAGGGACATATAGTAAATCGTGATCATTTTGAACCAAATCAGAATAAAGGAACATTATCCAGCAAGTTCTGGCTAATAATGTCTCAGAATATCGAATCTTGAAAATTGTAAAAATAGACAAAGTACATTTGGTGAAATCAACTTTTAATGATTGCAATAAAACCTCTTGCTGAGAAAAAAAAAAAAAAGAAAAAAAAAAAAGAAAAAAAAAAAAGAAAAAAAAAAAAAAAGAAAGTGGAATGTTAGGCCGGCGCCGCAGCTCACTAGGCTAATCCTCCGCCTTGCGGCGCCGGCACACCGGGTTCTAGTCCCGGTCGGGGTACCGGATTCTGTCCCGGTTGCCCCTCTTCCAGGCCAGCTGTCTGCTGTGGCCAGGGAGTGCAGTGGAGGATGGCCCAAGTGCTTGGGCCCTGCACCTGCATGGGAGACCAGGAGAAGCACCTGGCTCCTGCCTTCGGATCAGCGCAGTGCACCGGCCGTGGCGGCCATTGGAGGGTGAACCAACGGCAAAGGAAGACCTTTCTCTCTGTCTCTCTCTCTCACTGTCCACTCTGCCTGTCAAAAAAAAAAAAAAAGAAAGTGGAATGTTAGGAAACAAGAGAGAAAAATTTAGATAGCCTGGATATGTTAACAATATTAATACTTCCAAACCATAGGCAATGAGTATCTTTCCATTTTTGTGGGCCCTTGATGATTTCTTCATTATATTTTAGAATTTTCATTATAGAGATCTTTTACTTCTTTCTTGCTTTCACTTTCAGTAAGATCAGTATTGGTGTAAAAAGAAAGTGCTACTATTTTTGTATGTTGATTTTGTATCCTGCAACTTCACTGACTTAGTTTGTCAGTTCTCACAGCTTTTTGGTGGAGTATTTAGATTTTTCTGTGTACAAATTCATGTCATCTGCAGACATGGATATTTTTACTTCCTCTTTTCCAATTTTGATGCCCTCTTTATTTTTTTCTCTTCCCTAAATGTTCTTGATAATAGTTTTAATACTGAATAAGATTGATGAAAGTGGATATCCTTGTCTTGTTTGGGTTCTGAGTTTTCATATTTTCCCATTCAGCAGGCTATTGGCTGTGAGTTTATCCTGTATTTATTATTTTGAGGTGTATTTCTTCTATGCCTAATCTGCTGAGAGGTTTTTATCATTAAGGAATGTTGAATCTTATCAAATGTTTTTTCCACAAGTATTTAGATGATCATAGGGTTTTTGTTCTCCTTTATGTTGATGTGATTTATTACATTTATTGATTTGTGAATGTTGAAATATCCCTGCATCACTGGGATAAATCCCACTTGATCATATTGTATGATCCTTTTGGTATAGTGTTGAATTAGATTTGCTCATATTATAATGAGAAGTTTTGTATCTATGTTCATCAAGGATATTTTAAAGCTACTAAAAATCTTTAAATATTTGATGAAAGAACTATCAAAATATTCATAGACATTGAATTATAGTTCTAAACTTGAGAATTTACTCCAAAAATTTAATCAATGAAGTACACTGAGATACTTACTTAGAAGAAGGCTCATTTGCTCATTGTTATTATTTTTAAGGAGAAGACATCAAAATTTTCAAAAAAGAGAATTATTCATTATATTCATACCATTGTGGGATAACTAAGATACATTTGTAGTAGAATATTTAAAGACATAGGGAAATTTTCCTATATTATTAATTGGAGGAAAGGTAAAATATAAATTGTCAAGTTCTATTCATAAATATATTTACATATTAAATATATAAAGAAAGAAACTCTTTTTTAAAAGATTTATGTTTTTTACTTGAAAGAGTAACACAGAGAGAGGAAGGGACAGAGTGAGAGAGAGAGACAAATTGATCTTCCATCTGCTGGTTCAGTCCCCAAATGGCTACAACAGCTTGGGCTGTGCCAGGTTGAAGCCAGGAGCCAGGAGCTTCTTCCAAATCTCTGTGTGGGTACAGGGGCCCGAGCACATAAGCAGGGAGCTGGATCAGAAGTGAGCAGCTGCATCTCACACCGGCACCCATATGGGATACCAGCTTTGCAGGTGACGGTCTTACCCACTACACCACAACGCAGTCCCCAGAAAGAAAGTCTTCATGCTAATTTGGTTTGTGTATTATTTACAATTAATCCATATAAATGGAGCTGGATAAATGCAGCATTGTTAAACCATAATGAAGTAATGAACTACTTTTCATTTATTGTAAATTCTTCCTTGGCACAGTAATTATTAATCATAGCATTACATTCTTTTTTTTTCCCCCCAAGGAAAAGAAGAAAATGGCAAAAAATATATTTTACTTCACAGTTTAACTTTTACCCATTTAAGCAAATTATTATATTCACATTTTTTAATGTGCAGAAGACAAGAGAATATGCTGAGAGGAGTAGTGTGTATGTTGAGTTGATCATGCCCTTGCTCTTAATCTCTGCCTGCTGTGTCTCTGCTTCACCCTCCAGGTCAGAATAGGGACTTAACTGGGAAAGTCATGTATTAGGATCATTCCATGACTTACTACAAGACCACTAGAATCCATTAATGACCCATTTATTAACACTTTACCTTACCTCAGGTTCATGGTACAAAGGAACCTTTTGTTACACGTTGAAGAACAAAACCATAATGAATTCAGTCCGGGATAAAAAAGTTTAATCGTGAGTAAAGAGAGAAAGGCACTGTTTTCTTCAAGAGTTTTTCTAGAAAATACGCTAGTGGAGTTTGTCCCAGTGATTTTCCCGCCTCATCCTATAAATAAAAATTAGAATGAATGATTCTGGTTATATTTGCTGTGTAGAAGATGTTGAATATAATGTTGCTTCAGTTTGAGTTAAGGAATTATTTCAGCTCTGGAAACTTCCAGAAATGGGGACAGGTTCTCCAATACAGACGTAATTACAAACAAGGTGGGGAGGAAGGAAAGAAGCCTAATATTGATAGAGCAATATTGTAAATGCCAACCCAGGGGCCGGCGCCGTGGCTCACTTGGTTAATCCTCTGCCTACGGTCTGGCATCCTATGCGGGCGCCGGGTTCTAGTCCCAGTTGCTCCTCTTCCAGTCCAGCTCTCCGCTGTGGCCTGGGAGGGCAGTGGAGGATGGCCCAAGTCCTTGGATCCCTGCACCCGCATGGGAGACCAGGAAGAAGCATCTGGCTCCTGGCTTCGGATTGGCACAGCGCCGGCCGTGGCGGCCATTTGGGGAGTGAACCAACGGAAGGAATACCTCTCTCTCTGTCTCTCTCTCTCTCTCACTGTCTATAACTCTACTTGTCAAATAAATAAAAAAAAAAAAGAAAAGAAAAATGCCAACTCAAGGAATTCTTTATTTCCTTAATTAGAATAAAATTAGCCTAAAGTATAAGCTTCCCCAAAGCCTGGGTAGTTTTCTCTGGGTCAGTAATAACTAAGCACACCATACTCTTAACACATTACTTCTAGGTAATTCCTTCTCAATGAGCATTGTTGAAATCTGCAAACTTTGTCATTGAGGAGAAGGCATGTTGAATCATCCATATCCTTACAAAATTAAAACTTCATTAATTAATGTCCACTAATTAACTCCAACACTTTCCTTAAAAGCAGTATGGCCTTTAGTTTCCCAGAAGGTCCAGTTATCTTTGTCTAATGCCCTAGCCACAAATGATACTGTAATGATTACATTTACCATACTGTCAATCTTATAAAATATTTTACTGATACTGTCTCACTAAATCTGTTAAATTTCTACATTTCACTCTCAATCGTCTCCCATCATGAGGAACCATTTCTTTGTGTTAAATGTGCATTTTTAAACTACAATTTTATTCTATAGAATGTTCTGTAATTGGCATATATAAGGCTTTATCTAGCTAATGCATACATCTCAGTGAGTTTCAAAGCCAGAAAGATATCCATTACCTCCAAAAGTTTCCTCCCCTTCATTTTGGTTTGTTTAACATTTAACATATGATTTACCCTACTAGCTAGCAATTATAAGTATGCAATATAGTATACTTACCTAGACATTATACTGCAGAGTACATCTCCAGAACTTATTTTCCATAACTGAAGCTTTGTACCCTTTAGTCAACACCTACCTATTTCCCCCTTGTCTCAGCCCATCTAATCATTGTTTTATACTCCATACTTCTAATTTTAGATTCCATATATTGAAGCCATACAGTATTTATATTTCTGTGGTTTGTTTCACTTAACATGATATACTCCAAGTCCATCCATACTGTCACATTTGGAATGACTTTTTTCCTTTGAAGACTGAGTGATGTTTCAGACATAGAGAAAAAAAAGAAATATATACACACAAACCACAAATCCTTTATCCATTTGGCCATTAGGATATCTAGTTTGTTTCTGTATTTGCCTATTATAAATAGCACTTCAGTGAACATGGAAGTGCGAATATCTCTCAAAATCCAAATTTCAGTTTCTTTTGGATATATACCTAGAAGTCACGTGGCTGGATAATATGGTAGTTCTACTTTTAGTATTTTGGGGAATCTCCATACAGTTTTCTATATTTGGCCAAATTAATTCCCACAAACAGTATCCAAGGATTCTCTTTCTCCAGATCCTCATCAATATCTAAAATGTTTTTAAAATAAAACAGCCATCCTAACAAGTATGAAGCAATATCTCATTGTGGTTTTTGACGTATATTTCCCTGATGATTACTGATTTGAGCACATTTTCACATAACTGTCAGTCATTTCTATGACTTCTTTTAAAATATGTCTATTCAGATCCTTTGCCCATTTTTAAATTGTTGGGGTTTTTTTTTTTTTTTGGTTGTTGTTGGTTTTGCCACTCAGTTGTTTGTGTTCCTTGTATATTTTGGTTATTAATTCTATGTCATATATATGGTTTGCAAATATTTTTTCTCACAATATGGTTGGCCTTTTCATCTTGCTTATTGTTTCCTTTGTTGCAAAGAAGCTTTCGATTTTGTGTATTTTTATTTTTGTGGCCTGTGCTTGTAGGGCCAAGTCCAAGAAATCATTGCCCAGACCAGTATATAGGAATATTTTCCCTATTTTTTTCATCTAGTAGTCAGAGTTTCAGGCCTTAAAATTTTTTTCCCATTTTGAGTTGAGGTCCAACTGCCATCTGTAGGAGCTCACTCTGCACTGTGTATGGTTATATGTGGGGCAATATCCATATATTTTTCCCAGAGTGGTAGGACAGCACATCAGCTCTTCAAGAGTCCTCAAGCAAGTCATCATGCAGGTTCATGGACAGGCCTCTTGGAGTCCGTGAGCTGCTTAGCAGGATCTGCCACCTGCTCTTAAAATCCACACATCAGTTCTGCACACTCCTTCTCCTTCCTGTGCCCACTTGTACCTTCTGATTTAGCCCTGACATTACTCTCAGTGTTGTGATTGGGAAAAGACAGAAATGGGCCTCACGGGCAGCATCTCACAAGGGAGAAGTCAGATGCCTCCCTCAGCAAGGAAATAGGCCTCCTTGGGGAGGGAGGGATGCAGATAAAATGAAACTGTTCTTCTTACCCTCATCAAGGCGTGCACTCAGATATCCCACTCCATGGTGTGCTGGAACCTCAGCTAGACTCTGTGGCTCCCACAAAGACATTCTCGGCTCTGAGTGTTTGCCAAAATCCATGCTTCTGTGTTGGAATAAGAGCTAAAATATCCCAGCCCATCATTTCGCTGACATCCTCACTTGATGAATATGCATATTTTTGTTTGCATATTTTAAAATGCATACTATTCTATTTAAACATATGTTTGTATACATAAGTCATGTGGATGGGATAGTGTGCATTGTATATGCACATGTGTCCACATAAACATGTACTTCTCTTAATCAGCACCATATTTTGAAAATATATTCAGATTGCAAATAGTGTATCTAAACTGTTAACTCTGAATATGAAATGCACCTTTACCCATTTACCCTCGCAGTGAGGGACACCTGGGTGGCCTCCAATTCTCTGGCTCCTTGAATAACCCTGCAATGAATGTTCATACATATATCTTTTATGGAAAATTCTCTATGAACAGAATTGTGGACTAAATTGTGTGCATCTATGTAATGAACTTAAGTAGTGCTGGATGGCTCTTCCAGAAAGATTGCTATAGCTTATACTCCCACAAGGCACAACATGAGGGAGCTCAAACCCCACATCCTTCTACAGTTAGAACTCTCCAGCTTTTTAGCAATCTTACAAGTCTATTGTAAATAATTACTTTTCAGTTTGAATTTCTGATTACCAATCATTTTTATCCTTTCTGACTCTAGTTTTTCTCTTTTTAATGCAAATCCAACAATTATTTGCTATATGGTTAATATATTTCAATTGTGTTCCTGAAGTCATTTTATTCCATTATATGTATTCCTGTCATAAATTTCTTTCAATTAATTTTTAAGTTTTGCTTTTACTATTTAGAGCCCTCACACATCTAAAATCTACCTTTTATGTGATGATAAGAGTCTAAGTTTAGCATTTATCTCTATTTAGAAAAATTGCTTTCCCGGGGCCGGTGCCATGGCTCACTTGGTTAATCCTCTGCCTGTGGTGCTGGCATCCCATGTGGGCGCCGGGTTCTGGTCCTGGTTCCTCCTCTTCCAGTCCAGCTCTCTGCTGTGGCCCAGGAGGGCAGTGGAGGATGGCCCAAGTGCTTGGGCCCCTGCACCTACATGGGAGACCAGGAGGAAGCACCTGGCTCCTGGCTTTGGATTGGCGCAGCGATGGCCATGGTGGCCATTTGGGGAGTGAACCAATGGAAGGAAGACCTTTCTCTCTGTCTCTCTCTCTATCTATAACTCTACCTGTCAAATAAATTTTTTAAAAAATTGCTTTCCCAACAATTTATTACTGAATAATTAATCCATTGCCATTTATTTTTGTTTTATCTTTATTCTATGTTAAGCTCCCACATATATGTTTCAGGAACTTGTAGCATATGTTTGTCCTTTTTATTTTATTTTATTTATTTGAAAGACAGAGTTACAGAGAGAGGTGGAGACAGAGAGAGAGGTCTTCCATCCACTTGTTCACTCTCCAGATGTCCACAACCACTGGAGCTGCGCTGATCCGAAACCGGGAGTCAGGAGCTTCTTCCGGATCTCCCACATGGGTGCAGGGGCCTAAGGACTGTAACCATCTTCTACTGCTTTCCCAGGCCATAGCAGAGAGCTGGATCAGAAGAGGAGCAGCTGGAACTAGAACCAGCACCCATTTTGGATGCCGGCGCTTCAGGGCAGGGCTTTAACCTGCTGCACCACAGCGGTGGCCCAAGTTTGTCCTTCTTTATTATTCTTTTTTAAGGCTAACAGTATTCATGAACTTTTATTAAAATTAATTTATCAAATTTCTCCAAGAAATTGACAAATTTTCATGTAATTAATATACCAATTTTGGACTAATATTCATGTTTATGATATTGTCATCACATCCAAGAGCATGGATAGTCACTCCATTTGTTAAGATGATCTGAATTATCTTTTATGTCCATAGTAAGAGCTTTTAAAGTTTTCTCCATAAAGGTTTTATATACACATGGTTAAATTAATACCTGGACGCTTTATAAATTTTGCTATAATGAATGTGGTCTTAATCTTATTACATTTTGTGGTTAGGTACTACTGATGTACATGAAAATGATACTGGTATTTGTAGGTTGATTTTGGATCTTTTAAACCTAGACAAAGATCCTCTTATTTATAACAGCATTTCAGTAAAAATCACTGACTTTCCAAAATAAATAGTCTTACCATCCATATCATTTTACCATTTTGTTTCCAAGCTTTTCACTACTTATTATTTTTATTTTTCAATATTTTCCAGGTCAGTGATAATCATAACAGCAATAGTGAGCATCTTTGATTTCTCCCCAAATTAAAAAATCTCAGTCTCCCCATTGCTAGGAACTCAAGTTTGTGTTCCCCAAAATTTCCTTTATCGAAAACTAATCACTAATGTGATGATATTTAGAGATGGAGCCTTTTGGATGTGATTAGATCATGAGAGTGGAGTCCTATGAATAGGATTAGTGCCCTTATAAGAACAGCCCCAAAGGGCTGGCTCTGTGGCGTAGCGGGTAAAGCTGCCATGTGCAGTGCTGGCATCCCATATGGCCACTCGTTCAAGACCCGGCTGCTCCACTTCTGATCCAGCTCTCTGCTATGGCCTGGGAAAGCAGTAGAAGATGGCCCAAGTCCTTGGGCCCCTGCACCCACGTGGGAGAGACCCAGAAGAAGCTCCTGGCTTCTGGCTTCAGATTGGCACAGCTGTGGCCGTTGCAGCCAATTGGGGAGTGAATCAGTGGATGGAAGTCCTCTCTCTCTCTCTCTCTGCATCTCCTTCTCTCTGTGTAAATTCTTCAATATATAAATAAGTCTTAAAAAATAAAAACAGGCCAAAGAACCCACTCTGTCTTTCCATTATGTGAGAATACGGGAAGCTGGCAGTCCACAAGCTGGAAGAGAGCCTTTGCAATAACCCATTCATGCTGGCCCTGATCTTGAACTTCTGGCCTCCACATCTATAATAAATTTATGTTATTTATAAACTACCAATCTATGGGCTTTAGTTGTAGTAGCCCTAAATAGCTAAGACACCCATAATATATATTTAGAGTGAGTTTAGTTTATAATTTTCACCAAATTAAAGAAGTTTCCTTTGGATTGCATAAGACTTCCTAAAAATACAGGAATCCATTAGGTCAAATTCATTGGCAAGGTTGCCCTTATTCAGGATTCAGAAATTTAAATCAAATACCTGGGAACAACTTAATGGTTTATTAGTTACCAGCTGGAACTGGGCTTATAATTAGTGTCACCTGACATACTGGAACTTCACTTGCAAGTGTTAGAAGAAGTCTGAAGACTCAGAGAAATGGGAACTTTGAAATGAATCTGTTACGTTAACAACATAATCTAATGACTTCCCTAAGGTGTTCCAGAAGGCACCCTGAGGAGCTGGCTTTTGTAAGTCAGCCATTTCAATGGGTGATGCAGCAATAAGATCAAATATACTAATCTCAATGGGAGTTAGGGGTTCCCAAAGTGGTACAGGACTAATGATGCCACCTATCAGAGACAATGAGGGCTGAAATTAGAATTCCCTCCCACACATATCCCCTAGAGTCTGCCAATACAGATTCATGCAGTCTTATACCAGTGAATGGCCTAAAATTAGGATGATGAAAGGAGAAAGTAAAGGAGGCAGTCTTCTGTTTCACACCAAGATACCCTGCTGTTAATTTTTTCAGAATCTAGACTTACAAATCTTAGACATGTACTTCTTCAGTTTAGGAATAGAAATACATATTTGCACACCATTTATTGGCATTTACTGTGCTAAGTGTTTTACCTGCGTGATTTTGGTCCTTTCTTTTCTTGGAAAATTATATATTAGAGATTATAATCCACCCCAAAAGGATGTGTATTTAGCCAACTCTCTCTCCCCAGTAGTAACCCTCTGGTATCTATGAATGTGTAAGGTCTAAAGTTATTTCTCATTAGACTATTAGATTCTGGAGTAAGTTTTTGGATGGCAGGCAAAGGAGCTTATGGGTCTATAGCTCATTCACCCATCTATTCTTACCATGTGCCAGACACCGGTGCTGTACACTGCTAATAACTAATGACAGCAGAAAGAGGTGGGTTGGGGAAGAGGAATAACCAAACAGACATAAGGGAAAAAGGGAGATAGGGCACCTAACTTCATGGAAGTCGCCAACTGGGAAAATTCTAAATATCTCACCCCTGGCTTCTCCTTAATCAGTTTAAATTATGAAGTACCTAATTATAGTACTAGGCCATAATTATGGAATAGCTTTGGCCTTCAAAGTTCTGCAGCATGAGCGTCTCCTATGGACAGAATAAACTGAGGACCAATCATGTTAGCTATTCTTCCCAGCCTTGGAACCAACCACTCTATTGTGTAAAACATTCTTGATGTGAGGGAGTTTCCCATAATGATGCTTCTTCCAAGGGGGCTGTCTCTGCAGTTCACGAGGCCTAGCGCTGCCTCTTCCCCGCAGGGTGCCCAGGCACAAGGAGAGGATGACGCCCACGCAGCCAAAAAGGGCCGCATCTCCGCCTGTCCACGACCCCGCCCTCCTGGGACCCCGCAGCATCGGTTGAGCTGTGGGAGCCCCAGCCGGCTCAGGTGTCCACGCGGGTCTTCTCGTGCCATGCCCTCGCCCTCCAAGCCACGCTCTTGGCCACAACCGCGGCGTTAGAACCCCACGAGAGGGGATGAGGGGCACCGTCAAGGAAGCAGCGCCCACCAGGCACCACCAGTCCCGAAATCCTGAACCGAGACAGATCACATTCGGGTCAAGGTTTGCCCTGCCTTGGCACCCTGGACCCCCTTATCCTGTGTGCTCCTATCGCTAGGAACGTTTTAACTGGTAACAGTCGAGTTGAGACGATCCATGCTCATCCTACACAGTTCAGCGTGGTTCAGATATCAAGGTGGCTTACCTCGCATTGCCTGGGAGAATCTTCCATCATTTTAAGTAAGTAAACGCTAACTGGGGAGATGACTTTGTGAGTTGCAGCCCCGTGACAGAGACTGTAGTTCCTAGCATCTGCCCAATTTGAGTTCCTGTTTAAACCGGTGTTTGTTTTCTCTTTTCATCCTAATATTCTGTATTGCCATAGGAGACCCTTGGCTGAGACTTCCAGTACATGTTGAATAAAAATGATAAGAATAAGGAACATTATCTTGTTCCTGGTCTTAGAGTAAAAGCTTTGAGCTTTTCACTGTTGGGTATGAAGGTAGCTGTGGGGCTAGCCATATACAGCCTTCATTGTGTTGAGGTACATCCCTTCATGTAATTTGTTAGGAGCGTTTATCATGAAAGGATGCTGAATTTCATCGTGTTTTCTGCATCTTATTGAGACGCTTCTGTGATATTTATCCTTCTTGTGCTTACGTGGTATATCAGATGTTGATTTGTAATGTTTAGTTATGCCTGAATCCCAGGAATAAATCCTACTCGATTATGGTGAATGATCATTTTAGTAGAGCGTTGAGTTTGTTTGCTACTAATTTGTTGAGGATTTTTGCATCTGTGTTCATAGATATTGACTTGTAGTATTTTGTTCCAACAGAGTTCTTGTCTGACTTTGATGTCAGAGTAATGCTGGACTCATAAAATGAGTTTAGAAGTGTTTCCTGTCTTTAATATTTAGGGAGGGGTTAAGAGGATTGGCATTAGCTCCTTGTTAGACATCTGCCAAAACTCAGCAGTGAGGCTGTCAGTTCCTCAGCTTTGACGGGAGACTTTGCTACTTTCTATTTATCAATTCAAACTCCTTTTTCATTATTGATCTATTCATATTTTCTAGTTACTAATGATTCAGTTTTGCTTGGTTTTATATTTCCTGAAATCTGTTCATTTTTTTCTAGATTATCTATTCCACAAACTTTGGGCCTTGCTTTTTGTGTGTTTTTTCCCTAGTTCCTTTCAGTATAAGGTTAACTTTTCTACTTGAGATCTTTATTTTTCTTCATATAGATTCTTATCCTTTTAGAAGTTGTGTGCCCATTGCAGTTTGCCTTGCAATACTTTTTTATTTGCTTTTTGATGTCTTCTTTGAATCACTGGCTATTTAATATTGCTTAATTTGCACATATTTCTGACTTTTTCAATTTTTCTCATGTTATTTATCTCTGGTTTAATTCCATAGTGGTTGGAAAACATACTTGATATAATTCCTAACTTTTTAAGACTAGTACTGTGCTTTGAATGTTTGTCACCTCTCAAACTCATGTTAAAATATGAATGTCATTGTAACAGTATTACGAGATGAAACCTTTAAGATGCTATTGGCCATGTGGTCTCTGCCATCATGAATCAATTAATGAAACTGTGCTCATTTTCACAGATGAGTTAGACAACCTTTTCTCTCTCTCTCTCTCTCTCTCTCTATATATATATATATATATATACCCTTGTGCCATAGAAAGACACAGCATGAAGGCCCTGTCAGATGCTCCTGCTTCGCTCTTGGAATGTCCAGCCTCCAGAACCATGAGCAGATACATTCCTTTTCATTTTAAATGACTCAATCTGTGGTGTTCTGTTATAGTTGCACAAAGAAGACTAAAACAACTTGTTTGATGACCTAATATAGAAAGTATCCGGAACCCGGAACTGTGTCCCTGTATGCTTGAGAAGAATGTGTATTCTGCTGCCACTGGATGGAATTTTCTGAATATATCTGCTAGGTCCTTTTGGTCTAAAGTTGAAGTCCAATGTCCCCTCAATGATTTTCTGCCTGGATAATCTGCCTGTTGCTAATGTGCGGTATTAAAGATGCCTACTATTATTGTATTATAGTCTATCTTTTCTTTCAGCACAATTTTTTTAAAAAATTTATTTATTTATTTGAAAGGCAGAGTTACAGAGAGGCAGAAGCAGAAAAAGAGAGAAGTCTTCCATCGTCAGTTCACTCTCCAAATTGCTGCAATGGCCAGAGGTGGGCCAATCTGAAGCCAGGAGCCAGGAGCTTCTTCTGGGTCTCTCCCATGGGTGCAGGGGCCCAAGGACTTGGGCCATCTCCTACTGCTTTCCCAAGCCATAGCAGAGAGCTGGATCAGAAGTCGAGCAGCCAGGACTTGAACCAGCACCCATGTGGAATGCTGGCACCACAGGCAGCAGCTTTACCTGCTATGCCACAGCGCCAGCCCCTCTTTCAGCACTATTAATAACCACTTATATTTAGGTGCTCTGATGTTGGCTGTATTTATATTTATTATTTTCATATCCTCTTGATGTATTGACTCCTTTATTATTACATCATGACTTTATTTAGCTCGTTTTCCAGTTTTAGACATAGTCCATTTATTGCATACTAGTACAGCTACTCATACTTTCCGTGATTTCCATTTGCATGGAGTGTCTCTTTCCATCCCTTTACTTTCAAAATACACGAAAGGCAAAATGAGCTTCTTGTAGGCAGCAAAATATTAGGGTTGCTTATCTATTCAGTCACTCTGTGTCGGCCACTCTGTGTCTTTTGACGGGAGAATTTAATCCATTTGTGTTTTAGGTAATTATTGATAGATAAAACAATACTGTCAATTTTTAAAGATTTATTGTTTGTTTGAAAAGCACAGTGACAGAATGAGAGAGAAAGGTAAAAGCAGGGAGATCTTCCATTCTCTGGTTCACTCCCCAAATGGCCACAATAGTCAGGGATGGGCCAGGCAGAAGCCAGGAGCCTGGATTCCATCCAGATCTCACACATGGATGACAGAGGACCAAGGACGTGGGCCATCTTCCGCTGCCTTCCCAGGCAGATCAGCAGGGATCTGGATTGGAAGCAGAGCACCTGGGAATCAGCTGGTGCTCCGTAAGGAATGCAAGCATTGCAAGTGGTGGACCAATCTGCTGCACCACAATACTGGCCCCACTGTTGACAATTTGGTAATTGTTTTCTGACTGTGCTGTAGTTCTTTTGATCCCTTACACCAATCAGTGGTCTTTCTCTGTGATCTGTTGAATTTTGTTGTGGTGTGTTCTCTTAATCTATTGCTTACCTACCATAGATTCTAGCTTTGTAATTACCATAAGGCTTGCCTAAAACATTATAACTACACCAGTCTGTCTCAAACTGAGAACAGCCTAACTTTGCTCACATACAAAAGCTCTGTGCTTTCACTCCCCTCACCACACTTTCTGTTTTTGATGTTCCAATTTACATCTTTTTATGTTACACAACCCATTAACAGGTTAACTTAGCTATAATTATCTTAGTAGTTTGTCTTTCAACATTATACTAGAATTGTAAATTGTTACACATCATCATTAAAGTACTGCAGTGCTATGAATTTGTATATGAGATCTTCCCAGTGAGTTTTATACTTTCATGTTTTTCTATTTCTAATTAGCAACCTTCCACTTTAGCTTGAAGTATTCCCTTTTAACAGTTCTTACAAGGCAAGTCTAGTGGTAATGAATTCCCTCTCCTTTTGTTTGTTGGGAAAGTCTTTATTTCTTCCTCAGTTTGAAGTACTTTTTCAGAAAAATAAGCTTGGTTGGCAAGGCTTTTTTTCTCTTTAAGCACTTTGTGTACACCATCCCACATACTCCTGACCCACTAGATTTCTGTTGAGGAGTCTGGCTGATACCTGTATTGGGGTTCCCTTGAATCTGATACACTTCTTTTCTCCCAAAACTTTCGGAATTTCTTCTTTTTCTTTTCTTTTTGATAGTGTGTTGTGCTGTGTCTTAGTGAGCTCTATTTTTGTTTGAATTTGCTAGGAGACCTCTAAATTCATTCAGCCGATGTTCGTATTTTTGCCCAGTTTTGAGATGTTTTCTGCCATTCATTCTTTTTTATTGAAGTTTTTTACTTTCCACAAACACTTTATAGCTTTTTCTTAGCATATAGTAATTATACACAATTATGGGGTACAGTCTGACATTTTAAGATTTATAAATGTACAGGTGAAATCACAACAGT
Source organism: Oryctolagus cuniculus (assembly GCF_964237555.1). Lineage (NCBI taxonomy): Eukaryota > Metazoa > Chordata > Mammalia > Lagomorpha > Leporidae > Oryctolagus > Oryctolagus cuniculus. Next base: position 11,996,514 of record NC_091432.1, on the reverse strand, counting down.
CAGAATTCCATCTCCTTATAATTTTTTCATATTTGGAGTCTTCACGCTCTACTTTTCTAGTTCTTCATAAAATGTATTAATTGGTTGTTGTGAACTGTAGTAATCCCACTGTTCTGTGAGACACTGGAATATATTCCTTCTATTTTACTGTGATTGGGCACCCATTGTCTTCCTCCCCCCTCCTCCTCCCATATTTCTCAACCTCTAGTCATCACCATTCTACATTCTGTTTGCCTTTTTTAAAAGCTACTACATAAGGGAAAACATGTATTTTGTCTTTCTGTGTCTACCTAATGAATATTTCACTTAATGTCCTACAGTTCCATCTATTTCTTATTTTCCATAAAGAAGGATTTAATTCTTCTTTATGGCTGGCTAATATGCTACTGTATACATAACACATTTTTTTAATATTGATTGATTGCTTTGAAATGCAGAGCAACAAAGAGGGAGACAGAGAGAGATCCTCCATCCACTAGTATGCTCCCAAATGGCAGCAACTGCTAGGTCTCACCAGGCCAAGGCAAGAGCCAACACTCTTGTTTCCAATATGGGGTGGCAAGCGCCCAAGCACTTGGGCTATCCTCTGCTATCCTCTGCTGCCTTCACAGATACGTTAGCATGAAGCTGGATTGGAAGCAGACTAGCTGGGACTCGAACAATCACTCCAACATGGGATGCTGGCATTACAACAGCAGCTTAACTCGTTGCACCACAGCACTAGCCCCAACATTTTCTTTTTTTTAACTTTTATTTAATAAATATAAATTTCCAAAGTACAGCTTATGGATTACAATGGCTTTCTCCCCACCCCATAACTTCCCTCCCACCAGCAACCCTCGCATCTCCCGCTCCCTCTCCCATTCCATTCACATCAAGATTCATTTTCAATTATCTTTATATACAGAAGATCAATTTAGTATATATTAAGTAAAGCTTTCAATGTTTGCACCCACACAGAAACACAAAGTGAAAAATACTGTTTGAGTACTAGGTATAGCATTAAATCACAATGTACAGCACATTAAGGACAGAGATCCTACATGAGGAGTAAGTGCACAGTGACTCTTGTTGTTGACTTAACAAATTGACACTCTTGTTTATGACGTCAGTAATCACCCTAGGCTGAGTCATGAGTTGCCAAGGCTATGGAGGCCTTTTGAGTTTGCTGACTCTGATCTTGTTTAGACAAGGTCATAGTCAAAGTGGAAGTTCTCTCCTCCCTTCAGAGAAAGGTACTTCCTTCTTTGATGGCCCCTTCTTTCCACTGGGATCTCACTCGCAGAGATCTTTCATTTAGGTCCTCTTTTTTTTTTTTTTTCCAGAGTGTCTTGGCTTTCCATGCCTGAAATACTCTCATGGGCTTTTCAGCCAGATCCACATGTCTTAAGGGCTGATTCTGAGGCCAGAGTGCTATTTAGGACATCTGCCATTCTATGAGTCTGCTATGTATCCTGCTTCCCATGATGGATCGTTCTCTCCCTTTTTTTGATTCTATCAGTTAGTATTAGCAGACACTGGTCTTGTTTATGTGATCCCTTTGACTCTTAGTCCTATCATTATGATCAATTGTGAACTGAAATTGATCACTTTGACTAGTGAGATGGCATTGGTACATGCCACCTTGATGGAATTGAATTGGAGTCCCCTGGCACATTTCTAACTCTACCATGCCCCAACATTTTCTTTATCAGTTCATCCATCAGTGGGCACACCTAGGTTGAGTCCATATCTTGGCTGAGGTGAATAGTGCTTCAATAAAGAGTAGAAATGAAGATATCTCTTTGATAGCTATATCTTATGGTGGATCTATCTTTAGTTATATAAGGAATCTCCATACAATTATCCATAATGACTATATTCATTTACACCCCCACCAACAATGTGTTAGGGTTCCCTGCCCACCAAATCAGTACCAGAACTTGTTGTTTTTATCTTTTTAATGGTAGCCATTATAACTGGGGCAGCAGGAGAGTTCAGTGTGGTTTTGATTTGTTTTTGGCTGGTGGTTAATGATTTGAGTATTTTTTCATGTTACTAGGCCATTTGTATTTCTTATCTTGATAAATATATAGTCAGATCATTTATTCACTTCCTAATTGGATTGTTTGGCTTTGTGTTGTTAACTTTTTGTTTCACTTCATAATGTATCCTTTATATCAATCCATTGTCAGATGATTAGTTTGGAAATATTTTTTCTCATTCTGTAGGTTGCTTCTTTACTCTGTAGGTTTTCTTTGCTGTGCAGAAGCTTCTTGGTTTGAAATGATCCCAACTGGTCTGTATTTGCTTTTGTTGCCTGTGCTTTCAGCTCTTTGTCCGTGTACCATTGCCTAGATCTGTGTCTTTTTTTAACTTTTAAAAAATTTTTTAAAGAGTTTGTTTATTTCTTTGACAGGTAGAGTTACAGACAGTGAGAGAAAGACAGAAAGGTCGTCCTTCCATTGGTTCACTCTCCAAATGGCCACAACAGCTGGAGCTGTGCTGATCCGAAGCCAGGATCCAGGTACTTCTTCCTGGTCTCCCACATGGGTGCAGGGGCCCAAGGACTTGGGTCATCCTCCACTGCTTTCCCAGACCACAGCAGAGAGCTGGACTGGAAGAGGAGCAACCGGGACTCGAACCGGCGCCCATATGAGATGCAGGTGCTGCAGGCAGAGGATTAACCTAGTACACCAGGGAGCCGGCCCCCTATATCTGTGTCTTAAAATGTTTCTTCTGTTTTCCTCCAGTAGTTTTGTAGTTTCTGGTTTTATGTTTACTGATTTCTATGTGGTGATTTTGTATCCTGCAACGTCGCTAAATTCATCTACCAGTTCTAACAGTCTTTTGGTGAAGTACTTAGATTTTACTACAGAGAGAATCATATCACCTGCAAACAGGGATAAATGGACTATTTCTCTTCCTATTTGTATGGCTTTTATTTCTTTCTATTGACTAACTACTCTGGCTAAAAGTTCCAGAACTTTATTGAATCAGATGGGGCCAGCGCCATGGTGCAGTGGGTTAATCCTCCACCTGCAGCGCCAGAGTCCCATGTGGATGCCGGTTCTGGTCCCGGCTGCTCCTCTTCCCGTCCAGCTCTCTGCTGTTTCCTGGGAAAGCAGTGGAAGATGGCCCGGGTCCTTGGGCCCCTGCACCCACATGGGAGACCTGGAAGAGGCTCCCGGCTTCGGATCAGCGCAGCTCTGGCTCTGGCGGCCATTTGAGGAGTGAACCAACGGAGGGAAGGCCCTCCCTCTCACTTTCTGTAACTCTACCTGTCAAATAAATAAATAAAATCTTTAAAAGAAAACTTTACTAAGAGTGATAACAGTAGATATACTTGTCTTCTTCTAGGTCTTAGAGGAAATGCATTCAGCTTTTCCCCATTAAGTATACTGTCACCTATGGGTTTTCCATATGTCACCTTTATCAAGTGGAAGTACAATCCCTCTATTTCAAATTGAATCAGGGTTTTTATCATCAAAGATATTGAAATTTATTGAATGCCTTTCTATGTCTACTGAGATGATCATATGATCATTATACTTTATTCTTTCAGATTGACTCATTATGTTTATTGATTTGTGTATGCTGAACCATTGGTTACACTCTTGGGTAATAACACTCAATCATTATGAATCATCTTTTTGACATGCAGTTAGATTCCACTTGCTGATATTATGTTGAGAATTTTTGCATCTGTGTTCATAAGGGACTTTGGTTTATAGTTTCCTTTTTTGTTACATCCTTCTCTGGTTTTTCTATCAAAAAATTAGCTTGGAAGTTTCCTTCCTTTCAAATTTTTGGAAGAGTTTGAGGAATAATTGGTCTCAGTTCTTCCTTAAAAGTTTGTGGAATTCAGCTGTGAAGTTATCCAGCTGGGCTTTTTTATTGGAAGATTTTTATTAATAATTCAATCTCAATATTCATTATTGGTCTATTTACATTTTCTATGTCTTCCTAGCTTAATTTCTGTAGCTTTTGTGTGTCCAGGAATGTACGTATTTCTTCTAGGTTTTCAATTTGTTCACATTTAGCAATTCATAGTAGTCCCTAATGACTCTTTGTTTTTCCATGGTATCAATTGTCAACTCTCCTTTTTCATTGCTTATTTTACTTATTTAAGTATCACCTCTTTTTCTTTTTGTCTAACTAAAGTTTTGTCAATTTTGTATATTTGTATATTTTGTTGATTTTTCAATAATGAGTTATTTGTTTCACTCATCTTTGGTATTGTTTTCATAGTCTATATTTCACTTATTTCTTCTCTGATCTTTGTTATTTCTTTCCTTCTTCTAGTTTTGTGTTTGACTTCTCCTGCCTTGTTGCATCCTTAAAATGTATTGTTAGGTTATTTTTTAAAGGTCTTTCTATTTCTCCCCTCTTAGTGTAACTTATACCGTAAACCATAAGTTTGGGTAGGCTGTGTTTCCATTTTTATTTGTTTCAAGAAATTTTTAAAATTTTCCTTTTTATTTATTCAACAACCCATTGTTTGTTTAACAGTATATTGTTCTATTTCCATGTATTTTTGTAATTCTTAAAGTTTCTTTTATTGTTGATTTTTAATTTTAGTCCAATGTGATAATAAAACATATATTACATGCTTTTTTAATGTTTTTGAGATTTGTTTTACATCCTAACATAGTCTAACATAGGGAATCTTGCATGTGCTAATGAAAATAATGTGTATTCTGCAGCTGTTGGGTGAATGCAAATATCTGTTAAGTCTATTTGATGCATAGTACAGTTTAGTTCTAATTGATATTTTTGTCTGTTTATGAAAGTGGGGTGTTGAAATTCCCCACCATATAGAATTGGGTGATCTAGCATTTATACAATTACAATGAATAATTATAAACATATAAATTTGTTTATGTTTAATTGATCCCTTGTTCGTTATATAGTAATTTTTAGTCATTTTTTACAGTTTTTGTCTTAAAGTCTTTTGTCTCAGGAGTATAGGTACTCTCACTCACTTTTATTTTCCATTTGGGTAGAATATCTTTTTTCAGTTTCAGTCTGCATGTCTTTACTGGTGAAGTGCATTTCTTGTAGGCAGCATATCATTGGATCCTTTTTGATCCGTTCAGTCCATAGGTATCTTTAAGTTGAAGAAAATTCTCAAAGTCACCATTGATAAGTTTAGACTTTGTCTCGCTAGCTCTTTAATTTTCTTCTGTTTGTTTTGAATGTCCTTTGGCCTTGTCTTCCTACTTCACTGTAGTTTGCCTTTGTGCCCTTCTCACGTATTTGTTTGATAAGACTGATCCTCATCTATTTTTGCTTTGTGATTCTGATCTTCTAACAGGTGTTATACTTCTATGTGTTTCCTCTATGGTCATTGTCTTTCTTTAGTTTCTGGATGTAGGACTCCCTTAAGAATCTTTGGTAATATTAGTCTCATGTGATGAGTCAGACTAGAAAATATCTGAGTTCACATTGTTTTGTCTGGTTTGAGACTATTCACTACCAAAGCTCTCTGCTTTACCGACCACATCCAAATTGGTGGAGTTCAGCTATGTTCTTCAAAAGGAAGTCCCTCTTTTTCAGTCTTGCCACCTTCCTATGGCACTGGCAATATTCTCTACAAAATTGTAGTCCCTTATCTAATTTCCCATCCAGGTACTGTCAGTAGGATCTTTCTCCTAAAACATTTTGCCTACAACTACAACTTGGAGGAATAGTTTAGTCCTGGCCTTCTGTCATTGTGAAGATCACTCCCTCCATATGATTTCTGTTCAAGTCTCTCTACCTGAATAGCCAACACAAGGGCAAGATCCCACAATTGCTGAGGATGAGGACAAGGAAGTAAAAGTATCCCATTCTCTAAGTGTTATTCTTCTGTCCTCCAAAAGTTTCACCTTCATTGTGTTTCCAAAATGGTATATTCCTTCTCCCCATGTTCCTACTTCATTGCCTGGAGGTATTGGTTATAAAATTTCAGGCTGACAAGAACAAAAGTTTATTTTTTACTTACTGTAGGTAGACTGTGAGCATTTTCCATGTCTGCATTCTGGCATCCACACCAAAGAACAACAAAATCCTAGAAAGTGATATTCTCACAGCACAGGTAAATCAGAAAGAAAGATGATAGAAACTTACAGTACCTCATAAGGCTTTGACATGTGTCATTCCATGAATCAAGCATGTTGAAAAGTCAAATCCAATATCAACAAGAGAGATACACTCATCCCATGGAATGCATGCTAGAAGGCAACATATGAAGATGTAGAACCCTCTAACAGTGAAAGTAAAAAGAATAATTGAAGATAACGGTTTTGTAGAACAAAACCATATCACTGAAGGATAATGTACCAGTAGATCCTCAGAGAAATCTGCTAACCACAGCCTCTGCAATTATATGCATTTTAGAACCAAAATACTGCCTTTTGTCCCAAGCCTTGAGACTGAGCCATTATTTTAGAGTGTAAGAAAAGGATGATTTGTTATATATCCTTTGGCTCTAGTCTAAACAAAACAGCAAAATTTATTTTAAACATGTAGTGTGGGGAGCAACTCAGACTAGACTGTTACTCGAATTAAGACTTATTCTATGTATCTGCTCTCCCACAATATGGCGCTGGGAGAGGAGTAAACAGCTTCTACGAAGCTGCCTCTCGCAAATTTGATTGACTGAGCTGCAGGAGCTGATCTTGCTCCTGATTGAAGGAGAGCAGCGTGCTCGGCGTGTGGGTAGCAGAGTTGGGATTGGTGGAAGAGGACTATAAAGGAGGAGAGAGACAACATGCACCAAGAACACCTGAGGAACATCTGAGCAGCCCCCGAGAGAGCCGGTGGGCGGTGTGCCGCTCCCCCGCGGAAGTGGGGAAAGTGGCTAGGGGGAACCGCCCTTCCACGGAGGTGGAAGGGTCGGTAGCCAACCCGGGAAGAACCAGCAGCAAACCCGGGGAGGGCCGAGCAGACAAAAGAACAGCGCAGGGTCCTGTGTCGTTCCTCCGCGAAGAGGGGGAGCGACATAATGGTGCTGTGACTCGGATATGAAGCCTAGGCAGGGTTTAGTGTCATTCCTCCACGAAGAGGGGGAGCGACAATGTAGCTGTGTCTGCATAGATAAACCTAAAAAAAATTTAATAAGGGAATTGAAAAGTGTCAGAATTTTTAGGGAGTTCTCTCCCTCCCTTCCTTACTCTGGATGCCCTTCCACTCTTCTTTCCATAAGATAGCACACAGCAGTGCTATTAATTCTTGTTCAAAAGACAAGCCCAGAATGGTACTCCACTGAGTTAGTGCTAAATGCAGTTTCCTGGGGAGGGAAATGTTGGTTCAGTTAGAACTGGATGCCTTTCAGTTGTCTAATCAACTATGACTAAATTAGTGAACATTCTTGTGGAAAGTAAACATGGTTACCGGCATCCAATAATGGGTGACTCCATGGGTGTAGGGAGCAAGTAAGCCCTAAGAAAGTTTAAAATCACAGGAGTGGGGTAACTACATCAAAAGGTATGTACCCAGTCTCATTGAAAAGCCATGATGAAAGAGTAAAATCTGAGAGGTAGCTCTTGTTTTTTTTCTGGAGAGTCAATAGCTATTTAGTAGATACCAAAATCAGTGGGTTGATACAAAAAGCTTCTTTCAAGAAATTACAAAGAATGAGAAATCAGGGCTATCATTATCTCAAAAATAATTAGTATTGCTTTTTTCTCTATATTTCCCTACAGAAAAGGAATATATCCATCCTCTATAAATCCTATATCATATCTTAGTTAAAATGCCAAGAAGATTTGCCTTAAGAAAGGAGACCAAAGCATTGGGGGTAAGGACTAAGTGCTACCTGGGTTTATAAAAAAATAATTTAAAATTAAAAAAAAAAAAACTTGCTTCTTCCTGTTATAAAGGGAGACATTGACCACATCTGCAATGAACCTCCGAAGGAAGGAAAATTGATGAAAGTATTCTGAGATGCTGACAATCAGACTAGGGCCGATTTGACACAATTATGGATCCACAAACCATTTCTAACAATTCAGCATTTCCACAACCTACCCAAGGTTGTAGCAAATATACTCTGGGGTTACTGATATTTGAGAGATTTATTTTCTTTCTTCCTTTGTGAACAGTTTGAAACAATGCTTATATATCATAGATTAAGTGGTCAGATGATCTGCCTAAAACCAGAAGAGGAGATAGATAATGTGTTAATGTGTCCTGAACATGATTCTCCTAAATTTGACTGAAGAGAGTCATATTCTGCATTGATGAGTCCTTCTCATCTCTCCTTATCCACCAATATCTGTGGAACATTTAATCACCTTTGGATATAAGCCAGTAACATTAAAATTAGCACGAGAAAAAAACTGCCAACATCTCAAGTCCTTGGTTATCTCCAGCTAGTTAGGACCTACCTGGTACACTATCAAAACGCAGGACACTCCTGCATGTAGCAAAGCCCCATATGTAGCAGGGACAAGGGCCTAGATGTTTCTCTACCATATCTCCCAATTTCATGTTATTTTAGTTCTAGATTGCTTATTCCTTATCTTCTTATGTGTGTATGTTTATATACTCATCCTATTGGTCTTTTTCTCTGGATGACCTGGGATAATACAAATTTTGGTTTTGCAAGTAGCACTAAAAGGAAAAGAACTTTAAGCATGGATTTTATGAGCTGGCTCCAGGGTTTCTGGAATTAGCTCTCTCATCAGAATTGAAAATGCTAACAACTGGATTTCTAGGAGTAAGTAGATAACTGAATCTGGCAATGCAGTTTCACAAAATATCATAATTGGATATTCCTAATTAAACACTTATAAGAAACAAGAATCTAGGCCGGCGCCGCGGCTCACTAGGCTAATCCTCTGCCTAGCGGCGCCGGCACACCGGGTTCTAGTCCCGGTCGGGGCGCCGGATTCTGTCCCGGTTGCCCCTCTTCCAGGCCAGCCCTCTGCTGTGGCCAGGGAGTGCAGTGGAGGATGGCCCAGGTGCTTGGGCCCTGCACCCCATGGGAGACCAGGAAAAGCACCTGGCTCCTGGCTCCTGCCATCGGATCAGCGCGATGCGCCGGCCGCAGCGTGCCGGCCGCGGCAGCCATTGGAGGGTGAACCAACGGCAAAGGAAGACCTTTCTCTCTGTCTCTCTCTCTCACTGTCCACTCTGCCTGTCAAAAAAAAAAAAAAAATAGAAACAAGAATCTAAATGACTGTGTATGACACTTTTGAGCATTTTTTTTAAAAATTAATAAGTATAAAGAGATTGATATCTCCTAATATCATTCGACACACTAGAAAGAGAAAAGAATGAGCCCTGGGATTCAAGTTGCCAACTCAAATGCTAAAAAAAAAAATTTATCTGAAAGCTTCTATGTCTGTCCCGAAAGAGACCCTTACCTCCTACACCCCCTGGGACTAAGATTGCTGAAATAAACCCCAAAATCTGCTTTACCTTGTAAGTGGCTGGATTCCAGTCCAAACTGAATTCCCAAGGTGTCTATTGTTAGAAAAGAATGGGCTCCTATAACTTGGAGTAGGGACATAGGAGAAGACAGTGATGAAGCTGAGGACATCCTGGTAAGTTTTTCTTGCCAGTAAAAAAGAGCCCCTCCCCCCCATTTAAGAGGATGAACCCTGCATTGCCTAAGGAAACGGTAAGGACCTCCCAGAGACACTTGCCTAGGAAGATAGTACTGATTCTGCTTAGAGCTCATCTCTGTCACCGTTTTTTGTTTCAAGACCTGTAACTAGAAGTTCCAGAAGCTTCCTATAGTTGAAACAAAAGGTATGACCTGTGAGGAGGTGTGTTACAGTCCTAAAGGACTCCTCAAGCTTTCTAATTTAAGCAGACGGAAGTCCAGGGAATGTGTGAGAAATATCGGTAGATGTTACTATGTGTGAGATAATGATGGAAGGAATGAAGTTGGATTGTATTGGGCTGAATTTACTGATATGGTCCCACTAAGCAGAAAATCTGTATTCAGAATTGCAGCTTGGATGTTGGAAGGTGCTCTAACAGGTTATTTGTTTGTTTGTTTGTTTTTATTGGCTGGAATAGGATCTGAGAGGTGCCAACAATAAGTGAGCTACAAATTCTGGACTTGTCTTAGTTTACTGAAGCAGGAAAGTTGAAATGCTTAGGGTGATCAGAACGTTAGAGTGGATTGATCATTTAAAAACTGAGGGGGCAGGGTTTGAGGGTAGAATAGGAAAGACACACCTTTTACTCCAATGATTTTATCAAATAAATTGGTAAGGGAGAGTCTCAGCATTTGTAGAGAACTGTGATCCTCTTGCAATGGGAGAAATTAGATTCCTCAGGGGTGGTGGCAGGGGCCGGGGGGTGGTGACAGGGGCCAAGTGACAGCCTTCAACTGTGAGGTGAAGTGGATGTGGTTGTCATAATAGAGACCAGAGTCGAAGCAGTGATCAGAATAGTCAAAGACCTGTGGTGTTGTCTAGTTGATTTTGATGTTCCTGGAAGCGCAATAGAAAGAAATCCTATTAACTCTTATTTGATCTATATAAGCTTAAAAGTTCTAGGTCAAGTGAACAAAAGCCTAGTGTGAAACATAAAAAAGGAACTGTACCTCCTCAGTCAATTCCCAGATTTGAATCGCTTTGCTGATCTAAAACCTCTTAATGATAGGGAGTCTGGGTCTCCATGAGGATGGTCCTCAGAACACCGTCAAAATTTCTACTATTTCTCTCAGTTTTCCCCATGGGGACCTATAGTCCTTGGCCAGAATAACTGTACATTTGGGGACATTTCAGAGAATTCTGCACACTGGCACTAGTTCCAGAAGACCCAAAACATCATTGAGGTCCACCCTTCGGGGTAGAGGCTTCTATAGGTTATATGATAGATGTTTTAGCTCAGATGTATGTCACAGGAGGCTCAGTTACTCCCCCAGACCCGGCCTGTGGTTATTCCTCCAGTTGTAGAATGCATAATTGGAATAGTTGTAGTCAGTAACTGGCAGCATCCCGCATTAGTCTCCTGTCCTGTGGAGTAAGGGATATTATCGTGGGAACAACTAAATGGAAGCCACTGAGGCTGCCTCTACCTACAATGATAGCAAAACTAAAGCAGTGCTATATTCCTGGAGATTAATACCACCATCAAAGACTGGGAAGATGCAAGGGAAATATTACTAACACATTCACCTTGCCTATTTGACCTGTGCAGAAGACATATGGATGTGGGTAAATGACAATGAATTATAGTCAGCTTGATCAGGTATAATTCAGATTGCAGCTTCTGTACCAGATGGAGTTTGTTGCAAAAATAAACGCACTCCCTGCTACCCAGTATGCAGTTACTGGGCTGTCAAATGCCTTTTCTCGAGCCTTGTGTATAAAGACCACTAGAACCAGTTTGCTTTCAGCTGGCAAAGCCAACAATATACCTTCACTATCTTACCTCATAGATATATCAACTATATATCCCTAGGTAATAATTCCGTTTTCAGGGATATTGATCCTCTTTCTCTTCCACACGAGATCACACTGGTGACATTTGAATGACTGAATCTGATTGAATCTATTAGTAAGAAGTAGTAACCATGTTGAAGTGATGGAAAATAAATTTAACAAAACTTCAGGGGTCTTTGAATTCAGCAAAACTTACAGGGGTCCAATTGTATGGGCCATTTCTAGCTATGCCTTTTAAGGTAAAGGATAATTTGTTGCATCTGGATTTTCCTACAATCAAAAAAGAGGCACAACCTCTAGTGAGCCTCTGAATTTTGAGGCCCTCAGATTTTCCTTTAGTGTGCAGCGTATCTACTAAAACAGCCATCCACACACTTACAGAATGTATTGCCCATTGCCATGGTGTTCTATACAGTCTATTTACCAAGGGACTGGAAAAGCTGCCAGTTTTGATCTTGTACAAAGATTCTGCTCCTTTGAGCCACTTCATCCAGCAGACCTGGTAGTGCTTAAAGTGGCAGTGGCATATATGGATGTTTATAGAGCCTCCGGAAGATTCTATAGGTGAATTACAGTGTAAACCATGGGATTTGGGGGAAAATCTCTACTGTCTTCTTTGGATAGCTACCCTCCTTTTGAGAACCAGCTCTTTGGTAGCTCTAAGACTTACCACTGGGCCTTATTTAGAAGAGATTGAATCTTTTCACCATGAACCTCCAATTTACCTTGCAATCTGAGCTGCTCATCATGAACTGAATGTTATTGGCCTACCAAGCCATAAAGTTGGGTGAGCAGAGCAAGGTTTCATTATTAAAAAAAAAAAAACAAAAAAAAAAAAAAAAAAACAAAAAAAAACATGGCGTATGCCTGAGCAAGTTCCATGAGGAAGCAGCTTAACTTAACTGCCCATGGTTGCTATTCCTGCTACATGGCTTTCTGTCTCCCACCAAGCACCTATGGCTTTGTGGGGCATTCCCTGTGGCCAGCTGACAGAGGATGAGAAAGCGCAACCGTTGTTTCCAGATATAAATTCTGCATGATATCCAAGCACTACCCCAAAGTGGCGAGGTGCAGCACAATAGCCCCTCTCTGGGGCAGCTCTGAAGGACAGAGATGAAGGACTGTTTTCTCAGGGGGCAGAACCTCAAGCAACACTCCTGGTTGTTTATTTTTCTAGGGAGGAGAAATGGCCATACATGAGACTATATATAGTAATTCATGTCTGTGGCCAATTGTGGATGGATGGTCAAGAGCTTGAAAGGAATATGATTGGGACACTGGTAACAGAAAGTCTGGAGATGAGGATTCTGAATATATCTCTGAATAGGGAAAAAAAAACTGAAGATATTTGTGTCTTGGGCTTATGCCCACTGGAGAGCAAACTCAGCAGAGGGGAGTTTTAATGACCAAGTGGATATGCTAATTTTTCTGTTACTGTGGAAAAACCCTAATATACTTTCCCAAAATCTCAACACTAGAACAGAAACCTAGATGTCTCCTATGCACTTCAAGTTTAAGGTGACCTGATTTAAAACATATAAGTCCATTTAAAACTAACTAAATGGATAAAAGAATGAATAGCATCAGGGCATAAAGTAGTTGCAGGGACAGTGATACTGGAGTCTTCCAGTCTAGCTCCTTTGGTGGGTTGCATGTACCCTCATCATTGGTACATGCATGAGAATCTACTCTAGCTAGAAAATACGACCCAACTCTAAGCATGGCCCCTAACAACCAGGGTCAGAACCCAATCATTCCTTCATGCTTTTTTGATCATAGCCTAGGGTCTTGTTCCAAACTGTGGTTTCAAAAGTCAGCACTGGGTGTGGGAGTGGAGAGGGTAAAAGGGAAACTCAAGTCCAAGTCCTAAGCAAAAGAGGATGGCAGATGTAAAGTGAGGTCTAAGGTTCCTACTTGTGGTTGGTGATGTAGAACAAGATCTGAATATTCAGGCTAGCACTGGCCTCAGAAAACCAACCATGGTTGGGGGGAGGGGTGCCCGTGCTTTCCTTTCAGTTGAATATCCTCCTGAACCAGACAAATAGGGCTCTGCTTAGTAATTAAATAAAACCAACTAGAAAATGCAATATCAATTATCCTTTTTAAAGGTTTCAATGAAACAAAAGCAAATACTCTATGTTTAAATAAACATATGGAGGGGCCGGCGCAATGGCACACTAGGTTAATCCTCCACCTGCGGCGCCAGCATCCCATATGGGAATCGGGTTCTAGTCCCGGTTGCTCCTCTTCCAGTCCAGCTCTCTGCTGTGGCCCGGGAAGGCAGTGGAGAATGGCCCAAGTGCTTGGGCCCTGCACTCGCATGGGAGACAGGGAAGAGCACCTGCCTCCAGGCTTCAGATCGGCGTAGCTCCAGCCATTGCGGCCATTTGGGGAGTGAACCAATGGAAGGAAGACCTTTCTCTCTGTCTCTCTCTCACTGTCTGTAACTCTATCTGTCAAATAAATAAATAAAAATCTTTAAAAAAATAAACAAACAAACATATGCCACCCAACTGAGGCTTCCATTTCTCTATTTACCTTGGGCCCTCCCTAATACACAACTCTTACTGCTTCAGAAATACGAGGGTAAACTGGGCATTCTCATAATCACTCAGTCATTCTCATGATTTCTCACTAACCGTTTGTGATAGATTTGACTTGAGTATTAATATTGATTTTCTCTTCTCACAGGCTGCACAAATAATGATTGCCCTGTATCTCTTTGCATTTGGGGTTCTCTGGATTTTTATGCATTCTCTAGAAGAGCCATCAACTAGTGTCGGTAGTACCCTTATGATGATTTTAATATGTTACTCATTTGTGTCAGCATTATTTGTGAGTAAACCATGGTATTATTGATTTATTTTTATTTTTTCTAATGAACAAGCAAATTACTTGGGTGGTCAAGCAATGGACTAAGAACTCAAGCTCTGACTTACAGAAGCTTATTTTAGTGTGGAGACCACCTTAGAAAATGATGTTTGTTGCATGTTTTGATATGATTTTGAGAGGATGTGACACACATGCAGGAAAGATTGGAGAAGTATGCTTGAATAATAATAGAGTGGTTGTTTGTATGACTATAAGGCTTTTCTTTTCCAGAGTGAAAATCCTAATGTCTGAGGCTATAGCTACAATTTTTATAAGTTATATAAGGACAGATAAAAGAAGAGATACATATTGAGAGCCATGGGTTATTTGGGAAATTAAGCAAAGATTTTTAAAATGGTTATTTTGAGTAAGGATTTATTACAATTCAGTGAGCATAGTTGTCAAGGTCTTCACCAGGGATAAACTCAATATCAGTTATCTCAGGAGCCCAGAGCCATGGTAACCCATAATTTACTTTAGTTCACAGTTCCACCCAGGGGCAATCAACCAGGGACCATGTTACTCATGAGCAACCTTGCCTAGCCCCATTATAACAAGTTTCAAACCAAACAAAAGCAGAAAGTTACCTAAGATCAAATTTCCTCATAGAAGAAAAAGAGTTCCTTTATCTCCTTACTCATGCTTTTTCCCTCAACTGAAGATAAGACTTCAAGTGTCCATGTACTTTTATAAAAGTCCTCTAGGCAGAACGATCCAACATGGGAAGCAGGATACACAGCAGACTTATAGAATGGTAGATGTCCTAAATAGCACTCTGGCCTCAGAATCAGCCCTTAAGGCATTCAGGTCTGGCTGAAGAGCCCATAAGAGTATTTTAGGCATGGAAAGCCAAGACACTCTGGAAAAAAAAAAAGAGGACCTAAATGAAAGATCTCTGCGAGTGAGATCCCAGTGGAAAGAATGGGCCATCAAAGAAGGAGGTACCTTTCTCTGAAGGGAGGAGAGAACTTCCACTTTGACTATGACCTTGTCTAAATAAGATCAGAGTTGTCAAACTCAAAAGGCTTCCATAGCCTTGGCAACTCATGACTCAGCCTAGGGTGATTACTGATGCCATAAACAAGAGTGTCAATTTGTTAAGTCAACAACAGGAGTCACTGTGCACTTACTCCCCATATAAGATCTCTGTCCTTAATGTGTTGTCCAATGTGAAGTAACGCTATAACTAGTACTCAAACAGTACTTTACAGTTTGTGTTTCTGTGTGGGTGCAAACTGTTGAAATCTTTACATAATATATACTAAATTGATCTTCTGTATATAAAGATAATTGAAAATGAATCTTGTTGTGAATGGAATGGGAGAGGGAGCGGGAGATGGGAAGGTTGTGGGTGGGAGGGAAGTTATGGGGGGGGAGCCACTGTAATCCATAAGCTGTAATTTGGAAATTTATATTTGTTAAATAAAAGTTAAAAAAAAAGTCCTCTAGGCATGCAAGTATAATCAGTTCGCTCAGAAAAGGCCCTAGTATCACTGTTCTGGATGACAGACATTATTTACTCAGAGGTTTTCCTGGGGCAGCAGTCCTCAAATGGATGTTGTTTACCAATACTTAGAACTTTCTGGATAAGGAATGTAGTTAATAAAAAGAAATTATTTCAACTGAAGTAATGCAATGAAAATCACCATTTACAAGGTCTCCAGAAAGAATGCTAATCCTAGTAGATAGAAAGGGAGCTTATGTCAGAGAGAAAATTATTCAATACTATCTATTGTGTGTCAGTCACCCTCTAAAGATACCTCGAGTTTTTTGACTCATTGCCACAACAACCTTATGGAGACAGCTGCTATTGATCTCCAATTTATGCATGAAGAAACCTAGGCTTAGATAATATAGCTCTGATAGCAAGACACAGTAACAAGACGTCAGACATGAAAAATCAAACTAAGGTGCTTCTGCTTCCAAAACAGTTCTCATTTTCCTGGAGGATGCATATTCTCCTTCTTAGTATATTCAAGTCATCTTTTACAAGTTCTCAGATATATTCAAAGCAGATATAAGATAGACTATTGGGGAAAAATTAAATTCTTCATATGCCAGAAATAATCATCTTTTCTACTTGTGCCAGCAAGTAATGATAGCCCTTAGGACATGAAGTTAGTGGAACACAACTTGTAAATCATCAGGCCAAATGCATTCTTGAAACTATTTTCCAGTGATAAAATATTTTTCCTATAACATTATGGGGAAGAAGGATTTATGCAAGTGATAGGCCACCACACTAGCCCTTCAAGATTATTTTCTAGTAATTTCAGTCACAGGTTCAATAAATGACAAACTAAGTGAAGTGTCCCTCATAATATCATTGTGATATCCCTCAGTTCCACAAACATCCTTTTAATGACCAGAGTCTGTAACTTCTCATCTGTCTGTAACAGAGAAATGTTGTACCCATATCTTAGAGATTCTACTAGGGGTTGTCACAAAACTGAAATGGGACTTTTCTTGTTAAATTCACTTCAAAAAGTAAATGATACTTTATATATCAGGAATGCCACTGCCATTAGGAAGAGCAGTTGCTGAAGATATTATCATAAGTCATGAGTGTTTATAAATACTTGTTTCTATCCTCAGTTCATTACCTCAGGATCCAGCAGCGTAATTCAGAGGCCTTATACTCTCTGTAAGGTATGTCCAAATATTTGGAGCAACTTGAAAGAGAAAAATGTTTCCTGGACCAAATGGAAAATAAATTATTTCTCAACCAAATTTTTGGGAAACAAAAAAATTTTCCAAATACGTGGATGAGAAAAAAAGCATTTCATTTTTATAAAGATGTACTCCAATTTATCTTTTGTGTGTAGGTGTTAGAAGATGGTGAGCAACACATACTCGTATGAGCTCTTCCAACCTAATTAGATGTCAAAGTAGTTGTGCCAAATTATGTTTCCACCAGCTGTGTGTGAGAATTTGCTTTGTCCAACTTAGACTTAAGAGACTTTAAAACATTTGCCAGGCTGATCTAATGAAATATTATTTCATGTCGGAGTTTGTGAACTCAAGAGGCTTCCATAGCCTTGGCAGCTCATGACAAGCGCCTTGGGTGATTAACAATGTCATAATTAAGAGTGTCAATTGTTAAATCAACAACAGGAGTCACTGTGCACTTGCTCCCCATGTAGCGCCACTCTCCTTAATGTGTTTTACTATGAGAATTAACAGTAAAACTAGTTTCAAACAGTACTTTATACTTCGTGTTTCAGTGGGGTTTGAAATCAGGACATATGAATCCTTCAACTTTGTTCTTAGCATTTGCAGGGTTGAGGGGGGCACTATTCTGGGTCCTTTGCAATAACATAGAAGTTTTATGATCTTTTTGTCAATTTCTGTGAGAAAAATCAGCTGACATTTGATAGGAATTGAGTTGAATTTGTAGATCAATTTGTGCAGTCTTATCCATAACAACACTAAACTTTTACATCTGTGAGCACAGATGTTTGCCACGTTCAACAATGTTTTTCAGTGGAAAGAACAGGTCTTCAAAGAGGGAGGTGCCTTTCTCTGAAGGGAGGAGAGAACCTCCACTTTGACTATGACCGTGTCTAAACAAGATAAGAGTCGGAGAACTCAAGGGGCTTCCATAGCCTTGGAAACTCATGACTGGTGCATAGGGAGATTACTGATGCCATAAACAGGAGTGTCAATTTGTAAAGTCAACAACAGGAGTCACTGTGCACTTACTCCTCATGTAGGATCTCTGTCCTTAATGTGCTGTACACTGAGGCTTAATGCTATAACGAGTACTCAAACAGTATATTTCACTTTGTGTTTCTATGGGGGTGCAAACGATTGAAATCTTTACTTAATGTACACTAAACTGATCTTCTGTAAAAAAAAAAAAAAAAAGAAATTATCAATTCCCAACTTGACTCTCACTGGGATTAAACATGACAATAGGTCTGATCTGATTTCATCATCATTTAAAAAAAAATCATCTATTATTTTTCACTTTATGTTTCTGTGTGGGAACAAACTGTTGAAATCCTTACTTAAGGTATACTAAGCTGATCTTCTGTATATTAAGATAATCGAAAATGAATCTTGATGTGAATGGAAGGGGAGAGGGAGTGGGAAAGGGGAGGGTGGTGGGTGGGAGGGACGGTATTGGGGGGAAAGCCATTGTAACCCATGAGTCGTACTTTGGAAATTTATATTCATTAAATAAAAGATAAAAAAAAAAGTTCCTGAGAAAACTAAAAAGTACTTAAGGAAAAGGGGGATCCTAATGGAAGTAATATATTAAGCAATATATTTCATATGGCAGATTCTAAGAAACACTAGTATTTTAAAGTGCTAGGACCACAGAAAGTAAAGGTGGAAAAGAGAAACTAGGGAGTCTCATCTTAGTAATGGTGAAGTGGAATATCTGAATCAACCTTTGTAACCCATGAGTCGTACTTTGGAAATTTATATTCATTAAATAAAAGATAAAAATAAAAAAACTAAAAAAAAAAAAAAACAAAAACAAAGTAAATTTTTGCACTTCTTTTGTTAAACTCATTCCTAATTTTTTTCTATTTTTGTTACCTTAATATTATTTTCAGAGAGTTCATTAAAAGTGTATAGAAATACATTTGGATTTTGTACATTGATCTTGTTATCTTGTAATCTTGCTAAACTTGTTTATCATTTCTAATAGTCTTTAGTTAATTGCTTAGGATATTTTATATAAGAGAACAAGTAGTTTTGTGAATACATGCAGTTTTACTAATTCTTTGACCAATCTGAATGTGTTTTGTTTCTTTTTATCACCTAATTGCTCTAGCTAGAACCTCTAATGCAGTGTTGAATATAAGTAGATACTCCTCACTTGTTTCTCATCTTGGGAGGCAAGCGCAAAGTCTTTCACCAATAAGTCTGTTTCCATAGATGCCCTTTAATCAGGTTGAGGAAGATCCCATATATTCCTATGTTGTTGAATATTTTCAGGATGATAGATTGTTGGAGTTTTGCTAAATATTGAATGTGACCTGAATGTGCTAACCTGTTTATGGAGCACTCCTTTGGCCTGGTGAATAAGTCACCAGCTAGGACACCAATTCTCATATTGGAGCACCTGGATTTGGGTCCTAGCTCTGGCTTTTGATTCCAGTTTCCTACTAATGCAGACCCTGAGAGGGAGCATCAAATAGTTTGGTCCCTGCCACCCATGGGTAGACAGACCTGCATTGCATTGCTGCCTCCTGGCCTTGGCCAGGACAGCCTGGCCCATTCCTGGCCAGTATAGGCATTTTGGGAATGAACTAACAGATGGAATCTCTCTCTCTCTCCCTCTCTCTCTCAAATAAAACATATTTTATAAAAATCTGTTTATCCTCTGCATGACCAGTTTTTCTTTGTATGTCTACTATAGGTTATTACAGCAATTGTAATGAATGTCCTAAGTATCTGTGTGGCTACGTTTGGTTTAATTATGTTAGCCATTGAGTTTGTGGCTTTTGAACATCACTCAGATGAATACTCTTGGTCAAATGTAAGTATCAGCTTTAAAAACAACTGGATCATGACGTCTTAAATAAGAGTGTCAATTGTTAAATCAACAGCAGGAGTCACTGTGCACCTGCTCCCCATCTAGGATCTCTGTCCTTAATGTGTTGTACTATGAGAATTAATGGTAAAACCAATCTTCAAACAGTACTTTATACTTTGTGTGTCTTTGTGGATGCAAAGAGTTGAAATCTTAGTATAGAGTTGATCTTCTGTATATAAAGATAATTAAAAATGAATCTTAATGAATAATGGGATGGGAGAGGGAGTAGGAGGTGAGATGGTTTGGGGGTGGGAGGATGGGTATGGGGGAAAGAACCACTATAATCCAAAAGTTGTACTTATGAAATTTGTATTTATTAAATAAAAGCTTTATATTAAAAAACTGGATCAAACTTTTGTATATAAATGAAAAAAGTATTGTGAATCATGTGAGTATGTTGAAGGGAGTAAGGTATAGAAAAGGCAACCAAATCTTTCAGCCATCTTTGGCATAGAAATATAAAAATAAACTATATTTCCTACAAATATTTGCCATGAGCATATTTTAAAAACTCAAAAGTTAAAACAGCAGGAACCTCAAAAAGAGATGATGGGATGGAATACTTAGAATATTCTACAAAAAGACTTATCAAAAATAATATTGTGACAATTAAAACAGTTTAGTAAGATGATTGGATAAAGGAAAAGCCAACAAAAATTTTCCTTACAAAATTCACTTAGATATTAAAATGGAAAAAATAGCCTCATCAAAATAACAGCAAAATTGTGAAAGTTTTATAAAGGGCATAAAAAAGAATTGTGCAGCTAGCTTTGTGGCCTAGTAAATAAAACTGACACCTGTGATGCCGGCCCCCATGTGGGCACCAGTTTGTGTCCCAGTCACTCCACTTCTGCTCCAGCTCCCTGCTAATAGTCTGGGAAGAGCAGAAGGGGATGGTCGGGATAGCCGAAGTACTTGGGCCCCTCCTGCCCATATGGCTACCCTGGCTCCTTTGCTTTGGTCTGGCTCAGTCCCAGCCATTGTGGCTATCTGGGAAATGAACCATTGGATAGAAGATTCTCTCTCTCTCTCTCTCTCTCTCTCTCTCTAATATGTAACTCTGACTTTCAAATAAATAATTTAAAAAAAAAAATGAAATACTTGAAACTTATGTTCTTGAATGCAAATTCACAATATAATAAAATTGCAAGCTTCTGCAAATTAATATGTATTAGCCAAGTATATCTAGAATCTTAACAAATTTTAGAAGTAATACAGTGAAATCACTCTAAAATGCACATGAATAGGAGAATAACTGTGAGTAATTACAAGAAATTCTAGAAGTCAGATTGGAGAGGGCCAGAGAACTTTCTGCACTAGATAACAAAACTTATTAGGTGATTATAATCAAAGTGATGTAGTATTTACAGACAAAGAAAACTCAATCAAAACACATAATGGAGGTTTGAGAAATAAGTCCAAGTAGAAGTGGAAACATTTTGTGGTAGATGACCTTACCCATTCATAGGGAAAGAATGAAATTTTATCCCATCAAGGTGGCATGTACCAATGACATCTCACTAGTCAAAGTTATCAGTTTCAGTTCATAATTGATCATAATGATAGGATTAAGTGTCAAAGGGATCACAAAAGAAAGACTAGTGTCTGCTAATACTAACTGATAGGATTAAAAAAGAGAAAACGATCCAACATGGGAAGTGGGATACACAGCAGACTCACAGAATGGCAGATGTCCTAAACAGCACTCTGGTCTCAGAATCAGCCCTTAAGGCATTCGAATCTGGCTAAAAAGCTGATGAGAGCATTTCAGGCATGGAAAGCCAAGACACTCTGGCAAAAAAAAAAAAAAAAAAAAAAAAAAAATGACCTAAATGAAAGATCTCTGTGAGTGAGATCCAAGTGGAAAGAACGGGCCATCAAAGAAGGAGGTATCTTTCTCTGAAGGGAGGAGAGAACTTCCAGTTTTACTATGGCCTTGTCTAAATAAGATTGGAGTTGGCAAACCCAAGACGCTTCCATAGCCTTGGCAGCTCTTGACAAGAGTCTTGGGTGATTCCTGACGCCATAAATAAGAGCATCAATTGTTAAATCAATAACAGGAATCACTGTGCACTTACTCCCCATGTAGGATCTCTGTCCTTAATGTGTTGTACTATGTGAATTAACGGTATTACTAGTACTCAAACAGGACTTTATACTCTGTGTTTCTGTGTGGGTGCAAACCGTTGAAATCTTTACTTAGTATATACTAAATTGATCTTCCGTATATAAAGATAATTGAAAATGAATCTTGATGAAGAATGGGATGGGAGAGGGAGTGGGAGATGGGATGGTTGTGGGTGGAATGGTGGTTATGGGGGGGAAAAGCCACTATAATCCAAAAGCTGTACTTTGGAAATTTAATTTATTAAATAAAAAATTAAAAAATAGTATTAAATCAAAGAGTTATCCATTTCAAAGAAAATAATATTGGACACCTACTTTCTACGATGTGTGTAAATATTGAGTCAACAACCACAAAATCAATTACAATTAGCATGAAGATGAAGTTAATATACTAGTGGCACAAAAAAGAGAGAACAAGAATAAACAGGAAAAAGAAATATATTTCACATCATGAAGATTTATATTTTTTGTATAGTATAGATTGACCCAAAGAAAACTGAAAAGGTGACGTCACTGTTACAGTGGACCAGGAGGATGGAGCCAAGAAACAGGGTAGCCTCTGGACAGAGCCATAGAGGATTATTCTCAGACCATGAAACAGTGAAGTTGTCCCTGTTGAATGTTGGACTTCCCTCTTTTGTTCTCAGGAGGGAATGTGTGTGCTGTACCTGCCCTCCCATTGTAACCCAGAGCAGATAGCTTGTGTAATGGTTTCACAAGTCCACAGGTGGAGAGAACTTTTAACCCAGCATTAACCATACTATGAATCACATCCATAACCCATAACAATGATGAGACTTGGGGTTTTATGATTTGAAGGAATGTTGAACACAGGTTTTAGACTTAAAGTTGATAACGAAAAAGGTTGAAATTCTGGAGACACTGGGATCAATTGACTATATTTTGTACATGGTAAAGACATGAATTTGGGAAGACTAAAGGCATAATATGGGTTAAATCGTGTCCCCCCAAAAATATGTAGAAGTCCTAACCCACAGCACTTCAGAATGTGACATTTTGGGGGAACTGGGACACCATGTATGTAATTAGCTAAAATGAGGTCATAATGGAGGAGAGTGGGCCATTAATCCAGTATTACTGATGTTTTTATCAGAAGAGGGAAAATGAGACACAGGCACATAAGGAAGATGGCCAGGTGAACACAGAGCAGAGATAAGAATTATGCAGCTATAAGCCAACAAACATCTGTGGCTACCATCTGAAAAAGCAAGGGAGAGTCTCCCCCTTGAGGCTTCAGAAGGAGCATGCCCCTGTCAATATATTGATTTTGGAGTTTTAGCCTCCAAAACTCTGAGATGATAGATTTCCATTGTGTTGAGCCATTTGGCCCAGAACACTTTATTGCAAAAGCCCTAGAAGCAAATACCAGTAAATAACTATCCTTTGCTATTGTTGTATTCTAAAACCGGTGAGAAAAGACACAGGAATCAAGCAAATGTAGACAGAGCAATCAGCTTTATTGGTTATTATATTTTTGATAACAGGTTTTGAACCTTTGGCCACATAAACTTGCTAATACCTTCCTACATGAAGTAAACTCATCTGCGTGATTACACACAGACCACAGATCATAAACCTTCATAAGGGACCCACACAATGGTTAGATGTTGGAAAGAATTTGTGGTTATAAACACAATCCATTCGGGGCGGGGGGGAATAACCCGGAAGGAAATGGATTTCTTCCCTGAAAACCACCAATTAAATAAGTGCCTGCTCTTCACATATGAATGTTAAGGGAAGAGCATTGAGAAATACCAGGAGCCATTTCCACATATTTCCAAGAGAGAGTAAATATTTTGGGCCACAATAAGAATACGGAAATAACATGTTCCACATAATTCATGGAACAACACTTACAGACATAAAAGAAAATAGAACGTAAAATTATATGTGTGCCAAATGAACTATCATAGAGCAGAGATTGTGAAGTCAAAAGAGAGAATACAGGGTCCAGTGCTGTGGCGTAGCTGGCATCCCATATGGGTGCCTGCTGGAGAACCAACTGCTACACTTTCGATCCAGCTCCCTGCTAATGTGTCTAGGAAAGCAGCAGAAAGTGGGAGACCCAGAAGAAGCCCCTGGCTCCTGGCTCCAGCCTGGCCCAGCCCCAACTGTTGCGGCCATTTGGGGAGTGATCCAGCAGATGGAAGACTTCTCTCCGTGTCTGTCTGCCTCTGCATCTCTGTAACTATGCCTTTCAAATAAATAAGAAAATCTTGAGAGAGAGAGAGAGAGAGAGAGAGAGAGAGAGAGAAACAATGAGAGAAACAAAAGGGCATGCAATACCTGATCCTGAAGGACCCCACTGGACCAAGCGCTTCAAGTTCTCTCTTTACTTTTCATTATCATCATGTGTAAAAAGAGGTAAAAATACTTAATTCATGAAATTGTTGTTTAACATAATACTTGGCACATATTTATGTACTAAATAATTTCTTTTATTTGAAAGGCAGAGTAATGGAGAGAGACAGAGAGATCTTCCATCCCAGATGGCCACAACAGCCAGGGATGGGCCAAGCTGAAGCCAGAAACCAGGAGCTTTTTCCAGGTCTCCCATGTTTGTGCAGGAACCGAAGAACCTGGGCCATCCTCCTCTGCTTTCCCCAGGCTCATTAGCAGGGGGCTGGATCGGAAATGGAGCAGTTGGTTCTCAAATCGGCACCCCTTTGGGATGCCTGCGTCACAGGTGGAGACTTAAGCTACTAAGCCACAACACCACCCCCTGTTCTAAATAATTTACAAATTGATTAGCTGTTATTAAAAGCAGCCAAAGGACACTGATAGGGTGAATGATATTTATTCCCTATTTTCTGTTCTTGTCTGATCTTTAAGTGGCTAATTAATATGAGGAATCCTTATTTTTCCATTCCATTCAGCTGTCTGGCATGTTGCTTCTACATTTCACACTCTTGAGCACCATTGTAGAGCTGATGCTTACAATCATACTTGTCGGTTGGTTTAAATCATCACTTAAACAAGAAGATTACAATCAAGAAAGTGAGTAATTTTACTTCTGGCTGTAAAATCAAGATGAAACTCTCTTTGAGGGACTAAAGATTAGCTAGAATTGAGGGGCAGAATTGTTGCTTCTAGAGTAAGGTCAAGAACACCTGGAAACATGCTGAAATATCTCCTGTTCCATCCTATATGAAATTTAAGTCAAATAACTTGTCATGACAAAACTATGTGGGAGAAGTTTGTCTTTGGACTTTAGATCTTAGAAGATTAATAGAGGTTTAAGGGTTCACACTATTGATAAAAGGGCGCTAAATGCTGTAGACTATAAAATTAAAATTTAGTGTTGAAATGTTTTCAAAATCTGAGGTATTTAAATGCCTTCAGAAAATATTTTAGAAGACACAGAGAAATGTAAGAATCTCCAAAAATCTATTCTTCCACAAAAACAATAAAAACATGGGCAAAAGGCAAAATCAATTTTTTCAGACTCTGGAAATTAGTATTTAAAAAAACTTGCAAGAATTCAAATAGCTGAATTTGTGCACAACAAAGAGCTCTGTGGTGCTGTAACTTGCCCTATTCTCATCTCCCTCACCCCATCTCCACAGTAACCTTTAAAGTTAACAATCATACAACCATAATGCATTTGAAAACTACCAGTCTGGCTGCCATGGAAGGGAAAAAATGAGAGTGGAGTTCTAAGAAAAATACATCCTCAGAGAATTGAATATTGTCAGGATACTGACTTGTATTCTATTCTTGTTGCTATAACAAAATACCTGATGCTGGGTACTTTATGAAGAAAATAGGCTTATTTAGCTCACAGTTTTTGAGGCTGAAGTGCAAGAGAGAGAAGCCCCATCTGTTCAGCCTCTGGTAAGAGCCCTCTGGTTATGTCACCACATACTGCAGAAGCACAAGCACTGGCTTCTTGCAGAAGGGGGCAGGGAGCAAGGGAGGGGCCTCACTTTAAAACAACCTGCTCTCCTAAGAGTTAACTCACTCTGCAAGACCCTCTCTGAGGGCAGCACTCCCATGACCTAATATCTTCCACTAGGTCCCACCTCTTAAAAATTCCACCACCTCAACACTGCCACCTTGGGCACTAATCTTCCAGCACATGAATCTTTGGGAACCACACTCAAACCATACCCAAACCATGGCAACTTTTCCCCCTACTGTCTTTTTGACTTGATTTCACTCAGCACTCAATCACTGGGAAGAGTTTTTCCCCAAGGATGTTTGGCAGAACAAGCAGGGAGGATCCCAGCCATCTGAAACAGGAAAAACCATCATGGTAAACTAAGGGTCGACCAGTAAAAACACAGGAGTAAGATTCCACAAAAGACTTCAAAACGATAGCAGTATCTGGAAATATTGAAGGACACCAGTGCATGGTGGTGTGTGTACATCCCTCAAGGAGAAATGAGAATGCCCTAATCTTCCACCTCTGATTGACCTAAGGGTATCTCTGAACAGAAAGTGATGGCTAAGGACGAGCTGCAAATTGTCTCCCAGAGCTTTAAAAATCTTGCTCCAACACACACACACACACACACACACACACACTCAGCAAGATGGAGAAACTTACTGGTTTAAGGAAATTCAGAAAATCAGTGTCCAATTATTGGCTGCTTCTAAGTTGATAGAACAGATAATTTAATGGCCACATGTGACAAATATGAATATAATACACAATTAGTTAAAGAAAACCACTAAATAAACGGAATAACAAAACAACATAAACCAACACCTAAAGGGCAGTGATTTCCAGTGTGGTCACACTATAGTGTTTTAATGTGCAGCTTTCAACAGAAATTATAAAATATGTCAAGAAATGGAAAAATAGAGGGAGCAGCATGCTACGCAGGGCTAGGAAGAAAAAGTGCATAGAATAGGGTAGGAAGTGCACGCTCCAGGGAGAAGAGGAAACCCTTCTGGGAGCCCCATGGGAGGAGGGGAAACGGCTTGAAACTGCATGGTGGGTGCTGGTATGCACACAGAGAGCCGCAACCACAGACAGCCTGAGCCAGCAGCATTGTTGAGAGGCCTGAGGGAGGTCCGTCTGCACCATTCCGTGGGGACAAAGCCAGATAGAGCTTGGCCCGGGTACTGACTGCGGCCTGCAGTTGCCAGCAATCCCCTGTGGTCCTAATGAAAGTGAAGGGGGACAACTGATTCAAACAAGTCTCTCCAAAACAAGACCCCTGGGAGAGGGGGTGGGGGCCATTTTAAATCAATGTGCATATGTAACAGATCACTGAGACAGACTGCCAGATGCTACCAGCAGGCTTTGGCCGAGAGACTGTGTAGTGGTCCATGGCTTCCAACAGAGGAAAGAGTCCTCAGCCATTGTCGCTCCCCCTCTTCGTGGTGGACAGGACCCTGCGCTGTTCTTTTGTCTGCTCGGCCCTCCCCGGGTTTGCTGCTGGTTCTTCCCGGGTTGGCTACCGACCCTTCCACCTCCGTGGAAGGGCGGTTCCCCCTGCCACCTTCCCCACTTCCGCGGGGGAGCGGCACACCGCCGGCCGGCTCTTTCGGGGGCTGCACAGGTGTTCCTTCAGATAGATGTTCCCCTTAGATGTTCCTCGTGCATGTTGTCTCTCTCCTCCTTTATAGTCCTCCTCTGCCAATCCTAACTCGGCTGCCCACACGCCGAGTACGCTGTTCTCCTCCAATCAGGAGCAGGTCCTACAGTTTATTGGTTGAACTGGAGGCAGCTGTGTAGAAGCTGTTTCTCCCTTCTCAGAGCCATATTGTGGGAAAGCAGATGCATAGAATAAGTCTTAATTCCAGTAACAGTGTAGTCCGAGTTGCTCCCCACAGCCATCACTGCCCAGATGTATTCGCAGAAAGGGCAGACACTCCACGAAATCACAGAAGCATAATCCCAAAGATAAAAACCAACAGAAGAAAAAAATTTAATAATCAAACCCACAAATGACGAAAATCAAGAGTCGAAACTCAAGAAATAAAAATAAGGAAGCCACCATGACCCACAGAGGAACACAACAACATCTCAATATTCTAATTCAAAGATGACAAGATCAAGGAAATGCCAGAAATAGAATTCAGAAAATTAATCATAGGATGACTTAAAAAAAATCAGAAGCAAATCCATGATCCACAGAAAACCATACATGACATGAGTGAAAATATTTCCCAGGAAATTGAGGATATAAAGACAAATCAAAATGAAATTTTAGAAATGAAGACTTCAATGGATCAAATAAAAAATGCAATGAAGGGACCGGCGCCTTGGCTCACTTGGTTAATCCTCCACCTGCGGCTCCAGCATCCCATATGGGTGCCGGGTTCTAGTCCCGGTTGCTCCTCTTCCAGTCCAGCTCTCTGCTGTGACCCAGGAGGGCAGTGGAGGATGGCCCAGGTGCTTGGACTCCAGCACCAGCGTGGGCGACTAGGAGGAAGCAGCTGGCTCCTGGCTTCAGATCAGCGTAGCTCCAGCCGTAGCGGCCATTTGGGGAATGAACCAACGGAAGGAAGACCTTTCTCTCTGTCTCTCTCTCACTGTCTATCTGTCAAATAAATAAATTTTTAAAAATGCAATGGAAATTCTTATGAGCAGACTTGATCAGGCAGAAGAAAGAATATCCAAACTAGAAGACAAATCCTTGGAAATCTTGACAGACAAAAAAAAAAAAAAAAAAAAAGAAAATAGAAAGCTTAAAAACAGTGTTGGAGACCTATGTGATATTATCAAATGACCCAAAATATGGGTCTTAGGAGTTCCTGAAGGAGTGGAAAAAAAGAAGGAAATGGGAAGCCTACTTAGTGAAATAATTACAGGAAATTTTCCCAATTTGGAGAAAGGAAGGGATGTTCAGAGGAAGCACACATGACCAGAAAAGACCCTCACATGACAATTTGTAGTTAAAGATTCTCAAGTAAAATATAAAGAAAAGATTCTAAAATAAGCATGAGAGAAATGACAGATCACTTTCAAAGGAACGCCAATTAGACTCGCAGCTGACTTCTCATCAGAAGCCCTACAGGCCAGAAGGGAATGGTGAGATATAGTACAAGTCTCAAAAGAAAAAAACTGTCAACACAGAATATTGTACCCACCAATCTTGCATTTATGAATGAAAGCTAAATAAAGACCTTCCCTGACAAACAAAAATTGAAAGAATTTGTTGACACTCATCCAACCTTGCAGAAGATGTGCTACACACAGAAACACAGAAAGATAGCCATCATTATGAAAGAATGGGAAGGCAGAAAAACCACCAATAGAAATACAAAATAAATCCGAAAGTAAACAATAAGAATATTTACAGAAAAATGGCAGGGTCAGGTCCTTACTTATTAGTAGTCACCTTGAATGTAAGTGGATATAATTCTCCAGTTAGAAGATACAGACTGGCTGAATAGATTGAAAAACAAGACCTATTTACTTCTTACAAGAAACA